>NC_138873.1:113591667-114791667 GCF_965194805.1 Balaenoptera borealis | reverse complement strand
AAGATCAGGAACAAGACAAGGTTGCCCACTCTTACTGCTATTATTAAACACAGTTTTGGAAGTTTTAGCCACAGCAATCAGAGAAGAAAAAGAAATAAAAGGAATAAAAGGAATTGGAAACGAAGAAGTAAAACTGTCACTGTTCGCAGATGACATGATACTATGGATAGAGAATCCTAAAGATGCTACCAGAAAACTACTAGAGTTAATCAATGAATTTGGTAAAGCAGCAGGATACAAAATTAATGCACAGAAATCTCTTGCATTCCTGCACACTACTGATGAAAAATCTGAAAGAGAAATTAAGGAAACAATCCCATTTACCACTGCAACAAAAAGAATAAAATACTTAGGAATAAACTTTCCTAAGGAGACAAAAGACCTGTATGCAGAAAACTATAAGACACTGATGAAAGAAATTAAAGATGATACTAACAGATGGAGAGATATACCATGTTCTTGATTTGGAAGAATCAACACTGTGAAAACGACTATCCTATCCAAAGCAATCTACAGATTCAGTGCAATCCCCATCAAGATATCAAATGCAATTTTCACAGAACTAAAACAAAAAATTTCAGTTTATATGGAAACACTAATGACCGTGAATAGCCAAAGCAATCTTGAGAAAGAAAAACATAGCTGGAGGAATCAGGCTCCCTTACTTCAGAGTATACTACACAGCTACAGTAATCAAGACCATATGGTACTGGCAAAAAGCAAAAATATAGATCAATGGAACAGGATAGAAAGCCCAGAGATAAACACACACACATATGGTCACCTTATCTTTGACAAAGGCAAAAATATACAATGGAGAAAAGACAGCCTCTTCTATAAGTGGTGCTGGGAAAACTGGACAGCTACATGTAAAAGAATGAAATTAGAACACTTCCTAACACCATAACACAAAAATAAACTAAAAATGGATTAAAGACCTAAATGTAAGGCCAGACACTATAAAAATCTTAGAGGAAAGTACAGGCAGAACACTCTATGACAAAAATCACAGCAAGATCCTTCTTGACCCACCTCCTAGAGAAATGGAAATAAAAACAAAAATAAACAAATGGGACCTAATGAAACTTAAAAGCTTTTGCACAGCAAACGAAAACATAAACAAGACAAAAAGACAGCCCTCAGAATGGGATAAAATATTTGCTAACGAAGCAACTGACAAAGGATTAATCTCCAAAATTACAAGCAGCTCATGAAGCTCAGTATAAAAAAACAAACAACCCAATCCAAAAATGGGCAGAAGACCTAAATAGACATTTCTCCAAAGAAGATATACAGATTGCCAACAAACACATGAAAGGATGCTCAACATCACTAATCACTAGATAAATGCAAATCAAAACCACAATGAATTATCACCTCACGCCAGTCAGCGTGGCCATCATCAAAAGATCTACAAACAATAAATGCAGGAGAGGGTGTGGAGAAAAGGGAGCCCTCTTGCACTGTTGGTGGGAATGTAAATTGATACAGCCACCATGGAGAACAGTATAGAGGTTTCTTAAAAAACTAAAGATAGAACTACCATACGACCCAGCAATCCCACTACTGGGCATATACCCTGAGAAAACTGTCATTCAAAAAGAGACATGCACCATAATGTTCACTGCAGCTCTATTTACAATAGCCAGGACATGGAAGCAACCTAAGTGTCCATCGACAAATGAGTGGATAAAGAAGATGTGGCACATATATACAACGGAATATTACTTGGCCATAAAAAGAAATGAAACTGAGTATTTGTAGTGAGGTGGGTGGACCTAGAGACTGTCATACGGAGTGAAGTAAGTCAGAAAGAGAAAAACAAATACCATATGCTAACACATATATATGGAATCTAAAAAAAAAGAAAAAAAAAGGTTGTGATGAACCTAGGGGCAGGACAGGAATAAAGACGCAGACGTAGAGAATGGACTTGAGGATATGGGGAGGGGGAAGGGTAAGCTGGGACGCAGTGAGAGAGTGTCATGGACATATATACACTACCAAATGTAAAATAGATAGTTGGTGGGAAGCAGCCGCATAGCACAGGGAGATCAGCTCAGTGCTTTGTGACCACCTAGAGGAGTGGGATAGGGAGGATGGAGGGAGATGCAAGAGGGAGGGGATATATGTGTACATATAACTGACTCACTCTGTTATACAGCAGAAACTAAAACAACATTGTAAAGCAATTATACTCCAATAAAGATGTTAAAAAAATAATGTGTTAAGATTTATTAAGATTGCCTCTTAAGAAAGATGCTGATAATTTATTGAACATATATTATTCTGTATATGGTACAATCAAGCTTACCATTATTACAATTTTCTCTTAATGAGAGTCTGTTGATAATTAAGTAATCATGCATGAACTCACTGTCAGTTGTCACCATGACAGTCACTTAAAATTTGGTTAATTTACATATTCCTCATAAAAAATTCTTCTCTCCACTATTTCTCCCTTTAGTGAATTGTCTCCCACAGTTCCAACTTAAAAAAAAAATTAAGGAAACAGTTTAACTAAATAGTTCCCATGCTGTACATTTTTTGTTTGTTTGTTTTTTCTACTTTGAACCAGAAATAGTGCATACTTGAAGAGCCATTTCGGTTTGCTGAGTAAGAGACATCAAAGGCAGCAACAGGATGAAATACTGGCTGTGCATCAGATGTTTTTGTGCCTCTCATTCAAAAGTAAATATGCCACAGGTACTAAGATCCTAAAACTGTATATCTGATGGGAACTATGAGGGCGATTCTGAGGTTTAGTGAGAACTGGGGATCTCTGGGCAAACCAACAAAGCTGATGATGACTTACATCAACTGCAGGAAGAATGACAGCTCCTCGCTCAATTTCCTGCTTTCTATCTAGCTGCTTATTTCTCCACTTTCTCCTAATCCATTTCCTCCAAGCTACATTTGCTAGGTTATTCTTACCCTAGGGCCAAAGGTCTTCGTTATAAAGAAAACTGAAAAGTCTACTCACCTCTCCTGCCCCCAAAATACAAAACTAGTAATTTCTCCCATATTCTCACAAAAATAAACTAGCAGATGTCCAGTGGTACATGCATACACAGTCTCTGACACAGTGTCTTGCTTTTGCTTGTCCATTCTACCTAACTCCTTTATAGAATCATGTAGCAGAGTCTGATAAGAATGAAGGAAGGAATAGTGAAATGTGAGACATTTCTAGTCTGTGTCCTACCGTTTTCCTTCTCAATGACCTCTTATTCTACTTGCTATGCCTTCCCTCATTCCTTAGAGTTTACTGCAAATATGTAAAGTCTGATACCTCTGGATAGCAACTTAGGACTATTATCCCCAAGCTATGATCCGTAGTTGTGATTTGCATTGAAACAAATCCTCACAAGGATTTTAATGATGAATTGGCTTTTATGTATCACCTCCCACTCCAGAGAGAGCTGCATTAATAATAAAATAATAGAATTTGCATAAAACTTCAAAAATTTACAAAGTGCCTGTACAAACACCATTTTATCCTTCTCTAATCCATTTTCAAATGATAAAATGCAATGGCACAGAGGTTACATGACTTTCTGAGAAGTGAAAAACTCTCTCACTTCCCACTCCAAATCCCTAGTGACTTCCTGTATTCTATACTAGCTTAACCCAAATGTTTATCTGTTGGAGAAATTGTAGAGCCAGTATGTTATTCATAAAGGTAACTGGGAGAGAAGGAAAAAGTATGGACAATTTCTAATATGCCTCAATCCTGAGTCAGCAATGTGCCTTGCCACTGATTTCTTGGAAATTCTGGATGATTAGCCCACTAGAAAGTAAGAGGAAGAAGTAGGATTTATGAGTTGCCTAGAATGAAAACTTAACAGGACCCAGATGGTGGGTTATATTTCCTCTTCTATTTATCATGGGGTATAAAGGGAGAAATAATGCTTATAAATATGGTACTCTGAAAAAACAACCTAGGGCAAGTCAATTTAACTCAACCTTTACATTTAACAATGCTCGGCGTCCAGTCGTTTGCTGTTACTTACCAGATTGCAAATTTTAAAAGAGCTTCTTAATAACCCCTGTGATTGAATTGTTGTTCTGCCAGCTTTAACTGACACTCTTGCACCTAAGAATGTACAGTGTTTCTTCAGCATTAATTCCCTTGGTATTTAATTAATTCATGGAGAATGAAGCCTCATGTTCATAAACTTGAAATGCATCAAGGGCATACATTAATCTATTTTTAAATAGCATGTGTCCATGAACAGAAAATCTCTCCTGGTTGCTAACTCAGGTTTTGTCAACGCAATAGCTGCCAGAACCAACCAGCATGAGACGGCTCACAGTGGCTGCTTAGTAACAGCTTTAACTAGCCGACACACAAACACAGCATTGAAAGATTAGTGTTCATTTCAGCATCTGAAAACTTCAGGACCCACAGCACATCATCTAAAAAAAAAAATGTATCTGATCAGTTACTAAATGGTGTGTGTGTGTGTGTGTATGTTTGTGCACGCGTGCCTGCATTTTGTTTTTTAAATAGACCACCCCTCTAGCTCAATGGTTCTCCATCATACTGAGTGTTAGGATCATCTGTGAAACTTTTAAAGACATCAGATGCCCAAAATTCCATTTCAATGGGTCTGGCATGGGATTCAAGCACCAGTATTTTTTTAAAAAAACAGGTTAAGGACCATTGTTAATTTCATGTCAGTTAGTAGAAATTATTTGCGGATGAATTCTACACTCAAGTTCTCTATAATTCTGTCCAACTTGATTTCTCTCACGTCAATTATTTAAGATTAGTTTGCTATAAAAAGGAAGTTTCAGTACTGTTTCTAGGGAACTCATCTCTTAGCAAAAGACTGAAACTAAGCATTAGTAAACATATTTATAAGTAACTATGTATAAATCTTCATTTAAATGTAGCATGTATTAGTGTTTAAGTGTTCTTATTTTATTATTTGATTTTACTCTGAAGCAATGAAAAGAAGATCAGACTAATGATATTTACTTTCTAGTATTTTCCTCAGTTTTGTGTTCTTTCTCAAAAAAATTGCTTTGCATAAAATAACAGAAATTTTCATGAAAATGGCTAAAATAAAAGAAAATAATACTTTGGATAAAAATTTATGTCATATTTCTGAATAACTCTCTTCCACAGTACAAGGTAAAACTCCTGGTGAAGGAAATTAAGAGACCTTTCTAAGCCTTTTCTGGTTGCAATTATCTGAATACATATTATTGTTATATTTCCTGTTTGCCTTATGTTGAGAGATCAGCTTCATCAGATTTTTTCATGGCTTTTATTAAGACTCATGGAAAAAACTGAACGCATTTGAAAAGTAAACCAAGCTGTTTATCATGAAGGAAGGCGTGGGTTTTTTTAAAAATTATTTTGCCATTTTCCCCTTTTATACCCTTAGGTATATACCTATCACAGACTAAGTATATATTATTACATATATGCTCACCTGTACTCTAATTCATCCAACTAACTCCTTCTCTTAGATGAGCCTAAATTCATTGTTCTGTGATTGCTAGGAAATAGGTTGGAGGAAAGCCCCCATCTTTCAGACAGTGATCCCAGGAACGTACATGAAAGCTCAAGTCTTCTGTTTCCCAGGCAAATACATCCCATGGTTTCCCTTGAAAGTGCAAAGCTGCAATGGACAGCAACACAGGAGTGCAAGAAAACAACAGATTTACAAAGAAATATAATGACTCCTTCTGAGTTTCAGGTAAATGCCCTAAGGAGAAATAAAGTCAACTAAGACGGAGGCTTGCTACTATATGTGCTATACTAACTCAGCAATAGACTGATACGAATTTGAAGCTGCTAGGCCTTTGGTGAAAAACAAAAGGCCTGTTGGTGAAAAACAGTAAGCAATTTTACATATGTTCAGTAAGTTACTCATTCAAAACTCATAATTAATTTGTTACTTTTATGTGCAAAGCAATGGATGAGCAATGGTCATGCTTCTCGTTCAGCCACAGCTACATACAAACAACCCTTTTGTTTATACACATGATAATAAATGGGCTAAAACTGTCAAATTAGAGAACTGGCCCCAATCTTCCTTTATTCCAATTTCAGGTGCACCTTGTTCCTTACCCCTTGAAGTCAGCCTGTGACTTCTCTCCTCTAGACCTCTTCCCTCATCAAAACAAAAAGATTCAATATCATTTGGCCAAGATTTCAACTACTGTGGTATAAACTTTCCTACATAATTCTAGTTTTATATTTTGTGGTATAAGAGTGTTTGCCTCCTGTGAAAAGAATTGCAGACAAAACCGAGGAGATGAAAGTTTATCAAACTGGGTATTTTAAGCATGTGTAGTTTACTTTACAACTCAGTAAAGCTGTTTTAAAAACCTAAGTAGATGAAGATATTTTTCTGAGATGGAAATCCTTTCCCTTACTGTAAAATCGCGTCTTAGGCTGATACTGAAGATTCATCTACTTCCATGGTTTTAGGGTATCTAGACCAAAAGGGACTCAGACTCTCTCCTCGTTTCTCATCTTTCCCTTAAGCCTAACCAACAACTCCCTAAGGGGATTATAAATGCCAGAATCCAGACCGTATTCATAGCATTCCTCCCTCTCCGTTCTGTCTGCCTCCTGAGGGCTAGCACACAGCAGGTGCATAATCCACGCATGTGGTTCCCAAACCCTCAGGAACCAGGGCAGACAGAAGGTGAACATTCTTCTCAAACGTTCTGCGCTTAGGGTATGGGGAGGAGAGAGACTCTCTGAGCGTAGAGGACAGACACAGCACCAGTGGAGCACAGGTTACTAGGAGCTGGGCATAAGCAAACCACAGCTTTGGGAAGGCAGCCACTGTCTTGATGAAGAACAGAGCCTGCTGAGTAGGAAGGACCGCCTGGGTCGGATCCAGGGTCTGCCTAGCTCTGTCTATGGAAAAGTTCTTATACTTCTTTATGCCTCAGTTTCTCCACCTGTAAAATAAGGATAATAAAAATACCTTTCCTGGGTTGTTATAAGGATTACGTGAAATGATCTATTCAAAGAACTTAGCAAGAATTCAATAAATACAGGACTTCATTACTGGGGAGTTAGAATCAAAATTTATTTTTTAATTCAGTGCACCTCACACTTTAATATGTATATGAATTACCTGGGGATCTTGTGAACATGCAGAATCAGATTCTGTAGATCTGGGAGGGGGGTTGACAGTCTGCATTTCTAACAAGCTCCCAGATGATGTCAGCATGACTGGTCCCCGGACCACACTTTGAGGAGTAAGGCTTTAATGTATTTAGGAGCAAGCATTCATGTGCTGTGGGGGAGAATAGCACACAGTATTTGGAAAATCTAACTGCACTGATGTGAACAGATCAAAGGCATTAGGAAAATAACACAGAAAAGGGAAGGAAATGTCTGTCCAGCTCTATAAAAACAATCTCGAATTATCACACAACACAATATCAGTATATTTTTACCATGACTTACCTTAAAAGTACATTCTGCATATAAATATTAATCTTCATATGTGATGATTATTTGAGCACATTTGGTGATTCTGTCATGATGGTCTTGACATATACTTTTAACAGAAGGAACATGAGCTACTCACTCATTAATTATTCAGTTCAATAAGACTATATTAGAATTAGAACTATTTAATTCAATTAGACTATAATATGCCAGGGACTGTGCTTAGCCCTCAACTTAGTTTCAAGCACAGAACTGAAAGGTCATGATATATAGAGAAGAGATGAACAGTAAGCCAAAATTACAAGTGCGCTGGAGAAGCAGATGAGCAGATTTACACCTATATAGCCTGAAAAGAGCAACCATGAGAGGGTCACAGAAAGCACCTTGCTTTGAGCTGAAGGGGTTGAGGTTGAGCTTAAGGAGTCTCCGTTCCTTGCAACCCCCCGAGAATGCCTGTTACTTTCCAGGACACATCCCTGTAAGGTGACTACTACCTAAAACTCTAACTCCCAGACTTTCCCAAATAACTTCAAATAGCTATCATGCCATTCCAAAATGGTCATAGGTGTTTCTTCATTAAGACATAATACTTTTTGTTTGAAAGTGTTAAGAATTCTTCCTATGAACATGAACAACTATAGCCAGCTCAATGCCATGTTCTTCTGTTGTTTGTTTCTAAGAGTTTCTGAATAAAAGTGTAGAACTAAAGAATTAAAGTGTGGAAGTAAGGAGGGGGGCGTGTGAAAATAGCATTTGGCAGAGAGAACTGAGAGATAGAAGCCCAGGAAAGCGGCAAATTGTGACCAACAAAAAGACAGCTGTGGTAAATGTCATAACATCTTTCCTTACACACTAGTCACAGAAAGAGCAATCAACAGGTTCCAATCAAAAGCCCACCAAAAGTTAAATCCAAATATAACAACATATTTTAAAAGAATACATAATTTTAAATTATTGTTTTGAATTATCTATAGTATGTTTCCCCGGCATTAACTCAAAAATTAAGGTGTTTGTGCACAAGTAATAAAGTGACCACCAGTACATTAAGATTTGAGACCATCCTCAGTAAAGGCATGGCAACAGCACGAAGTTATCAAGTTACATACGAACAACATGAGCTTATGAATGGACACCTTTCAGCTTCCCCATCCGAAAGCTCTGAGTGTCATGCAGCAAGACAACCAACCCCTTCTCTTTGAAAGGTGCTCTTCTCTTCACTTCCATGACAACACTCGCTAACTTTTCTCCTGCTCAGTGCTCTAATTCTTTACCTCCTTTTCAGGGTCCTTCCTCGCTCCTAGGGTTCATCCTAGGCCCTGCTCAATTGCTGCTTATGATCTGCCTCCCACAGCGTTAAATAACCTCTATACGCTGATGAAGACTCAATAATCTCCAGGCCAGTTCTCTCCTGTGGGATCCAGGCTGATAAAGCCCACTGCCTTGCTAAGCACATCATCTTACAGTCATCATACAACTTGGTATGTCCCAAAGGGCGCTCGGTCTGCCCACCCCCACTCCTACCCCCCAATCTCAGCCTGTCCTGTCCCTCCTCCTGGCTGTCCTCCTTGACTCTGTAAATGGCACCTCTGTTCACCTGGTTGTTAGTGACCAGAAACCAAGTAATACTGCTGAATGCCTACTTCTCCCTCATCCCCCACATTGTCCATAGCCAAATCCAGTGGACTCTCCCTCTAACATACTTTTTTTTCCAGTTTTTAATTTTTTTAAAGTGTTGCAAGCAGATACTGTCCAATAGTTGTACAGCATTTATCCCAAAGACAGTGGTACCCTACCCCTCTCCACCACCATTCTCATTTGACACTATTCTAGTTGATTCTTTTGGTATTTACCTTCATGATTATAAATAACATACTTCCTTAAAAAACACTGGTTTTCCACTATGGAAGGGACTATCTTTCTTTGTCCTGCACTCATCTCCATTCTCCTCCTCTCTCTCTCTCTCTCACACACACACACACATTCACACAAACATCCATTTTTCATCCATGATTTTGGATAGATATCCACTCTATGCTTATATTACTGTAACTACATAAATGTTATGCACAGCCAAACCATGTAGATTACTATACATTTTTCCTTTTCTGCACAGTTTTCCCTGTAATTAATGATTGTCTAGTTTTATTCATTGGTTAATTTTTTATGCACGTAATAAAAATTCACCCCCACACTCTTCTTCAATTGTCTTAATCTGCTCTGAGGATGTTCCTACATACTCCATATTCTGTCAGTCTTACTTTCTTAAAGGCTCATGCCTGGAATCTCTGACCGACTCCACAAGGTCGCTCTCCAGGCCTTGTGCCACGCTGTCACCCTAAGATTTCCTTCAGCATAATCTTCCATCACGTGCTGTTCTTCAGTTTCCTGTATTTCCTGCCTTCTACTCCTGGTTCACTAGCTGATTTTGTGAGAGAATAGCATCAATAGTGTCCTGAGAGAAAATACATACATGGGAGGTATAATCCGAGACCTAATATGCCTGAAAATATCTCCATTTACTCTTATACTTGATTGATAGTTTGATCAGGTACCAAATGCTGAGTTGGAAATCAATTTCCTGGAAAATATTCGGTAAGATTTCATTGTCTTCAATTCTTCCACTATTTTTGCTTTTGAAAAATCTGAAATATGTGTATTCCTGGTATTTTCATAAAACTGTAAATGTGTTTCCTCTTCTCTCTGGAAGCAGCTTTTTTCTTTGAGATAGTATTTAGAAATTTCACAGTGATGGCCTTAGTTTAAGTCCATTTTCATCCAAGTACAGGGTACTTGGTAGGCTGACAACCTAAAAATATGGGTTTTTCACTGTTAGGATATTTCTTAAATTGTATCTTCAATGATTTCCTCTTATTTTCTTATTCCCTCTTTCCGGAACTCTATAATTCAAATGTTCGATTCCAAAAATTGGCCCTCCAGTTTTCTTTCTATTGCTCCATTATTTTCTATTTTCTTTCTTCCTTTACTCTCTGGAAGATTTCCCTACCTAAACTTCCAAACCTTTAGTAATTTTAATTTTAAAAGTCTTACTTATTCCCTGAAAATTTTATTTTAAAGCACCATTTTCTTTTTCATCATTACAAAACATGCTTTTACCTTTCTGAGACCATTAAATATATGTATATATAAAATACATATATTTGTGTGTGTGTGTGTGTGAATCCACCAAATTGTTTTCAGGAACTGACTTTCATATTAGACACTTTCCTCAGAAATCTGCTAATTCTGCTTCATAAGAGCCACGACTGAAAGCTGACCGGAAGCTCCCATTTGTGGGTGGGGCTAGTGCATTATAAGCTTTAGTACAGGATCTACTGCTGTTTCCTTTAGGGAAACTTTGATTTCAGTGCGTTCGTGCTTTTCCTCTTGGGATGTTCAATTTCCCCAGAAAAGATTTCTCATTTGCTGTCTGAGAGGTAAAGGTCTTGTTGCCAGTGTTCTGGAGCCAAATGGGAGAAGAAGCTTGGGGAAATATCAGCAACCGTACACGTAGGTTTATTTAATCCCCGTTTAAAAAGAGTACCTTTACCCTCAACTCTGTCTAATTTCCAGAATAAGATGCCTTATCATTATTATTACTACTATTTCCAGAGAATAAATCCCCAGGCTTTTTCCGCTTGTGGGAGTGGCACATCCCTGCCATGTGTGGTAGGGGAGGGGATCCAGGGCTCTAATGCTTCCAAAGCACACCTCTGACCAAACCTCCTTATTTTACCTACCGTCACCTGGTCTCCATTTCCTCTTCCAAAGGTAACTAGCAGAGCTAATTTCTGAGTCTTTGGCAAGTCTACTGTGTAAACTAGTTTGGATAATAGCTTTCTCAAATGCTCCTTTACAATTCTGTTTTCTTGGATCCACTAAGGCATTTACCAATTGCCCGAGTCTTCTACAGCTTCTAACAGTTTGTTGCTATTGTCTGGTTTCCCATTTCCCCCATATGCTTATGCCTTTAAAAAGTCCTTTACTATTGTTTTAATCAGGGTAGAAGCCAAGTTGGATGTCTGTCCTCACTCTACCAACTTTAAGGAGAAATCTTCCAGTACATAATTTTGCCCCCAGTATATATTTTAAATCTGTATAACTCTTTTCATTTCTACCTCCACCAACCTAGTGTAAGCCGTCATCCACTCTCACCTGGACTGCAGCAGGGCCTAAAGGTTTCTCTACCTCCTCCTCTTGTCCCCCTTCTAATCAATGACCTCGGTGGTATTCAGAGTGAGGTTTCGAAACCTAAAGCGATGACTTCCATTACACAGCAAATAAAATCCAAACTCCTTGCAGCAGCCTATCCAAAAGATGCTGCGGGCTGCAAGTTGCAGAAGACCCAACTCAAACCGCTTTAAAGGCTAACGAAATGCACTGACTCCCGTGAGTGGAAACAGAGACTGGGGAGGCTGCTCTGGCTGCTGACCGGCTCTGGTTGGATTGCCTGTGATTCTTCTGGACTTGACCCTCCTTTATGTAGCTACTCTGCCCTTCAGATGACAGCAGGATGACTGTGAGTCCCAGCTTTACATCTTCACAAGACGGTAGCCAGAGGAAGAGATGGAGAATTGCTTCTAGGACTCTCTCAGAGAATGAGAAGCAACTTCCCCAGAAGCCCAGAGAAACACATGCATGGCACATAGATAGGGATAGACATTTTAATAAAATCAAAGGGTAATAAGCGTGGAAACGAATAGTGGGTAGGTGCAGTAGGCTAGAACATGGCCTTCAAAGGATATCTACATCAAGTCCCTGTAACCTGCGAATGCCACTGTCTTATTTAGAAAAAGGGTCCTTGTGGAGGTGATTAAGTAAAGGATCTTGAAATGAAGAGAGAATCCTGGATTGTTCAGGAAGTCCCTAAATACCATCACCAGTATCCTCATAGTAAGAGGCACAGGGAGCTGGGACACACAGTGAAGAAGGCAACGTGAAGAAGAAACAGAGCAGGATGCAGCCAGAACCCAGTAATGCCAGAAGCCACCAGGAGCTGTCAGAGGCAAGGAGCAGACTCTCCCCTAGCATCTCCAGACAAAAACACCTTTACTTCCGATTTCTGGCCACCAGAACTGTGAGAGAATAAATTTCTGTTGTTAAGCCTTCAAGATTATGGCAATTTGTTTCAGCAGCCCCAGGCAATGAATACAGTAGGCAACCTACCAATCCATTACAGTCCGTACTTTCCCAAACTCATCACGCAGCTCTCCGCCCTTCCCTCTCTCAACTTGAGCACATGCCTCCTTGCAATCACTCACCCATCCTGTCTCAGGGGGACATGCTGCGACCCCTGTCTCAACAGTCCTTACTCCAAACTCCCTCTCATTCTACTTAAAAGCTACTTCCTCCATGAGGCCTTGCATGTCCCACCAATTTAAATTGGATCTTTTCTTTCATTCTCTCCCATTGCACCCTGCTCATTTCTTTTCTGCATACCTGTTACGTTAGTTTACAGTTTATGGCTATCTCGATTATTAGCTCCCTAAGTCAGGGACTGTGTCTCATTAGTCAACCACAGTATATCCAGTATCTCTGACAGAATCCAGCCCATTAGAGGGGTCCCGTGTTTCACATTAGAGACCTCACACTTGAAAAATACCATGGGAAAAACAAATAAATGAGTTAATGGTTAATTATATGCTCAAAGTAAAATTGTTCTGCTTCAAAGACATCATTGCCTATAAATAAAGGAGAAGCAATTTAATGTTCTCAGAATTCCTTGATTTTTCCAGGTCTCACATTTGATAGCTATGATTTAAGCTTTTCCAACCCTTGTGAGTACTGATAACTAAGTGGGGTGGGTACTTTAAGCAGATTCTGAACTCAGTGGGAAAATAAACTAAAAAAAAAAATGATAGCTTCAAATTCCTATTTATAAATTTATAAACAGCAAAATTTAAATGTATTTCACAAAACTTATTAAAACAGGAAGGAAGATATTTCAATTTTTATGCAGACACAAGCAAAACCACATAGTTTATATACTCAATTAGAAACTAGTGCTATACGACTCGACATACAATCATAAAGTCTCCAACAGACTGTTATTTATAGCCAATAAAGAAAAAAAAGGAACAAGTGACCCTATATTATAATGCAGAGCAGTTTTTTTTTTCCTTTTTTGCTTTCTATAAACATAAACCTTTGTACAGAATAAAATGCAGCAACTTACCCAAGCAAACTATAAATATTCTTCTTATAAAATTGAGAGAAATATTGCTAAGGTCTTTGATTTCCAATGAATATTTTTTTATCCCATAAATTGAAGTCAGTTTACTTCTTTTGCATTTAGGACAAAAACGTATGGATAATTTTTAAAATTAGTGATGGAAATAAGATATAGTAGAAAAAGGGGAAGAACCTATAGAATGCTATAGGTTTGAGACACAGGTGTTCCATGACTGGTTAATTAAGTAACTTCACTGAGTCCTTTAACCTACCTATCCTCAATCTTTTCCGCTATAAACTGAAGATGGTAATAACCACGACACAGAGTTGCTGACAGAAGAGATAATAAACTACATGTGAAACGGCTTCACAAGCTATGAGGTATAATATGAAGAGAGACTGCTGTTAATTATCTTAGGAAGAGATAAACTATACCTTGAAAGTAAATTGAACCAAGTTCTGCTCTGTCTATTCCTGTTTCCTCTGAATGAGTGCTGCAAGTTAAACACTACTTAGAAAATCCAAGGAATGTCTGATTTATGCAGTGGTCAAATGAGTATTAAGATTTTAGTTTATGACACAACTTGTTTCAGTAAATGCTTATTAAATTAAACTACAACCGCAGGAACATTAGCCCAGTTTTTTTTTTTAAACACAGCTCTGCAAAAAGATGCAAAGGGGCACGGAGGCTTAACCTTAGACACAACTTCTGTGCCCCCAGGACTGTCCAAAAAAAAAGCAGACTGTGAGTAGCCTTAAAAATCCGGGAGGCAAACTTTAAGAAACTGATGAACACCTATGACAAAAACAGAAACAGAGGATAAGTCAGCAAAGGAGCAAAAGCCTATGTCATTACTACAATGATGCCCTAACTCACAGCAAAAAAAGGTAAAACAAATGCTGCTACCTAGACAGAACTAAATAAAAAGTTGATAGGTTTTATTGGTTGATATGATTGTGGCATGATTGAGTTTTAGATAAAACTAGGAAACCCACATTGGTGAAAAAAGACATCTGATTTCATGAACCGTATCTTCAGATTTACCTAAAAACTGCGTGAAGGCCACATCATTGGTGATCTAAGCAAAAAGGACAGTCTGAGGGGAATCAACACCTAGCAAATCTGAGAGCAGAAACATAACCCAGAAAGGAAGGGATGGGTGCAAAGAGTAAGTGAAACCATGACCTCAAATAGTTAATTTACACTGGATTTTCTTTTAAGATTTTTTTTTTTATGTGGACCACTTTTTAAAAAAATATCTTTCTTGGAATATAATTGCTTTACAATGGTGTGTTACTTTCTGCTGTATAACAAAGTGAATCATATATACGTATACATTTATCCCCATATCTCCTCCCTCTTATGTCTCCCTCCCAACCTGCCTATCGTACCCCTCTAGGTGGACACAAAGCACCGAGCTGATCTCCCTGTGCTATGCGACTGCTTCCACCAGCTATCTATTTTATATTTGGTAGTGTATATATGTCCATGTCACTCTCTCACTTCATCCCAGCTTACCCTTCCCCCTCCCCGTGTCCTCAAGTCCATTCTCTAGGTCTGCGTCTTTATTCCTGTCCTGCCCCTAGGTTCTTCAGAACCCTTTTTGTTTTTTTTTGATTGCATACATATGTGTTAGCATATGGTATTTGTTTGTCTTTCTGACTTACTTCACTCTGTATGACAGTCTCTAGGTCAATCCACATCACTACAAATAATTCAATTTCTTTTCTTTTTAAGGCAGAGTAATATTCCATTGCATATATGGGCCACATCTTCTTTATCCATTCATCTGTCGATGGACACTTAGATTGCTTCCATGTCCTGGCTATTGTAAATAGAGCTGCAATGAACATTGTGGTACATGACTCTTTTTGAATTTTAGTTTTCTCAGGGTATATGCCCAGTAGTGGGATTGCTGGGTCATATGGTAGTTCTATTTTTACTTTTATAACGACCTTCCATACTGTTCTCCATGGTGGCTGTATCAATTTACATTCCCACCAACAGTGCAAGAGGGTCCCATTTTCTCCACACCCTCTCCAGCATTTAGTTTGTAGATTTTTTAATGATGGCCATTCTGACCGGTGTGAGGTGATACCTCATTGTAGTTTTGATTTGCATTTCTCTAATGATTAGTGATGATGAGCATCCTTTCATGTGTTTGTTGGCAATCTGTATACCTTCTTTGGAGAAATGTCTATTTATGTCTTTGCCAATTAGTGGATTGGGTTGTTTGTTTTTTGATATTGAGCTGCATGATCTGCTTGTATATTTTGGAGATTAATCCTTTGTCCGTTGATTCGTTTGCAAATATTTTCTCCCATTCTGAGGGTTGTATTTTTGTCTTGTTTATGGTTTCCTTTGCTGTGCAAAAGCTTTTAAGCTTCATTAGGTCCCATTTGTTTATTTTTGTTTTTATTTCCATTTCTCTAGGAGGTAGGTCAAAAGGATCTTGCTGTGATTTATGTCACTGAGTGTTCTGCCTATGTTTTCCTCTAAGAGTTTTATAGTGTCTGGCCTTACATTTAAGTCTTTAATCCATTATGAGTTTATTTTTGTGTACAGTGTTAGGGAGTGTTCTCATTTCATTCTTTGACATGTAGCTGTCCAGTTTTCCCAGCACCACTTACTGAAGTGCTGTCTTTTCTCCAGTGTAGATTCTTGCCTCCTTTATCAAAAATAAGGTGACCATATGTGTGATATGACAATTGCTACTTCAGCTTTCTTTTGATTTCCATTTGCATGGAATATCTTTTTCCATCCCCTCACTTTCAGTCTGTATGTGTCCCTAGGTGTGAAGTGGGTCTCTTGTAGACAGCATATATACGAGTCTTAATTTTGTATCCATTCAGCCAGTCTCTGTCTTTTGGTTGGAGCATTTAATCCATTTACATTTAGGGTAATTATCGATATGTATGTTCCTATTAACATTTTCTTAATTGTTTCGGGTTTGTTATTGTAGCTCTTTTCCTTCTCTTGTGTTTCCCGCCTAGAGAAGTTCCTTTAGCATTTGTTGTAAAGCTGGTTTGGTGGTGATGAATTCTCTTAGCTTTTGCTTGTCTGGGAAGGTTTTAATTTCTCCGCTGAATCTGAATGAGATCCTTACTGAGTAGAGTATTCTTGGTTGTAGGTTTTTCTCCTTCATCACATTAAATATATCCTGCCACTCCTTTCTGGCTTGCAGAGTTTCTGCTGAAAGATCAGCTGTTAACCTTATGGGGATTCCCCTGTATGTTATTTGTTGCTTTTCCCTGGCTGCTTTTAATATTTTTTCTTTGTATTTAATTTTTGATAGTTTGAGTAATATGCGTCTTGGCGTGTTTCTCCTTGGATTTATCCTGTATGGGTCTCTCTGAGCTTCCTGGACTTGATTGACTATTCCCTTTCCCATATAAGGGAAGTTTTGAACTATAAGCTCTTCAAATATTTTCTCAGTCCCTTTCTTTTCCTCTTTTTCTTCTGGGACCCCTATAATTCGAATGTTGGTGTGTTTAATGTTGTCCCAGAGGTCTCTGAGACTGTCCTCAATTCTTTTCATTCTTTTTTCTTTATTCTCCTCTGTGGTAGTTATTTCCGCTCTTTTATCTTCCAGGTCACTTATCCGTTCTTCTGCTTCAGTTATTCTGCTATTGATCCCTTCTAGAGTATTTTTAATTTCATTTATTATGTTGTTCATCATTGTTTATTTGCTCTTCAGTTCTTCTATGTCCTAGTTAAACGTTTCTTGTATTTTCTCCATTCTAGTTCCAAGATTTTGGATCATCTTTACTATCATTACTCTGAATTCTTTTTCAGGTAGACTGCCTATTTCCTCTTCATTTGTTTGGTCTGGTGGGTTTTTACTTTGCTCCTTCATCTTCTGTGTATTTCTCTGTCTTCTCATTTTGCTTAACTTACTGCATTTGGGGGTCTCCTTTTCACGAGCTGCAGGTTCGTAGTTCCCATTGTTTTTGGTGTCTGCCCCCAGCACGTAAGGTCAGTCAGTGGGTTATGTAGGCTTCTTGGTGGAGGGGACTGGTGCCTGTGTTCTGGTGGATGAGGCTGGATCTTGCCTTTCTGGTGGGTAGGGCCGCATCCGGTGGTGTGTTTTGGGATTTCTGTGAACTTATTATGATTCCTGGCAGCCTCTCAGAGAATGGGTGGGGTTGTTTTCCTGTCTTGCTAGTTGTTTGGTATGGGGTGTCCAGCACTGTAGCTTGCGGGTCGTTGAGTGGAGCTGGGTCTTAGCATTGAGATGGAGATCTCTGGGAGAGCTTTCGCCATTTGATATTATGTGGGGCCGGGAGGTCTCTGGTGGACCAATATCCTGGACTTGGCTCTCCCACCTCAGAGGCTCAGGCCTGACACCCGGCCGGAGCACCAAGACCTTGTCAGCCACACATCTCAGAAGAAAAGGGAGGACAAAAAAAGAACGAAAGAAAAATAAATAAATAAATAAAATAAAGTTATTAAAATAGAAAATAAAAACAATATATTAAAAATAAAATTTAAAAAGTAATAAACAAAAAAGAATGAAAGAATAGAGCAACCAAACCAATAAATAAATCCACCAATGATAACAAGCACTAAAAACTATACTAAAAAAAGAAAAAAAATGGACAGAAAGAACCCTAGGACAAATGGTAAAAGCAAAGCTATATAGACAAAATCACACAAAGAAGCATATACATACACACTCACAAAAAAGAGAAAAAGGAAAAAATATATATATATGTTAAAAAAAAAGGAAGAGAGCAACCAAATCAATAAACAAATCTATCAATGATAATAAACTGTAATTACTAAACTAAGATAAACAAAACCAGAAACAAATTAGATGCAGAAAGCAAACCCCATGTCTACAGTTGCTCCCAAAGTCTACTGCCTCAATTTTGGGATGAATCATTGTCTATTCAGGTGTTCCACAGGTGCAGGGTACATCAGGTTGATTGTGGAGATTTAATCCGCTGCTCCTGAGGCTGCTGGGAGAGATTTCCCTTTCTCTTCTTTGTTTGCACAGCTCCCGGGGTTCAGCTTTGGATTTGGCCCCGCCTCTGCGTGTAGGGTGCCTGAGGGTGTCTGTTCTTCACTCAGACAGGACAGGGTTAAAGGAGCTGCTGATTTGGGGGCTCTGGCTCACTCAGGCCAGGGGAGGGAGGGGTACAGAATGCAGGGTGAGCCTGCGGTGGCAAAGGCTGGTGTGATGTTGCAACAGCCTGAGGTGCGCCGTGCGTTCTCCTGGGGAAGTTGTCCCTGGATCATGGGACCCTGGCAGTGGCGGGCTGCACAGGCTCATGGGGTGGGGTGAGGTGTGGAGAGTGACCTGTGCTTGCACACAGGATTCCTGGTGGCTGCAGCAGCAGCCTTAGCACATCATGCTGGTCTCTGGTGTCCGTGCTGATTGCCGTGGCTCAAGCCTCTCTCTGGAGCTTGTTTAAGTGGTGCTCTGAATCCCCTCTCCTCGCGCACCCCGAAACAATGGTCTCTTTCCTCTTAGGCAGCTCCAGACTTTTTCCTGGACTCCCTCCCGGCTAGCTGTGGTGCATTAGCCCCCTTCAGGCTGTGTTCACACAGCCAACCCCAGTCCTCTCCATGGGGTCTGACCTCCGAAGCTCGAGACTCAGCTCCCAGCCCCCACCTGCCCCAGCGGGTGAGCAGACAGCCTCTCAGGCTGGTGAGTGCTGGTCGGCACCAATCCTCTGTGCAGGAATCTCTCCACTTTGCCCTCTGCACCCCTGTGGCTGCGCTCTCCTCCATGGCTCCGAAGCTTCCCCCTCCCACCCCCCTTTTCCACCAGTGAAGGGGCTTCCTAGTGTGTGGAAAAGTTTCCTCCTTCACAGCTCCCTCCCACTGGTGCAGGTGCAGCCCCTATTCTTTTGTCTCTGTTTTTTCTTTTTTCTTTTGCCTACCCAGGTACGTGGGGAGTTTCTTGCCTTTTGGGAAGTCTGAGGTCTTCTGCCAGTGTTCAGTAGATGTTCTGTAGGAGTTGTTCCACATGTAGATGTATTTCTGATGTATTTGTGGGGAGGAAGGTGATCTCCACATCTTACTCCTCCGCCACCTTTAAGTTCCCCGCTATGTGGACCATTTTTAAAGTCTTTATTGAATTTGTTACAACAGTGCTTCTGTTTTATGTTTCATATTTTTGGCTGCAAGGCATGTGGGATCTTAGCTCCCCGACCGGGGATTGAACCTGCACCCCCTGCATTGGAAGGCAAAGTCTTAACCACTAGACCACCAGGGAAGTCCCTACAGTGGATTTTCTATAATTAAAATAGGAAGAAAAATCCATGATACCTGCTAATAAGCTCATCGGTCAGCAGGAAGCCGTGGCCATTGGAAGGGCAGTTAGTGACACCACAAAATGAGGCCCTGCTGCCTAGTACATGGGGGTGCTTCAGGAATATCATTACAGTGTCAGTAAGAGAGAGCTGCTGCTTGGGAAGGTTTTATACACAGAAAAATTTGATCAAAAGACAGAAGATGGTATTTAAGCATATAGGGGTATATGAAGTATAACTTGTCATTTACTTTCATTCTCTTATTTTCAATTCAGAAAATACTTCATTTTGCTCCTGGAATGAGCTCAGCATTATATCAGGAATAGTAGAGAAAATAGGATATGGCCCTTCCTCAGGACAGCATACGATACCTGATATTATGCTAATAAGCACTTCATTTGCATCTACTCATTGAATATTCCCAACAGCCCTATGACGTAATCACATTTACTGTCTCCATTTTATAGATGTGGAACTCAATATCAGTTATCGAAGGCCAGCGCTAGTAAATAAATTTTGGGCATGCTAACCTAAGCTGTTAATCTCTGTGATAAAAACATTTGACAGGTTTAATAAAACATTAAAAAAATTCAAGCCATACTAGATAAGCTGAAATAATACAGCATATGGCAAACTGAAAAGTGAATTATGTAGACAACAATCACTACAGAAGTTCAGAAGAGGAGCCCATTTCAGGATCAAATTGATAAGAAAGAATTTATGAGTGAAGTAAGGTTTGAGCCATGTTTTGAGGTATTTATTTGGGTGGGGTGTGCAAGTCAGTCTCAATGGTTTCCCAGATGTTGTTTACTTTGGGGATCACAGCATCATTTCAGAATCACATGAAAAGGATGAGCGCCCTCCTAGGAAAAAAAGCACATGCTCCTACACACAAAACTGTGCACGCGATTTTAAATTGTACACCTTATACCTCAGGGCTGCAGAAGAAACTCAAGTATTTAACAAAACAATACAAGAACCTTCACTACCTGGACCTTCTCATCACGTTAGGCACATGTCTTCCAAAGCTCCACTCCTTTCCAACCGAATCCCCCAGACTGTAGCAGTTCCAGGGCTCTCCAAGCTTCCCCCTGCCTCAGTGCCTCTCGTCAAGCAGCTGGCATACCTCCCCCAAGTTATCTTTCAGAGGGCCCTCCTAAATCTTGCCCATCTTTCCAGGTTAGTTCAAGGCACTGGAAAGCCTCAAATATGAAAAACAGTGATCAACTGAGATGGGGAAATCAAGACCAGAAGAAAATAGAGGCAAAGCAGGGAACAAAGAAAATATAAAAGTTTTACACATTATTGTATATAAAACAAGAACTGGGGGCTATGAAAAGGAACAATCAAGAGAACAGGAACTCATAGAAACGAAAAATATTTCAGCAGAAATAAAAATTCAATAGAATGGCTAAAAGAAAAAGTTGAGGAAATCTCCCAGGAAAAAGAAAAAGAATAAACAGTACAAGAAAAAAAGATAAGAAATCTAGAGGATCAGACCAAGAACTGTTCTAGAAAAAGGATACAGAGAAGATAAAAGGCAGAAATATATGAGAAAAACTATTCAAAAATTTTTCAGAACTGAAAGATGAAATCCCAAACTCAAAGACCCACCAAGGACTCAAGAAAAAGACCCACGCTGAGGTACACCATCCTGTAATTACGAAACAATGGAAACAGGAGAGAGCCTAAGTGCTTCTGCGGGTGTGCGAGGTTGAGGGATAGATCACGCTGAAGGAATTACAATCAGAATTACACTGGAAATCTGATTAGAAACAGTGGAATCCAGAAGTTGGTAGAAAAATGTTTTAAATTATACGGAAAAAATGATTTACAACCAGAAAATCTATCCTAATCCACCAATAAAGTTTAAAGTTGGAATAAAATATTTTAAGCAAACAAATATTTTTAAAGTTTACATCCCAGGAATCCATTCTAAGTGAGCTCGTAAACAATGTGCATCACCTAAATGAAGTTATAAACTAAGGAAAGGAATATATGAGATCTAGGGACTCAGAGACACAGCACAAAAAAGCAGCAAAGGGAATTCCCAGGGTGGTGATTAAAAGAAGTCCATGGAGTAAATCTGATCAGAGACACAGGAAGCTCAGCCCAGATGAGAACAGGAAGATAAAGGGCTCCAGAAGGTGTATCTTAAAATAAATAAAAGATGGAACTGATAAATGACTTCATTTGTTTGGCCATACTGAGAGGATGTTTACAACCCTGTCAAAGTATCTGAAGGAAGCATCAATTATAGGTATGCAAAAAACTAAGCAAGTGGAAAAAAAAATCCTAAGGAAAAAAAAAGCTGTAAAAAAAAGGAAATGAAACCATTGTATATTAGATGTGTTGGTGTTAAAAATTACATATTTATAATAATATAAATATGCAGTAACATATTTATAATAATATAAATATGCAGTAACATATAATAATACAAATGCATCATGGCATGTTTATAATAATACAAATACGTCTTGGCATGTTTATAATAATACAAATACGTCATGGCATGTTTATAATAATAAAAATACATCATGACATATTTATAATAATATAAATATGTAATATTTATTTAACCAAAACTTATGACAAAACTATGACTGAGGAGTATGATTGGAAGAGAGCAGCCACATAAGACATAAATTTTTGTCTTCTATGATAAAAAGTGAACAGATGAAAAAGAAAATAACCTGAGATATAGCAGCATAAGCCTTTTGTTTAAAAGCACAGGTGTAAGTGGGGGCAGAACAGGAGTACACACCTGGCCACGGTGGTCTCGGGTGGGACAGAGGGCTAGCTCTTTGTCATTATAATATGGAATAGTACGTATTTTAAAAATACATTCACAGGTTTCCACTTCTGGAAAGTGGACTTGTGTACCTCTCATCCTCTCACTAAGTACTAAAAACCCTAGGCATTATATTTAAAACACACCCAAGAAGACTGACAGGTGGACAGGCTATGAACCTTACGACCAAAGGAAGGACTAGGTGGTGAGTTCTCCGGTTTTCTTTTCCTTTTTTTCTGTAATTACTTAGTTTTTTTGTTTGTTTGTTTGTTTGTTTGTTTAATTGAAGTATAGTTCATTTACAATGTTGTGTTAGTTTCAAGTGTACAAAAGTGATTCAGTTATACATATATATACATGTACATATACATATATATATATTCCTTCTCAGATTCTTTTCCCTTGTAGGTTATTACAAAATACTGAGTATAGCTCCCTGTGCTGTACAGTAGTTCCTTATCGGTTATTTTATATACAGTAATGTGTATATGTCAGTCCCAAACTCCTAATTTATCCCTCCCCACCTTTCCCCTTTGGTAACCATAAGCTTGCTTTCCATGTTTGTGGGTCTGTTTCTGTTTTGTAAATAAGTTCATTTGCACCATTTTTTTTAGATTCCACATATAAGTGATATCATATGATATTTGTCTTTCTCTGTCTGACTTACTTCACTTAGTATGACAATCTCTAGGTCTATCCATGTTGCTGCAAATGGCATTATTCCATTCTTTTTTATGGCTGAGTAATTTCCATTGTGTATATATACCACATCTTCTTTATCCATTCCTCTGCCGATGGTCATTTAGGTTGTTTTCATGTCTTGGCTATTGTAAGCAGAGCTTCTATGAATACTGGGGTGCACGTATCTTTTCGCGTTATGGTTTTCTCCAGATATATGCCCAGGAGTGGGACTGAGAGGGTGTGGAGAAAAGCGGGAATGTAAATTGGTGCAGCCACTATGGAAAACAGTACGGAGGTGCCTCAAAAAACAAAAAAATAGATCTGGTTTCCTTTTTGTCTCGTTTATCCCACATTTGGAACGAAAAAAGCCAACAACCCAGAAATGCCAATGGGTACGGACAAAAACAACAACAACAACAATAAAAGTCTGCTCTCCTAGCCAAAGGACAGAAAAGGGGCAGCCTAGCAAGATGGAGAGCTTTTACGGATAACCTCCCTAAAGCTGCCAAACCCCATAGGAAAAGACTGCGGCCCAGCCCCCTATGGGAGCAAAGGCCACGTGAGGAGCCTAGACCCCACCTGCACCAGCTACACTGAGACCCCCAAACCCACCCCACCAAGCACCGCATGGAGCCCTGAGGACACGGAGCGAGGACAGCCTGGCACTGGCCCGGAGACTGGATTCTGATGGAGGATAAATTGGAGTCAGGAGCCCCTGCACGGTGAGACGTGTGCTGCGGTGAATTCATGGGAAGCGTATTTAATCAGCCAAAGGAAAGGGAGACGGAGGCAGGGGACGAGGGAAGCTTCTCCAGGGAGCTGATCCTCAAGCCCCGTCTGGAAAGCCGGGTGGAACTGGCTGGACAGCAGAAGGGCCTGGCAGGTCCTGCAGCACAGAGGGCGGGGACAGAACAGCAAGCCCTCGGACAACCACAGACACGTCCGCCTGACCGGGTGAAGAAGGTTTAGGATGGAATGGAGACAGGTAAGGCCAAAGAGGCTGGATGAGGCCGTAGGAAAGAGCCCCACGGGCTGCGATGAGGAATGTGCCTCCTCACGCATCCAGCGGGGTCACCGCCGGATTCCCAGCCGTGAGGCGGGGGGATCAGACGAGGGTCAGACGAGTCAGGACTCTGGCAGGAAGGGATGAGCATCAGGGAGCCGGCAGCAGGTGGGAAGAGGACTCTGTAGGTGACACCTGCAGACATCTGGGTCAGTCCTCCGGATCTGAGGACCGTGAGGAGAGAGAAGGGAGCGAGCAAGCACAGCCATGTGCCATGCGCGTTCGAGGGGCTAGTGCGCACAGCACCGCTCACTAGTTTTCTCAGCCTCAGCTTTCCTGTCTCTCAAATGGAAATAAGAATGGCAACCACACGTATCTCACAGAGTTACCGTATAAAAATGGGAAGCACAGCTTATTACATCCTGTTGCTGCTGTATCAAACCACCACAAATTTAGTGGCTTAAAAGAACATACATTTATTCCGTTACAGTTCTGGGGGTCAGAAGTCTGAAGGGGTCTCACTGGGCCAAAGGGAAGGGGCTGGCAGGCCTGCGATCTTTGCGGAGCCCATTTCCCTGCTTTCTCCAGCCTGCATTTCTTGGCTCTCGGCCCCTTCCTGCATCTCTACAGCAAGAAGCATAGCATCTTCAAAATTCTCTCTGATTTGGACACTGACTCTCCTGCCACCCTCTTCCACTTACAATCACCCTTGTGGGTACTGGGCCCAGGTGGGTAATCCAGGAAAACCACATCCCAGGGTCAGCTGATAAGCAACCTGAAATCCCACCCACCTGCTGTCATGTAAGGTAACATATTCACAAGCTCCAGGGATCAGGATGTGGACATCTCTGGGGGACCATTATTCTGCTTACCATACATACAAAAGATTCTAATTTAATGTCTGTTTGATAATCAGTATTTTTTTTCAATTTCACAACTAGTATGTCCAAGAGTTGTTTTATGGTTTAAAAAAATAAGAAATCTGAAGAATATGTGTTCTAAGTAACTCATTATTATGTCTCTAAGATTTAGCAATGTATGCTAAATATCTAAAAAGCTCAATGATAACTATAGGTTTTGATATTTAACTTAATATAATCATTCCCATCTCTTTAAAACAAATGAAAATTTAAGACAAAGATACCATTGCAAAATCTAAATAAAACTATAAGCATTCTAGTGTTAAACTTCCATGATAGTAGAAATAGGTGGCCATACAATGCTAGGATTAGCTCATGCTGTTTCTAATCATAGAAATAAACACATTTTGAAGTCTGGAAGTATAGGAAAGGTCAGTTTGTCAGTCAAACAAAGGGCATTAAATAACTCAAAGGGAAACCTTCCTGACCCCAAGCAAGTACCCAGAGGAATGAGGAAGGTGCCATACTGGAGCCTGTAAGTAGAAGACAGTTCAACCCAAGTTAAGTCACCATTGCATCCCAGGACCCCTAGAACAGGCCCAGTGCAGACCCCTGGAACCCATCTGGTTTCAAGACATATATCTTCCATGCCTGTCAAATGTCACACTATAGATTATACCTTCAAGTCCTACCTAATGGTTATCCTAAAAATATAATACAGACATGGAACTAAGATAACAATTCCTAAAAAATTTGTTATTAAATAAACATAATATAAAGTTCCTTAAAAAAAAGCACAAAAATAAATAGGATTTATCCAAATCTAAAAAAATCACAAATCATATATTTTCCCCTAAACTTATTAATAATTTCAACCAAGCTAATATCAGAGAATTACTCAAAATAATTTCTAAGATATCTCATTTCAATCTCCTATTTCTTGAACATATGTGTGTATATATATATATATATATATATATATATATATATATATATATATATACAGCTCTAATATAACTGATATTCACCATGATGACCTCAAGATTTTGAAAGATACCAAGTTCTTATTGGTATCATTAAAGAAAGACTAAGTTATGGTCAGAATAATTTTACTACTGAATGTGTTGAGAACATGTTGTTGAATATTTATATTTTATTTAAAACCTGACTGTACATGAATTATAGATACATGAAATCCCTCAGTCAGAATATTAAAGTATTCATACCATACCTTTTCCTATCACATTGCACAAACATAGGTTCACTTTAATGAAATCAATAGCAGGGCTCACGGTTTTAACCAGTATAATTTAATTAAACACTTCCAATCTCTGGGAATAAGGTTTTTCAAAAGAAGTACTTTTTTCCCCTAAACTGGATATTTTGTTTTAATAAATCAAGAATAGTATCAATAAAAAATATAATAGTAGGAGCTATCCTATATTTCATGTCAGAATATATTCTTTCTTGAGATTTTGTTTATTATTCAAGGAAAGCTAAAAAAACACAGAAAAGCATTTATGAAGAGTAACTGTTAGTCAATTTTTCTACTAAAGAAGTTTTGTGAACATATCTGGAACAAGATGACAATGGTAATAATAATAATGATGGTAGTAATAACGACAAAAGTTTGAATGATTTAGTCTAAGATGCTTTTGCTGGGGAGAAGAAAAATCCCCAGAGATAAAGTCATTAAAACTTATTTATGAACCATCATCCTAACTGTGAATGCAGTGAGCAATTTTATGATGCTACTTTCTCTAAATGGCAACAATGACCTCTCCAAGAAAAGTAGAGGTAACTGCAAGCAGAGGACAGCTTAACCTTCCCAGACAGACACAGGACTAAGATAACAGATAGATATTGGCTAAACAACAAAGCCGCTCATTCACTCATTCTTCCACTGCTGACCAACTATTCAACAATGGCTTGTACCATGATAGATGGTATGAAAATACACTTCAGACCCACCTGTACCATCACAAGTTTCTTCTATACATACAGTTCCCAACTCTACTCTTGTGTAAGCCAATCCTTCAGTGAGAGAAAGACTAGACTGAAAAAATATTTGCATCATCTGGTAACTGATAAGGAATATGAATGCTAGTATCTGGAAGGCTCCAAGTCACACAAAACCTGTTTAAAGTAGTTTTAAAAGAAGAAAGCAAACATATGCAAAAAAACAGATTTAGGAATATTAAGTATTTGAGGTATTTATTGATGGCTGAGAAGCTGATTATATATCTCAGATAGATACCATGGAAAATCTGATATTTAATTCCTGATTGACCATATTAGGTAAAAAAAAAATTTCAGTTTCCTAGACAGAAAATTCAGTATCTTTCAAAATGCCAAAAGCTTAATTGTAAAGTTTTCTATAATACTGATCAAATCATACCTTAATAGAGAAGGGAAGAAGAGATGGATGTGCAACAAATTAGCTTATTAGTTCAATTTTGTCAGAGCTTTGAAAATTCAGGTAAAGCCGATATTGTACAAAAACTCTGAGCATTAGATAATGACACTGGGAACAAACACGAGACAGAGAGGTATCAGAAAAAACAAGGTCCAACAACCTTGTGAACCTTTACCCAATGAAATGTAGTAAATAAGTTAAATGGACCTTTTAGTCTCCTCTGATATTTTTAGTAGTCAATTAAAAAAGATTAAAATATGAAGGCATTTACAACCATCCCAAAGGATCAGACAGTGAAGGAGATAGAAAGTAATACCAAAAAGAAACTCTCCATTATGTCTCAAGAGCCAAACAACAAAACAACTTCAGGTTACTTCAATGTCACCTGTAAGAAAAGAATCCCCGAGTCAATTTTTCTAAGCCATGTTAAGTAAATAAGAAAAACAAAAACCAAAGCAATGCCATATAGTATTTGTTCCTCAGCCAATGTATTCAATTAACCCACATCTGCAGTGGGTCCATGGGGTATTATGCCACTTACAAGGGAAATTCTAACA
Source organism: Balaenoptera borealis (assembly GCF_965194805.1). Lineage (NCBI taxonomy): Eukaryota > Metazoa > Chordata > Mammalia > Artiodactyla > Balaenopteridae > Balaenoptera > Balaenoptera borealis. The sequence goes on along the minus strand of NC_138873.1, from coordinate 114,763,501 downwards.
GAAGAGAAAAACAGTCTTTGACCTCCAGGCATCTGCTAGTCAATGCCAGAAAAAGAACAAACTCAATACAGTACAGGTAATCCATCCTGAGGAATTTAATGGTCATAGACGTTACAGATTGGAAAACCATAAGTATAAGTGGTGTTTTGAAAAGCATTGAGACTTTTTGAGCAATAGGAAGTAAATGTAGGCAGGGGAAAACAAAAGAGAAGTATCCAGGGCTTCCTTGGTGGTGCAGTGGTTGAGAATCCGCCTGCCAATGCAGGGGACATGGGTTCGATCCCTGGTGTGGGAAGATCCCACATGCTGCAGAGCAACTAAGCCCATGTGCCACAACTACTGAGCCTGCGCTCTAGAGCCCATGAGCCACAACTACTGAGCTTGCGCTCTAGAGCCCGTGAGCCACAACTACTGAGCCCGCGTGCCACAACTACTGAAGCCCACGTGCCTAGAGCCCGTGCTCCACAATGAGAGAAGCCACGGCAATGAGAAGCCCACGCACTGCAACGAAGAGTAGCCCCCGCTCGCCGCAACTAGAGAAAGACCGCGCGCAGCAACGAAGACCCAACACGGCCAAAAATAAATAAATAAATAATATATATATATTTTTTTAAAAAGAGAAGTATCCAAAGATACCAATAAGAAAAACAGGGAAGGTAACTCCAAGTGGAGAAGCATAAGCTTGAAAGCATAGGCATCTATGGAGAGAACAAAGCTGTGGCATCAGAGGCCACAGCTGGATCGTGAGGACCCAAGCAGATGTTGCTGGGTCAGAACTCCAGATGGCTGCAAAACAAGGTCCAACTGGAGACTGAGCCACGAGGCCAAGGGACCACAACAGGCACTACCCAGTGGGCGTGCTCACCCAAACTACTGACATGGTATTTCATACATAGAAAAGATGTATTACTTACCCGATTGATATGGCTGTTCCTTAAAATAACCTGTAGCAGGGTCTTCTCAAATTCTTCCAGCTTCTTGGAACACTTTTTAAGAATATGATTAGATAAGTTACAATCACTGATCAGTCTAGCTAAAGTTTCCACAGCTTTGATCCAAAAGCTTGAACAAGGAAGTTTGGGTTCTCGGTAAAAAGTGATCAAGCCATCCAGCAACTGAAAAACAGAATCGGATACCGTGGAAGAGGCGTTTTCAAAGTGGCTTAAGTCAGTTTTCAGACTCTCTGACTCGGTCAAGGTCTTCAGCCCAAGCAGATGTTGCAAGAACTGCATGTGAGAAGACAGAGGCTTTTCCAGAGGAGCACAAGGTCTGTTCACAATGGGCAGCGGTGGGAAGGGGGTGGAGATGCAGCTCTCCCCAGGACGCTCGGTCATCTCTGAAGGTTCAGTTCTCTGATCGTTTGATAAACCGCACCCAGAATCTTCCAGCAGAGTCCAAGTGTTTTCAGAACTTCTAGGTTCCTGAGCCTGCAACTGGGAAGATGGACCTCCTGAAAGAGAAAGGAACAGAAGTGTTATCTTTCTGTATCTAATATTTCTTTTTTTTTTTTTTTTTGCTGCACCACACAGCATGTGGGATCTTAGTTCCCCAACCAGGGATCGAACCTGCGTCCCCTGCTTTGGAAGCACAGTCTTAACCATTGGGCCACCAGGGGAGTCCCTAACATTTTTTCATATTAAAACTAGACATTGATTTTTCTAACTTAAAATACTAAATGAAGCATGAAATATGCATTAAACATTTGAAAAGCAGTAGTATAAAAATTGATAGAGGAGAAACTGTGAATGAAATTGCTTAGACTGACTGCAGACAAGGTCTTTATCTGGTAGAAAGCGCAGATGATTCACCCATGTTTTGTCAAGTCACTATCTCCCAGTCAAGGCCATGCTTGAAAGATACAGAGGAGAGACCACGAAACCTGAAGGAGGTCACTGTCTGGTATAGATTCCAACAGGTACCTGCAAAACAACAGGTGTATGTAAGATAGAGATATGCTCAGGGCACTATGAAAATAGGAGGAACACTGAACAGCCCACCCCAGTCAGATCAATGCCTCCTGGAAGAAGTGATGGTAGAACTGATTTATAACACATAAGCAAGAATTCCAAGTTTAAAAGTTGAGGGAATGGAGGAAGAGAAGAGAATTCCATCTACCAAAGGGTACGCACAAAAGCACAACTTAAGAAGGAAAAGAAAAGTACTGTATATATAAGGACCCACCAGTAGTTTCATGTTCCTTTTACAGAAAATATAAGGCAAGATATTAAGTTGGAGAAATACGTAGAGGCTGGTCACAAAAGATCTTAAAAGAGATATTGAGGACCTCAGAATTTATATGTAGAGTGAGTGTAATTTGGAAAAATTATCTATATACCCACACATATACCTAATATACAAAAATAAATATATAAACAATGTATATATGTATGTGTACTTATTTATAATTATTCAAGTATATCTATCTATATCTATGTGTATACATATATATATATATGTGCGTGTGTGTGTGTGCGTATGTCACAGATCCTTGAAACTATATATATAACCACCAGAATTTTCTGACATCAGCTGAGACATACTGCAGTTCAGGCTTAACTTAGTAACTTTAGGTCATTCTGTGACAGAGATGCCATCATAAACACAAAAAGGCTGTTGTTTGTAAAATGATTATCAGTAAAACGTACACACAACATTCTCACTGAATGTTCTACAGCACATGCATATATCTATGCAACCGTGTTTGAGAAATACTGATGTCAGCAGTGGAAGAAGGAATAGGACAATAAACAGTGTAACGCAGGAAAGTGAAATGGTCGTATTTTCATTTCACAGGTCACTCTATGGGCTTTGTGAAGGGCACACTGGAGAAGGACCCAATGAGACACTGAAAGATTAGTTCAGAGTCACCCCTATCAGTCCTGATATCAAGTGATGAGAGAAATGAAACAAGCAGTTACAGTGGAAGACTGGAAAGGAAACACAAAGGGAAGCCAGCTGACTGACTGACAGGCATTAGAGTAGAGTGGGAATAAATGCATCCCGTGATTCTGAATTAGGTGACCGGGTGGACGACGGTGCTACCCACTGATCAGTAAAAATACAAACAGAAAAATGGCTTTGGAGAAACAAAGAGAAGCTAGTCTTGGTCATGTAAACTTGGAAGCAACCAGAGGAAATCTAGGTGAAGATATTCACCTGGAAATTGGCCACCATGAGCCAAAGGATGGGGAAAAGGTCTAGACTGAAACTACATTTTAGGAGTCATCAGTGTGCAGGTGGGATCTGGAAGGATGAAAGTGGTAATGACCACTCGGGGAGAGGATGAGCAGTGACCAGAGCGGAGGCTCCAAGAGGGACCCTGAGAAGCATCAACCTGAGGGCTGAGTAGAGAAAAGACAATCATCAGGGAGACAGAGCAGGAACAATTAAAGAGGTACAAGAAGAATAAAAACAACAGTGTCATGAACGGCTAGGGAATAGTTTCAAGGAGAATTACACGCAGGAGGGAAGTCCAATAAAATAAAGAGCTAAAAAAACATGTCGGAACTACCAGCTAGAAAATCACCAGCGATCGTGTCCAAAGCAGCTTCGGTCAGTCGGGGTGGTGGGCAGAAGCCACAGTGAGCGGACCGAAGAGTGATGGGGAAAGTCACAAAGACAGTGAAGAGGGGAGAAGGCTTCTGAGGACCTGGATCGGGACAGCTTAACACAGAGAGTAACTGCAGGCAAACATGGCCGGACACACTGGGAGAAACACGAGCAATTATAGATTATGAAGAAAAAAGCTGGAGAAGCAAAAGCTGGAGGCAGGAGAGAAAATAGGTGGGGCATGACTCGGGAGCAGGCGGAAGGAGACGGAGTCGAGGACCAGTGGATGAGCTGCACTTACTGATGCGTTTTTTTCCCCCCCAGGCTGAAGGAAATAGGATGAGGATGTACAGGGATGTAAAAATACCCCTGGCACATAGGAAGTTAAAGGAGATCTCACCCAACAGTCTTTTTAAAATTGTTTTTAAGTTGGAGATGGGGGACACTAGTTGAACAGGACATAAGAACAATGGCAAAAGCAACATCCTCTCCCTGCCCCGCCATAAATTGGAAATCTATCTAATTTACTGCTCTTTTTTCCTTCAGTAAAATGAGAAGCTGATGAGGCAGAATCAGAGGATTAAGCTTTAATTTAGCGTGCATTCATTTAACAAGCGTCTACTATGACCACTACAAATGTGCAAATATGTGCTTGGGAATTATCACTACAGTATCTGTACTCCAAATTAGGGAGGTGATGCAACAAATTCCCAAATGTGGTGGTACCCAGAGCAGTGGACCGTCAGCAACAAGTTTAACGACATGTGGCTATTTCTATATTAAAACAGGCAGACAACATGTTCATTGTAAGCCAACAGACACTTTCTTTTTCTTAGGAGCAAGGAAAAACACTTGAAATAACTTCTCAAGACATCCATCTCACTCTGCACACAAGTAAAACAGGGGGTACTACGGTAATTATTCAGGTAGATTACATATTTCTTTCACAAAATTCAAAAAGGTTCTCCACTAAGAAAGTGAACATAAGTTTAAATATTTTATTAACCTACTCAATTTTCCAGCAAAGTAAGCTGAACTTCACAGGTAATGATTTCAGGGAAGACTCATAAAATGAATTCTCCCAACAACTAAGTTGTGAAGCAAAAGCTGCTTTCTTGTTTCCGCTTCTCACTCACTCCTCACTGGTGTGCCTTTGGGCAAGTAATAATCATGCCATCTCATCTCCAGGTGCTCACAGGTGCAAATCTGAAGGCAGTAGTTCTAACCACGCATGGGCTCTGGTGATAGGAATACACAAAACCAAGTACCATTCTTCCTCTCTGGTTTGTTTCTGTGTCCTCAGAAACGAGTGATAAGGCCATACGCTGAGGATGACAATGTGGAGACCACATGCAGAGCAGCCTGTCAGCGCCCTAAAGGAGCTCAGGGCTCCACAGGAGAGGACCACAAGGAGGTGTTACACAACGAGGCTCACAGTATCAAAGTCATGCTACCAAATCGAAGAAAAGAATCTATATTCACATTTCACCTTACAAAGTAGCTCCAGGGAATAATTCAGTTGTTCAGAGGAAACCTGGAAAGTATGCTGTTATCCCTAATTTACCAAAAAGGACATAAACACAGGCTCAACTTGATGAAGAGGTCTGAGAAAAGCCACACAGTGAGCAAGGAAAACCAAGCCTTCTGTTTCAAGGCCTTCCAACCACGGCAAAGAGGCCTGTGTGTTTCCATACCAGCTTCTGTACATTTCCACTATGGCATACATCAATTTCTTTTTTTATAAATTTATTTATTTATGTATTTTTGGCTGCATTGGGTCTTCCTTCGTTGCTGCATGCGGGCTTTCTCTAGTTGTGGTGAGCGGGCGCTACTCTTCGTTGCGGTGCGCGGGCTTCTCATTGCGGTGGCTTCTCTTGGTGTGGAGCACAGGCCTCTGGGCACGCGGGCTTCAGTAGTTGTGGCACACGGGCTCAGTAGTTGTGGCTCGCGGGCTCTAGAGCGCAGGCTCAGTAGTTGTGGCGCACGGGCTTAGTTGCTCCGTGGCAGGTGGGATCTTCCTGGACCAGGGCTCGAACCTGTGTCTCCTGCATTGGCAGGCGGATTCTTAACCACTGTGCCACCAGGGAAGTCCCCATCAATTTCTATATGTTATCCACTTGTTTCTGAGCTCCTGAATGGCAGAAGTCCTGTCTCCTGTCATCTTTGTGGTCCCCTCACTGAGTAATGTCATCATCTGTAGAAGACACCTTATCAGGGGAAACGCTTAGGGCAACAACCTGCTGCTGGCTGAGACAGACCTCCTCTCACCCCTCAATATTCACGGTGCACCACGATCTTACCCCAAACCGTGACAATTACATACACAGATAAGAGAAATCAAACAGAATAGATAGAAAGGCAGACAGAAAGAATATGGTTATTCCAATAATAACTGATAATGTCTCAGAGTACTTGCTAACAAAAAGCCAATAATTTACTTTTTATAGTATCTACTACTTCTGGTAACCAATAACCAATTAATTTCCTCTTCTATTTGTCCTCAGTGATGAAACTGTGTAGAATGCAAACAGCATTAGCACTGGAAACCAACACTTTCAGGTTGGAAACCCCTCACTGCCTACTAAATAAAGTAAATAATAGTGGGCAAATGTTCCTATTGTATATATTCTTATAAAATGGAAAAGACAAACAGGGGGAAAAAGCTTTCCTAGAGAGGATTAAACATTTTCAGTGATACTGAATATATTAACAGGTTATAATCTTGCAATAGTCATAAATGAAATATTTATTCATAAAACTAGATTTTTAAATATCCACCCTTATTTGGGTAACACAGAGCATGGAAACAGAAAAGATCCCTGTCTCTTTAAATGAATCTTACATAACCACAATCAGATTTCACTCATTTGCTTGGATGACTTTTCTCAACATAAATCGCAAAGCATGGCTAACGAAGCACCATACCCAAAGGACAGGAGAGAAAATGAAGCCATGCTCCTGCAACTTTTTGTAATTCCTGTTGTTCCAGGAGGGATTAAAAGGTAAAGCAGGAGTCAAATGATGCTTCTTTCTTAACTTCTTATTGGGCTGAAGGGACTGAGGACTGTAATTTCCCTCCAAGTCACTGGATATGATCTAATTAACACGTGTGTTATTAGATTTAAAAGAGATAATAAACTACACACACACACACAAACTGATCAAGCACAGTCCAGTACATATGAAATGCAAATATTATCTATATTATTAAATGATTAGAGATATCAAGAGTCTAAATTATGCTGAAGTGTGAAACCATATACAAAAGTACATGAAATAAGATAGCAATTAAAACTACAGATTCTGCCTAAAATATCCTATAGTCTCTCCCATACACTGGATCCCATAGACCTTCTGTTCCACTTTACTGGACCCTTAACTCTTCCATTTTCTTGCGGTTGTTAACTTCCACTTTAATCCACTCACCATTTCAGAGTGGGTCGCAAGCACACTTAACAAAACAGAGCCAGTGCCCTCTGGCCACACATCCTGACCTAGAAATGCTCACCCTTGAACAGTAAATATATATTCTGCTGTCCCCCCAAAATATTCACACCCACATCAATTTTTCGTGCCTTTTCTCATCCATTTCCACAGTTCCTGCTTCATTTATAAAAGAACCAGCTGGTTAAAATGCATCTTTACACCTTGCAAACCCCATGAACTCTATGTTTGTAAAACTGAACAAGTCATCTTCACACTCTGCACACACAAACAACACAATTTATGTTTCTCCTACGTACTATCTGTGTCAGCTGACAGCAGGACTATTCCTCCAGTCACCAGGCCTGGGGAGAGGAACCATCCTCACCCCCCCCTTTTTCCTATCCTACACACACACTGCAATGCCACATTATGTTGGTTCTACCTTCTGCACGTGTGTACGTCAGGACAATCCAGAGAAACAGAACCAATAGGGTAGAAAGAGAGACAAGGAAGTAAATTTATTACGAGGAATTGGCTCACGTGATTATGGAAACTGAGAAATTCTTAGATCTGCAGTCAGCAAGCTGGAGCCCCAGGAGAGCTGATGGTGTGAGTTCCCGTCTGAAATTCAGCAGGTTCCAGACCCAAGAAGAGCCAAGGTTTCAGTTCAGTTTGAGTCCAAAGGCAGGAAAATACAGACATCCCAGCTCAGAACCAGTCAGGCAGGAGGACTTCTCTCTCAGGCAGCATTTCTGTTCTACTCAGGAGGTCAAGAGACTGGACGAGGCCCATCCACGCCAGGGAGGGCAACACACTTTGCTCAGTCTGCTGATTCAATGTTAATCTCAGCTATAAACACCCGGACAGATGCATCCAGAATAGTACTTGACCAAATATCTAGGCGCCAGCTCTGAGTCTGTCCTTCTTTAGTTCCTTCCACCATAACCACCTCTTGCACTGATGAATGCAATACGCTTGCCTAACTGATCTACCTGTCTCTAGTTCCACCCTGTTCTAGACCATACTCTGACTGGCCCTCATGAGAATCACCCCATTAAAATACTAGTTTGATCACAACCATAACACCTTCCAAAGGTTTCCCTTACTTTACGTGATAGAGTCCTCTCAGTTCCTCAGCGTGGCCCGCAAAACACTCCTGCCACTATTCCAGTTGCACCTCCATCCTCACTCATATTTACATGCAAGCAATATTAAACCACTTATGGTTTACCAAAACACACCAAACTAATTCAGGCAACCATGCATTTGCAAAAGGTGTTCCCACCATCTGGTGTGTGCTTCTACTATAACCCAGAGACAGACTGATTCTGCAAACCCTGCTTCAAAATCCTCTGTGAACCCTTTGCTGCTCTCCCCAGGGATGGGAAATCACCCCCATTCTGGGCTATCTCGCACTTTGCTTCTATTACCAGTCATCAAACTGTTTTTAATTTATTATTGACTCACTAATGGAAGGGAGAGATTCTTGAGGGTAGATGCAGAGTTTACTAATCTAGGTATTTCTGTTGACTGATGCCCGCCCTCCCATATAGTTAGAAAGAGTTTGAAAACTTGAATATATATATTAAGAAAAAGTAAAATCAAATAGCATCTCTTCAAGTACACTAAAATGTCATCACAGGTAGATATGGTTTGTCCCTAGTATGATTCCTTAAGTTTATTTATTTTTTAAATTAGTTATCTATTTTATACATATTAGTGTATATATGTCCATCCCAATCTCCCAATTCATCCCACCAGCACGCCCCCTACGCTTCCCCCCTTGGTGTCCATACATTTGTTCTCTACATCTGTGTCTCTATTTCTGCCTTGCAAACTGGTTCATCTGTGCCATTTTTCTAGATTCCACATATATGCGTTAATATACGCTTTTTATTTTTCTCTTTCTAACTTACTTCACGCTGTATAACAGTCTCTAGATCCATCCACGTCTCTGCAAATGACCCAATTTTGTTCCTTTTTATGGCTGAGTAATATTCCATTGTGTATATGTTCCACATCTTCTTTATCCATTCGTCTGTTGATGGGCATTTAGGTTGCTTCCATGTCCTGGCTATTGTAAATACTGCTGCAATGAACATTGGGGTGCATGTGCCTTTTTGAATTATGGTTTTCTCTGGGTATATGTGCAGCAGTGAGATTGCTGGGTCATATGGTAATTCTATTTTTAGTTTTCTAAGGGACCTCCATACTGTTCTCCATAGTGGCTGTATCAATTTACATTCCCACTAACAGTACAAGGGGGTTCCCTTTTCTCCACACCGTCTCCAGCATTTGTTGTTTGTAGATTTTCTGATGATGCCCATTCTAACTGGCGTGAGGTGATACCTCATTGTAGTTTTCATTTGCATTTCTCTAATAATTAGTGATGTTGAGCATCTTTTCATGTGCTTCGTGGCCGTCTGTATGTCTTCTTTGGAGAAATGTCTATTTACGTCTTCTGCCCATTTTTGGACTGGGGTGTTTGTTTCTTTAATATTGAGCTGAATGAGCTGTTTATATATTTTGGAGATTAATCCTTTGTCTGTTGATTCGTTTGCAAATATTTTCTCCCATTCTGAGTGTTGTCTTTTCGTCTTGTTTATGGTTTCCTTTGCTGTGCAAAAGCTTTGAAGTTTCATTAGGTCCCATTTGTATTTTTGTTTTTACCTCCATTACTCTAGGAGGTGGATCAAAAAAGATCTTGCTGTGATTTATGTCAAAGAGTGTTCTTCCTATGTTTTCCTCTAAGAGTTTTATAGTGTCTGGTCTTACATTTAGGTCTCTAATCCATTTTGAGTTTATTTTTGTGTATGGTGTTAGGGAGTGTTCTAATTTCATTCTTTTACATGTAGCTGTCCAGTTTTCCCAGCACCACTTATTGAAGAGGCTGTCTTTTCTCCATTGTATATCCTTGCCTCCTTTGTCATACATTAGTTGACCATAGGTGCGTGGGTTTATCTCTGGGCTTAATATCCTGTTCCATTGATCTGTATTTCTGTTTTTGTGCCACTACCATATTGTCTTGATTACTGTAGCTTTGTAGTATAGCCTGAAGTCAGGGAGTCTGATTCCTCCAGCTCTGTTTTTTTCCCTCCAGACTGCTTTGGCTATTCAGGGTCTTTTGTGTCTCCATACAAATTTTAAGATTGTTTGTTCTAGTTCTGTAAAAAAATGCCATCGGTAATTTGATAGGGATTGCATTGAATCTGTAGATTGCTTTGGATAGGATAGGCGTTTTCACAATAGTGATTTTTCCAATCCAAGAACATGGTATATCTCTCCATCTGTTTGTATCATCTCTAATTTCTTTCATCAGTGTCTTATAGTTTTCTGCATACAGGTCTTTTGTCTCCCTAGGTAGGTTTATTCCTAGGTATTTTATTCTTTTTGTTGCAGTGGTAAATGGGAGTGTTTCCTTGATTTCTCCTTCAGATTTTTCACCATTAGTGTATAGGAATGCAAGCGATTTTGGTGCATTAATTTTGTATCCTGCAACTTTACCATATTCATTGATTAGCTCTAGTAGTTTTCTGGTGGCATCTTTGGGATTCTCTATGTATAGTATCATGTCATCTGCAAACAGTGACAGTCTTACTTCTTCTTTTCCAATTTGTATTCCTTTTATTTCTTTTTCTTCTCTGATTGCCATGGCTAGGACTTCCACAACTATGTTGAATAATAGTGGTGAGAGTGGACATCCTTGTCTTGGGCCTGATCTTAGAGGAAATGCTTTCAGTTATTCATCATTGAGAATGATGTTTGCTGTGGGCTTGTCGTATATGGCCTTTATTCTGTTGAGGTAGGTTCCCTCTGTGTCCACTTTCTGGAGAGTTTTTATCATAAATGGGTGTTGAATTTTGTCAAAAGCTTTTTCTGCATCTATTAAGATGATCATATGGTTTTTATTCTTCAATTTGTTAATATGGTGTATCACATTGATTGATTTGTGTATTTTGAAGAATCCTTGCATCCCTGGAATAAATCTCACTTGATCTTGGTGTATGGTCCTTTTAATGTGTTGTTGGATTCTGTTTGCTAGCATTTTGTTGAGGATTTTTGCATCTATATTCATCAGTGAAATTGGGCTGTAATTTTCTTTTTTTTGTAGTATCTTTGTCTGGTTTTGGTATCAGGTTGATGATGGCCTCATAAAATGAGTTTGGGAGTATTCCTTCCTCTGCAATTTTTTGGAAGAGTTTGAGAAGGATGGGTGTTAGTTCTTCTCTAAATGTTTGATAGAATTCACCTGTGAAGCCATCTGGTCCTGGACTTTTGTTTGTTGGAAGATTTTTAATCACAGTTTCAATTTCATTACTTGTGATTTGTCTGTTCATATTTTCTATTTCTTCCTGGTTCAGTCTTGGAAGGTAATACCTTTCTAAGAATTTGTCCATTTCTTCCAGGCTGTCCATTTTATTGGCATAGAGTTGCTTGTTGCAGTCTCTTAGGATGCTTTGTATTTCTGCCGTGTCTGTTGTAACTTCTCCTTTTTCATTTCTAATTTTATTGATTTGAGTCCCCTCCCTGTTTTTCTTGGTGAGTCTGGCTAAAGGTTTCTCAATTTTGTTTATCTTCTCAAAGAAACAGCTTTTAGTGTTATTGATCTTTGCTATTGTTTTCTTTGTTTCTATTTCATTAATTTCTGCTCTGATCTTTATGATTTCTTTCCTTCTACTAATTTTGGGTTTTGTTTGTTCTTCCTCCTCTAGTTCATTTAGGTGTAAGGTTAGATTGTTTATTTGAGATGTTTGTTGTTTCTTGAGGTAGGATTGTATTGCTATAAACTTCCCTCTTAACAACTGCTTTTGCTGCATCCCATAGGTTTTGGATCGTTGTGTTTTCATTGTCATTTGTCTCTAGGTATTTTTTGATTTCTTCTTTGATTTCTTCAGTGACCTACTGGTTATTTAGTAACGTAATGTTTAGCCTCCATGTGTTTTGTTTTTTACGGTTTTTTTTCCCTGTAATTGATTTCTAACCTAATAACGTTGTGGACAGAAAAGATGCTTGATATGATTTCAACTTTCTTAAATTTACTGAGGCTTGATTTGTGACCCAAGATGTGATCTATCCTGGAGAATGTTCCATGTGCATTAGAGAAGAAAGTGTAATCTGCTGTTTTTGGATGGAATGTCTTATAAATGTCAATTAAATCTATCTGGTCTGTTGTGTCATTTAAAGCTGGTGTTTCCTTATTAATTTTCTGTTTGGATGATCTGTCCATTGGTGTAAGTGAGGTGTTAAAGTCCCCCACTATTATTGTGTTACTGTCGATTTCCTCTTGTATAGCTTCTAGCATTTGCCTTATGTATTGAGGTGCCTCTATGTTGGGTGCATATATATTTATAATTGTTGTATCTTCTTCTTGGACTGATCCCTTAATCTTCATGTAGTGTCCTTCCGTGTCTCTTGTAACATTCTTTATCTTAGTCTATTTTATTTGATATGAGTATTGCTACTCCAGCTTTTTTTTGATTTCCATTTGCATGGAATATCTTTTTCCTTCCCCTCACTTTCAGTCTGTGTGTATCCCTAGGTCTGAAGTGGGTCTCTTGTAGACAGCATATATATGGGTCTTGTTATTGTATCCATTCAGCAAGCCTGTGTCTTTTGGTTGGAGCATTTAATCCATTCACATTTAAGGTAATTGTCAATATGTATGTTTCTGTTACCATTTTCTTAATTGTTTTGGGTTTGTTTTTGTAGGTCCTTTTCTTCTCTTGTGTTTCCCACTTAGAGAAGTTCCTTTAGCATTTGCTGTAGAGCTGGTTTGGTGGTGCTGAATTCTCTTAGCTTTTGCTTGTCTGTAAAGCTTTTGATTTCTCCATCGAATCTGAATGAGATCCTTGCCGGGTAGAGTAATCTTGGTTGTAGGTTCTTCCCTTTCATCACTTTAAATATGTCATGCCACTCCCTTCTCGCTTGTAGTGTTTCTGCTGAGAAATCAGTTGTTAAACCTTATGGGAGTTCCCTTGTATGTTATTTGTCGTTTTTCTCTTGCTGCTTTCAACAATTTTTTTTTGTCTTTAATTTTTGCCAATTTCATTACTATGTGTCTTGGCGTGTTTCTCCTTGGGTTTATCCTTTCTGGGACTCTCTGCACTTCCTGGACTTGGGTGGTTATTTCCTTTCCCATGTTAGGGAAGTTTTCGACTATAATCTCTTCAAATATTTTCTCAGGTCCTTTCTCTCTCTCTTCTCCTTCTGGGACCCCTATAATACGAATGTTGTTGTGTTTAATGTTGTCCCAGAGGTCTCTTAGGCCATCTTCATTTCTTTTCATCCTTTTTTCTTTATTCTGTCTGCAGCAGTGATTTCCACCATTCTGTCTTCCAGGTCACTTATCCGTTCTTCTGCCTCAGTTATTCTGCTATTGATTTATTCTAGTGTATTTTTCATTTCAGTTACTGTATTGTTCATCTCTGTTTGTTTGTTCTTTTATTCTTCTACGTCTTTGTTAAACGTCCTTTCATCTTCTCGATCTTTGCCTCCATTCTTTTTTTGAGGTCCTGGATCATCTTCACTATCATTACTCTGAATTCTTTTTCTGGAAGGTTGCCTACCTCCACTTCATTTAGTCGTTTTTCTGGGGTTTGATCTTGTTCCTTCATCTGGTACATAGTCTTCTGCCTTTTCATCTTGTCTATCTTTCTGTGAACGTGATTTTCGTTCAATAGTCTGCAGGATTGTAGCTCTTCTTGCTTCTGCTGTCTGCCCTCTGGTGGATGAGGCTATCCAAGAGGCTTGTGCAAGCTTCCTGATGGGCGGGACTGGTGGTGGGTAGAGCTGACTGTTGCTCTGGTGGGCAGAGCTCAGTAAAACTTTAATCTGCTTGTCTGCTGATGGGTGGAGCTGAGTTCCCTCCCTGTTGGTTGTTTGGCCTGAGGCAACCTTGCACTGTAGCCTACAGGTTCTTTGGTGGGGCTAGTGGCGGACTCCAGGAGGGCTCATACCGAGGAGTACTTCCCAGAACTTCTGCTGCCAGTGTCCTTGTCCTCACAGTGAGCCACAGCCACCCCCACCCCTCTGCAGGAGACCCTCCAACACTAAGCAAGTAGGTCTGGTTCAGGCTCCTATGGGGTCACTGCTCCTTCCCTCCTGGGTCCTGATGCGCACACTACTTTGTGTGTGCCCTCCAAGAGTGGAGTCTCTGTTTCCCCCAGTCCTGTCGAAGTCCTGCAATCAAGTCTTGCTAGCCTTCAACGTCTGATTCTCTGGGAATTCCTCCTCCCGTTGCTGGACCCCCAGGTTGGGAAGCCTGACATGGGGCTCAGAACCTTCACTCCAGTGGGTGGACTTCTGTGGTATAACTGTTCTCCAGTTTGTGAGTCACCCACCCAGCGGTTATCAGATTTAATTTTATTGTGATTGCGCCCCTCCTACCGTCTCACTGCAGCTTCTCCTTTGTCTTTGGATGTGGGGTATCTTTTCTGGTGTTCCAGTGTCTTCCTGTTGATGATTGTTCAGCAGTTAGTTGTGATGCCGGTGCTCTTGCAAGAGGGAGTGAGCACATGTCCTTCTACTCCGCCATCTTGAACCAATCTCTAAGTTTAATAATAATCACTCACTTGTACATTGAACAACTTAAAAGTAATGTTTACACCACCTGGTGGCCAATTTGGAAATGCTATTTTAAAATGAATTCATCTTCTAATAGACAATTTTCAGTTTAAAGCAATTGTTTGACTTCTACCTCTGGAAGGATATATTTTAGCATGTGACAAAGCATGTTTAAGAAATTCTGACCAAGAAAAGGCTCCAGTTTTGTTTAATCCCTCTCTTGAAGCCTGCATTACGATTCTAAATTTGAATACACCAAGACAGGTAGTAATATCAAATGCATGAAATTATAACCTAATGAAATAATTGTCTTAGCTGGACTGTCTTCACTGCATGAGATTCACAAAACAAAACAGTATATTTGTGTGTCTGGCTGGTTCAGGACTATATGACAGTATGATTCCTCCTGCCTTCGGATGCTCAAACTCTGGACTTTCCTGGTTATCCCCATACTCTTTCTCCCAAGTCACCCTCTAGTTCCCAAAGTAAACCATCCTCATGGCTGTCCCTTTGGCTTTTCCCCTCTGTTCTAACTTCCTGGACATCCCCACCTTTCCTACAGCCTCAAAGAATTCCTTTGGGCAGATGATTCTCAAATCTCTATCTCCAATCCTACTCCTCTCCCAAGCTCAAGCCCCTAGGTATCTTGATGTGACTTGACATCTGAACATTAAACCACAAATTTCCAAAACAAATCATCACCTTCACCTACACTTGGTCCAGCTTCCAAACAATGGTGCTACGACTTTCCAGTCTCCAATGTTTGAACCCCAAGAGTCAACTCTGACTTCTTCCTTGACCCCCCCCTTTACATTCCACTGACAAATAACATGACCCTGCCTTACCCTTCCACTCCTCGGAATCACTAAGTTGGTTCCCCTTTTAGGGCCTTTGTGTTAAACATTCACTCTGCCTCGATTGCTCTCCCCACAACCCATCCCTAATTTTCTCAAGGCTGGTTCCTCCTTATCATTCAAGTGTCTGTTTAAAGTCACTTCTTCAGGGAGGCCTTCCCTGACCACTCAATCTAAAGATGTCACCAGATCAGCCTCTGTCACATCTCCCTGTTTTAATTCTCTGAATCTCCTTGTCACTGCCTGATCATTTCCTGCTTGTAAAATCTGTCTCAGCCACAAGAATGTGGACTCTATGAGAGTCTCGGACTGCCTGGTTTACTGCCATATCCCAGAGCCTGTAATATGGAGTAAGAGTTCAATAAATATTACTCAGTAAATAAAAATCTTTTTATATCACCTCTTTATTTCTATGTCAAAATAATTACATGTCAGACGTGGGCTAAGACAATGATGTTCCCATCTCCAATCTCTTCCCTCCCCAAACCATTCTAAACACAGCTGCCTAATTACATTGCCTGAATAATCTTATCCCTCAGGTCACCTAGAGGAATCACTTTCGGAAAGAATACTGCTTGGCACGTGCAGAGCACACACCCCATAAATGTTGGTTTCTCTTCTATTCTCCTGCTGGAAAATCTCCAAAGGCCCCTTACTGCCTATAGAATAAAGTACGTTTTCCACTGGCTGTCACACCTCTTCTTAATAGGCTCCAGCCTAGTTTTTCATCTTATTTTCCAGAATACCTGGTCATGCTCCCCATGCCCTAGTCAAATTAAACCATTTGCCAGTAGTAGATTCTTGTGTCCCTAATTTACACTGTTCCTTCTTGCCTGAAATACTCTAGTATCCATAGCTTTCTAAATCCTACCCATCCTTCAAGGTCAGCAACTTCCTCCAAAAAGACATTTAAGACTCCGAGTTCTCTAAGGCAAAAAAATCACTTTCTCTCTTCTCTGAACATCAGTTATCAATCTCTGGACCACAGAGTCTCACTGAGTACAATAAGTGATACGATTTTATTCCCAATAGACTGAGCAGGGCTCAGACCTTATCCCTCTCTGTAATCTTCACTTTGTTTGTAACTGACAGCTAGTGAATAAAAAGGGGCTGATTAAATGAACAAGAGGATTTCTCTAAAGAAAAAGTATTACTGGGATAAAATTAGGAGCTGATAAGAAGAAGTACCTTCTCTTTGGATGCAACCATTTAGGGGTCAGAGACGTGCAGTGTAGGGAAAATGTAGAGTCCTAATTCCTAACAAATGGGAAGTGTGAGGCTGAGAGATGGTGGATACTTCTACTGATGCCAGTATCACAGCCCCACAGAATACCATGCAAACTATGAAAAGACAACTCACTATCAAGTGAACTGATGACTCCACTGGCAAAGCTTCCACTCATCAGTGTGTGGGTGTTATGAACACCACGGGGAACTGGCAAAAATAATAAAATGACTGAAGTCAGCAATACACCACATTCACTGGCCTCCTAGTACTGTGGATGCCAAGCCACACAGCTCTCTACCATCTCGCCCCTGTTACCTTTCCTGCTGAGATCCCACATACCTTCAATCTCTCCTTGACCAAGCCTCTTCCAAGAGAATTTGCCTTCCACCAAACTGCTGAAAGCACTGCTTTGACTTCAGCTCTTGGCCTCAGGGCTCCCCCTGCTCACAGAGTACACTGCTGAGATGGTACCTTGAAGCTGGCTTGGTCCCCTAGCCTTCCTGCTACACAACTGAAATTGACATTCATTTCCACCAGATGTGTCCTCTTCACTCTCTTTATCAGAAGACAAAAGCACTGAGATCTTTTACCCAGTTCAAGGTTTCCACAACCATAAAGGGAACACACTAAACATAGGCCTTCCTAGGTATGGTAATCAGTTTCCATGGGAGGACTCTAGGAACCTAGGCTTTACATGAACATCTTAGAGGAGTCCAATATTTGAGAAAGCCTCAAAAGCACTGCTTTGCTCTGCTCCCAAATCATGCACTCAGCCCGCTTCGTTAGTTTTTTGCTAGGCTCAAAGCCTCCTGCCTGGGTCTAAGAAGTTACACTGAACTATCTTACAGCAGTGGTTTTCAACCTTGCTGCACATTACAGTGACGTGTATACGAGACCACACCCCATGCCAAGTACATCAGAATCTCCAGGGCTGGGGACCAGATATTAATATTTTTTAAAACTCCCCAAGTGATTCCAGTGTCAGGAACATGACCTTAGATCAATTCATGTTTGTTCTGCTTTCTTAGGAGAGCAGGGGAGTGGGCTGTGCCCCCTTCGTGCCATCACCACCCCTGCCTTCCAACCTCCTAGAAAGGCCTTTCTCCTTCCTCTCTACACGTTCATGTTTAATTCACATTGAACCTTTCAGAGTTCAGCTGGGATGCCACTCCCTTTTCAGGGTTCACCTTTGCCACAGAATTTTCTCTTTTGTAAATGGAGAGCCTCATACAGCCTAGCTGTCTGCTTCCTGCCTTATCCTAAGACAGTGGCACCTGCCTTATGGACCGCAGCCTTGGATTCTACCCAGCAGCCCTGCCTCTCCTCCCATGTATGTTCTTCACACAGCAGCCAGGGCAAGAAGCTTAAAACTCCTGCTCAATACCTACCGAAGGATTCCACTCTACTTAAAGTCCTACCCACTGGAACAAGCCTGACATAACCTGTGCTCCTGCCCTGCCTCAGGCCTCCTCCCCCGCCCTCTATTCCTCACTCTGCTCCCCAGCCATGCCGTCCACTTTCTGCTCACTGAGCACACAGGCTACTTCCTGCCTCGGGGCCACTTGGACGACCCTGCTCCTTCAGGAGTCAGCTCCATCGCCTCTCCTTCCCACGAGGTCTCACTGACCACACAGTCTAAGTCGGCAGCCCTGCCCCATCCCCAGACACTACATCACTTCACCCTGGTTTAGCGTCTCCACAGCTTTTAACACTCTCAGCATTTTTCTTGCTTATAGGTTTACTTGTTATTGTCTGTCCACCCCCACTCCATAGGAATATAAATTCTATTTCTTCTGTTGGTTTCATCACCACTCCAGAAATTAAGTTTCTGGGGAATAAAGAAATTTATGAATTAATCAACGAATGAATAAACATGAATAAATATAACTTAAAACAAATTTGTATACATCACATGTAGTATCTTTACAAGTGACTATCTCAAGAGCTCTTGCCTCTCTAGTCATACCATAAACTCATAATGGCACCAAGTAAACCTCTTCTCCTTTTCCAGCCTTGAAAGTCAAGCACTGTACTGAGCAAATATCATGTTTAGTATGTACAAGTTGATATTTCTTGCTATTTTAGAAGATCCTCTGTACTGTACTCAAAAAGATATGTGTTTTTCAGCAGATTACACTTTCTTCTCAAGTGCTCATGGAACATTCTCCAGGTTAGGTCATATCTTGGGTCACAAATCAAGCCTCAGTAAATTTTAGAAAATTGAAATTGTATCAAGTATCTTTTCCGACCACAACGCTCTGAGACTAGATATCAATTACAGGAAAAAATCTGTAAAAAATACGAACACATGGAGGCTAAACAATACACTACTAAATAACCAAGAGATCACTGAAGAAATCAAAGAAAAAATAAAAAAGTACCTAGAAACAAATGACTATGAAAACACAACAACCCAAAACCTATGCGATGCAGCAAAGGCAGTTCTAAGAGGGAAGTTTATAGCAATACAATCCTACCTCAAGAAACATCTCAAATAAACAACCTAACATTACACCTAAAGCAGTTAGAGAAAAAAGAACAAAAAAACCCCAAAGTTAGCAGAAGGAAAGAAACCATAAAGATCAGAGCAGAAATAAATAAAAAAGAAATGAAGGAAACGATAGCAAAGATCAATAAAACTAAAAGCTGGTTCTTTGAGGAGATAAACAAAATTGATAAACCATTAGCCAGATGCATCAACAAAAAGAGGGAGAAGACTCAAATCAACAGAATTAGAAATGAAAAAGGAGTAGTAACAACTGACCCTGCAGAAACACAAAGGATCATGAGCGATTACTACAAGCAACTATATGGCAATAAAATGGACAACCTGGAAGAAATGGACAAATTCTTAGAAAAGCACAACCTTCTGAGACTGAACCAGGAAGAAAAAGAAATATAAACAGACCAATCAAAAGCACTGAAATTGAAACTGTGATTAAAAATCTTCCAACAAACTAAAGCCCAGGACCAGATGGCTTCACAGGCGAATTCTATCAAACATTTAAAGAAGAGCTAACATCTATCCTTCTCAAAGTCTTCCAAAATATAGCAGAGGGAGGAACACTCCCACACTCATTCTATGAAGCCACCATCACCCTGATACCAAAACCAGACAAAGATGCCACAAAAAAAGAAAACTACAGGCTGATATCACTGATGAACATAGATGCAAAAATCTTCAACAAAATACTAGCAAACAGAATCCAACAGCACATTAAAAGGATCATACACCATGATCAAGTGGGGTTTATCCCAGAAATGCAAGGATTCTTCAATATATGCAAATCAATCAATGTGATAAACCATATTAACAAATTGAAGGAGAAAAATCATATGATCATCTCAAGAGATGCAGAAAAAGCTTTTGACAAAATTCAACACTCATTTATGATAAAAACCTTCCAGAAAGTAGGCATAGAGAGAACTTACCTCAACATAATTAAGGCCATATATGACAAACCCACAGCCAACATCGCTCTCAATGGTGAAAAACCGAAATCATTTCCTCTAAGATCAGGAACAAGACAAGGTTGTCCACTCTCATCACTATTACTCAACATAGTTTTGGAAGTTTTAGCCACAGCAATCAAAGAAAAAGAAATTAAGGGATTCCGAATAGGTAAAGAAGAAGTAAAGCTGTCACTGTTTGCAGATGACATGATACTACACATAGAGAATCCTAAAGATGCTACCAGAAAACTACTGGAGCTAATCAATGAATTTGGAAAGTAGCAGGATACAAAATTAATACACAGAAATCTCTTGTATTTCTATACACTAATGATCAAAAATCTGAAAGAGAAAATAAGGAACAAATACCATTTACCACTGCAACAAAAAGAATAAAATACCTAGGAATAAACCTACCTAAGGAGATAAAAGACCTGTATGCAGAAAACTATAAGACACTGATGAAAGAAATTAAAGATGCTGGTAAGCAGATGGAGAGATATACCATGTTCTTGGATTGGATGAATCAACATTGTGAAAATGAGTATACTACCCAAAGCAATCTACAGATTCAATGCAATCCCTATCAAACTACCAATGGCATTTTTCACAGAACTAGAACAAAAGATTTCACAATTTGTATGGAAACACAAAAGACTCCGAATAGGCAAAGCAATCTAGAGAAACAAAAACGGAGCTACAGGAACAAGCTCCTGGACTTCAGACTATACTACAAAGCTACAGTAATCAAGACAGTATGGTACTGGCACAGAAACAGAAATATAGATCAGTGGAACAGGATAGAAAGCCCAGAGATAAATCCATGCACATATGGTCACCTTATCTTTGATAAAGGAGGCAAGAATATATAATGTTGAAAAGACAGCCTCTTGTATAAGTGGTGCTGGGAAAACTGGACAGCTACATGTAAAAGAATGAAATTAGAACACTCCCTAACACCATACACAAAAATAAACTCAAAATGGATTAAAGACCTCAATGTAAGGACAGACACCATAAAATGCTTAGAGGAAAACATAGGCAGAACACTCTATGACATAAATCACAGCAAGATTCTTTTTGACCCAGCTCCTAGAGAAATGGAAATAAAAACAAAAAAAAACAAATGGGACCTAATGAAACTTAAAAGCTTTTGCACAGCAAAGGGAACAAAAGACAACCCTCAGAATGGGAGAAAATATTTGCAAAAGAATCAAGGGATAAAGGATTAATCTCCAAAATATAAAAAGTTTATGCAGCTCAATATTAAAAAAACAAACAACCCAATCCAAAAATGGGCAGAAGACCTAAATAGACATTTCTCCAAAGAAGACATACAGATGGCCAAGAAGCACATGAAAAGTTGCTCAAAATCACTAATTACTAGAGAAATGCAAAGCAAAACTACAATAAGGTATCACTTCACACCAGTTAGAATGGGCATCATCAGAAAATCTACAAACAACAAATGCTGGAGAGGGTGTAGAGGAAAGGGAACACTCTTGCACTCTTGGTGGGAATGTAAATTGATACAGCCACTATGGAGAACAGTATGGAGGTTCCTTAAAAAACTACAAATAGAACTACTATACGACCCAGCAATCCCACTACTGGGCATATACCCTGAGAAAACCATAATTCAGAAAGAGTCATGTACCACAATGTTCACTGCAGCTCTATTTACAATAGCCAGGACATGGAAGCAACCTAAGTGTCCATCAATAGATGAATGGATAAAGAAGATGTGGCACATATATACAATGGAATATTACTCAGCCATAAAAAGAAACGAAAGTGAGTTATTTGTAGTGAGGTGGATGGACCTAGAGACTGTCATACAGAGTGAAGTAAGTCAGAAAGAGAAAAACAAATACTGTATTCTAACATATATATGGAATTAAAAAAAAAAAAATGTTCTGAAGCACCTAGGGGCAGGACAGGAATAAAGACGCAGATGTAGAGAATAGACTTGAGGACACAAGGAGGGGGAAAGGTAAGCTGGGACGAAGTGAGAGAGTGGCATGGAGATATATACACTACCAAATGTAAAACAGATAGCTAGTGGGAAGCAGCCACATAGCACAGGGAGATCAGCTCAGTGCTTTGTGTCCACCTAGAGGGGTGGGATAGGAAAGGGTGGGAGGGAGGGAGACACAAGAGAGAGGAGATATGGGGATATACATATATGTATAACTGATTCACTTTGTTATACAGCAGAAACTAACCATTGTAAAGCAATATGACTCCAATAAAGATGTTTAAAAGAAGAAAAGTGTTTTCTTAAACCAACTTTCAGTTACCTGTAGTCCTCCAACCCCTAAACGTGTACCTGAATTGTTATGTTTACTGTATCACATCTGAACAAGCACAGCAAAAAGTCTCGTATTTTAATTCATCTTCCAGTGTTGCCACCTTCAACCCCACTCTCTAAATTACATCCATCTTATTAGGTGCTGAACAACTTCTGAGTCTGCAATTGCAGGCTTTGCCTGGATGAGGCCGTTGATCTGCCTGATACAGAGCCAAGCACATTTCTGTCTAACTGACGTGCACCTGTTCAGATCAAACAGAGACCTCAGCCAGGAAACTGTTACAGGTATGCTCCAAGTCCGAGCTGCATCTATGGAGATAAGGCCTTCCTCTGACTAGGATATCTCTGAAAGCCTGCCTCAGATAGGCTATTGGTTCTGGTTTCAAGATTTTATTGTATTTGTTAGTTTCCATCTGACATATCAAAACCAGTCTGTGAAATCTAGACTTTATTAAGAAGCAATCAAAAACTTATTGGGCAAGAAGATAATCATTTCTTTTCCCTAAAACTTTGCTGAGAATCTCAGATACTAAGGAAACTGCTTTTGATGAAACAGAAGGAAAAAAAAACCCACAAAATTCAGGCAATTTTGCTAGGATCACTTAAAATATAATTTTATTTATGCCCATAATGGGCAATACTACCTTCCAATGCCCCCTTCTTATTTACTTCAGAATCAATAACAGTTCAATCTTTCCCCAGATAACTGCTAAACATGTATCTTCAAATAACTCAGGCTTCTCCAAGGAAATAATCTCACAGTCCTAGGATACACAAAACATTAATAAAATCCCCTTTAATCTTCAATTCTGATGACTAAAGATAACGTTTCTCCCTAGGGCAGATGATTATAATATGAGCCATAAAACACACCGGTCCTCCTACTAGTGCCTTTCAGAGCCTTGATGTATGTACTTATCGTCCCCCAGGTTCTGGGAGTCCCCATAAATTCTGTTGACCCAGGTGGGGGGACTCTGCTCCAAGACCCTCACGGACCCTGCAGGGCTCAGAAATCAGCACTCACATCCGAGACATCCTCTCTCCCTTTCACATGGAGACGTCACTCCACCAGGACTCTGACAATGGATCTTGCTGGCACCAAAAAGACATTTTTAAATGTCAGTTCATTAAATACATGTTTCCTTTCCCTCTCAAAATGTGAAATATTTTTGACCTCATAATCAACTAAATCAATAAATAGCACATACATGTATCACTGTTAAATAAAAAGTTCTTTCTTCAAACCACCAAATTTCAAAACGTTGAATCCAACTTTGAGCACTCTCTTTTTCTTCTCTCCCTACAGCCAGTTATTTGCTAAGCTGTATTATTTTTGTTTGTTTCAAAATGCATCACTTTGCCCCTTTTCATTCCCTCTTCCAGCATCCTAGGCCATGCTCTTCTCATTTCATGCTTAGAACACTACCATCTTCTCCTATCAGGCTTCCCTGCCTTCAGTATAGTTCCTCCCCCTCTCCTGCAATCAATACCTTGCTGCTGGATTAACACCAGTCCTAGTGCATAACTTTTAATGTCTCCTCATTATTGGAAAATAAAGCTGGAACTTCATAAAAGCAATCATATATTCTGGTCCTGGACACACCACACCCACACCTCGGGATGTTCTTTTCGTCCCGGGCTGTGTATTCCCATTTATTGAAGTTCTACGTGTCCTTCAAGGCTCACTCACATGCTCTCTCTTCTCTTAAGTGTTTCCTAATCACATTATACCAGTTACTTTTATTATTCACGAAACTCATTGCCTACTGCATGTGGATGGGTCTTTCACATATATTCTACTTCTCTAGGCAAAGATGCTACTGAACAAAGGACCTCCTGGTCACTTGAATAAATGGACAGTCATCAGTTTCCACCTTGCTTGACCTCTCACCTCATACATTTCCTCATTCTCAAATTACTCTCTTCATTTGGTTTATGTGATATTAACTTCGGATTTTCTCAAAACTAATTAGCCTCTTTTCTCTTTTCTATTTGCCAACTGCTGTGGTTTGAATGTTCATGTCTCCTCCAAAATTCATAGGTTGAAATCCTAAGCCCCAGTGTGCTGGTTTAGGAAGTGGGACCTTTGGGAGGTGATTAGGTCATGTGGGTGTAGCCCTCATGAGTGGGATCAGTGCCCTTACAGAGAGGCCCCGGAGAGGTCCCTCACCCCTTCCACCATGTGAGGACACAGCGAGAAGGTGCTGCCTATAAACCAGGCAGCAAGCCCACACCAGACACCAAAAATCTGCTGGTGCCTTGATTTGGGACTTCTGAGCCCCCAGAAGTGTGAGAAATCAACGCCCGCTGTTTACGAGCCACCCAGCCTGTGGTATTTTTGTTATAACAGCCTGAAAAGTCTAAGATGCCAACTTTTACTCTCACCATTGTTCTTCATCCCAGCTGACGCTAAGCTGTTCCCCTCTGTTGCCCAGTTCATTGCAGTGCCTCTCAGTGGGTCTGTGCCCACCCAGCCCCAGCCCTCTGCAATCTGTCTCAGGCTGAAGCCCAGTGATCATACTTCTCCCACAATCATACTGTGTCACCCACCTGCTGAAAATACCTCAATAATGGTTTTCCAAGTATCCAACAGTGTCTCTCAGAATGGGATCTAAGCAGTGACTTTTTTCAAACTCTTCAGGTGATTCTAATGTGCATCCAAGTTTGGAAACCACTCCTCTAACTATATTCACCTCCACACCTCTGTGTTTTGTTTTGTTTTTATCTAGAACATTCTCCTACCCCTTATAAACCCACCTATCCTGACTACTATTCAATCTTCAGATTTTAATTTAAATGCCTTCTCTGATGCTTGGATCAGATCAGATTCCTCTGAAATGGGCTCCACAGGACCTGTTATTACACATTAACTGTCTTCTCTTTGTGACTGTAAACTCCAAACATCAGTCTTACACTATATCCTAAGCACTCAACACAGTGCCAGGCACAAGGTGGGTGGTCAGAGGTCCCTGCTAAATGGATATTATAACAGCATTACAAGAAAAGGGTTATGAAAGCTCAGAGGTGAAAAGATTATTTCATCATGGAATCACATAAATTACTCTTTTCTTTAAAAACTCACAAGACTATCTGAAAATATGAATAACAGCCCTAGACTGACAGACAATCCAGAAATAGAAAAACACTGTAATTGGCCAATTTTGAATTTCATTTCACTGTGGAATAAAACATTTGAAGGATGACATAATAGCTCATCATATGCCTTAAGTATGTGAACTAATTATAGGCTTGTTACAAAGACCAAGAGTCATTCATATGTCACTGTTGGAGACATATGCATTTTCAGAGTTAATATTTTTTTAAGTACAGTCTATCTGCCAGTAAAGTCCCAAATGACAACTCTGTAAGAACATATGGATATGGCCAAAAGTTACATACTTAATTCTGTAGAGTCTGTTCCCTAGTATAAGGAGACAAAGTAAAAACAGTCTTAATTCTGATAAAAGAGGCATAACCAGAGAGAGCTCAAATAGTCAATTATTACACTGTCAATTATGATTAAAATATATTCTTTGGTAAAAAGGAAAGCTCAAAGTCAGTTTTCTGCAGACACCTTACTGCTAACCAAGCAGAGCTCATTTCCACTGCTCTTTACTATTGTGATATTCCTGAAAACAAAGACCACTCTCAGGAGTGCTGGTTTCCATAACTTGCAAGGCTGAGTTATAAAGCAGTACAGCACAGCTTTAGTATTACAGTTCATCTGTCCATCCCTCATTGTAAAAATCAGTGGTCTAGGAAATTAAATGAACTTGACCAAAAGTGCAGCATAATCTCTTACCATTAAAAAAAATGAAATGAACACACACTTTTCAGGGAGAAAATAAACCAAACTAAGTATATCCTGCCTTGCCAGATGAGAGGATTTCACAGAGCTTATACTGTATTCAACTTAATTCATCAGATATGTGTTGGGTGCCACAATGTAAAGGCACTAGAATAAGGGGTGAGAGGACTCAAAGGGTAAAGAAGGCAAGGCCTCCTACCATCAGGGAATGAGAAAAAGGCAGGCCAAGAACAAGCTCTACCACAGGCAAAAATGCATCACTGTCAAATTGAGGTCCATGTGGTGCTACAGGAACCTGAAGGAATCAGTTCTGACTAGGGAGAAGCCAGAAAGACTTCATGTGGTATGAGTGTCAAGGGATCCCAGAGCTTTCCCCAGGGAGTCTTTTGCAGGAGGAAGGAGCATGGAGGACGGGCACAGAGGCAGGTGCGTGGGCAAGGGCTCTGTGAAGGCAGAGCCAGAGCAGAGGGAACGAAGAGGCACGTAGAGACGAGCATACGGGGCTGAGAAGAAATTCTGGGTTCACGACAGGAAAGGACCTGAATTACATCTGTTCCTACACAATGGAACGCTATCACTGCTTAAAAACTGATCTTAACTGTGCCTTAGGAAAAACTGCAGAGGTAAAATGGGTGGTAGATGACCTACAAGGTGCTCCAACAATGTTCAAGGAGAGATAATGTTTCACAGAAAAGACAGAACTCACAGGGCTCCTTGTGGAAGGAGTACACTGAAAATTATATGATTGAGAAATGAGAACAAAAGAATAGAAACGAGATTAGGATTTTTAATAACGATATAGAGACAGGGCAGAGAATGAAAATCCAGTTCCATTAATGTAACTCCCAAAATAATGAAACAGGGTAACAGCTAAATTCCTACAGAATGTTCTAAAGAGTTTACTTACTCCTAAGAGAATCAGACTTCCAGGCCTGCAGCACACCAAGGAGCTCCCACTTTTGCTACCAGACCAAACTGAAAACATGGCAAAGATGCCAATCATTTAATTTTACTACCGGAAAAAAGAAAACTTACACACACCCTTAAACCTTTGTTCTTTCCCTTCCCACCGGAATAACCTGCTAAAAAGCTAGAGTCAGGTCTTTGCAAGACAGAATTAAACAACAAAATTCTCAAGTCAAAAAACAAAATACAAAAAACCAAGAAACTTAAGTTCTTCTGCTGTTAAGGAATCAATGACAATTCCCATCAGACTATCAAGCCGAGGAAGAAAACTAGTATTTATTTTCTGTCTATGTGTCAAGAAGCTCGGGGCCAAGCATTCCCCATTAAACCTCACCACTGCCCGTCATTATCCTCTTCCTCCTCCTCATTTTACAGAGGAGGAAAGTGAGACTCATAGAAGGAAAGTGAGTTGTCTAAAGGAACTTTGCCAATGTCGGTAGAACTGAGATTCAACCCAGGTTCCTCTAATTCCCACATCCATGCTCTTTCCAAGTAAGCTCTCCACCTCCAGAATTTGTCCTCAGCAACCTTCCCCCCATCAATAATACCCCCTCTTCCTGTGCTGGTTCTTTTTTCATTCATTTATGTATGTTCATTCTTAAGTTGATCACTGAGCACCTACTGGGCGCGAGACTTGCGTGATGACCACCCATTAGTGTGTTCAGGTGTCTTATACGAAGCATGGTGCTCTAGGCATTGCCCTTTTCCTTATTCAAACGTGTCAGAGTGGATGTTAAAATCACATCATTTCCACTTGCTTGCAAGATGCCTTCTGGTAAACGTAAATCCATGATATTCAAGCCACAAAAAGTCAGTGCCTACTACCTTCCAGGAAATGTTGAAGATTTTAGCTGGTTGCGGGGGAAAAAGCATTTACTTCAGAACTACCTGGAAGATAAAATCCTAATTAATTAATTTTCGTAGCTGAGAATTCTTGGTAAAATTGTTCAAAGCAGAATATATGAATTAAGACCATGCTGCCACAACGTTTTTAGTGTAATTTTAACTAAAGCATTATGTAGTTGTGTGCATATATATATTAAGTACGCTATTAATTAAATAGTTATTTATGAATCATACAATAGAAAAAAATCTCTGCACCAAATGGCATAGGGTTTCTCAGTAATATACCACAGTGTTGCTAAGATTTCATCTCCAAATGTTAGTCAAAGGGAGGAATAATACTTGATTCTTTCCTAAGAGGTATCTTAACTCATCATGAACTGCAGAGTATTACTGCTAATTCAAGGACCCTGAACAGTACAGTAATTACAGCAATAACCTAAGAAGAAGCATTTTAAAAGCATACCACAGATTGTTCAATAAGCCGTATATTAAAGTGAACAAATAATACTGGAGAAAGAGCAGAAATACAAGTATTCCCTAATTTTAAAAATGATATGCCTGTGATATTGCTCTTGGAGCTAGAAGAAGCTGTCTACTACTACTACTCTCTGCCTTTACAGAATAAAGGAAGAGGAGATTGAAAAAAAATGCCATTTCATTTAATAGTTGCTCACCACCCACACCAAAGAGCTTGCGAACCCCACCAAGGGCCCAACTCCAATCCTAGTCAGGTCACCAGCACATCCAAACACACACACAGGTAACTGGACAGCCCTTCACCCAGCTGCCCACACACCCACCATCCCCTCCACCGGTACCACCCATGCTCCCAAATCTCATAATTACAGTAAATTAGTGTGGACTAAATCTATCACCAGGTAACTCCCCCAAAGGGCCAATATCAGTGTGTTCTACTCTTTCTAGTCAATAACTGCAGCATTCCACAGAGAATATGCCAAGAAAACAGGGGCATTAAAACTACATGGGATTAGTAATGAAAACTGGAAATAAGGGCATTTAGGTTGAATACAGAAAATAAAAGTTGGCCTTAAAGCAGTGTTTCTCAATCTTGGCTGTACTTTAGAATAACAGGGATAGTGAAAGAATAAGAATACCTCACTCCAACCCCTAGAGATTCTGACATCATCCGTCTGGGGTGCAATCCAGGCATCAAGATATTTTCACAGCTCCCAGGGGATTTGAATGCAGGGGCAGGATCTAAGCCACTACCAGGAACTCTGGCCTGATGTCTACCAGCTCTGAAGAGGAAAAGCCTTTCAGAAAGTCACTTAAAAATAAAAACAAATTTTAAAACTGTACATTGCATATCTGATTAAACATACTTTTCTTTTTTACATAGACCTGTGGGTACAAAAGGCCTAGGTGCATGTGGCATTTCCTGTCTATAAGGGAAGTGAGCAGCTAAGTTTGTCATCACTGTGTTCACCGTCACAGATGCCTGTGCACGGACTAAGTGCTTCTTTAAAGAGAAGCTTCGG
The DNA here is from genome assembly GCF_965194805.1 of Balaenoptera borealis. NCBI lineage: Eukaryota > Metazoa > Chordata > Mammalia > Artiodactyla > Balaenopteridae > Balaenoptera > Balaenoptera borealis. The sequence continues at coordinate 114,733,998 of NC_138873.1, read as the reverse complement.
AAAGCCTGGAAAAGTACAGCTCACTGAGGCCCAGAGCCCTCCAGGCCACCTCCTCTGTCTCCCTCTCCCCATCAGACATGAGAGAGCTGCGTGACCACACAGAACAGCCACCAGCATGGACTTGGCCTACTTTGGACCAACTCCTGCTTGGAAATTACAGATATGAGGAGACACTCTGTGGTTCACAGGGGAAAAACTAATCAGATGAGGATAAACACTTCATAAAATACACAGAGAGAAATAACTGCAGAGTTATTAAAGGCATAATGACCAACAAAATTAGATTTTAAATATCCAAAATGCCATCTTATTTGTATGACCTGGGTTGAAGAATAAGGTCATTCTAACAAAAATATTATTTTAGATAAAGAATGGACAAATTACTCCCTGTTGAGAGAGCACCAGAATCACAAGTAACTGCTGAACAATCATCAAGAGGAAGACACTGGAACTCACCAAAAAAGATACCCCACATCCAAAGACAAAGGAGAAGCCACAATGAGACGGTAGGAGGGGCACAATCACAATAAAATCAAATCCCATGACTGCTGGGTGGGTGACTCACAGACTGGCGAACACTTATACCACAGAAGTCCACCCACAGGAGTGAAGGTCCTGAGCCCCATGTCAGGCTTCCCAACCTGGGGGTCCAGCAACGGGAGGAGGAATTCCTAGAGATTCAGACTCTGAAGGCTAGCAGGATTTGATTGCAGAACTACGACAGGACTGGGGGAAACGGAGACTCCACTCTTGGAGGGCACACACAAAGTAGTGCGTGCATCAGGACCCAGGGGAAGGAGCAGTGACCCCATAGGAGACTGACCCAGACCTATCTGCTAGTGTTGGAGGGTCTCCTGCAGAGGTGGATGGTGGCTGTGGCTCACCATGGGGACAAGGACACTGGCAGCAGAAGTTCTGGGAAGTACTCCTTGGCGTGAGCCCTCCCAGAGTCTGCCATTAGCCCCACCAAAGAGCCTTGGGAGGCTCCAGTGTTGGGTCCCCTCAGACCAAACAACCAACAGGGAGGGAACCCAGCCCCACCCATCAGCAGACAAGCCGATTAAAGTTTTACTGAGCTCTGCCCAACAGAGCAACAGCCAGCTCTACCCAGCACCAGTCCCTCCCATCAGGAAGCTTGCACAAGCCTCTTAGATAGCCTCATACACCAGAGGGCAGACAGCAGAAGCAAGAAGAACTACAATCCTGCAGCCTGTGGAACAAAAACCACATTCACAGAAAGAGAGACAAGATGAAAAGGCAGAGAGCTTTGTACCAGATGAAGGAACAAGATAACCCCCCAGAAAAACAACTAAAAGAAGTGGAGATAGGCAACATTCCAGAAAAAGAATTCAGAATAGTGATAGTGAAGACGATCCAGGACCTCGGAAAAAGAATGGAGGCAAAGATCGAGAAGATGCAAGGACGTTTAACAAAGACGTAGAAGAATTAAAGAACAAACAAACAGAGATGAACAATACAATAACTGAAATGAAAAATACACTAGAAGGATTCAATAGCAGAATAACTGAGGCAGAAGAACGGATAAGTGACCTGGAAGACAGAATGGTGGAAATCACTGCTGCAGACAGAATAAAGAAAAAAGAATGAAAAGAAATAAAGACAGCCTAAGAGACCTCTGGGACAACATTAAACACAACAACATTCGCATTATAGGGGTCCCAGAAGGAGAAGAGAGAGAGAAAGGACCCAAGAAAATATTTGAAGAGATTACAGTTGAAAACTTCCCTAACATGGGAAAGGAAATAACCACCCAAGTCCAGGAAGCACAGAGAGTCCCAGAAAGGATAAACCCAAGGAGAAACAGCCGAGACACATAGTAAAAAAACTGGCAAAAATTAAAGACAAAGAAAAATTATTGAAAGCAGCACGAGAAAAACGACAAATAACATACAAGGGAACTCCCATAAGGTTAACAACTGATTTCTCAGCAGAAACTCTACAAGCGAGAAGGGAGTGGCATGACATATTTAAAGTGATGAAAGGGAAGAACCTACAACCAAGATTACTCTACCCGGCAAGGATCTCGTTCAGATTCGATGGAGAAATCAAAAGCTTTACAGACAAGCAAAAGCTAAGAGAATTCAGCACCACCAAACCAGCTCTACAGCAAATGCTAAAGGAACTCCTATAAGTGGGAAACACAAGAGAAGAAAAGGACCTACAAAAACAAACCCAAAACAATTAAGAAAATGGTAACAGAAACATACATATTGATAATTACCTTAAATGTGAATGGATTAAATGCTCCAACCAAAAGACACAGGCTTGCTGAATGGATACAATAACAAGACCCATATAAATGCTGTCTACAAGAGACCCACTTTAGACCTAGGGATACACACAGACTGAAAGTGAGGGGAAGGAAAAAGATATTTCATGCAAATGGAAATCAAAGGAAAGCTGCAGTAGCAATACTCATATCAGATAAAATAGACTTTAAAATAAAGAATGTTACAAGAGACAAGGAAGGACACTACATAAAGATTAAGGGATCAGTCCAAGAGGAAGATACAACAATTATAAATATATATGCACCCAACATAGAGGCACCTCAATACATAAGGCAAATGCTAAAAGTTATAAAAGAGGAAATCGACAGTAACACAATAATAGTGGGGGACTTTAACACCTCACTTACACCAATGGACAGATCATCCAAACAGAAAATTAATAAGGATACTCTGGTTTCTCTTCAAAATGCATAAATCTTTCGCCTTTTAATAAGGAAACACAAGCTTTAAATGACACAACAGACCAGATAGATTTAATTGACATTTATAGGACATTCCACCCAAAAACAGCAGATTACACTTTCTTCTCAAGTGTGCACAGAACATTCTCCAGGATACATCACATCTTGGGTCACAAATCAAGCCTCAGTAAATTCAAGAAAATTGAAATCATATCAAGCATCTTTTCTGTCCACAACGTTATTAGATTAGAAATCAATTACAGGGAAAAAAAAACGTAAAAAACACAATCACATGGAGGCTAAACATTATGTTACTAAATAACCAATAGATCACTGAAGAAATCAAAAAGGAAATCAAAAACTACCTAGAGACAAATGACAATGAAAACACAAGGATCCAAAACCTATGGGATGCAGCAAAAGCAGTTCTAAGATGGAAGTTTATAGCAATACAATCCTACCTCAAGAAACAACAAATATCTCAAATAAACAATCTAACCTTACACCTAAAGGAACTAGAGAAGGAAGAACAAACAAAACCCAAAGTTAGTAGAAGGAAAGAAATCATAAAGATCAGAGCAGAAATAAATGAAATAGAAACAAAGAAAACAATAGCAAAGATCAATAAAACTAAAAGCTGTTTCTTTGAGAAGATAAACAAAATTGATAAACCATTAGCCAGACTCATCAAGAAAAAGAGGGAGAGGACTCAAATCAATAAAATCAGAAATGAAAAAGGAGAAGTTACAACAGACACGGCAGAAATACAAAGCATCCTAAGAGACTGCAACAAGCAACTCTATGCCAATAAAATGGACAGCCTGGAAGAAATGGACAAATTCTTAGAAAGGTATTACCTTCCAAGACTGAACCAGGAAGAAATAGAAAATATGAACAGACAAATCACAAGTAATGAAATTGAAACTGTGATTAAAAATCTTCCAACAAACAAAGGTCCAGGACCAGATGGCTTCACAGGTGAATTCTATCAAACATTTAGAGAAGAGCTAACACCCATCCTTCTCAAACTCTTCCAAAAAATTGCAGAGGAAGGAATACTCTCAAACTCATTTTATGAGGCCACCATCACCCTGATACCAAAACCAGACAAAGATACTACAAAAAAAGAAAATTACAGACCAATTTCACTGACGAATATAGATACAAAAATCCTCAACAAAATACTAGCAAACAGAATCCAACAAAACATTAAAAGGACCATACATCATGATCAAGTGGGATTTATTCCAGGGATGCAAGGATTCTTCAATATACGCAAATCAATCAATGTGATACACCATATTAACAAACTGAAGAATAAAAACCATATGATCATCTTAATAGATGCAGAAAAAGCTTTTGACAAAAGTCAACACCCATTTATGATAAAAACTCTCCAGAAAGTGGACACAGAGGGAACTTACCTCAACATAATAAAGGCCATATACGACAAGCCCACGGCAAACATCATTCTCAATGATGAATAACTGAAAGCATTTCCTCTAAGATCAGGCCCAAGACAAGGATGTCCACTCTCACCACTATTATTCAACATAGTTGTGGAAGTCCTAGCCACGGCAATCAGAGAAGAAAAAGAAATAAAAGGAATACAAATTGGAAAAGAAGAAGTAAGACTGTCACTGTTTGCAGATGACATGATACTATACATAGAGAATCCCAAAGATGCCACCAGAAAACTACTAGACATAATCAGTGAATATGGTAAAGTTGCAGGATACAAAATTAATGCACCGAAATCGCTTGCATTCCTATACACTAATGGTGAAAAATCTGAAAGTGAAATTAAGGAAACATTCCCACTTACCACTGCAACAAAAAGAATAAAATACCTCGGAATAAACCTACCTAGGGAGACAAAATTTTCTTGTATGCAGAAAACTATTAAGACACTGATGAAAGAAATTAAAGATGATAGAAACAGATGGAGAGATATACCATGTTCTTGGATTGGAAAAATCACTATTGTGAAAATGCCTATCCTATCCAAAGCAATCTACAGATTCAATGCAATCCCTATCAAATTACCAATGGCATTTTTTTACAGAACTAGAACAAAAAATCTTAAAATTTGTATGGAGACACAAAAGATCCCGAATAGCCAAAGAGGTCTGGAGGGAAAAAAATGGAGCTGGAGGAATCAGACTCCCTGACTTCAGGCTATACTACAAAGCTACAGTAATCAAGACAATATGGTAGTGGCACAAAAACAGAAATACAGATCAATGGAACAGGATATTAAGCCCAGAGATAAACCCACGCACCTATGGTCAACTAATGTATGACAAAGGAGGCAAGGATACACAATGGAGAAAAGACAGCCTCTTCAATAAGTGGTGCTGGGAAAACTGGACAAATACATATAAAAGAATGAAATTAGAACATGCCCTAACACCATACACAAAAATAAACTCAAAATGGATTAGAGACCTAAATGTAAGACCAGACACTATAAAACTCTTAGAGGAAAACATAGGAAGAACACTCTTTGACATAAATCACAGCAAGATCTTTTTTGATCCACCTCCTAGAGTAATGGAGGTAAAAACAAAAATAAATAAATGGGACCTAATGAAACTTAAAAGCTTTTGCACAGCAAAGGAAACCATAAACAAGACGAAAAGAGAAACCTCAAAATGGGAGAAAATATTTGCAAATGAATCAACGGACAAAGGATTAATCTCCAAAATATATAAACAGCTTATGCGGCTCAATATGAAAAAAAAAAACCCAATCCAAAAATGGGCAGAAGACCTAAATAGACATTTCTCCAAAGAAGACATACAGACGGCCAAGAAGCACGTGAAAAGATGCTCAACATCACTAATTATTAGAGAAATGCAAATGAAAACTACAATGAGTTATCACCTCACACCAGTTAGAATGGGCATCATCAGAAAACCTACAAACAACAACTGCTGGAGAGGGTGTGGAGAAAAGGGAACCCTCTTGCACTGTTAGTGGGAATGTAAATTGATACAGCCACTATGGAGAAAAGTATGGAGGTTCCTTAGAAAACTAAAAATAGAATTACCATATGACCCAGCAATCTCACTACTGCACACATGCCCAGAGAAAACCATAATTCAAAGAGGCACATGCACCCCAATGTTCATTGCAGCACTATTTACAATAGCCAGGACACGGAAGCAACCTAAATGCTCATCGACAGACGAATGGATAAAGAAGATGTGGTACATATACATAATGGAATATTACTCAGCCATAAAAAGGAACAAAATTGGGTCATTTTTAGAGATGTGTTTGGATCTAGAGACTGTCATACAGGGTGAAGTATGTCAGAAAGAGAAAAACAAATATTGTACATTAACGCATATATGTGGAACCTAGATAAATGGTACAGATGAACCGGTTTGCAGGGTGGAAATTGAGACACAGATGTAGAGAACAAATGTATGGACACCAAGGGGGGAAAGCGGTGGGGGTGCGGTGGTGGGATGAATTGGGAGACTGGGTTTGACATGTATACACTAATATGTATAAAATGGATAACTAATAAGGACCTGCTGTATAAAAATATAAAGAAAATAAAATTCAAAAATTCAACAACAACAACAAAAAAATCAAAGAAAATATCTCTAAAAAAAAAAAAAAAAAGAATGGACAAATTATACTAAATTCCAGGGGAAGTTCTAGATATAATCTGTTACTAGAATAACAAGGGAGGGAGGAAAGATGCTTAAATTCTTCATATTCTGTTTTACTAATAAGTTAGAAAAACTCCAAATACAATTAAAAGTATGTAGAAGTAGAAGGATCAGAGGCATTACTTACATTTTTACTAGTTTTTTTTTCACCAAGTGGTTACTTTTCAAATTGATACAAAATGTTAACATTTTGTCTGTATTACATTACATTTTACACAGAAAATCCCACCTTAGCTGGAAAATTATTTCTGCTACAAATATTTACAAGCTTAATCAGAGTCAATAATTTAAAAATCAAGCCAAGGAACGTCTTTGAAAATCGACTGTGTGTAAGATGGTACTGAATGAAGCACCAAGGGAGGACACAAAGGCAACTTAGTCTTTGTTCTTCATGTGACTTACTAATTAAAAGAGTAACGAGGAATGTTTAGAGCTGGGCTTTGAAAGCATAAGTAGCTTGCTCTGGCAGCAATCTTTTTCTTGTTTACGTCAAAGCACAAAACTTGGCAGACATGGTCTGAATGAATTAAGAACACACAGGCATTATTTCTCTCTGACTCTGAGAGAAATGGGAGAGACCGAAAACAAGAAAAATCATCACACGCTTACCATGAAATAACTGACGATGTGATAGGACGGATCTGCTGGCGGCTGAGAGCAGCTCCCAGCCTCGGTGTCCCCTTCACAGCTCACACCCCAGCCAGGCGCTCGCCCATGGATTTAATTTTCACACTAACTCTAAGAAAGGCTTACAAGAAATTTAATTTTTAAAAATCACAGAAATGAGGTCTCTAAAACAGGAGATTCAGTTGAAAAGACCACAATTTAGGTGCAGTATGAGAAACATGTAATGATGCCCTTCCTCCTGAATGAGGGCTCCATATTCCATTTAGGAATTCATGCAAATTCACTTGATAACCAGGTCACCTGGCTCAGCCCTTAGAATCACCCAGAATACAATGCAAGTACCTGTGTTTATAGTTGCACATGTGTGACAGACTTTATTTATGACTCAGTGTTTTTTCTCTTGTTGCCTGCACCATGCTAGCATTCACTGTTGGCAATATATTTCTTTTTAGGTATGTTACATTATATTCTTTTTGAAGGATTTGGTAAAATATTATCAGAATTTAAGGTTTTCTACTAGTTTTTAGAATACAGTATATTGCTTCTCCTATGCAATATTTTCCCCTACAATATGTCTCCAAAATTACTTGAAATAGATATAAGAAATATTTTCCCCTGCGAAAATGGGAGCTGTCTTATACAACGGTACATCTTATATACAGAAAACATGGCATATATTCAGGATTGCACACAGGATGCTTATGAGCAAGAGACGAGGGAAGTAGGATGGAGGGAGGAGGAGAGGAGAGGGGGGTAAAGAGGGAAGAGAGAAGTTCTCCTAGAACAAGAACAGACAATACTCATTCCTTGTATTCCTATCATGCTTACGTACATATTTCACTCAACGGTATGGAATAGTATCAAACACGGTTGTTAGAGTCATGTTAATGTTACTATTTTATATTTTTATTCATTTTCTCTAAGTTCTACTACCTGCCTCAGCTCAATCAGGCTCTAAATGAACATTTTCTCAGTTCTTTGGTGACTGAGGGTACCAGCTGGTATTAAGGAATCTCTGAGTCTTGCCAACAAATCCCTTGATGTGTGACATTCGGATGGTTTGACCCCTTTTCTGGAGAGGTCTCGTTACGCTCCCTGAACATATATTTCACGTTTATGTGTTTAATTCAGTGGTTTCAGTGGTTCTCAAACTTCAGTTTTCATCAGATCACTGGGGGGCTAGTTAAGCCACAGGTGCTGGCTCTCCCGCCAAGGTTTCTGATTCAGGTCAGGGGTGAGGTCTGTAAATGTGTCACATCTCCACCTGATGCTGACCCAGCTGGTCTGGGGACCACAGTTTGAGAAATACCTGTTTAAGAAAACACCTTCAAGTACTAGAAAGGCATGGTTCAAGGATCCTACAGGAATCCCACTCCATTTACCATCCGTTTAACCTCAGGCAAGTTAGCTAACTTGCTTTCCTCATTCCTTTATCTATACAACCAAAGCAAGAGGTAGGGAGGACTCAGACCAGAGTTGAAACAGCAGGGAAAGAAACGTGAGAATGAGAATCCAAAGGCAGTTTGAAAAAAGAAACAACACAACCAGAAGACATTAGGAAGCAGGGGCGCTGGGTGGGACGGGAGAGCTTTAAAGGGAAGGAACTCCTTGAAGAGCTGCCAGGAATGACTCAGAGAAACACAGATCAAGGGGCAGCGACTCCCTCCTTCAGAAGAGAGGGCGGCTCCTTTTGGGGCCCAGGGCCCATCTCTCCGGTGTGTGCTCTGTAATTCTTCTAGGTTTAGGGCCCCAAGCCACCTGGGATTCCTTTATTATCTCCCCTTTGTATCTTCCCCTTTCCTCTCTCTGCTAATTCCTTCCCACCAAAGTACCAGTGGGCTAATGTCTTTTCCATCCTAAAGAGAAAACTTTCCCTCCACCTTGCACGCCCCGCCCCCAACTGCCAACCTATCACTTCTCCTTCCTTCACAGACAAACGCCCCACCAGAGATTCCCCAGCCCCGCGGCTCCTCACACTGTGGTCGATGTCACCTGGGAGCTTATCAGAAATGCGCAATCTCAAGCCTACTCCCATTTACACTCATCATCTGATCTCCAGGCTTTGATAATGGAATTGATATCATCCCATTAATTTCCCCACTCCAAACTGTAGTCCACAGCCACCTACCTGGGTGCTCTTCACTGCACACTGAACTTATCTAAAAAAACAGATTTTAGGATGTTTAGGATCCAAGTACTGAATCCAAAATCCTCAAGGTACTTTCATATTTCTAACAGAATCTTGAAATTTGAAAACCAATAGCAGGGCATTCAAAAAACACAAATAAAACCTGCAAAAAATTAAATATAATCCTAAATGAAAGGACCAGATTAAAATTTGCTACAGGTTAAACTATTCCAAAAAAATCACAATGAACAAAGACCCATGAATCCACAAGTACTTTGAGCAGTTTTAGCTTTTGTTCCGCAGAGGGGCCCTCAACACTGTCACTCTGTTTATTCTGTTCTGATTACATGACTGTGTGCCTGCACAGCTCCCTCAGAGGAGGAGCCCTGATACTCACCCCACCTGAGAGGGTACCCTTTCCTAGGATGCTGGACCTCACTCTCTGATTCCCCTCCATAGTTACAAGGGTTTGGTACATCTCCAGAAACGAAAGATCAGCAAGGCCACTTTGTTCGAGGTAATAACACCCACATAAACCTTTTCTACACATATTCATTCAAAAATGTCACCAAGGAGCCCTTCCATGCCAGGTACTGTGCAAACCTGGGAGGACAGTGGTAATGAGAAAAGACACACTCCCTGAAAGCATGGAGTGTAGGCCCTGCGGGGAAGACAGGCTGATTAAACCATTGTAATTTAGCTCAAAAATGCCGTAAACGGTACAGAATATCATGGGGACCCCTAGCAGGGGAATCTGATCTAGTCTAGGCAGGCAGTCAAGGAAGGCAGAAGAAATTTTAAAACTACATCAGCAGAAAAGAAGACTGCAGTGCACAACTAGGCCAAAAGGAGAGGGAGAACACGTCCTCCAAAGAGAAACCACGTGCGTAAAAGCCTGGAGCTGAGGGAGAACAAGGTGGATTCAAGTCAGTGGACGAGATTTCGCACGTCGCCGAGCAGAATGTGGAGGACACAGCGGTGAGAGGCTGGGCTGGAGAGGGAAGCAAGTACCACGCGGTGGAGAGGCCTGGAGCCTGTTTTATGGGTTGGGGACTTCATCCTAAAGTGAGTGAGGGGACCTGAGACTAGGCTGCCATATGGACTTGAACACAGCAAGGCTACAACCACAGACATGGAGTCCAGGTGGGATTTTTCAGACAAGACCAAGACAGTGGTACTGGGAATGCACAGAAGTGGGGGGAATCCAGAGATGCACCCCAGCTAGGGCATCACCTGGACACGCCAGATACCTACCTGAAACCCAGCTTAGGCTGCATCACACAGTGACGTTCGGAGCCCAGAACAGGAAGAGCATGGGAGGACAGATGGCCTCCACCTGGAACACTCCACATGTGAGACGCCAGGCTGCCTTGCCCAGGCCCAGCCTCTGGGGCTCCCTCAGGCCTCGTCCATGTGCCAGGACTTGTTCGGCCCTCCTGATTCCCTATCTCCACCATTCCCACCAGAGCCAGCGCCTGTGATGATAAGGAAGGTGTTCACATTTCTAAATTATCGCTGTTACTGTTAAAGCCATTTGCTACTCTGAGCTTTTTCAGCCTTCACTTTAATTTCTTTGCATGTTGACGGTGGTCTCTAATATCAAAAGTTTAATTCAGTTTTTATATATAATGAGTAAAGCATTTCTAACGTATAATTATAAATTTACTTTAAATTATTTTACAGACTTCCATTAGAATCCTTATTAAATTAAGGGCGTATTCTCTGATGTTTATGTACATTATGCATGTGTGCTTTAAATCAACTGCAATTTTAGGCAAATTCCCATTATTATTGCATTTGACAATTTATATTACAGGAGCTCAGGTGAGGAAGGAAATGCTATGTATTTATAGCCCATGCTCTTCCAGCATCTGTAAAACAGGGAAGGCGCCAACATATAAATGCTGAGCTCCACAACCGTGTCTGCGAGTCTGTTATCTGTGGTGTCTCCCCATTATGTGGTCTGGAACAGGGTGAGAAGGAAGGCAAGGGACAGAGGCTGACAAGGCGGGACCAGAAGATTGGCAGCCGGGAGCCAAGACAAGCTCCGCGCAGGGCGGTGGTGATATCCAGACCCTGCTCCGACACCTCACCAGCACCAGTCAGCTAAGAGCCTTTGCCTGAACGCAGACTTACAGGAAATGAGAAGTGGGGTCTGGGGTAGGCGGTGCTGCTGTAACGGGAACAGCAGGGGAGGGTGGACAAACTTGAACAGTGTCAGCAAGAAGGGCAGGGAAGCTTCCACAGCCATCTGGTTGGGCTGGTTGCTCCCCAGGACCCCAAACTGAGAAGAGCTAAGTTCAACCTACACTGACGGTGCTGCCCTGCCCACCACGCTCCCCAGCCCCAAGCCCGTGCCACCTGAGCCCCAGATTCAATGAGTATTTACTAAATAAACAGACAAATCGATGAGTTAATTTGGTTTGATTTTCTTGTACTTTTTTGCTTTAGCTAGTTGCTCATCCAGTAACCTATGTATCATTTATGAAGATACTGAGTGCCTATGTTGTAGGGGAAAAAGCATATGCCTGACAGGACATCCATCTCTGTCCCTCCTGTAAATGCCAAAGCACTGTGCAAGTATCACAGCAACCGTCCAGATCCCACCAGCACATTCACACACACACTCAAAGCTTAGATCTAAATCTGCTCACTGAAGTCCTAGGCCAGTCTTCCCACTAACAAGGCCCCGTGCCTGGCGTCACATCCCTTTCAAACCCTGCTCAACATTTAAGAACAACCACTAATGTCTTCCTGGACAATCTCTATGCTCTGTGTCTCCCTCAACTACCTACTCAGACGCCACCTAAATCCTCGCAACATTATAAGGTCATCATTTAACAGGAAGCTGTTCTAGATAAAAGAACACTTTTTTCTCTCTCTCTCATTTTCTCCCCTATAAATCAAGAAGATTCTTGGGGAAAAAAACAGCTCTCTAATTTATTCATTATCCCCACCACTTCCCCACTCTTTAAGTTAGGATGTGTTCAGTTACAAGGAAGAGAATTATGTGGATAACAGTGGCTTAAACCATTATTTATCTTTTAAAAAAAAATTCCTAATAAAGTAATCCTAGAGTTGCTTTGGCTGGTCGGCAATGACAAGAAGGACCAAGGCTCTTCTCGTCCTCCTGCTTACCATCCTTACCATGTTGACATTAATTTTTCAATATTGCCACATGGTCGTAAAACGGCTACCGCAGTTCCAGGCATCACATCTTCATGTGGCAGTGCCCATACAGGAAGCAAGTGGCTGAGGTAAAAACATTTTAAAATTGCTATCTTTCACGGGACTCAATCTCTTTATACAATGAGCTGGATCTTTACCAAAAGCTCTAAAGACTCCTCTTTAGCTTCCACTGCCCAACCATAGAACAATACTGGCAAAACAAGTCTAAGCCTTTCACAGATTAACCCACTAGGCATGGGCACATGTCTGTCAAAACAAAATTGGAGTGTTTTAGTAAAGAAGAAGGAAGCTGGCTATTGAGTAGACAGCTAACCTGTCTGTCACACATCACCTAGAAGATTTTAAGAAATGTGACACCGGGTGTCTGGGCTTCTTTGATCCATCCTCCCTCCCTCCTTCCTTCCTTCCTCCCCTTCCTCCCTTCCTTCCTTCCTCCCCTTCCTCCCTTCCTTCCTTCCTTCCATCCTTCCATCCTTCCTCCAATAAGAAGCATTTAGGTAAAATTAAAATGTGGCATAATTCCAAGAGCAAGTTCTATTTATCCCATCTCTATATAGTCTAGCCCCTTAATAAATACAATAAAGAAGAATATTTCCCTTTAAGAAGCTATAGAAAAATAAATCAGAATAAAGAAATAGCTGAGTTCCTGAAATGCTGTATAAACCATATCATACTTCCTTATGTGTTTACTTTGCCATTTCAGCTCTGCTTTATCTAATTCTGGGTTGTTCGGTTGCTTCAATGGATAGCTGATGCTGTAGCTTAAGTTCCCCAGCCTCTCAATCCGTCAGGAAGGATTCCATTCACCATTTTTTGAGGGCCTGTGGTCTCTGAACACTGGAGAACATGCATGTGTAAAGAAACACATAATATAAATACACAAAATATAAATACACCTATAAAATAGATTTTCAGCGATGGAGTTTTCTTAGAGCAAGGCGTGTCAGTCTTTCAAATCATACATCTTTAAAAACCAGCTATGTTCCTCCTTTATTTTCCTATCAATCTAATACCCTCCCTTTCTTAGCTTTTTTTGCCTTTCCCCTTTAATACTGACTCTATGTATCTGAATCTATCCATTTATTCCTCATTTTTCAAGTTCAAGCTAACAGATGGAGAGTCAGACTACTTCCAAACATCTGCACTGAAACGCTTTACCTGCAACTCTCGCTGTGAGTAAAAGAGATTTTAATTATGTGATATTTGAAAATTCCTCTCACAGGCCCTGTAGGTGAAAGATTTCAGTGTAAAAAGAAGTCATCGTGGAGGCTCTCTCACCGTTAAGTCCACTCATGTCCCAAACAAACCACACACCCCACCGTATTGGTGTTGTAAACAGACCCTTGATGGTAAACAACAGTTCTGATACCAGGGATGTTTATGATTTTCACAGTTCAATATAACTGGGAATTTTTACGTGTGTGCCATTATATCAGTCATATGACTGCACAAAAAAAGTTAATAATAATTATGTTTGCCATTCACAGATAGTCTCACAGAGGCCATTGCCTAGAAAGACTAAAATGTGGCTCTAAATCATGTAACACTGTTTCTGCTCACACAGTGATGAGACTTAGTAACACCACGGGCATTGCGTTAGCAGGGTTTTCCTGAACCTAGCAAGTGCCCTCCTACCATCCAGGGCAGGCACCAGCCCACTACACCTGCACATCCTAATACGACAGTCACACTCTTTCCAACGGCTCCTTTCCCTCTGCCCACCCCGCAGTGTTGGAACCTGCAGCCTCCCTGGCAAAGCTGCACCCTCCCCGTAGCCTCATCCACAGTGATAACTTCACTGTCACTTAAATACCAAGAAATCCTCACTGTCAGTCTATATTTCCAGTCTGCTCATCCCCTTTGAGGCTCAGGACCATACTTCTACCTTCCTTCTAGGTAATGCCTATATACTCAGGGATATGTTCAGAACGCTCTCGGACGGACCTGGACTCAACCCGTTATCCTATAAGCTTTTTTCTGTGTTCACGATCTGGATTCAAAGCATCGCAATCAATTTAATGAACAAGGACTAGAAACCTCGATTATCCTACACGCCTCCAGCTCCCTTAAAACCCCCTCTTAACTCATTCACAAACTTCTGAAGTTTCTACTCTGGAACTGTGCATTTTGGTTCTCCCTGTCACAGATCTAGTTCAACGCATCACTCTTCACGTGGCCTTGGTAAACGCTGTTAGAACCTGCCTCCTTGCCTCCAAACGCTGCCACAGCCAAAGCACCCTCTACGCTCCACTTCATCTGACAAGTATGGATTGAGCACCTTCTGTGAGGCAGGCTTTGGGGTGGGTATTGAGGAGAGAGTGGTGAGCAAATCAAAGACCCTCTCCTCAGCAAACCCAGACTCAGGTCAAAGAGATCAGGCAGCAACCAAGTAAGCAAACAGATACATGACCCATAGGGGGGTGTTTGGGTAAAAAATAACTGTGAGTGGTGCTATACATGTAGTGATCACTGAGCAGGGGTCGCTTAGAATAAGACCTCTAGGGAGGGAAGAGGCAGCTACATGTCAGAGACGAGCATAGCACAGATCCGAGGCAAGAAGAGCCTGCGCAGGCTGGAAGGACGCCCAGGGAGGCTGCAGCTGTGTGCACAGCGGGGAGGGTATATGCGCACAGGGGAGCAGAGGTGAAATCGCCACGGCGTCAAGAGCCACGGCCACAAGGGGGAATCTAGTGCGAGGCACAACGGGAAGTCAGGGAAAGGTTTTAGGCAAAGGAGTAACACGATCTGATTTCCATTTTCAAATAATCGGCAGAATTACGTTTCATAATCACAATGTGAGGGTCAGTCCCCTGAGTCAAAAAGGTGAACGGCTCCTGGCGAAGGAGGTGCCCACGTGCTCTGGTTTGTCCTAGCGGGTCCTGGTCTTCCCTGCTGTCCTCGTGTCATTATTACCGTCCCCCTTGCACTCTCTCTCACGGGTTCTATGGAGATCACACATTGTTTGGCCAACTCATTGATAAGGAACATTCCTCAGGCTGACATCCAAAGCCCTTCTGAACCTGGTCCCCACTCACCTCTCTGCCTCTCCCTGTCAGATCTCTACCTTATGGTGTTCTGGGCTCTGGGATGTCCCACTGGCCATGGTGAATGGGGCATATATTCTCCCTGCTGCCCAGCTCACGCTCCTGCCTCTTGCTGCAGGCTCTGACCACCTCACTATTAGGGACAGACCTGCGAGGGCCAAACCTGAGAAGCCTTTCCAGAAACCAGGCAGAATGAATGGCTTCCTGCTCTGCACTTTGTCACTGTCTCTATGATAACGTTCATCACAACTGGGTTAATTATCTATAGGTCTGTTTTCCCTGCTAGAATGGTAGGTACTTCACGGTAAGGGCAGCACCTCTCTCTATGTGTTTTTGGGTCCTCACCACCCACTGCATGCCTGGTCCAGAGCTGGTACTTGATACAGGGCTGCTGGATGAATTACGTAATATAAAAGCAACATAAAATACAGAGTAAAATAATATGGATGAGTGAGATTTTTAAATTAATTTCTCCAGTAAACTTCAAGTATTATTGCCTTTGCATCTAGACAATTTATTCTCCAACTTCATCCCTATGTGCAATGCAGGCCCATCCATTAGAAAGTGACAATAAGATTTTCATGAATGATTAGAGGTAAAAAATCTTTATAGAGTAAGAAGAAGAAGTCTAATTTTAGGAAACTAAACAATGGTGTCTTGGTAATAAATTTCTAAATAACTGTGAAGCTGAAATAAAATAGATTGATACATCCCCAGGTTTCATCCACTCACCACTCTCAAATGATCCTGAACAAATCCTGCTCAGAAGAAGTTTCTGACGTAATTGCAGAACTTCAGCTTCCCAGGCTTTGACTTTTTCTCTCCACTTTGATTCCTGCCCAGACACCATCCTTGCAAGATGCTCTGTGTATTCTCTGCTGCTTTTGTCTGCTGGTTTTAAGCGGATAATTGCCAAGGCCAGAGCCAGCTTTGAAGTTCTCAAATACCATGCTTGATCATCCATCCTGGCTTTTGTCCCTATCATGTAATAAGAAAAAAAAGTTACAGAAATTCCTTGCAGTACACTTCATTTGCTCACAATTGATTTTGCAGAATAACACTAATTAATAAGTTTACAACTTGAAACCAAGTAGCAGAAAAATTTCACAGGAACTGAAGACAGTTTGAAAAAAACATGCAGAAGAGAAATGCAAACACATGGACATTAAGTGTATTAAGATTCAAAACAGTAGGTGCGGATAATCTGACAATTTCTTGGAATGCAAAAAACACAAATTAATTCATTTAGTGGTTTCTAACCAGAGACACACATTGAAATCTCTGAGGGAGTTTTTTAGTATATATACCTGGTCTCATCCCTCCAAAATTCTGATTCGGCAAATCTGGGGTAGGACTGAGGCTTTTACATCTTACAGAGAGTTCACTGTGTAATCAGAATCACTAAATTATATCCTTCATTTAAATGTAGCCCTTCTACTCCTCTAATCCACTCTAAGTCTTGAAGTCAGTGCCCCCCAATCCTGAATTCCTTAGTGAACCTTTACTCACTCTTCCTGCTTCTCACCAAGCCCCTCTAATCTATACGTAGAACAATCTTTCAAATATCTGCATCATTTTAGCTGTCACTCTTCTCTGACTCCACACCTCCAAAGCTTTCCAACTGCCACCGTGAGGATACTTTTCCAAACCAACACTGTACCACAGTCTGACAATTATGAGGACAACATGACACTACGTTCATTGGTTTAATATCAATGAATATTCATTGGTTTAATACAAATGAAGTATAAGCCCCTGTGGACCTCTACCATGCTTTACTGAATTTAGGGGGTTTGCACATAAAACATGCTACATAAACATTTTTAATGAATGGTTAAAAAGTACAATGGTGCAGAAAATTCAGGGCTTTGAGTTGCCACATCTACCTACTAACATAATTTCAAATTCCACACTTCCAACTTCATTTCCTTCAGTTTCTCAAGGCTATTCTCCACCATGGTTGGATCACAGTCATACAAATAGATGTACACAGCCCAATGTCATTCCCATTCACTTCTCTGCTCGTGAATTTTCCCCAATTATGACGCCCTGACAGTCTTACAGCTGCCAAGGCCCTGTGTATGCCTTTCAAAGAACAGCTTGAAAGGCTCCATATCCAGTCTTACCAGATGTATTCCTACCCTCTACAATGAGTACCTATCTGATAGCCTATAAATTTTCACTGAAAATATACAATCTAACAGCATAATGCTGTTTTATTATAATCAGAGATGAACACAAGAATGCGTGTACAATATGTTCATTACAGGATTATTTATAGTATTTAAAACTGGGACCAACAACCAGTTAAGTAAATAATCATATACCATACAAATGATAATTACATATCCATTAAATACTGAATTTTCAGAGATTGATTGATTGATTGGTTTGTTTATTTATTTATTTATTTATTTATGGCTGTGTTGGGTCTTCGTTTCTGTGCGAGGGCTTTCTCTAGTTGCGGCAAGCGGGGGCCACTCTTCATCGCGGTGCGCGGGCCTCTCACTATCGCGGCCTCTCTTGTTGCGGAGCACAGGCTCCAGACGCGCAGGCTCAGTAGTTGTGGCTCACGGGCCCAGTTGCTCCGCGGCATGTGGGATCCTCCCAGACCAGGGCTCGAACCCGTGTCCCCTGCATTGGCAGGCAGACTCTCAACCACTGCGCTACCAGGGAAGCCCCAGAGATATTTTTATTAGCATGGGAAAGTGTTAATGATGTGCTGAGGGGAAAAACAGTGAGTTCATGAAATTATATGTAAAACCCAATTATGTACAAAAATTAAGTAGGACTTCCCTCTACTGTAGAATTATTACTGATTTTTTCTCATATTTCTCTAAATTTTCCTGAATTTCTGCATTGAATATATATCTACTATAATCAGAAAAAAATTTATAAAAAATGGATTTCTAAAAGCAAGATACAGCTGCCATTTTCCAAACGTTCGCAGCTGGAGAATACACCAAGGGCTAGATACTGTTAAGATGGACAAACTAATAAGAGTTACAGCTCCGCTTATTTTAGCTTTCGCAGCAACCGTTTCACTTGGCTGGTCCATCCTCCATCTGTCGTGTCGGCGACAGGGAGCAGGAGAATCCACCTCTCAGCGCTCCACAAAGGCCCGCTGTGCAGAAAGCACACAGGATTGGATGCCTGTCCCTAAGGAAGGGTAACACTTATATACAGCAGTACTGACAGAAGATAACGACGGTAATCGTAATAATAATAATAAGTGACCTATTTAAAGTGTTTCTGTTAGAAAAGAATCTGACGTTCAATTATGAATGGTGGGAATCTTGGCTAAAAACAAAAAAAGAAAGAAAACAGTTTATTAGCGTAAGAGGACAAACTTCTCTGATAATAAAACACAGCAAACTCCCTGTCATTTTGCGGAAATATTTAATTAATTGATTCAAGCAAGCTGATTAATTAAATGTTCTGATTTTTAAGTCATCATATGTGATTTGTTAATAGTCTTAAAACCATGCTGAGTATCAGTGAGTGGAAAAAAGATCGAATTATAAAGTCCTTCTGGATCATAAATATCCCAGGGTCACTTTTCTGAACATGAATCAGAAAGAAATGTATCATAAATAAGCAGAATACGACCACTAATAGACATCTTTGGTACAGACTTCTATGGTATAAATCACACTCAAAACACACACAGAACTACAACCTACACCCAAACAGAGCAAGCTTTTAAACTCCTTCCTCATGTTTTTTTTTTTTTTTTGTATGTGTGTATTATAAATATATGCCTTCTTTATTTTAGGATAGCATTCCTATCCTCAAAGTGCCATTTGCAAGGTGAAGATAATTCTATTTCCCCTAAAATTTCATGGAGAAAAAGATGAGCTTCCTAGATATATCCTCTGTTTAACTGAGAAAAAAAAGCAGTAGTAACTTTCAGAAAGACTTTTGTAAATTCAATTTATGCTCAAATAATTATACTAAATAATTAAAATGAACATTTAATGTTCTCCAATAAGGTATCTAGTGTCTTTGAATTCTTAATAGCTTAAAATATAAAATTTTAACAGTCTTTTTAGAATAGTGCATTTGATCAAATGGGCTTTCTTTTTCTTGAATTTGGGAACAGTCCTCACCATAACAAAGTCCCCCACTGGGCTACGGAAAAATCTAGTCATAGTCCCTCTGTCCTCTACTCTCCTTCAGGCATGCGTGCAGAAACAGCTACTCAGCAAACAGTATTTTAGCAATTTTTATCTATCCTATTTCTGCTACCCTCATTTTCCCCTACTGAACTTAAATTTGTTATCAACTAACCAATTCTCTATACTGTCAAAACTGTTTTAAATTATAATCCTGAATTATGAAGTTAGTTCATCTCCAAGATCATTGACGAAAACTCTATGAAGAGCCCCAGATCACTCATATGTAAGAGTAATGGAAGTTTAAATTAGATAACCATTCAGGAGAATATTTTCCTAATATGTGCCAAGCATCTTCAAAACATTTATCCCCTTCTGGCCCAGCAATACAAGTCCTAAGATTTTATCTTAAAGAAATGACCAGAGCTACAACAAAACTTTATGCCCATAGATGGTCTTACAGGATTATTTATAACTACCGAAAAAAAACAAAAACAAAACAAAACAAAACCTGTCACCAGCTTGAACATCTAACAATCGAAATGTATTAATTAAATTGTCACATATTATACAATTTAATTGAAAATGTTTTTGAAAACATTTAAAAGTATGGGAAAATATTTCCCACATGATGTTAACTACAGATGCAAATGTTAACTACTAAATGCAAAACCACAATGAGATAACACCTCACACCTGTCAGAACATCTATCATGAAAAAGAACACAACAAATGTTGGCAGGGATGTGGAAAAAAGGGAATCCTTGTACACTGTTGGTGGAACTGTAAATTGGTGCAGCCACTATGGAACAGTATGGAGGTTTCTCAAAAAACTAAAAATAGAACTATCGTATGACCCAGCAATTCCACTCTTGGGTATATATTCAAAAACAAAAACAAAAACAATAATTCAAAAAGATACATGCACCCCAATGTTTATAGCAGCATTGTTTACAATAGCCAAGATATATGGAAAGCGACCTACGTGTCCATCAACAGATGAATGGATAATGAAGATGTGGTACATATATATACAATGGAATACTACTCAGCCATAAAAAAGAATGAAATTTTGCCATTTGCAGCAACATGGATGGACTTGGAGGATATTATGCTAAGTGAAGTTAAGTCAGACAGAGAAAGACAAATACTGCAAGACATCACTCATATGTGTAATCTAAAAAAAGACAACAAACTAGTAAATATGACAAAAAAGAAGCAGATTCACAGATATAGAGAACAAACTACTGGTTACCAGTTGGGGGGAGGGGCAGTATAAGGGTAGGAGAGTGGGAGGTACAAACTATTGGGTGTAAGATCGGCTCAAGGATGTATTGTACAACACAGGGAATAGAGCCAATATTTTGTAGTAACTGTAAATGGAGTGTAATGTTTAGAAACTGTATAAAAATAAATAAATTTTTAAAAAGTTAAAAAAAAGAGTAAATGCAATAAAATCAGAAAAAAAAATGAAATAACCACACATTAAACATGCTCAGAAATGTTTAACTGTCCAAGTGCTTTCAGAATTGAGGAAACACAGCCAACGGAATGAGAATTCTGCCTCCTAGGTTTTCTAGTCTCCCTTCCTGATCAGCCTTCACCAAATTCTACTAATGAAACCAAGTCCCCCTAAAACGGAGTTCCCTTACCGAGTTTATTACTAATCTTTCTATCCAAATCTTTATTCCCTTTCTTGTCCCCTCTGACCTCCATCCTGTGCTAACTGAACACTAATCAACCAGAGTCAGATGACTAAGATTGCTGCTGCCAATAACAGCGTTAACGTCCTAAAATTGCTCTAACAGGTATCATCATTAACGTACAAACTTATGTTGTTTCTCCTAACAGGCCCCTAAGCCATGGACCACCTGGCCAGAGAATAATAAACCAGAGTCATCCTGACCCCTGAAACTATGATTAAGGACTAAGAAATATCACAGAAATGTCACAAAACAATGATTAATCCCTGCACCTTTGTTCTTTGCCTTTAAAACATCCCTAACTCAAAGACCAAGCTAAAGCGGATCTGAGTCTTGTCTCCCATTCCCTTGCCTGGTGCCCTGCAATAAATGCTATGCTTTCCTTCACAACCTGGGGTCAGTAGACTGGCTTTGCTGCACATCGGGTGAGTGGACCCAAGTTCGGTTAGATAACACTTAGCCTGTGGACTTCAGATCTTTCCATGTCCATAGGAGATGCATGTCCTCGTTAGATGTGTTTTGTGTTCCTTCTAATTCAAAATACACAGTGGATTTTGGTGGTAGTGGGGGCAGAAAAACTTTCCAGTGTGACTAAGCAGCAAGCTACGAGCCACTGTATCCCCAGTGCCATGATAGCTGACTGGCTCGTAGCAGGCATTCTACTGAGTACTTGAAGGACTGAATGAGTGAGTGAATATATCGGTGCGGGTCAGGCAGTCGCAGAGGGCTGCTTGGCCAGCTCTTATCCCCGGCGCTCAGCTAGTCTTTGTTAACTACATACTAGGGAGAATGGCACTGCAGGGAGAATGGATTAGGAGGGGAATTTAATTAGTTAACCTGAAGGTCACATCTGTCTCTCTTCACTTTACAAAGCATCCTTTCTTGACTACCTCCAATGAGTCTACTCCCTCTAAACTTATGCCTTTCTAGAGTATACCCTTAAACTTTCACCAGTATAACACCTGAGTAAAGAAAATACAAGACAAAATCTAGTTCATACACAGGTTTAGGTCAGAGGGTAAACTATAAGGAAGAAAACCAGATTTTATCTCATGTGAACCCTATGATAAATACTTGCTTTCCCAGTAAAGCAAGAAACTGAAGAACATTGGCTGAACATTCCCTAAATGACTGAGCTGACTACGATAAGACAAGCCTGGATGTTGGAGGAGATCCCAAGGACCATAACGCCATATGCATTTATCAAATACCAGTCTGGGGACAGCTGAGCGATGGCAATGCCAGAACTGTAAGACATTACAAGACTTTTTCAATAGGTTCAGCAAAGTTTGGACAAGGTCTAACATGCACTTTTTAGATCAGATCCACCTGACAAATTCTCTAATTACTGTTATAGTTTCAGCACATACTGTACTGTGAATTGTTCTGCAGATTAACATCATGTGAAATTTTACATAAAAGAATCAGGAGTTCCTCAAGATTTCAAATCCCTCCACTTTAGTTATTAAGGGGGTCTTTAAAGCCTTCTCAGCAAAGAGTCTGTGCATAACAAGAGGCTTAGAAAGATAAAAGGATACTTGCTTTTTTCTTTCTGTTTCATTCCCATCATAACAGGCCAATTACCTGTAATCTTCCTCTTGTTGAAAGAATTAATTAAACATAGATTTAAATTGTCTACAGAGTCTCTTAACATGGTTTTCTTTTCATGCAACACCCCAACTCTCACCTTTTGATTCCTCAATGCCTCTTTTTTGTCATAGAAAAGATTTTCTCTGGATTCTGGCAAGAAATACTGCAGAATTTCACACAGGAAAAGTGCATCACACACATTTCATAAGTCAGCAAAAAGTACACTGATTCAGAAATGTAGAGTCATGTATATTCAGCACAATCAGTAATCATCTTCCACTATGCAAATCCACAGAAGGAACGGGAATCTGATACGTACTATTAACACATATTTAGAAAATAAATTGGAAGAATTATAGGTATTTCCTAGTTCCTAGCTACTTCACACATTGATAAAGACATAATCCTTATCACAAAAACAATCATATTGTTCTATTAAAAAGTCTGATAATCTACATAACTCAAATTCACAAACTGCACAAATTTGGAATCTTTGTTAGTCAGAAAATGAGGAAGACTGTAGAATGAAGCCAGAAACCACCAGAAGAGGCAACTGAGAGAGGATCAGCCAATCCCAGGAGAGACAGAGGAGCAGCTGGGACCACTGAGCCAGGGCCTGAGCTTCAAGGAAAACAGAAGACTAAAGAGGGAAGATGGTGAGCACAGAGTACCCTGCAAAAGGTAAAAGGCCCTATCCAAAGAAGTCCCCTTTTGTAAATGACACATTAGGAAATAAGATGTGTTTTCACCATGCCATTGTAGACTTCACTTGTGCGCTTGAAATGTGAACTCAAGGAAGCACAAGCAGCAGCACAGAAACATTTTCTTTAAGGCTCATCTTAACTCTGAAGAAGTGTCCCAATTCCCATCTATCTCACTCATGTAAGTCTCACCAAGGAGACCACCACAAATTTCACAGAGCAACTGGCAACGCTTCACGGCCTCTCACAGGGCCTCATTTCACAAGTAAGTCTTTATTAAGTAGAAAGTTCTTTTACTTTCTACTTAGATTTGCATTTAAAATATTGATAGATTAGAGTTCTACTTTTTTACTTGCCTTAGAATAGCCCACAAAAAAGAGAGACCGTTTCACAGATATTCAGCACTTTGATGCTAGACATCCTCTAGCACTTGATGTTCTTTGCCCTTTTGTCCCTTTAAACTCAGCCCCTCAACTTGCTGCAGACAACAAAAACAGAGGCAACGTAGCCCTTCCTGTAGGGAAGCCATCACTCAGGACTGGTCCTCATGCTTTCCTCTATAGTGTGCATTTCTACCTGCTTCTGCCCAGACTCTCAACCTAGTCCTATTGTTCCTCCAAAATCAGACGGTGACAAATATCTATATCAATATAATGCTCTTCTCTACCAAGAACCTGTCAATTCACAGGATCCATACTACTTCCCCTCTTCCCCTCTGAGTACTACTATAACCCTTAACCAACTAAGGAATACCAGAAGGAGGAGCAGGCTATTCCAAAAGATCAGCAAGCAACCCTCTAGGGGAACAAAAGACAGAATAAGGCACATGTCTCTGGGTACCAGGTGAGGGAATGGGGCAGGAACTGGTTCCCGGCTTTCCTCCCATCATTGTAACCAATACCTACCTCTACCCATGTAACAGGAACCTTTCAAGGTCAATGGCATCAGCAATCCCGTGGCCTAACAACTGCTGTCTAATTTTCCCAGGCAACTATACCACACTTTCCAAACTCCCTATTTCTTCTACCACCAGAACTTGCCTTCCTCCTTAAAATTTAGATCTGACCAACCTGAGATTACTGACCCAAACAAAGTCATGAGAGCTAAGAATTGGCCTCATGATGACACCATGGCCAGGTCTGAACCTTGGTGCCCATGGAAAACATAGGCAGAACAGCAGCTGCATAGGCATCTTTTTTTTTTTTTTCAGTAATATCATTTGTATTAAGAATTTCTAGAACCTCTTTTATTATGCTATGCTATGGCCATGAAAGAGGCCTTTTACTGAAAATAATATCAATCTACTTCATCTTCTAAATGGTATACTCCAACAAAAACTAGACTTAGCTGTAGCAGGAGTTCAATTTTACTCCAGGGTAATCAAGTAAAGTCATTTGTTTAAAACCATAGGAATTTCCCAAAGTAACTCAGGCTGTAAAAGAAATTCAGATCTTTAACTCATCATCGTTTCTGTATCTATTTGTCCTTTCAATTACTATAAGAAAATTGTAAGATTTGGGTTTTACTCCCTTACTAATTTTTCTGAAATAAAGAAAATAAAGGAGGATCATTAACTTACACATATATTTGGCAATTTATCTCAAAATAAAACTTTTACCTGGATGCTCTATCTAAGTTATTTGATTTGTGTCCGAAGGGCTAAATTGAAAATGCGTAGGTTAAAGCTATTAACTATTTTCAAACAAATATGGGCTGAAAGTAACTGAAAATGCAACCAGTAAACATAAGAAATCTGCAACAGGTATGTTAATGTCAGGCAAAAGAAACTTCATGACAAGAAAATATTACCTGAGATGTAGAGGAACATTTCATAATAATTTAAAAAGGTCAATTAATCATGAAGATTAACAATCCTAAATCTGTATGCACATAAAAGCAATAACAGAACCTCCAAATATATGAAGCAAAAATTGAAAGTACTTAAGGAAGAGAAGGACAAATCCAGAATCATATGCGAAGATTTTAACACACTTCTTTCAGTAATTGGTAGAATAACTAGACCTCAAATAAAATGATGATTATATAAGATTTGAAAAATACTACCAACCGTCTTGAACTCACTGGTATTTACAGAACATTACGACTTATAAATGCAGATGTATGCATATTCTTTGCAAGTTCACATGGGACGTTCAACAAGACAAATATGCTAAGACAAAATAATTCTCCTTAAATTTCAAGACAGAAATCTTACACAATATGTTCTCTAACCATAAGAAAAACAATTAAAAATTTTCTAGAAAATCTCTCAACTATTTGGAAAATAAACAATACATTTCTAAATAAAGTAGGGGACAAAGAAAAATTGTAAATGTAATTAGAGTACTTTGAAAGCATATTTCAAACTGAATAATAATGAAAACACAGCATATCAAAATTTGAAGAGGAGGCTAAAAGAGCCTGTAAAGGAAATTTTATTTTAAATAAATACTTATCTTTATAAAAGAAAAGGAGTTTAAATTCAGTGACCTACATTTCCACCTTAGAAAATTAGAAAAATAGCAAATTAAAACCAGAGGAAATAGAAGGAAGGATGTCATAAAGATATCATCAGAATGCAGTTAAACAGAAAATAAACAATTTTTAACAGGCAAAAGTTATTTTTTAAAGATTAATAAAATTGATAAATGTGTAGAAGGAATTATCAAGAAAAAAGAGAAATAACACCAATCATATCATGATCAGGAGTAACAGATATGATTTCACTATATATCCCTTCAACCATTAAAAAAGCAAAATTATGAACAACTTATTTTAATAAATTTGAGAAGTTATGATGAAATAAATACATCTTTTGAAAAAAAATACACTGACCAACACTGATAAAAGAAGACAAAGAACTTTGGGGAGCCCTATACCTACTAAAGAAATTCAATGTTTATTAAAAACCTCACCCACACTCATACAAAAATTCCATTCCCATATGGTTTCACTACTAGATTCTAGTTAACAATGAAAGAATAAATTGTACTAAGTTTATATCTTTCAAAAACTATGGGAATTCCCTGGAGGTCCAGTGGTTAGGACTCTGTACTTCCACTGCAGGGAACACGGGTTCAATCCCAGGTCAGGTAACTTAAGATCCCACAAACCGTGTAGTGTGGCCAAAACACACACACACAAAAAACAAAACAAAACAAAAAACTAATGGAAGGAGGGTAGAACAAACTTCATAAACTCTTTTCTGTGAAAAACAGAAGAAAGAGAAAACACCACACATTGTTTTATAATTTGATATGTATACTGGTATAACCCTGATACTAATATTACAAAACTACTACAGGGGAAAAAATAAACACTACAAACCAATATATGTAACGAACAAAGATTCAAAAATCCTTAACACAATACTAGCAAATCAAACAGCAATTTATAAAAAGAGTAATCATCACCAAGGAGAGTTTTTCCAAGAATGCAAGATTACTTTAACATTCAAAAATCAATCGCTGTAATTCAACATATTAACAAAATAGATTATTTTAAAAGCAACTTATGATCATCTTAATAGTTTCATAAGAAACATTTAAAAAATTCAAACTGATTCGTGATAAAAAAAAAACTTCTTCATAAACAAACAAAAACAAAAAACAAAAGAATAGAACAGAACTTACTCACTGTGATAAAGTTCTACAAAAGTGCACAGGAAATATTATACTTAATGATGAAACACTGAATGCCTTACCACTAAGTCTGGAAATACAACAAGGATACCCACTCTTCTCAACTCTATTAAATACTTTACTGGATATAACAGGGAGTAGAATACAGAAAAAAGTAAGAAGATATATAGATTGGAAATAAAGAAGTAAAATTCTACTTATTAATATAGAGCATGAATGTCTACAGAAAACCCTCAGGAAGCTGAGAACAAACAATTATTAGAATTTATGAATGAATTTAGCTAGGTCTCAGGACACAAGGTCAATATGCAAAAATCCATTTAAGTCAGAATAATAATAATGATGAAGATGATGAATAAATTTAACAGCAGATGTGAAAGACTTCTACCTTGAAATCTATAAAACATTGTCCAGTAAAATTGAAGACCTTAATAAATCAAGAGATGTGCAATGTTCATTGACTAGAAGACTTAACATCACTAAGATCTTAATTCTCCTCAAATTGACCCATATAAACAATCCTAAATTAAAATTCTAATCAACTACATTGTAGAACTTGATAAACTAATTCTAAATTTCATACTGAAATTTAAAAAAAAAACTAGAATAGCCAAAATAATCTTGAAAAAGAACAAAGCCGGACAAATCAAACGGCTTAACTGCGACACAATATACAGACAAAGCACTCAAGACAACGTGGTGTTAGAACAATGACAGACAAATATATCGATGGAACAAAATAGCGAGTTTAGAACTAGATCCACATTTTTAGAGTCAATTCATTTTTGACAATGGCAATTGGGAAAGTAAAGTCTTTTCAACACACAGTGCTAGAACAATTAGTTAAATATATGGAAAAAAGGAACACTGCCATCTATTCAGATCTTACACAAAAATCACATCTAATTAAATCACAGGTCTAAACATAAAAACTAAAACAAGAAGAAAACAGAATGAATTACGGAATGAGAAAGATTATTGATAAAAGTCATAAAAAACACTGACCATTGAAGAAACACTGATAAATTAGACATCATCAAAATTAAGTCTGCTACTCAACAAAAGGCATCATTAAGAAAAGAAAAAGCAAAACCACAAACTAGGAGGAAATATTCACTATATATTTACCTGACAAAAGACTTGGATACAACTCTATAAAGAACTGCTAAAAATCCTTAAGGAAAAAGACAAGCAACCCAACTAAAAAATGGCCAAAAGACATAAACATATATCATAAAAGAAGCTAGAAAAATAGTCAATAACCACATGAAAAGGTATTCAAAGTTATAAGTTATTAGAGAAACACAAATTAAAATCACAGCAAGATACCACTTCACATCCACAAGAGCTAAAATTAAGAAGTGTATGAAGAAATTGAGGCTCTCATACATGGCTGGTGGAAATGTAAAATGGCTTAACCATTTTTGGAAAAGGTTTCACAGTTTCTAAGACAACTGAACATATAATCTCCCTATAGCCCAGGAAATCCACTCATTTATTTACCCAAGAGATAATATAAATATATGTCACAAAAGACTTGTACAAGAATGTTCATAGCAACCTTATTTGTAATAGCCAAAAACTGGAAATGGCCCAAGTGTCATCAGTAACAGGATGGAATAAAACAAAGTCTGGCATATCCATACAATGAAATACTATTCAGCAATAAAAAGTAATGAACTACAGATACACTCAATATCACGAATGAATGTCAAAACATTATACTGTGTGAATAATGAAAACATACATAGAAGTATACATACTCTAAGTTTCCATTTAAATGAAGTTCTAGAACACTCTTATCAATGGCGGAAAAAATAACAATAATGTTTTCTCTATGAGATGGGGAAAGAGATTAACTGGGAAGAATAATGAAGAGATTTTCCAGGGTGACAGTAATGTTCTATATCTCATGGGGCTGATATACACGGGTGCGTTGATTTATCAGAGCCACCAATGGTACACTTAATCTTTTCCATTTAAATTTTACCCCCATAAAACAGGGGGTTTCTAGCAAAGATGGAGTTTAAAAGGACCAGATTTACACTCCACCTTAAACAACTAGACAGCAAAACAAAATTGGACAGAAAGCATGCAGGGCTCTAATTTCCTAGAGAAGAAAACCAAGGTGAACCCCACACTGCACCAGCTTCTTGCTTGAAGGCAGTTTCCAGGCCACAATGCAAGGAGCTGGAACCCAAACAGAGCCTGAATATCTGAGAGAAATGAGCAGACTGAGGTTGGAATTCAGAAGCCAGAGATACAGGAACTGTCAGGGCAGAGTCCCACAGAGGAGGGAACTGCACAGAGAGAAAGCTCTGGAAATCTGCAGAAGAAGTCCCTCAAAATGTTAGCTACTTATTTGTGCATGTGTGAAAGCAAACTATCCAAAGTCCAGTGGTTCCAATGTGTTTCCACTTAATGGTAAGTAACAAAGGCAAATCCTTCGAAAGAAGAATATGAAGAAAGGTTAGACAAAAATGACAACCACCTGCAGCACTCCACTTTGACCATGTGTGGCCGTCACTGTGGGCAAAACATCTGATAAAGGAAGGTCAAGAAAAGGCAGCCCATGGAAATGCCACAAACACAAAGCAGTCCAAAAAATAACAGAATTGGTGCTTCCTTCTCCTTTATCCTATTTCAGTAATTCTTACACTTGAAGCTGCCTTGTAATCACCTGGAAGCCTTGTAAAACACAGCTCCCTCGGGTCCACAACCAGAGTTTCTGATTTAATAGGTCTGGAGTTGGCCTGATAATCTGTATTTCTTACATGTCCCCAGGTAATAGTGATGTCGCTGGTCTGAGGACTACACTTATAGCATCACTACCAAACTCCATTCCTGGAATAATACCACTTTCAAAAGTCTATGAATACTTTCTCTAAGCAATGGTCCATTCCAAAACTGTTATGACTTTCAGCCCCAAAACAAGAATAAAACAAACAATAAAAAGCACTCATATTTTAGGTAGTTTCATAGTTCAGCTCACAATAACCCTGAAAATATTTCTACCTTCCACTCCTCTCTACCATATTTTTTTTTTAACAGATTAGGAATCTGGAATTCAGAGATGTTTTTAAGAACCCATCCTTAATCTCACAGCCCATCTGATATCAAAGCACATGCTCTTTTCTATATGTCATGCTGTCACCCTCTGAAATCCCCAAGTGCCAAGCCTCTTATGGGGTCTTTGGCTGTTGATATCCACCCACATTGAGGCTGTACCTAGTACTCTGTTACATGAAAAAGTCCAAATTCCACTTTGTATTGGAACAATACATACTTGACTAAACTACTGAGAATGGTAGGTGAGATTCTGTCGCATCTCACAAAACACAACTTCCTAAAAACTTACCTTAGGCAGACCTTTACTCCTCCCACCCCAAGAACTGATAACAGCCAACATTTAATGAGTATTTCCTATGTGTCTCTTAGCAACTTTCAAATATACACTACAGTAATTTTAACCATGGTCACCATGTTGTACATTACATCGCCAGAATCAACTGTTATCTCAAGATAAACCTCGTAATATTTCTCATAAAATTTTCTAGGGTAAGTGGTTTAAAGTAATGCAAAGGTCTGAACCATAGTCCAAACAATTTGCCATTCCATAGGCCATGAATCTTATATTTTTACCCACAAAGACTAAACATGTGGTCAGTGTTCTAATAACCATTCTGTGTGGTATAGGGCAACTTGGTGACAGCAATTCAGTTCGACAAACATATTGTGAGTGTGTATAACACTCAAGGCCAAAACTGTATTAGAATTTGACCAAAGATGAATTATATGTATTCTCTGTTTTTTTAAAGTTCATAATAACGTCTGTTTTCTTGGGGGGAAGGGGTCAGGGAGAGAGAGGAAAGCATAATTCAATCTGATAAGAGACTTAATCAGAGTCAGAGCACAAAAGATGATATCCATGAGGTCATCATAACCTCTGGCTCCGATCCAAAAGCTCTTAAACGCATACTCAATGGGTCTCTAAAAAGAATGACTGGAATACTGAAGCCAACATCCAACTACATCACTGCTTTACGGCAAAGCCCGACAAGATCATTTGGGAATCTTACTGAGGGCTTCACTGGGGTTTTTCATCCTCTTCTGAAATCCAGTAGTAGTTTAACTTTTACTGTTCATGGTAAATCATTACAACAATTACAACCATTTCATAGTAAACTGTAGCTATACTTTATGACTGATGATTAAAAAAAAAGGAGATAAAACAAATAATTGAGACATGATAGATAAATTCAGACACATCAAGAGATACACCAGTGGTTTTTATGAGCATCTCTCCTTACAAGACTTCACACTTGTGAACAGTTTCACGGAAGACAAGATTTCAGGAGTTCTGGACACTGAGCATTAAATCATTGTGTAACTAAGATCAAACTTTTCAAAAAAGATGATGACAAGTAAGTAGAAAAGCTTGAGAAGGCTACGAGAACAGCCAGAAGAATGAAACACTTCAGGGTCACTCCACCGAAATTATATCCAAAGCCTCTTCTTCTTCCTTCATTACAGCTAGCAATGGCCCATCTGAATTACTTATGGTTACTATGAGCTTTCTGTACAGGAAGGAATGTGCACATGTGTGAATAAACACTTTACTATAAATGAAAAATGTTTTATTAATAAATAGACTGATTATTCTGTAAATATTGAGGTTTTACCATGGTTTCCCCTCCCTAAGCTCTCATTTTATAAAATGAATTATTGAGTTCGGACAGAAAATTTATATATACAGTAGTTATGGCACAATGGTAGGCTCTGTTTTGAGTAAACTGGTATTGATAAAAGATATGTCAAACTGCACTGAGCCAATTTTGACTTTCAACTTTTTAAAAAAATCATGCTCTTCATCTTTACATTTAAGGATTACTTTTAAATTAAATTTTCTTCCCTCAGTATGGAAGAATTCTTAAACTAGACACATATGGTATAAATGATAAAAGAGAAAATGACAAATTTTACTACACCAAAAGTAAGTCTGTTCATAAAAAAAAAGCAAAAGGGTAGCCCACAGTCTAGGCAAAGATATTTTCAACACATATAATCAATAAAGGGTAAATATTCATAACATATAAAAAAGTCTATAAATCAATAAAGAAAAGATTATCCATTAGAAAAAATGAGCAAAAGAGATGAACAAGCAAGTCACAGAAAAGGTAAGAAAATGGTCTGTAAACATATGAAAGACTTGAACATATATACACAAAGAGACATGTTCAAAACTGTTTATAACTTCATTGCTTGTAATAAAAATTACAAACTAAATATCTGCTAATAGAAAAATAGCTAAATAAATTGTGATATACTAATGCAATCAAATACTATTAGGCGATAAAAAACAAATGAACTAAAGCTATACACATCAAAATGAATGATTTCATAGTTAAAAGAAAAAACAAGCATTAAAAATGCATATAACTTAATATAATTATTTAATATAAAGAGTACTATATATTGCTTAGAAATATAACCATATGTAGGAAAAATACAAAGAAATGCATGGGGTGATACATTCCAAATTTAGAACTATGATTACTCCTGCAGGGGAAGGTGAAATCAGAAAGAGGAAGGGTTTTTTTCTGCCTTGCAAAGATCTACTTTTGTAAGCTGGAAGTTGAGTACACTGGTATTTGTTGTATTATTCTTTATGTTTTTTTGTATGTCTTAAAATGTTATAGCACATATGTATTTCAAAGATTATTTTCTGTTGGAATGATTGAATGATCTTATATGTGAGATAAAAACAATGGTTCAAAGGTGAGATCTGAATAAAGAATTCATGTAGTTAACATAGTCAAGACCAACACAACTGCTAAAAGAAGGAAGCATCTGCTGTGGGTGTCACCACAAAACATAGAAAGTTGTCTTCGTTAAGCACTGTTCTCTCTTGCAGCAGAATACTACCTTTCAGTTCTTCCTAAACACCTCTCTGAACTCTGTTTCTTCCACATCTACACAGAAGACACCATTAATAAGCTAATATTGTCTGCTTCCACTTTTAGAAGGCACAAGGAATAAGTTATATCAATTTTCAGAAATGAACTACATCGAAAGTATACACATATTTGAGCTATTTTTTAAAAGTGTCCAAAACCCGTTTAAAGATAAACAAGGCTATAATTTGTTAGGGTACAGTTCATAAAATTCTTATCAGAATCTGAACACTAAAGGATACAATATGCTGTGGCAAAAAGCTTATTCAGCACTTAAGGGATAAGCCAAAGTCCACCTCTTCCAGGAAGCCTTCCCTAATCAATTCAGCCCATAGTCATTTTTTCTTTTCTTAACAGTTGTTGGAGCACTCATCACCTGAACCACTGATTCTGGCTCTTAATCAATAACCATCTGCTTCTCTCTTCTCGCTGGTAGGATTAAGTTCCTTGGGGATCACGGGCTATGTCTCCTTCCCTTTCTTCACTCCTCCACCAACACCCGCAAGAGGGTCCAAATAAGTAGGTACACATTTTCTCAGATGAATTATACAGCAGAGGGACTAAGAGCCAGATGTCAAAACAGGATTTGCATTTGCCCTTTGCCAGCTGAATGACAGAGTAATTTCTACGTCTCGCTTCATCCATAAAATGAGAAATATATTAGTAACATTCTCATAAGACTGTTTTAAAGACTAAAGTAAATCATGGTTGAAAAGCACATACAGTAGTATCTGGCACTCATGGCATGGTAGGACTCAAAGAGTTGTTAGTTATTTTTATCACTACTAGTACTAGTACTATTATTACAGTTATGCTACTACACCACTATTTATGTGGAGGAAAGAAATGAGTCTTGGAACCACATAATTCCTAATGTTGTGCTCTCCTACCCAATTTTATCAGTTTAACTGTTACATTGATCAACGTCTTCCTTGACACCCAATTAATAAGCATGAATCCAAATGCAGTTCTGGTGTAACTAGAAAAACAATTATTCAATTCTGTGCCCAAATGTTCACTTCCCTAGACAGGGGTATTCACTTACTTAACAAAAGCTTCTACCATGATTGCTGCTATTAATAAAAGTTTATACTGACCTTGTATCCATGATATATTAATTTTGTTTAATTTCAATATCCTTTATAAAATCATAAAGACATTTTCATGCATTTAGTACAATACAGATTCTTCTATAACACACCCCCCTTCCCATTTAAAACAGAATGTAAATAAACAACTTGTTCATTTGGTCATTATTCTCCCATGCCAAGTATATTTGCAACGTTTGGTACTTAGCAATGATAGATTTATAGCATTCTGCTGAAAGCGCCTCAGTGATTAAAATACACTATAGAGCAAATTAAAAATTAGTTTAAATAAGCAGCTGTGGGATTTTTCAGGCAGTCTGACCAAACATTATTCTGCAGCTTTAAATTCAGGACAGTTTGACCCAGCACTAACTGCTGACAGCATTATTTGATCTGGGTAGACATGCAAACGTTCAACAACAAAAAAGCGTGTGTCAATAATTCACAGCTCTGGAGTCAACTCTCTGGGGAAAGGAAAGTGGATCTTTTTATTTTTGTTTCCCTGTACCCCAAGACTTTTTTTTTTTTTTTTCTGTGCGTTAATTCTTCCCTCTCCAGTCTGCCAGGAGTCAGATCACCTGCTACAATCAGACGTTCCGTCCAGGACAACCAGACAGCCAGCCAGTTCAATGTGCAAGTCTCTAAACCACCAAAGACAGCCATCAGTCTGGAAATGGGGCACTCCTTGCACTCCCAGTTACCATAAGCCCACCACCTCCTTCACGTAGATGAATGAAGTTTTCCCGACCCAACCCCGAGAACTCTATCTAGGCGGAAAACATGTTTCTAGACTCTGTTCATGCAGGAAGGCAAGCTAAGACCTCAGCACCCTCCTGGTCCCACTTAATCTCCCATTTGTAGGATCTAAATGCGTTTGCATTTCTGCCTCCCTTGCCCTGTTAATTCCCCTGCATCCAGTAACTGCAAAAACCATATTAACACAGAAACAGCCAACAAGTGGCAGCTGTAAGATACACTGTCAGTCAGAAACTGGGATGATGAGTAGCTACAGTGAACATATAGACAGAAAACTGAACGATCTGTTGTTACTTTAAAATAAAAATTTGTATGCACTTACCTATCAAACTGTGACCCTGAGTCATTAGAAACTGAAGCCAGTGATTAACTACATTTTGTTCATTTTCAGTAACATGTTTTAAGTTGAGAATTTTAATATTTCACTCCAGGAGTCCAGCTCAGATAACTGTTCTGTGAGGAAATACCCTCGAAGCACAAGGAAATCAACTGACAAATTAATTTATGAAACTGAAATATTAGAAGAGCAATTAATAAATTTGCCAGCTGTACTTTTTTTCTGTTAAAAAAAAAAAAAACTGAGAAGCACCTCACTGGGCTTTTTGATGGTAAGACCACATGAGAAACATGAAGATGATGGTAATTCATTCATTTATTCACCAAGTATTTTTTATGACCTGCTCTGTCCAGAGAATATATAACAGTGATGAAAACAGATGCATTCTTGAGCTCACATGTTTTACATTCTGGTTGGGGGAGTCACAAAATAAATACACGTAAAACAGATGTACATTGAATTGTCATAAACGCAGCTGAGAAAACTAATGCAGGCAAGATGGAGAGTGAAGGTAATGGATTAGTTGCCATTTAAAACACAGCCGTTAAGAAAGTCCTCAATTAGCAGATGACTAGTGAGGGAGCAAGTCATGCTGACACAGAGAGCAGAGAGCGTGGAAGAGGGGGGCCGAGGAGAGGCAGGGGCTGGGTACACAGAGCACTCTCCCCAGCTCCAGCTTATTTGACCCCCATAATAACGCTGTATT
The DNA here is from genome assembly GCF_965194805.1 of Balaenoptera borealis. Classification (NCBI taxonomy): domain Eukaryota; kingdom Metazoa; phylum Chordata; class Mammalia; order Artiodactyla; family Balaenopteridae; genus Balaenoptera; species Balaenoptera borealis. The sequence continues at coordinate 114,698,020 of NC_138873.1, read as the reverse complement.
TTAGGGCCGTTATCATGCCGGTGTTACATCAGGGTCTGAGGCTCGGCTGTGTCACCACCTGCCCGAGGGCACACAGGAAGCAGCAGTCCTGACACCTAAACCCAGGGGTTACAGCTCAGGGCAGAAGCTTTTCCACTGCTTTTTTTTTTTTTTTTTTTTGCAGATTTAATTTACATTTTACTTAAAAAAAAGGGGAGGAGTACATACACAGGGAGGAAAATGGGACGGGAACAACAACGATCTGAAATGGATTTCTACAGTTTTCCCCTACAATGGTAGATTTTGTCTGTTGGGCAGTATTTCTCCTGCTGGCGTACAACGAAGTTTTTCCACTGCGTCCAATTCCGTTACTACAACTTGTCAGAAACGACCGATTAAACTAGAATGTCAGAAAGAGCGACTGTCGTGGTGAGGCCTCCAGGGAACAGCAAGTGGAACTGAAGAAAGACGCCTCGGAGGAGCACAGCAACGGAAGTGCTGCCAGACAGAAGAGGAGGGAGAGGTGTTCAGCACCGCCCCAGAAGGCAGAACGAGGCCCAACACCTGGAAATTACAGTAAGACAAATTTCCAATAATTAGATGAATAAGAGATCTAGTGGTAGGAGCTGTCCAACGATGGAATGGGTTGGCTTGTGAAGTTATGAAGCTCCAATTACAGGAGCTACTCAAGCAGAGGCTGAACGGCCACCTGCCTGAGATGTAGACAGGTTCTAGCACTGATGTGAAGGCTAATGACCGATGGCTTTTTCCAATTCTGAGTCTGTGATTATACAAGCACCTGCGCAGTACAGTGTGGCAATGAGAAGTTCTAGCTCTGAAGTCAGACAGCTTGGTTAAAATCCAGTCTCCACCACTTGTAAGCTTTGTACACTTAACCTCTATAAGCCTCGGTTTGCTTATCTGAAAAAGGAAGCAAATAATAGAAGCTACTTCATAGCGGTTGTTGTGAGAATTAAATGAGATAATCCATGTAAAGGACTTAACACAGGGCCTGGCACACAATCAAAGGTCAGTAAAGTTTAGCTTATAAAGACATGTATATTTGGGAGCATGTGTATAAAAAATAAATAAATATGTATATAATGTATATAAATTTGTTTTTCTATTTCTGTTTTTACTCATATTCAGTGGCAAGAAGAGTTCAATGTCCAAAGCTGAATTGTTACAGCATATTAAATGACAGCATGATGGTACTAACCATAATAGTTATAATAAACATTTAAACAGTCAGCTTCTTAGCATAATCATTTCATATTAGACCTCTTTTAAATACCAGGAAATATGCAGAAACATTCATCTTTTAAACATCTGAGGTGCCAATTTAAAACTTATGAAAGAAAACATCAACATTTTCTCAACTGAAACAACTATTAAAAATTCGGTATTTTAGCATAAGAAAGAATATCTAACAACCTGCACCTGTATTTAATATGCATTTATATGCAAATACGTGAGTGTACCAGTGTGTGTGTACACACAGATATGCACACACACACACTCTTACACATGCTTTCTAGTTTGAAATTATAAACTAGCAAGCCCACAGTTACTTTTAAATTACTTCTTAATAAGCAAGATGATTCCAGATATTTCTTATCAGGGTCAAGTATTTTAGGCATATGTGTCTGTATTAATAGAAAATGAAGAAGAAATAAACCTAGAATGTTGCATCTATATGCTAGAATCTAGAGATGCTTCCAGATGGCAGAGAGGGAGTTATAATTTTAGATTAATTTGCCATCACTCTTTTGTCATTCCGGATAAACTCACATTTACTATTCATTGAAAAAACATTCAAGAATGGACCTGATTGATAAAAGGAAGCCTCCACTTTAGAAAAACTCAGGCCATGTTTTATTTCTTCACTAGGGTACTCGATGCTTTTAGAAAGTCATAGCATGATACATTACAGAAAGCAAAAGAATGCTTCCAATGATAGTACGTGTATGATACAACAGTGTAGGTATGGATGTATATCCACCGTCATACTGATCCTCCCTCTGACATAACTGCTGTTATTCCTGCTCTATCAGTATGCAGACAGGGGCTCAGGGAGTAACTTGCTCAAAGCCACACAGGACGAAATGAAGATACAATCTGACTCTAAAACCTTTCATCTTTCTGTATTGTCTGCCATGTGGGGACATTAAATTAGCATATTTGGGCACAGATAATCTATATTAATAAATGCATTTAGCACCAAAACTCTGTTGAATCTATGCCCTGGACTCTTAAGAGCTTGGTGTCAGAAGGGATGATGCAGTCTGTCACCCAGTGACAGCATCAGGAATCCAACCCAGTCTCCACGGACAATACCATATTGCAAATGTGGTTACCTAACCATCAGTTCTTAGAAATTCCTGCCAGACACTCTATAATGTCTGCTTATATTAATCCCAGGTCCACCCTTAAAGCAAAATAATATAAAGTCCACTTTCCCAAATCACCCTTCAAGGATCTGAAGTGAGCAATCACTGTCTCCCCTTATAAAATCCCCCGGACCCTCTCTCATAACTTCATGACATTTAGCCTCTTTTCATTCTGGCAGCCTCTTCTGCCTGTTCTTTGATTTGTCAAAATCCTTCTTCAGTGACACCCAGCACTAAACCTCCAATTCCGCGATGAACGTAATCAGTTACAACCCTTGAACCTTTCTCTTAATGTCACCCAAGATGGTATTAAGTTGTTGAACTGTCAGGTCTCAGGGATGGCTCAGATGGACATAATGGAAAAACAATTAAAATCTTTTTTCCAAAGTTGCTTTTAAGCTAGATCTCTAGTTGCACAACTGATTCTGCTGAGAACCAAAAGCTTGACTTATCTCCAATGCCCGTGGGCAATCTAGCCACAGAGCAACACACCATTCTCATGACTGTGAGCCTCTGCCGTGATCCATGATGTTCACTCTCGGACAGAAACGCCCGTCCCCAAGCCGCCGGCTGCAGACTCTCCGCTCACCCTTCACTGCCTTGTTCAGCTGCCTGGTCTGAAGTCCTCTGGATTCACCTCTCCTTCCTTCCTCACCCTGGGCTACCCTGTGCTCCTTTACCTGCATTTCCACAGCACTCTGGAAACACAGAAACTTGTTCTTACCACAGGGTAGGATCAGTAGCCACCTGGGGGTCCCGCTCCCCTACTAGAACAGAGAGTGAGCTCATCAGACACGTGGACTCTGCCCTCATCTATTATTTCCAGCACGGGGCTCGGGGGGAAAATCAAGCCACGCTGTATGTGAATAACTACAGAAAGGGTCAGAAGTGGAACAGTTCACAGAAAGGAGACGTTCAGGAGACTTAGCTACATGGAATTGAGGGCCTGCTTGGATATATGGACAAAGGAAAAGATGTCAGCAGAGGGGAGAAAGCCTTGAGCCTGGAGCGTGAAGCGTGAAGGAAGTGTGACGCATGAAGGAAGCATGAAGCGTGAAGCATGAAGGAAGCATGAAGCATGCGGAAGCATGAAGCATGAAGGAAGCATGAAGCATGAAGGAAGCACGAAGCATGAAGGAAGCAAGAAGCATGCGGAAGCATGAAGCATGAAGGAAGCATGAAGCATGTGGAAGCATGAAGCATGAAGGAAGCATGAAGCATGCGGAAGCATGAAGCGTGAAGGAAGCATGAAGCATGCGGAAGCATGAAGGAAGCATGAAGCATGAAGGAAGCATGAAGCATGGATGAAGCATGAAGGAAGCATGAAGCATGAAGGAAGCATGAAGCATGCGGAAGCATGAAGCATGAAGGAAGCATGAAGCATGCGGAAGCATGAAGCATGAAGGAAGCATGAAGCATGTGGAAGCGTGAAGCATGCGGAAGCATGAAGCATGAAGGAAGCATGAAGCATGAAGCATGCGGAAGCATGAAGCATGAAGGCTGGAGCGTGAAGCCTCAGAGGGAAATATAAGCACCTCTTGGACACCTGCACACCAGACACCACACATTCACTTTACAGCCAGTACCTCGTGTAACGACCTCAGTTAATAATTCTGTGACTGCATAAACAACAAGGTCCTACTGTAGAGCACAGGGAACTATATTCAATATCCTTTGATAAACCATAATGGAAAAGAATATATGTATAACTGAATCGCTTTGCTGTACAGCAGAAATTAGCACAACATTGTAAATCAACTATACTTCAATAAAATTTAAAACAATAATTCTGTGATGTAGAATTTAGTATCACTTTTTGGAGCTAAGGAAACTGAAGTTCAGAGGGTAGCTTTCTCAAGGATATCTGGTTAACAAATGGTAGAACTGGACTTTTTAATATTTCTCTCTCGGCACGCATTCTTTCTACAACACAGTTCTGGATAGGACTGGGCCTCCCTGAACTGCCCTGTGTTCTTGCGTCTACCTTCACATGCATCTTAGCTTATCACCACAGCAGCACACACACACACACACACACACACACACACACACACACACACGCACTGATAAGCCCACTAACTCCACAAGCACTGCTAGATAAGGGATTTTTACCCCCAAAGACAGCCCAGTGAGACAGGAAAGAGCAACACGGCATATTAATCACCTCTAAAACACCCCATCAGAAATAATTTCAAGTATGTGTTCGAGAGGCAAGGATAACACAGGGAATAGGAGAGCGGGTTCAGAAGCCAGGCTTCCTAGCTCTGTCCTGTACTAGCTGTGTGACCTCAGATAGGTTACTCAACCTCTCTGTGCCTCAGTTTGCGCATCTGTAAAAGGGGACTCGAAAGAGTACTCAACTTACAGTTACTGAGGAGATGAAACGAGTTAAGGCACATGACCCCTATGACCTCTGTTGGGCACACAGGAAACACTCAATTCAATGCTTGGTCCACTTGAGGCTAGTATGTGGCCATGAGTCAATCCCAGGCCCACTGTCTCCAAAGCCTGTGCCTCTGCACGGAGTAAATCTAGTAAGAGCTCAAGGAAAGAGACACGTGTGGGCTGATGTGAACAGGAGAAGAACAGACCTCTGGAGCCAGTGTGGAAGATCCGAAGGATGAGTAGGACTCAGAAAGGCAAAGAGGAGGCAAAAGAGCACCCCAGAGGGGGTGAACAGTACAACCAGGCAGCAGATAATGGCATGCATATTTGCGGGAGAGTGCACGGATCTCTTTGACTAAAGAATAAGGTATCTTAGGGAAGAAAAGTAAATAATATAGAACAGGGAAGCTGGGATCTTGCAGGGGAGTTAGAGGAGTCTGAACTTACTGCCGTGGACGGCTGGAAACAGGCATGGTCTTCTGAGTGGATGAGTGCAATGGTCCCAGTGATGTTTCCGGAAGAGAATTTTGCTGGGTAGGAAGGACTTAGGGACTGTTGACGCCCCGCAGGGAAGAAGGGATGGAAGGAGGGGCAGGCCAGGACACTAAAGTGTGCACACAGAATACGACACGCCCTGAAAGATGTTTGTGACATGGTAGGGCTTACTGCCAGATTGGAAAGAGGGAGACAAAGCAAGGGGATACTTGAATATGACTCCAATATTAGGCCAGCAATCTGATGGACTTCAATCAGAAACTCATACTAAAATTACTGGAAAGTAGAAAACATACAAAATAACGTTGATAAAATATTTACTCAGACCACTGGAACTATTCTCCAAAGCTGTTTCCTTAATTCTTTACTGAGCTTTCACTTTTTAACAATGAGTGATGAAAAGGAGGTAAGCACATTAATAATTAAAGAAGCCAGCTTCCTGTCAAGTAGTTTGAATCAGTGCTTTTCTCAGTGATGTTATGCAGTAGTCACATGCTGGGAAACTGGGAAATTGTCTATTATTTATCACTAAAGATTTTTACATCAGCAACCCAGTATGAAATGTACCTTCAGGGTCTTTGAGCTGAAACATTGCTTCATTTGCTATCCACAATGATGCTGTAATTACTTGCCTGTGTGCATGCAGCACTTTTTAAATCACTACAATTTTGGTTTGGGGAAACTGATTTTGATGAAGAGTTTGTTGGTAATATATGCAATCTTAAAAATCTGTTCATTATATAGATGAAATAGTGCTCAGTAACTGTCAAATAAATAGATGAATGATGGATGGTGGATAAATTTTTTTTAGTTAAAAGACAAGACAATCTTATAAGAGTGGATGCTTTAGGAGCCATATTTATTAAAAAAGTAATTTTTTAGAAAGCAGCGACCTTTTGAGAACTACATAAGCGTTTTGTGCACTGTCATAAAAAGGCAGATTGGCATGAGAAACTTATATTATGCCAACTAACATATAACACCATTTATCGGTTATGCCAGGCATTGGAAATAAGGATGTCCCTTCCCTCAGGAGCTTTCTGTCTGGGGAAGGCCAATAAATAAGAAAATAAATAAAATACCAACTAATGCATAACAACTTTGCATAAAGTATAAAACAGTTAAGAAGAGAAAGAAAGCAGGTTTCTCTTACCATTGTTGCAAGAGATAAAAATAAATGGGTCATAAACAATCAGCAATTACAAACCCATTGGGGGGGGATTTGTAAAGAATCATAAGTATGTTTTGTTTTGCTTTTTAATCTTGCAAGAAAAAGCTATTCATGAAAGTAGAAGGAAGGCGTGGGAAAAGGGGCCATCAGCAAGCAGCCTCTGAAATATATTTCCTAGAAATTATTAAAGATTAAGAAAGTCACATCTCTCTCTCCTACAATCAAAATTACTTTCTAGTGGGTTGTTTTCATTCTTTTATTCATCCAAATTAAACCAAAGCATACATTAAATACAAAAGGGTTTATTTTCCAGAGTTCTGCCAGGGTGAATGCCACCTAATCAAAAACGAAATGGGGAATGAGATCACTGAATAAATCAGAAGGAAGAATTAAAGAAGCTGACAGATATTTTGGAGGCCAGTTAAAAAATAAACTGGACTTTCATTATAAAAATGGACTTAAATGAATGATACACTTAAGAACCTACTTCAGAACATTTCCTTAAAGTCAATTTGATTATCGACCCCAAGATACTGCATTTCAATATATTTTGGTATATTTCCAAAATGTAAGGGGCACAGTAATGGGCATATACACAGTAAATGTCCAGAAAGTAAAAGGAACAAAATACTAAAAAAGTCTATGAGTCTGCTGATATCTGCTGTTCAGATTTGAAACCTAAATAAAAAGTTAGGCAAAATACTTTAAATACTGCCTCCAAAGCAATTAAAGGATAATTAAGGTACATTTGACATCTGAGGAAAAGCAAAAGAAAACGGAATAGTAGACACAGCCCTCTAAAATCTATAATTTATAAACAACTTTACCCTTTTGATGGATAACCTGTAAGTATAGATAAATCTAATAACAGGGACAAAATTAAACCTTCATCAAAGACATCAAAGTTCATATGACATGTGATACTTAAATCAGCAGACGTGGGGCATGTAGAGGGGGGTCGGATCTGCTCCCCTTGTATTTCCAAGCAAGCAATGAGGAAATGTAGATCTTCTCATCATCACTGGAGGTAGTAAGCCTTCCAGGTAAAATTATCATGTTCATTCTCACTGAGCATGATCAGACGACACACGAGAAAAGAGATTCTGTTCTAGGCAACCTGCTTTTAAACAGATAGAGCTGGAAAAGGAACTCGAAACCTGCTGTCTGAAGAACAGAGGAGTGAAATGTAAATTGGACTCGATCCATGAAAGCCCAAGGAACAGGACCAGGGCAGGGGCTGGAAGTTGTGTATACATATTCTATTAGTCAGATGTGTCTAAAGATGTGTGAGAGAGCTTTAGGAGGAGTGAGTTTCGTGTTGTGGAAGGTATTCAAGCACAGAGAGAGATGACAGGGATGAGGCAGAACGCACCCAAACTCTGAACAGAAAAGTTAAATGGATCACCTTCCAGGACAACTTTCACCCTGAGATCTTGTGATTATAAGAAATAGAAGCCACAGCCACTGACCTTGGGGGACTTAAAAGTCATTCAGTGACAGTGACATACAATAGGTGCCTTTGAAAAAAGTGTTAAGGATGCTATACCCATCGGGGTCCAGGCAGAAAGCTAATGGTACCTCAGTTTGGGTAATATGATGAAAGGCTAATAAAAGAGACAATTTCTAAAGGCGTGGGCAACCTAAGGGGGTAACCCAATGTGCTAAGGGCCAGAAATAACAGCAGTGGGCCAAGGGTATCCTTCACTTCCCCAGGGCCTGAAGGGAAGAGAGGGAGGAGGGAGCAGTTACCAGAACGGGGAGAGACAGCATAGTGAGGGCAGGACCACCTGGCAGGAGCTGTGACCTTCCATCCTAGGACCATCCTCATGACAGTAGAGGGATCAGGGGCTGGTGTGAACCTGCAGGGTGGAGGGGCGGGGAGGAGATCTGGAAGGCCAAACAGAAGGTATCCAGCACAAATGCCAGCAAAGCCACAGGAAACAGAGCAGACATGAAAGCCCTGGACTGGGGAAGAGGCTGGACTGCCTTCTCTCTCAGGTCCCTTCCAAAGGGAACAACATGCATTTTTACTGGTGGGGAGTCACAGACCTGTGTTCTTTACCATCCTTTTATAGCGCTGGCTCTTTTTCATTCTTCAGGCACCCCCCAACCCCCGTGGATTTGTTTTCTGAACTAAGCACTCCACTGCAATATATTTGCTCTACGCAAAATTGGCAGTGCCATACATAGAATACATGTTATAGGACCTGAAAATCTGAATATAGAACCATCTAGCCTACCTTAGTCGGGTAGTTTTCCATCTGATATCCTTGCTACTCATTCCTTTATTCAACACATATGTTTAATGATCTCCTAGCTGTCAGGTGCTGTGCTAGACCTGGGGACACAACAGTCAACCGAAAAAGTCCATCACTGCCTTCTTAGAGCTTTCACCTGACTATCAGTCATTCCAATCTACGACACCCTCTGTTCAGTAAAGGAATCTCATAAGTGCTGTGGATCAGACGTTGGCAAACTATGGCCCACAGGTCAAATCTGGGTGGCCTTGCTTCCATCAACCATGTTTTATTGAAAGAGCCATGTCCATCAGCCTATGTGTTGTCTATTGCTGCTTTAGTGCTTCAACCTCAGAGTTGCTACAGGTAGATTGCAAAGCCCGATATATTACTAACTGGTCCTGTACAAAAAAAGTTTGCCAACACTTGCTTTAAATAAAACCTAATGTTTTAAGGACAAACATGTTAAAGGATACATACTGTCACTCATAAAACATCCCTGGGGGCCCTAGTTACAAACCAAGCCATCATGAGGGGGTTCGGCTTCCTGCAGGGTTGCATTTCTATGGTTGTAAGTTTTGTTTCTTTTATTTTTTCTTCTTTCATAATAAAGGCAGATAACAAAAAAGTGTCACGTGGCTAATGTCTTCTATTAACAGCTAGCTTTCTTCAGATAATGCTCACGTTCTCTTACGTTACATCTAGTCTTTTGATTGATCAGAGTTCTTCCACATCATGGAAGGCCCAGTTTTACAAAGATCCTTTCCCCTGAATCACACCAAACAAAATTTAACAGGGGTGATTTTAGGCTCTCTTTTAAATTGAACAATAAAATTGATTGTAAAAGCACTTAGCCAACACTCAAGTGCTATATAAAGGCAAGATCACAGCAGCAATAGTACCTTCACTTCCTTGCAGAGAGAAACATGAGTGGATGCTTATTCCCCAATCACTTGACCCAGAGAGCATTAAAACTGTAGATGTAAGGAAAAAACAAAAACAAAAAAAACTAGCTTTCATTGGCTGTTACCAAAAATTCCTAAGAAGAAGTGACAGGATCTGCGCTTGTTGTGGTCCCTCCAAAGGATGTTAAGAGGCTCAGTCCCAAAACCCTTTTCATCCCCTAATGGGAATCGATGTAGCATGAATAAAATTAAATGGCCATTTAGTTCACATTTTAGTCACTATAACGAAGCAATAGCTGGTTTGAGATAGATCCTTGCCAAGCCTTGGTTCCTGAAAGTTTTCCCACCTGCTAACCCACTGATAACGTACATTTCAAGTGTCAAGAGAAGGGAGACTGAGCCCACCAGTGAACCAAGAACCGGGAATAAGATGATTACAGGAGGCAGCATGGGGAAGGCATGGCTGATCTGGTAACCAGGGGGGTTTCTGCTAGGTACCAGCTTAAGCATTCTACCTTCAAAACGGCTTCCTTGATACCCTTAGACCACATCAGTTCCCTTTAACACGTATGCTCTTTACATTCCATACTCTTGCATCGCGATTGCAGCTGCGTAATTCCTCACTTCATTGGTCGTTTGATGTCAATGGCCCTCAGGGGCAAGTGAGTTCTGCTGAGCTCATGACCTGCCTGTGCAGAGCAGAAATCGCTACCGTGAACACATGATGAGCACTGAAAAAAAACATTAGCTGGCTGACCTGACGAATGAATGGATGGGTAAGCAAGCTGGATCCTAGGTACTCTGCTAGCATATAAGAACGCCTGGTCGTCCTGTGACATGCTCCTCAAGACTAACGGCCAACGTCTCCTGTCCTTACAGACCCTGAGCTAGGCTCTAGGGATATGTGCGAATTGCACACCAGCTCCTGGTATCTTCACCCTCCACCATCTCTTCTCTGCTCTTTCAATCTCTTCTTCTGTCCTGACTTCTATCTCTCAATATATAATCATGCTCAGATTGCTCCCAGCTGTAAAAAAGAAGAAAAAAAAAAGCTATCCCATCACCCCCACCCCACCTAGCTGTTGTTACTAAGGCTGAAAATGACATCATCACAGTGGCCACAGCTGATGCCTACTTATAAATTCTCATTCCACTTCTCTGCAGACCTGACCCTAAGACCACGCCTCTATTTTTAAAACGCTTTGCTCTCTGACTTTAGTGCCACTATTCCCCTGATTCTCCTTCGATACCAAACCTTGTCAATTCTATAATCCGATATATCTAAAAACGTGTCTACTTTTTCCCTCAAACCATTAACACCTCTTGTCTTTATGACCACATCAGGCTGCTGCCGGACCTCTCAGCTCCCTCCAATCCATTCTGCACAGTGAAGTCATATGTTCACCTCAATAATGCTCCAAAGTAATTTAACTGGTTCTATTAAGTTGTGACTCCGACCCTCAGCTTCAAGTGCCTTTGGACAGCAGAGCTTAATGTACATATGACATACACAGGCCCCATGAAAGGGCTAAAGTATTCGGTCTGATCTTCACCACAATATCCAGTGGGCTTGTAACATCTTTACATATGTCAAAACGTATTTAAGGTAACGTTTTCTAAATCTTAACAAGGCCTCCAAAATACCAGTTTTGGAAAGCTGGTTCCAAATACTGGTATTCCCACCATCACCCAAGAAGAAAAGAATAAAACCCTTACTCAGAGTCATCAATTTGTGCTCCTGACCTTCATTCCCAAATTTTACCTCTGAATTTTGTCATCTGTGGTCTATTTCCCTGCTCTGAAAGTCATCCGGATTATGCATCTTCCAAATTACAAAGGCTCTTTACTGCACGTGATCTAAAACCCTTCTAAAGCAGTAAGTCTTCACAAATAAAAACAAGTAGAATGGTAGATAACAACGCACAATTCTCCGCCAAGTGACTGCGTCTCATTGCAACCACATGATACACTGTAAATCTCTCGATTTTAAGTAGAAAAAAGGCAATACAAACAATCCCAAGAAAGTCATCAATGTGTGTGTAATTAGACACAAATATTGCTCTTGAAAAACACATCCCGTTCATGAACACAGTCTATGTTATCCTGGGTTTTTTCTACATGATGAGCATTTTGTGAATATTAAACAACGGTGTCTTTATAAACTACGGATCCTGATGGAACCCAAGTCCAAAATGTGTTTCTGCACTTCCATAATAAAAAGCCTTTCATAATTCGGTACAAACCACGTTCCCACCTTATTTCCCGCCACTTTCGACATTGTAGTTACACTAAAACATGGTTTTCTCCATGCTTCTTGCCTTTACTCTTAACCCTCCGTTTCATCTGTAATAGAGTCCCCACTTCCGCCCCTATTTCCCGAATACCTGGTACTTAGGCTTCCCTTAAGGTGCCATCGTCTCCAGGAAGCCTCTCTGCCCCACAGCATTTTATCTGCACCTCCTACTGCAATCCCACCCGGTCCGCGAATGTCTCCTGTCTCTACATCGATCTCTAGCCCAGGCCTGCGAGGTCCTTGAGCGAAGAGGCCGTGAGCGTCCCATCTTTGACACCTCCGGCACTTTACACCGTTCCTCCAATGCAACGGGGGCTCCTTAAACGACCCACCGATGGTCTCCATGCACAAGCCTCTCCTTCCCCAGGAAGGAGCCATCTTGGTGGTCAAGCCAGGCTCGAACCCGCCCGGAAGCTGGAACACACCCCAGAAACCCACCACCTTGGGGGCCCAGGCCTGAGTCTAACGCCAGAAGCTCCAGCGCACAGGCGATCGACTTGATTAGGTAGAGAGAGACGCCCACGGTATGTGCGGAGCTCCGCGCGGCTCTGTGAGCGGCGCGAACTCGGGTGGGAGCCCACGCCACGCGCCAGGGGTGAGGGGGCGCCTCGCCACCTACCTTCTGGGCTCACGCAGAGGAGGGAGGGCACCCCCGGCGGGCAGCCGGTGCAGGCGGGGAGAGGGGCGCGGGGGCGAGAGCTGTGCGCCATTCCCGGGCGGCGGCTCCCCGGCCGGAGTGAGAACGCCGCCCGGCGCCCGCTTCCGCCCTCTGGCCGCAGGCGGGGAGGGCCTGGCCACGCGCCCCACAAGGCCCCGCGGCGCGCTCGCCCGTCGGCGCCGGGGCTGCGGCTCCGAGGGGCCGGCTCGCGGCGGAGAGCGCGCCTCCTGCCGGGGTGGGAGCAGGCCCGCCCGGCCGAGGGCCCGCGCTGCGAAGGCCAGGGAAGAGGAGAAGCCAGGCGCTTTCCCGAGGAGGGCGCCCCCTCGGCTTTATGGCCGGAAGGGGAACTCGGAGCCTCCAAGGAAGGCCGGAAAAAGAAGGGAAAAGTCCTCTGCGAGACTTCTGGAAAGAGGTGCAGTGATTCCACTGGGGGCGGGGGAACTTCGACGACTAAAGACGGCATGAATTCTAAAACGACTTTTCTTTTTTCAGAAGTGAAATTAAACTTGGGTTTCTTCCCAAAAAAATATGATTATTATAGAGTGATTTTGCTCACTTTTCACCTTTCACATCGTATTTTTTATCTATATTGTCTTTTTTTTTTTTTTCCCTTGCCTTTCGTCGTTCAAAAATTCTTCTCCTGAGGAGAGATTCTCAGTAGGTTTCTTTAGTGTTACACACTTGGTTGCTCTTGGGTGGAAGTCTCCGCAAATAGTTATAGAATAAAATACAGAGCATGTCTATGTGAAGATCTGTTTGGCTTATTTTACTAAATGGATGAACCTTCTTTATTAAGACATGCATTTGCATCCGATACCTGATTGTAAATGTCTTTAAAATGTTAAGCATCATTGCTCTAGCCATCTGCCCATTAAAGAGAATCAATGATTTTAAGTCCATTGTAATTTGTTTACTAATAGCATTCTTCATTAATCCTGAAGAGATAAATTTCAGGTAAGCCAAGACAGAATTATCTTGAACTACAAATTAATGAATACTAGATTAATGGTTTACTGTAATGATTCTAGTGGGGAAGGGGGGATTTCGAACTTCGAATATGTATTTGCTGTTCTTTTGCAGAAATGTGAATCCAATCATAGTGCATTGATCGCAGACATAATCTAGGGTCACATAAGGGAAATGTTGCAAACTTGTCAGTGTTGCTGCGTGTGCGAAAGGCATTTCAATTCCACTCATTCATTCATTATGCAAATTGCATTGAACTATTATGTGCCAGGCACTGAGGCATAATTATTGCCCTTTACAACTGCACAGTCTGGTAATTAAAACAAATGGGTAAACAAACTATCAAAATATAGTGCAAGCACTGAAACCCTATTGGAAAACTGCAGAGTCGGTTTTTTTTTTTTTATAAATTTATTTATTTATTTTTGGCTGTGTTGGGTCTTCGTTTCTGTGCGAGGGCTTTCTCTAGTTGGGGTGAGCGGGGGCCACTCTTCATTGCGGTGCGCGAGCCTCTCATTATCGCGTCCTCTCTTGTTGCGGAGCACAGGCTCCAGACACGCAGGCTCAGTAGTTGTGGCTCACGGGCCCAGTTGCTCCGCGGCATGTGGGATCTTCCCAGACCAGGGCTCGAACCCGTGTGCCCTGCATTGGCAGGCAGATTCTCAACCACTGCACCACCAGAGTCAGTTTTAAAGTCTTATCCTTTCTCATCAAACCGTGGGTAAAATATCTATTAACCTGAGAAACATTTACAGTTTTTTTTAGCTTCTGAAGATGGAGTGGTTATGGATTTTATGAAATGTATAGTGGAAAATAACTTCCATGAAAACTGTGCAAGTTTTCATACTAGTTTTTGTCTTGGTCATCCCTAGTGGAAATGTATAATAAGTCATCATTAAATGTTTGGTGAATAAAGAAATAAGTGGATTCCCAGTATCTTAAAATATTTAATTTGTGCCTTTTAGAGACTACTTTTCTAAAAATATTGTGATCTGGCTGTGTGTACCAGGGCCCAAACAACTTTGCTAAAGGAGTTTATAAAGACCAAAGGAAGGTGAAAATGTGCAAAGATGCACCTAGGGGCTTCTCTGTCTTCTTCTTGTTCATTGCACTTAAATGCAGAATATTTGAAGGGGGCTTGAGTAGACAGGCAGAATAGAATGTCTTAGAAAATCATGCTTCTCTCATGTAAGGTTTCAAGACAGCAATTTCATTGATTGCCAATCTGTTTATAGACGAGGAAGTTGTTAATGGTACCCACAAATTTTCAGGGTCCAAATAAAAGCGCAAAGGAAAAATGGTTTACTTCTGTGCAAAATATAAAACCTTAGATAGAGAAGAATACTAAGTTATTATTAGACAGTTTAATATAAATCTAAAAGAAGTTAAATGGATAAAATAAGTGCAAAAAATGTAATCAAGGAACAACACTAATTTTAAAATGGCTGTTTTAACCTCAAAGAGCAGAGAGTAGAATATCTGATAAAATGTCAAAGGATAATGTAAATTATATTTTTAAAAGTTAAAAATGTTATTTAAAAAAAGATTTGCATTATTTTAAAAAATAAAATTGTGAAAATGGTAGTAAACTGTTTTATCAAGAAACAGAGAAACTTCATCAGTAATTCCTAGGCCAACACCCATTTACACAGGAGAAAATTATTAGCTCTGGATTCAATTCAGTAGTTCAAGAAACATTTATTATGTTAGGTCCTAAGTATAAATAAGAAATTCCTTGTTCTCAATGATCTCACCATGTAGTAAGGGAGCCAGATTTTACAGTCAAGATAATGACTAGCAAACACTGAACACACTGTGCCAGTTAATCATGGATTGTCTCATTTACTTAATCCTCACAAAATTTTTAGAGGTCAAGTACTGTTTTCCAGTCTTATTTTACAAGGAGGAAACTGAAACTAAAATTTAGATTGGTTAACTCATCCAAGGACATTCAGTTAATAGATGGTGGAGCTAGACTCCCACCTCACTCCATCTTACTCCAAAGTGCATAAACTTAATCCCTTCACTCTAGCACATCCAGGAAGTCAGATGCATTCTCTTTAGCTGCTGCCCTTTCATTTCAGTCCCTATACAGAGTGTTCCATCCGCTAGTATCTTAATATTCTCAGTGGTATCTGAGGCAGCAAACTCTACAATGCTTTTAACCGTTCATCAGACTTCTTGGACCTAAATCTCTTGGTTAGGCTTCTGCCTGATCACCTTCACACCTGCTTTAATTTCATATCCATATTTGTCAACACTCACTCTTCCATCGCCCACATTTTCTTCAAGTTGATCTAACAGCATAACATAATTTTCAGCAGATTATGATCTCATGATCATTAGAATTACTATTCCACAGAATCCTACATAGCATTATCTTTAATAGTTCAATTACTCTTAACACAAAATTAGTAATTTATTCTGTGGTGTATATAATTATTAGTGTAGTCCAGATGGCATCTTGCAACTTTTCCCCCACCTTTGTCAATATGGTAGTTATCTTTGCTTTAAGAAGAGTAAAATCCATAAAAGTTTCCAAGTGTTTAGCACCATTAAACTACATCAAATGCATGAAAAAATAAAAAGTATGTTTTCTAAAAGCACTTAATTTTGAATCTCAAAGTTTAGAATTCTAGAAAAGAGGAAAAACTGAGAACAAGGCTGAGGAAAGGAAGCTTTTGTATCTATGAATTACATCTCTTTTCAATCTGCCTGAAATGATGTACTGTAAAAATAATTATGCCCCAAATTAAAGTATGCTACCTTACCTATTTATATTTGAGAAGAATTTATAAAGTATTTTTTAAGAGATTTTTATTTAGGATTTATAGAGAATCTTCGGTTTTAAAAGAAACATACCAAAAAACAAAAATCTATTTGTAAAGTGAATAATTTTTTTTCATATGAAAACTATTTCCTAATTTATGTGATTGTAAACTCAATTTTTAGCATATTTTATCTTCTCAGAGCAGCACATTAGTGAATTTTTGTGCTTTTTTTTAGATGAAAAGTTTCACAGTTTTATCACTTTAATTAATGAAAAGATACACAGAATAAATTAGACTAATCCACCAGAATTCTAAACAGGACAGAAGGCATTTTAGGTCTGTTAGGAAACAAAGGTACTCTATTAAGTATTCAAGTAAAAAAGAAGCTTGGGCTCATCTTAGAAATCACTTAGGTATGTTAACAATTTGGAAAAGGGGTTTTAGAGGCACTATATATAGAAAGCGTTCTGGGGAGATGAAAGAGAGCTTGCAGAAATGCAGACTGCTCAGTTGCTGCAGATTCATTGTGATTTTCTGAAAGACTAACAAATGCTAACAAAGAACGTTAAGGCAAAATAGGTGCTATGAAAAAAATGTACTGTACTTTCAAAGCATTAATTTTATATAAAAGAAATATAGGAATTAGGCAGAAATATCAAGAAACACTGAGAATGAATTCTGGTAAGGTCAACCATTAAAAATGCAAACAAAATTAATTTAGTAATGGTAACATTTTAAAGTGACAATATTTTGGTCTTATTTAATAACAGAAGTATTCATCTGTGTCAAACAGCCTGGATAAAATACTATGTTAGAGAAAGGAACATTAAGATTACCTGAAAACAGTCATATTCAGGGAAGAAAAAATGCACAGAAGTGGCAGATCTACTAGTGGGAAGAGTGTGGATCTGACCATGGAGATGCCACAGTAAGAAATGAAAACCGCCTGAGTCAGAAAGATAGGTATTGAAAATACTGAGGAATAGAGAAAAGCCCATCTCATATTGTTTTATCTAACAATACATCTGTTTTATCCTTAACTGAGATGAATTTGTCTTTTTTTTTTTTCTTTTAACATTGATAGGAGGCATAGAGTGTAGTGATTATGGGCATGGCTCTGAACTAAGACTGCTTGTTTTCAGCTCCTAGTTTTACCTCTTCGTAGCAAGTGACACAGGATAAATTGCTTGACTTTTAAGATTTCAATTCCCTAACCTATAAAATGGAGATGATGACAGTTGCACTCATACTAAATGATATAATTTATACATAACAGTTCAGTCTGTCGACTGAAAAACATGCACAACCTAAAAGCTGAGAGTTATGTGTTATTCGGAGGACAAAACTGAGGACTTAAGCCCGGGACACAGCATCTCAGGTAGCTCTAAGGGACGGCTCTGAAGAGGCAGGTGTCGGGTGAAGGGGGAGCCAGGATACGTAGGAGTTTTTCCAACAAAGACCAGGTAGTCGGAACATCAAAAGATTACTGCTAATTAAGGAGAGACAGACATCTCAAGTTACGGAATTTAGCGCTTTTCTGTGTATGGGAAGATGCAAGAGTCTGGGCTGTCTGAAATCATTCCTTTGATATGCATCCCAGCTATCTGGGGCCAGTATCCTGTGCTTTCTCATCCTGAGTGTCCTCAGGGTGCACCATCGGGGTGGCTGCAGCAGCTGACTGCTAGATGGGGGGGCATTCTGCCTCCACCCTGAGTTCCCTCAGGGCTCATCGTCAGGCTTGATGGCTGCAACATCCTTTGCTTATGGATATAGCAGGCGATATTTTTCATTCACAAGTCTTTCGCACACACTAAGTTTTACTTAAGTATTAGCTAATATTACTACCTGAATTCTGATCTCCCTTGCATACTGATTTTTTTTAGCAACTCAAATATAAAAGTAAATAGATTACTGTAGTTCATAGTGCTGTGTTTCTCTGACCATTAGCAAAGGATTATAGCAACTGCTATCCATAAGAAAACCCTCAACTGCTTTTATCCTCAGGAACGAGAATTCATAAGGAAATTTGGGTCTCCTAACAGAACACACATTTTCCAATAGACTTTTTCCCAAACACTTTCCTGTGCACTGAGCCTCCCAAAATCACATAGAAAACCACTGCCTTTGAGCACATCTTTTTAAATAAGGTTTATTATAGAAAGGTGCGATAGTAATTGAAAAGATATTCCAACCAGCCAAAATAACCTTCTCCGTAGCGTCAACTAAAAAATTATTCACAACCCAAAAGTTGAGAGTTATGTTTTATTTGGCGGAAGTTTTTAGGACTTCGAGCCCAGGAGGCAGCATCTCAAGTAACCCTGAGAGAGCTGCTCCAAGGAGGTGAGGGGGAGCCAGGTTATAAAGAAGTTTTGCAACAAAGGGCAGGTCTTCCGAACGTCAGAAGATTATTGTTAATTAAAAAAAAACCTGATATGTCAAATTAAGGAATTTAGAGCTTTTCTCAGTTTGGGAAGATGCAAGAGTCTGGCCTCACTGAAATTATTCCTTTGATAGGCACCTCAGCTATCTGGGGCCAGTATCCTGTGTTTTCACATCCTGAGTTTCCTCAGGGCTCACCATAGGGCGTGGCTGCAGTCTGATGGCGGCTAGATGGCAGGTATTCTTTCCTTCCTGGGAATCCTCAGGGCTCACTGGCTTACGTTGGAGGGCTGCAATCGCTGATGACTGTGACATCCTTTGTTTACTGATACGGCAGGCAATATTCCATTTATCAATAGTGTCCTCAAAATGTAAATTTTAAAGAGCTGTGTAAAGATTATCCAAAATCCAGTTTTTATTCAAAGAGAAGTTTACAAAACCAACAGTATCAAATTTTTTATATGACATGCAGCCCAAGAGAAGAGAAAGAATCTACACAGTTATGATGTGTTGAAGACAAATTTTATACATTATTTTCTGCTTCGACTTCTGTTTGTTGAATGTTTATTTGGGTACAAACCTCAGCCAAGGCTGTTTAAGCTGCACATCTGAAATGTGCACACAATGACAAGTAACCACAATATCTATTGTTCATTGATGCCTCACTCTTTGCTGAGGTCTTTGCATGCCTCTTCTCATGTAAAGCTCACCACAACTCTAGGAGATAAGTATTCCTATTTTCTTTTCCCTCCATTAACAAATCACAGAAGGTGAGGAACATTCACAAAGTCACCCAAACATTTTAAGTAGCAAAACCAAGGCTCCGACCCATTTCAGACACTCCTTTACCCTCTGAGTAGTCACTTTCAGCCTCAGGTTTATTCCTTCCAGCTGAAGCAAATACCCCTCTAGCTCCCCACGCCCCTCCCTGTACCACACACACACATAACACACACACTGAGATTTGTTGACTTTTGTCTATGTTCAAAGACTTAGTTCAGGCCAGACTTTCTGATGATGCACCTTCAGTGCCAAGTGAACCACAGTTGTATCTCCTGACAAACTGTGAGACTAACTGTACCCTAAAATCATATTCCTTTGTATTCTACTAGTTAGCCAGCAAATGATCTTGTATAAAGGGTTATTCATTTGATTCTAATGGTATTGCTTTATTACAGCAGAAGGAATCTGTGTCACAAATGGCGACAGACATTTTCTACTTAAAGCAATAAACATCTGTTATTCCTATTGCTAACTTGGAGCCAGAAACATGCAGTTTCTACTTTCACTGTTGACGGGATCTGTGATATCCTGAAATAGACAGTGGATTTAGAGTCAGAGCACCTGGGATTTCATCTGTATTCTGCCATTTATTGCACTGTGACCCTGGGAAAATCTCTTTACCTCTCTGTAAAAGGAAGGATTTGGGCAAGATGACCTCAGAAATTCCTCTCAGCCCTGAAATTGTAATTGTGCCCAGACCATGTTATTAATTTTCAATTTCTGAAATTGTCATTTATCCTTCTGCATAACCTCCACATTTCCCACCATTTTTCTAGAAAAAAGAAAAAGTATTTCTGCACTCCCTGTTTAAAAAAATGTCACATATGACCTTATTAAGAAAAATGGATAAATGTATAATACGGATTGTGTATAGAATTTAAGTACGTTCAATTTGTTACTTATCTTCAAGTGTTTGGTATATCGCTTACAAGAATCAGGCTGCCTTATCTGCTCCTCGAATATATAACTTGCCAGGGGGCCTTGGAGAGACTGAAAACCCTGTATTCATTTCTTGGTGGCCCATGCTGGCTAGACTCCTATGAGGTGCCATGCAAAACACTGGGCAAAGAATGTAGAAATTGCCATTAAGGACGTCTCAGGGACACAGACAGTTAACAAACATCGCAGGGCAGTGCGTGTTTTAATGATGGCCAACACTGGATGCTGTGGGAAATATGGGAACAGACACCAGACTTACTTAGGGGAGGGAGTTAGGAGTGGCTTTTTAGAAGACGTAATGTCAAAGGTGAATTCTGATAAGATGAGTAAAGTTATGACAAGGGAGGATAAACAGTGTTTTGGGAAAAAAGTGCCCGGTCTCAGATCCCAGGACTAATGGGGTCTGGTGTACCAGGATGTGTATCAAAGTAGATCTACTGGTAATTTTTAATTGCTACCTCTTTAAAACAAACAAAAACACTTTCCAGTTAATATCCCTGATATACATTATCAAAATAAACTGAGCTGTGCTGGTAGATTAATAACAACTGAATATTCCTTTTCTTATCTATATGCTACTTAACTCCCTGCTGGAAAAGCTGTCTCCAGTTGTTTATTGTGAAAAGACCTTTGGCCTTTTGTATGCTCTTCAGAAATTATAGTATTTTTATTTATTCTAATTCTTACCTGTCCTTTCAAGTTGTACTCCTCAGGCTGAAAATCAGTAGCTTTTGTCCACAAATAATAATTCATTTTAAGAGTTAAAACTGAAGATCTGATACTGTATCTTGAGATAACTAAAGCTCTTTGTCCGCAATGATTTCACTACTTGATTATCTTATAGAAATGCTATGCTATTGAGGATTGCTTTCTATACTGTCTAATGCCTCATCCAGATAAACAAATTTTAAAATCCCAGCTGGAGGTGAGTGTTTGCCTTCACGGTAGACTCATAAGAGGCTTATTGTCTCCATCCTTTTCTTACTCTAGCTTAAATCCATCCTCAAGCAAATCCTCTCCTTTTGTTTGTCTCTTGGTTTGATGGGACAGATGCAGCAACAGTGTGAAAATGTATTTGGAAGAGCTAAAACTTCATTTATAAATTGTTCTGTGCTAACACTTCATAGAGTCGCCATGTCTTTGTTCATTAGGAAAAGAAGCCTCTGCCATCCATAATGGTCTCTTCCAGTTCTGAGTGACGTGGGATACGAACGAGCCTTGGCTGTGATCCCTGTTTTACATCTTTACTCCAGCATCTCTAGAGGTGAGAGGGGTAAACCATACAAAAATGTTCATTGAAATCTTTATGCGTGTGTCTTAGAATTAAGAAGGAGTAAGAATATTCTGGAAACTACTTTTAAAATCAAATCTGTGGGAATATTAATATGTCAATGTGCTGCTTCAAGTAAGAGTTCTGTCTTTCAAAAATGCCTAATTTCCATTCAAAATATTCTGATGAAGTAAAATGGAGTGATTCCCAATATAAAGTAATAAAGTCCCTCAGGTTTTTTAATAAAAAATAAGAGGAAATGGCAGTGGAGGTTGAAGAGGATGGTAAGAGAAAGTTATGATATTAACAACTCTTTTATTCTGTGTTCATTATGTTAATTCTCATCCAAATATATTTAAGATATGATTAATAGGAGAGAAATGCTTTAAGAGAACAGTAAGGGAAATATGGAAAATCCTTCTTGAAATTCAATCCTGCTTTAAGCTTGAGGCACATAGATCTTCTATCCAATTAAGTGTTCATCCCCCTAAATGAGTTAAGAGTTTCAAAAGTACTGGAGCTTTTCAACACTGTGGTTAAAAGTGCAAATTCTAGAGTCAGACAACTTCAACTCCAATGCCAGCTTTTCTACTTACTGGCTGTGTCACCTTAAAAACTTAACTTTTCCAACTCTCAGTTTTCATATCTGTAAAATGAAGATGATAATAGGTTTATTGTGAAAAGTAAAAGATACTTAATTCACTTGAAGCACATAGCAAAGAGTCTGGCACACAGAAAATGTCCAATATGTTAACTATTATAAACAGATAAATAAGGCATGTTAATATCTTTACTATGCTCAAGATTGCCTACAGAGTGATTATGGTGCTTGTTCATTAGAGCCATCAGTGGCATGTGAGTATGTGTCAGGGTGAATGTATGTGAACCAGCGGAGATGGTAGGTAATATCATCCCTATTTTCAGGCCATCTATGATATTCAACTTAAGTTTTCTGGGGAACACATTTGATTGTGATTTTTGTTTATTATGTCCACAAGCCCAACTTATTTTCGAAATCTGGATTTGAAATATTATTTCTAAATTTAGAACAGAACAACAGAAGAGAAATTAGGTACAAATGTTCTGTACTTCAGAAATTATCGCCAGAGGCATATTACAACTACGAACAGAAAAATTGCTGTATTAAATATTCATAACACATTAAGGTTATATATCACCTAAGTAGCTAATTAATTTACTTAATCAATCTAAAATACAGAGATTGTTAAAGGTGAAATATGACTATAAAACTAGTCATTTTTAATATCAAAATGGATAAGCTATAGTTCCCTCATTTGTAAATTAAGACAAAATATAAATAGTCAAAGAAAAACGTTTCCATTAAAACGTAAAAAGCAAAGACAAAATAAGTATATGTTTTAGGGTGGTGTCCTGCACATTGTAGGTGGTTAGTAAATATTTGCTAAATTGAACTGAGATACACAAAATGAGGTTCAGAGTAACCAGAGTAGATTGAAGAACAAAGTCAAGAACAAAGATTTAAGGGTAAGAGCCTGTTTGTGGAAATTTTAAAACTGGACCCATAACCTTGGTCCTGTGGAGAGCACTGAAATTCCAATTAAATTTCTAATTTTGCAAAGAAAGCCAGCTGCATTCAGCATGTATTATTTTAACTTTTCAACAATTAACTGTGTTACTTTTAATCGTGTGTTTTAACCAGTCCAGGTTTCCATATTGCCTCATCTTTATTATTATTATTATTTTTTACATGGATCATCATAGCATGTTTATTTTTAATAGACAGAATTTTAACAACCTCGAGCACCCATCAACCGGCGAATGAATAAACATACTGTGGTATACTCGTACAGTGAAACACTACTCAGCAAAACAAAGTAATAAACTATTGATACCCACAAAAATATGAATTACTCTCAAAATAATTACATTGAGTGAAAGAAGCCGGACAAAAGAGTCCTCAATGTGTGAATCCATTTATATAAATTTCTAGAAAAATGCAAACACATCTATAACGATAGAAAGCATATCATTGGTCACCTGGGGATGCGGAGGGGTGGAATGTGGGGAAAAAGGGGGCTTTATGAATGAGGCATAAAAACACTTGCAAGTGATGGATATGTTCCCTTTCTTGATTGTGTTGGCAGTTCCATGGGTATATGCATATTTCAAAACTTAAATTTTGTTCTTTAAGTATGTGCAGTTTACTGTGTGTTATATTTTAACAGAGCCATTATAAAAAGGCTAAGAACAGACGTTTGTCTCAACAAATAAATGTAGCAAAGAACAGAAAAGTCAAGTACAGTATGATCTCTGTCAGTTGAATTTTTTTGTTTGTTTTTGTTTTCTTTTTTTTTCACATTTTTATTGGAGTATAATTGCTTTACAATGGTGTGTTAGTTTCTGCTTTATAACAAAGTGAATCATTTATACATATACATATATCCCCATATCTCTTCCCTCTTGCGTCTCCCTCCCTCCCACCCTCCCTATCTCACCCTTCTAGCTGGTCACAAAGCACTGAGCTGATCTCCCTGTGCTATGCGACTGCTTCCCACTAGCTATCTATTTTACATTTGGTAGTGTATATATGGACATATATACACTACCACTCTCTCACTTTGTCCCAGCTTACCCTTCCCCCTCCCTGTGTCCTCAAGTCCATTCTCTAGTAGGTCTCTGTCTTTATTCCTGTCTTGCCCCTAGGTTCTTCATGACCAATTTTTTTTTTTTTTTTTTTTTAGATTCCATATAGATGTGTTAGCATACGGTATTTGTTTTTCTCTTTCTGACTTAACTTCACTCTGTATGACAGACTCTAGGTCCATCCACCTCACTACAAATGACTCAATTTCGTTTCTTTTTATGGCTGAGTAATATTCCATTGTATATATGTGCCACATCTTCTTTATCCATTCATCTGTCAATGGACACTCAGGTTGCTTCCATGTCCTGGCTATTGTAAATAGAGCTGCAATGAACATTGTGGTACATGACTCTTTTTAAATTATGGTTTTCTCAGGGTATATGCCCAGTAGTGAGATTTCTGGGTCGTATGGTTGTTCTATTTTTAGTTTTTTAAGGAACCTCCATACTGTTCTCCATAGTGGCTGTATCAGTTTACATTCCCACCAACAGTGTATGAGGGTTCCCTTTTCTCCACACCCTCTCCAGCATTTATTGTTTGTAGATTTTTTGATGATGGCCATTCTGATGGGTGTGAGATGATATCTCATTGTAGTTTTGATTTGCATTTCTCTAATGATTAATGATGTTGAGCATTCTTTCATGTGTTTGTTGGCCATATTGCCTCATCTTTAAAGGGGGATGGCAATAATGTTCTGTGCTGTTGTGAACCCCCTGAATCAGGGGTACCTGATGGAGTTTGTCAACAAGTACAACCCAGGGCCTGTATCAGGCCTCTTGAATTGAAATCTCAGGCTGGGCCTGGGGAGCTACAATTTATGAAGGCACCCCCATATGGTTCTTAGGCAGAATCAGCTCTGAGAGTCACTGGTCCTCAGAGTTTCTGTTAATGACGGAGTGAGGAAAGGTACAAAGACATCCTTTCCTCTTGGAACAGAATTCAGAGACCTAATGCTTTGCTAAAAATTAAAAAATAAAATAATAAAAATACCTCTATAAATGGAACTAAAAATAAATGATAGTATATAGTAAACTATTATTTACTGCCTCCCGAATCAAGTAAAAAGTAATGAAAAATAATATTTTCTTGTGTGATTAGTATATTACAGGTTTAGAAGTTTGTGGTTATTCCTTAAAATTCAGGCCTCATATTACCCACCATTCATGACTTTGCTACTGTGTCCATATTTTTTGTTTTCAGATCCATACAGAGCACATGCTTTGTGGCCAGACATTGTCATAAGCACATTACAAATTCTAACAAATTTAATAATCAAACAGCAGATATGCTGCTTTTTTGATACAATACAGGTTTCCATTCCCAACATATATTCATACTAGCTTATCAAAACAAGTATTAATAGAAAATGCACTTTCTTCACACAGTATTCTGTCTTCAAAATAGGAATATGAGCAGAAGAATGCATTTCTGTTTGAATCAATTCTCTTTGGCTATTTGGCTGCCTTGTTACAGTAAAAGTGAAAAGGCTCACACAAAATGATTCATTACATGCAGAAAAGAAATCCAAAGATACAAGGGAAAAATAATACAGAAAGATTTAATCTCAGAATTCATTTTCTAGTAGAAATTTTAAAAAATTGCTGAGATAATTTAATGCTCCTCAATTTTCAATAATAAATTCTTTAAATAATGATTTTATGTGAATTTTTAAAATTTCTTTTCTTTTCAGAATAGAATATACTATTCACTGGCTCAGCTCCAGAAAAAATAAGGGAGAGTCACTTTTCCTCAGTGCAGCAAAGGCTTTGAATACAGTTACAAAAATGCTGCACACTTTCAGGGAGTCTGACTACTTTTGAGCAGTAGCATATGAGGAGAAATTTGAAAGTGAAAAGAAAAATATTATAGTTTGAATTAAATCAAAAGATTTTTCTGCTGGCAAGTTTTTCCTGTCTCCTTATAATAGAAATATATCTGATTTTTCAGAACTTTCAGTGTCTATGTCTATTATCTTTTTACAAAAGACACGCTTGGGTATTTTGTTCTAATAGATGTCTTAACTGGAGTCTGAAAATCAGGTAGGTTTTTTTTTTTTTTTTCGTTTTTTTCCCCACTTTCTTTTTTTTTCTTTCTTCTTCTTTTTTTTCCTGCTACTTCTATTGCCTCACAAGTCCATTTGGCGCTTTTGATCCTCACTTTATAATCCTCTTTATTCATTGATTCAACAAATTATAAGCTTAATATGTGGCACTATGTTAGATATAGTGGGTTAAAAAAAAAAAAGTTTTATTCCTTCAAAGAGTTGATCGCTCAATACCACAAACCCTTCCAGACATTGCTTTACATAAATCAGGTTGAACCAGTCAGGTTCCAGGAACACAAGATCATATTCTAGTCAATGCTACTTTTATTCCCAGCACTAATACGATGTATATCTCTGCCCTGTATTTTCATATCCCATGTTCATGCATTGAAATTCATTGCTTTTCCAAACAACACCCTTATTTTGTGTGTGGAAAATGTCTCTCAAAAGCAATCAGTATTCCTTACTTACAGTCTCTGAATGACCTGCAAAATGGCAAACTGCAACCCAATGTATATTTTTTTGGAATTTTGACATGTAATTAATATATTGACGAGGTTTTTAGCCATCTAAGCACATAATTATAAACACTTTTTAATCTATGTTACCAGTCTGTCACTTAAGCTTATTTTCCATCAGTAAAAATACTGCTATTTCAAAATTAATGATAGCTCTTAGATAGCCTCATCCACCAGAGGGCAGACAGCAGAAGCAAGAAGAACTACAATCCTGCAGCCTGTGGAACAAAAACCACATTCACAGAAAGATAAACGAGGTAAAAAGGCAGAGGGCTATGTACCAGATGAAGGAACAAGATAAAACCCCAGAAAAACAACTAAATGAAGTGGAGATAGGCAACCATCCAGAAAAAGAATTCAGAATAATGATAGTGAAGACGATCCAGGACCTTGGAAAAAGAATGGAGGCAAAGATTGAGAAGATGCAAGAAATGTTTAACAAAGATCTAGAAGAATTAAAGAACAAACAAACAGAGATGAACAATACAATAACTGAAATGAAAAATATACTAGAAGGAATCAATAGCAGAATAAAAAGCAGAAGAACGGATAAGTGACCTGGAAGACAGAATGGTGGAATTCACTGCTGCGGACAGATAAAAGAACAAAGAATGAAAAGAAATGAAGACGGCCTAAGAGACCTCTGGGACAACATTAAATGCAACAACATTCACATTATAGGGGTCCCAGAAGGAGAAGAGAGAGAGAAAGGACCTGAGAAAATATTTGAAGAGATTATAGTCGAAAACTTCCCCAACATGGGAAAGGAAATAGCCACCCAAGTCCAGGAAGCGCAGAGAGTACCAGACAGGATAAACCCAAGGCAACACATGCTGAGACGCATAGTAATCAAATTGATAAAAATTAAAGACAAAGAAAAATTATTAAAAGCAACAAGGGAAAAACGACAAATAACATACAAGGGAACTCCCATAAGGTTAACAGCTGATTTCTCAGCAGAAACTCTACAAGGCAGAAGGGAGTGGCATGACATATTTAAAGTGATGAAAGGGAAGAACCTACAACCAAGATTACTCTACCCGGCAAGGATCTCATTTAGATTCGATGGACAAATCAAAAGCTTTACAGACAAGCAAAAGCTAAGAGAATTCAGCACCACCAAACTAGCTCTACAACAAATGCTAAAGGAACTTCTCTAAGTGGGACCACAAGGGAAGAAAAGGACCTACAAAAACAAACCCCAAACAATTAAGAAAATGGTAATAGGAACATACATATCGATAATTACCGTAATGTGAATGGATTAAATGGTCCAACCAGAAGACACAGGCTCACTAAATGGTTACAAAAACAAGACCCATATATATGCTGTCTACAAGAGACCCACTTCAGACCTAGGGACACATACAGACTGAAAGTGAGGGGGTGGAAAAAGATATTCCACGCAAATGGAAATCAAAAGAAAGCTGGAGTAGCAATACTCATATCAGATAAAATAGACTTTAAAATGAAGAATGTTACAAGAGACAAGGAAGGACAGTACATAATGATCAACGGATCAATCCAAGAAGAAGATATAACAATTATAAATATATATGCATCCAACATAGGAGCACCTCAGTACCTAAGGCAACTGCTAACAGCTATAAAAGAGGAAATTGACAGTAACACAGTAATAGTGGGGAACTTTAACACCTCACTTACACCAATGGACAGATCATCCAAACAGAAAATTAGTAAGGAAACACAAGCTTTAAATGACACAATAGACCAGATAGATTTAATTGATGTTTATAGGAGATCCCATCCAAATATATCAGATTACACTTTCTTCTCAAGTGCACATGGAACATTCTCCAGGATAGATCACATCTTGGGTCACCAACCAAGCCTCAGTAAATTTAAGAAAATTGAAATCATATCAAGTATCTTTTCTAACCACAATGTTATGAGATTAGAAGTCAGTTACAGGGGAAAAAATGTAAAAAACACAAACACATGGAGGCTAAACATTATGTTACTAAATAACCAAGAGATCACTGAAGAAATCAAAGAGGAAATCAAAAAATATCTGAGACAAATGACAATGAAAACACGACGATCCAAAACCTATGGGATGCAGCAAAAGCAGTTCTAAGATGGAAATTTAGAGCAATACAAGCCTACCTCAAGAAATAAGAAAAATCTCAAATAAACAATATAAACTTACACCTAAAGGAGCTAGAGAAAGAAGAACAAACAAAACCCGAAGTTAGTAGAAGGAAAGAAATCATAAAGATCAGAGCAGAAATAAATGAAATAGAAACAAAGAAAGCAATAGCAAAGATCAATAAAACTAAAAGCTGATTCTTTGAGAAGATAAACAAAATTGATAAACCATTAGCCAGACTCATCAAGATAAAGAGGGAGAGGACTCAAATCAATAAAATTAGAAATGAAAAAGGAGAAGTTACAACAGACACTGCAGAAATACAAAGCATCCTAAGAGATTACTACAAGCAACTCTATGCCAGTAAAATGGACAACCTAGAAGAAATGGACAAATTCTTAGAAAGGTATAACCTTCCAAGACTGAACCAGGAAGAAATAGAAAATATGAACAGTCCAATCACAAGTAATGAAATTGAAACTGTGATTAAAAATGTTCCACAAACAAGAATCCAGGACCAGATGGCTTCACAAGTGAACTCCATCAAACCTTTAGAGAAGAGCTAACACCCATCCTTCTCAAATTCTTCCCAAAAATTGCAGAGGGAGAAACACTCCTGAATTCGTTCTGGGAGGCCACCATCACCCTGATACCAAAACCAGAGAAAGATACTACAAAAAAAGAAAATTTTGTGAAAAACAAAACAAAGAAACGAATTACAAAAATTGAATTGTGAGAGTACAATTAAAAACAAGGTAGGAATGAAAAAGAATGCAATAGTTATGCAATCTGAAAGACTGACTGGCAATGAATTAATGATTACTTTAATGGGAAACATTATTTTTACATAGATATTTTAACCACCCTGAAGTTTGATAGCATATATGGCATGAAGGAGAAATTTTCAAGAAACAAAACGGTAACATTAAAATATGTGTGAACTTTTCCCAGCAATTGCTTCATGGAGAAGGGGATAGATTTCAGAAGTTTCCCTAAGAGAAAAGTAAATTTAGCCAAGTGAGATGAAAGAAAAATGATTAAAGGTGGCCCCTGATTTGCTTGCTTAAAGGCAGTAACAATAATGGGTGGGAAAGATGAGAAGAGAAACTAAGTAGAATAATTTTTTTTTCTTTATGGACAGTCAGAAATACAACCTTGTTCATCTGACAGCTGAAAGGAGAAGTCAAATCTAGAAGTGTAGAATTATTGTGGGCCCTGTACAATTGTGATTAAAACAAATCAAATGATAGAAAATTGTAAGCTTCATTTTAAAAGATTCCGTTTAAAAATTTCAGTTTAGAAGATGAGCTGTCACAAAATAAACATCCAGATTAAATAATGGAAAGAATAGCAGAGATGAGTAAACAAGAGAAATTAAAAAGGAAAGGCAAAGATTGTGGGAAAGAGTTTTAAAATTGTGTCACAATTGAAGTCACGATATTCAAAATCAGAATAGTTGGGATCACTGTTTGTTAAACTTGTTACTAATGATCTTTTTTTTTCTTTTTCAAAGTCTCCATGGAGCTTTCATTTATTTATTTATTTACTTACTTATGGCTGTGTTGGGTCTTCGTTTCTGTGCGAGGGCTTTCTCTAGTTGCGGCAAGTGGGGGCCACTCTTCATCGTGGTGCGCGGGCCTCTCATTATTGCGGCCTCTCTTGTTGCGGAGCACAGGCTCCAGACGTGCAGGCTCAGTAGTTGTGGCTCACGGGCCTAGTTGTTCCGCAGCATGTGGGATCTTCCCAGACCAGGGCTCGAACCCGTGTCCCCTTCATTGGCAGGCAGATTCTCAACCACTGCGCCACCAGGGAAGCCCCCACTAATGATCTTTTTATAACAACACAACACCTATTTAAAAGTTTTTATCACTATAACAGTTGCCATTAAAAACCAATAACTTCTTTCTTGTCTGATAAAATTTTCTTTGGAAAAAAAAGACATTATAATTGTTTGTTTGCCAGTATAATAGACTCTTTTTATGTTTATATCAATCAAATCACATAAGTTATCAAAGTTTTCTGCAGAAGATATTTCTTCACTTATGGATTCTAGTTTATGTTAAATCTTGTCATCTTAAATAAAATTTCCAGAGAGCAGATAAGTATTCTATTATTTCAGATTGAAAGCAAACTACTAAATTGTTTAACAATATTTTTACAGGGGATTAGAAAGTTCAATCTGTGGTGTTTTATGAATTTAGCCCTTTTTGGTTAACTTTATTAGATTGATGGGGAAAAAAACACTCTGACAACCCCTCTGGCAGTGATTATGGATTTAATATACTATATTAGTTGAATATTCCAATACTCCACACAAGTTATTAACAGCAACCCAGAATGTAATATCCCTGAAGTACTGCTTCAGTGATTTTTTTTCACATAAAAACTTTATGAACTTCAAAGTAAAACTGATATGTTATTGGCACTTTCTTTCCTCTAATGTAAGAATTTGGGGGAAAAATCAAAAGACACATTTTAGAATGTAATATTACGGTAGATAAAATTTGCAAAAACTGGCAACCCTAAATATTCAAATGATGATAATCAGTTACTTGTTTATAATGGTAATAATGATAACTTTAAAAACAAGTTTATGCTTTCACATTTTTCCCATTTGCCTCTCACAGATCATTATCTTAATTGTTTTACACATAGGAAACCAAAGTGTCAAGTGATTTGTCCAAGGTCATTCATACATCTTCAAATTAAACAACTTATGTTGTTTGCAAAGTGATCACTCAGGGATTATAATTAAAAACACTCCTCAATGGATATGGAAGTCCATAGTTTAATTATATACATCTATCCATATTTCCTCCTGCACAAATAATTTAGGCATCTCACCAGAGCGGCCTACTCTGGTAGCAAGAGAAGGGAAAGCCAGTTTCAATTGTAATTTTAATGTCATGCTCCTGAAAAATTCCATGTGCAATGATATTTCCTAAATTAATGGAAGGTGACAATATTTCATCAGTGCCTGTCAATTCCAGAATATTCTGTCTTGCCATTCAGAGATGAGGTAGGGGAATATCTTAGCCCTTTGTACAGAAATTCTTCTTTAATCAGAGCTAATGGCTAACATTGATTCTGGAAAACAGTAGGACATACATATTTGCTTTGCTTCTCAAAATAATAGCTATATTATTTCATATTTTTCCTTATCATATTTAATTGAAATGTATTTTAATTTTAATTTAATATAATTGTCATTCAACATATTATTACTGATGCAGTAATTCCACATCTAAATAAATAATCAAATACTACCTGGGCACTGAAGTATTTTTGTACCCTCATCATAGCATGTTGAACAATGCAAAAAATCCTAAGTGTGTTACACTCGAGATTGGTTAAATAAATCCAAGAGCCCTAAGACATAGAATATTATTGTACCATTAAAAATGATTTCAAAATCTTTTTGTGATATGGAAATATTCTTAGATTGCAATATTGGAAATGAAAACCAGGGCTCCAAAGGAAATATACAACATGACCTAAACCATTGTAAAAATTATGTGCATAGAATAAAATACTAGAAACACTCTAATGAAAATAGTAGTTTTTTCTGAGTGGTAAGAATCATAAATGTTCATCACTTTCTTCTCTGTCCTTATCCGGATTTCCAAATTGCATTGAATGGGTATGCATTTCATTTATAATCAGAAACACAGTACTTTTAAAAAATGACTATTGCTCTTGATATAAACTTTTAAAAAGTAAATCAGTTTTTTTCTGCTAGCATTCGTATTCAGAACCAGTCATTTATGTGACTACACATAATTTTAGTTCCTTCTGAATGCAGAAAATGAGAGGCGATATCAAAGAAAGCCATAATTATTGTTATTTTTGATAAGATCATTTCATGCTTTAATACTTCTTGAGCACTTTCAAAAAACATGGGTCTTCATAAAGTCTGTGAAACATGGTATGAATGATGTACAAAAGGAAAAAAATGTGTTTAGTATTGAGAGAATAGAGAGTTCATGCTTTCCTACCTGAGTTACTTACATAGTTTAGTTTACAATATGTTTCGTTACAAGGACTGAAGGAAGGAATTTCATTTTAAAGTTCACATAAAGCATAAGAGATTTTGAAGTTTTTGGAAGAAAATCAGTTACTAGAAAAAATGATACAAGATTGCATACAAGTAATTGAGTAAAAACTTTTATTCCTCCCTGCAAAGATAAATTTTATATTAATGTGGATGCATTGTAAATGTCAACTTGACATTCTTTCATTGCTATATTAGTTTCTTGATGTTGCCTAACAAATAACCACATGCTTAGTGACTTAAAACAACAGAAATTTATTTTTTCACGGTCCTGGAGGCTGGAATATTGAAATCTAGTTGTCTGCAGCGCCATGCTCCTTCTTAAGGCTCTGGGGGAGATCCTACCTTGCCTTTCCCCAGTTTTTGGTGGTTGCCAGCAATTCTTGGGGCAATCCTTGAAGTTCACTGGTTTACAGCTTTATCACTCCAATTTCTGCCTCTTTTTATTCATGTGGCTGTCTTCCCTCTGTGTCTGTCTGTGTCCAAAATTTTCCCTTCTGTGTACCCACGATAATCCACGTCATCTAAACTTGATTACATCTGCAAAGACCCTATTATTGCCCAATAAGGTCACATTGATGGGTACCAGGAACTATGACTTCAACATATCTTTCCTGGGGAAACAAATCAAAACCGTACTCCTTCTCTCTTTTCTGTCCTTCTGTCTTTCCCTTTCCTTCCTTCCTTACTTCCTTCCTTCCTCCCTCCCTCCCTCCCTTCTTCACACAAATTAAACACTTTCTTCTCTTGTCATCCTTGAACCTACGATCTCCCAGATGTATTCATACCTCGTTGACTGCTTTCTCTCAGTCTCCTTGCTAGAGCCTCCTTTTCTGGTCAGCTCTCAAAATTTGCTGAGTCCAGCACTTGATTCTTAGCTTCTTTACCTTTAGAATCCTTAGATTTTTCCCTAGATGATCTTATCCCATTTCTAGGCTCTAAATAGCATTTACAAAACCTTGTAATTTAGAACTGCTTAGGACTGGATATCAGACCATCTAACTATGCACTACTATGCACACATTCCCTAGATAATGTTATTAATTTCAGGCTTTCAGACATTATCTACTAGCAAAAAATTCTCAACTTATCCTTCTCCAGTCTGGTTTCTGAACCACAATTCCTTTTCCCACCTGCCTACCGAGCATCTCTGTTCGGTGTCTCACAGGCACTCAAAACGAGCATGTTCAGAATTCATCTTGAAGGGTTCTACCTCTCATTCCTAAGAGGTTTCCTCCTTTAATGTTTTCCATCTCAGGAGTGGCCTCCACTCAGTTGCTGGTGGTAGGAATTGGTCTCACTTAGTTCAGACTTTAACCCCATTTCTCCTGGTTTGTTTCTAAGTCTTAGTGGAGAAGAAGAAACCCCAAGGAGCCTAAACACAGAGACCAGAGAGGTAAGAGAGTGGAGAGTCACAGGAGTGAAGGGAAAGGTGTCTTAAGAAGAGATTCATCAGCTGTTTTAAATGGTGCAACATTCCTTACAATGAAAACATTTTTTAAAATTTTCTTTAAATGGAACAATGTGGAAGTCAGTGTTTACTTTAAAAGGCGGGCTTTTAATGGAGATGTTGGGATAAAATATGTCGAGGCATAAATGGAGAACAAGGAAGTGGAGACAAATGGCATCTAAGAAGTTTGGCTATGAAGGCAAGTTGAAAGATAGGGTGATGGCTTGCTAGGAGGTATGGTGTAAGGATATATTTGTTGTTTATTTGTTTTTATTGTTTTTAATTTGAAAGAAAGCATATTTGAATGTTGATAAGAAAGGCCCAGTAGAGCCATCAGAGAATGATTTAAAGGAAGCAGGATACCTGATGGAACGAAAATCCTAAGAATGCAGATTAGGGTGGAATCCAAAAATATATGACAGATTTGACCCCTGGCTGAAAGACCTGCACCTGTAAGATTGAGATAGAAGACTCCTTCCCCTGAAATAGTTACAGGTTCAGATAAATTTGTGGATGAAGTGATAGGAAGATGAGAAAATTTCTGATGTCTTCTGTTTTTGTTGGGGAGTGTGAGGGAAGGTCATCCACTGAAAGTGATTGATAAGGGGTGGGGCATGATGCTTGCGGGGAGTGAAGAAGATGGGAGAGAGTTTCCTTAGAGATTGGAAGAGTAAACTGATTAGAGAAGCATGGAAGAGTATCTGGCAGTATTGGGGTCAAATTGCGATTGGTAATCATGATTTCAGGGTAATATGAGCATGCGTGTTTTTAAATATATTGGTGTGACCTAGCCTGCTAACATACCATGTAGGTGTTTTAAGGAAGTTGGAGAGGTGGTATAATAGCCTTGACAACAGGTACGCTTTTGTCATAAGGCCAGAGATACCAGAAAAGTTGGGCAGGATACTGTCTTTGGGCAGCAATGACTTATGTACAGCCAGTGGGGGCTTGCTACCTCACCTCATTTTCAGCTTTCCTAGCTTGTTCACCTCCTTCCAAATGACACATTTTTTTTTACTTTGGCCTGGGACCCCTTATGTAACACCAAGTGGCTTTGACTGTCTCTACTTTATTCCGTTATGGGCAGATCCGTAATAATTCTCACATGGCAATCTCAATCTTCTTTTCCACATTCTTGGAATATATCATTAGCATGATTAAGAAATGTCATAATTTCTTAGTTTTCCCCTAATTTTACAATGGTTTGTTATTTTCAGTTTG
Organism: Balaenoptera borealis; assembly: GCF_965194805.1. Taxonomy (NCBI): domain Eukaryota; kingdom Metazoa; phylum Chordata; class Mammalia; order Artiodactyla; family Balaenopteridae; genus Balaenoptera; species Balaenoptera borealis. The sequence goes on along the minus strand of NC_138873.1, from coordinate 114,662,379 downwards.
TGACCATTTAATGAGAAGAAAGGTAATAAAGATAATCTTAAAATTTACAGGTGATATGTGAAGATTAACTTCAATTGTTTTCCTTAACATGTATGAGCAACTTCTAGAGAAAAACTTATGAATAACTTACTGTTAATTAGCTCAGTTTACACAAGTAAATATACAGTACTCTTAACTACAGAACAAGTCACATCCTGTTAATTAGCCTGGTTTCTACAAAGTAAACACATAGTACTCTGAACTGTAGCTGTAATAGTTTAGAAATGAAGTGTGACTATATAGCATTTCATCCTTTGAGTTTTCCATACTAAAATGCTGAGTAAAGAAATCCTGAATCCTCTTCTCTCAGTTTCTCAAACTAGTTCCAACCAAAAGATTTTCAGAAATCCACTTTACAAAATTTAGTGGTCATAGGAACATGCTAAAAATCACTAACTTGACCAGAGACAGATTTCTGAAAGTCTTTTGCAGAGGCCTAAAGAATATTTCTATATCTTTTAGTCTTATCTTGCTCTGTTCCTTAAATCAATTCAGATATTTTTATGCTCCAATTATTTCTTTCCTGGATACATGTTCAAAGACTGTTAAGTGGAAATCATCCTTTAAATATTCTCTTCTAGAGGCAACCATGAGACCTAATTTCTGATCTTTTATAAGGCCATTGCTACCAGCTAGGCCAGAAGTAGTCAGTGTGGGTTCCCATTTCCACCAGTGACCTCAATATCAAGTTTTTGCACTCTGCTACCTTAAGGACCACAAAATTATAGCAGTCATAAAGATAATGATTTTACTTTTCATTGAGCACCTGTGAATCAAGAACTTTCCTTGCACTGTTTCATTTAATTCTACTTAATCCTCAAAGCAAAACTTTCTGGGATTCAGTGGCAGAATAGGCCTGGTAGCACAACTCTCAGAGACTTCTGGGTAAACGTTCATCATTCTAGTTCCATACCTGGGAATTCTTGCATCTGCTTGGACCAGACTCTGTTAGCCTAGGAAGGCTGGTAATAAACGATGGGAAGTTCATTCAAGACTGACTCTATATCACACATACAATAATTCTGGGATTGATGAGGGGTATCTGGCTCAGGTAACAAGGTTTTCAGCATGTCTCCAGGCAAGGCTATTTGTAGGATGACCCCAGTCTTATATATGTAAGATCACATCTGTAGGAAAACACTGAACACTCGACCTCTAGAGGTTCTGATGTTCCTTCCTTCCCTCACTGCGTTATCCACCCCGTATATGCATCCTACCAGCTGCACCAGCACCATGTGGTTTCTCATCCTACCTCCAGGGTGAAGCCACTCCCTCTGCCTTGGATGATGTATCCCTGCCAGGTATCTTTACCATACTGCTTCCTTCTGTATCTTTTAGATGAGAAAATTCTATTTGATGTGCCCAGTGTTTTCTCTAATTAGATCTTTCCATTAATCTGAGCCTACTGTTAGCATGTGTATATAGAATGGTTACACAGCATAACTGTCCCTCTTTTTACTAATTAAAGGGAAAAAAACCTGGAAGGCAACATGGTTGTGTAAAGTTACAGGTCATCCAGCACTGAAACAAAGGTCTGTGTGGTTTGAATATTGTCACCCTACACATCACTGGGACTGCAGGGTGATATGATGAGGCCATGGGAACCTCTGAGGTATCATGATGGATCACTCTCAGTATACTTTACATCTTAAAGTAACACTCATAGACCTAAAGGAGTGGCTCTAACCAGGGAAAATTTTGCCTCCCAGAGCACGCTTGGCAATATCTTTAGGGGGGTGCTTCTGGAAACTAGTGGGTGAAAACCAGGAACGCTGCTGAATATCCTGCAGTGTACAGGACAGTTTCTTACAACAAAGAATTATCTGATCTAAAATATCGGTAATGCCAAGTGTCAGAAACCCTGCCCTAAAGATTTTTGGTGTTCTGTAAAATACAACAATACTTTGAATATTGGTGTTGAATATTGAATATTTGTGAGGCAGGTGCGCTTTATCTCTGACCACTCCTCACCTCCCCATCTGGACATCTCTGCCGGAAGTGCTGTTCTTTCCTCATCTCTCTGGGACAATAGGATGAGTCTCACTTAAAAGTATTTGCATTCGTGTATTGGATGTTTATTTTTTAGTATTTTTACAAATATTTTTTTAAAGTGACCATAATAAATATGTTTTTCAAACCCCTCAAAAACTGTATGTGGAAAAAAATTAATTCTAATTCAGATATTTTCAGTTTATAATCTGTGGCTCTTCTTTTGTTCCAAACATATAACAATAATGGGTAACATGTAAAAAAACACTAAAAATTCATTACTGTGTTTAAAATAAAATTAATACCTTCATAGATCAGAAATGAGAGGAATCATACAGAGATAAGTGGGCTCCTTTCTTACCAGTACAGAAATAAGCGGAGTTGAAGAAAAATTCTAGCCTTGCAGAAAAAAAAGATTAAAAAGTGTTCAGCCCCAACAATAACAAAAAAGCATGCTGAAAAAAAAAAAAATGAGCAAAGGACTTGAATAAACATTTCTCCAAAGACATTACACAGGTGACCAATAAGCACATAAAAAGATGCTCATCAACATTAGTCTTTGGGAAAATTCAAATTAAAACTATAATTAGATATCATCTCACACCTATTAGGATGGCTATTATAAAAATAAAAACAAAATAACAAATGTTGGCAAGGATGTGGAGGAATTGTAACCCTTGTGCATTGGGAATGTGAAATGTGGAATGTAAAATTGAAATGTGGAATGGTGAGAGTGTAAAATGGTGCAGCCACTGTGGAAAACAGTATGATGGTTCCTGAAAAAAAATAAACATAGAATTACCATATGATGCAGCAATTCACCTTCTGGGTTTATAGGCTCCAAAATTGAAAGCAGAGACTTGGGTGGTCATAAATCCATGTTCATAGCAGCATTATTCACAATAGTCAAAAGATGGAAGCAACCTAAGCGCCCATCAACAGATGAATGGATAAACAAAACGTAGTATATACATACAATGGAATATTATTTAACCTTAAAAAGGAAGGAAATTCTAATATATGCTTCAACATGGATGAACCTTGAAGGCTTATATTAAGTCTTGAAATAAGACATTACAAAAGGAAAAATATTATATGATTCCACTTGTATGAGTTACCTAGAATAGTCAAATTCACTGAGGCAGAAAGTAGAATGGTGGATGTCTGGGGCAAGGGGAAGGAGGGAATAGGGAGTTATTGTCTAATGGGTACAGGGTTTTAGTTTGGAAAGATGAAAAAGTTCTGGTGATGGATGGTGGTGATAATTACACTGCAATGTGAATATCCTAATGTCACTGAACAGTACACATACAAATGGTTAAAATGGTACATTTTATGCTATGTATATTTTACCATACAAAAAAAGTTCCCAGTCCAAAACTGGAAACAACCAAAATATCTATCAACACTGCAATGGATAAGTAAATGGTGGTACATTCATATAATGGAATACAACACAGCTACAACACAACAGCATGAATAGATTTCAGACATAATACTGAGTTAAAGGAGCCAAAGAGTACATACTGTAGGATTGTACTGCCATTTATGTGAAGTATAACTTCATATAAAACTAGTCTATGGTCATAAAAATCAGAACAATGTTTACCTTTGTGGGGGACATTGACTGGGAAGGGGCACTAGGGAAATTCCTAGGGCTGGAAATGAGGTCCATCTTGATCTGTATGGTAGTTACAGGGTGTCTACATACGTGTACTTTATTATATACGTTATACCTAACTTTTAGAAAAAAAAAAAATCTCACCATGTAAGGCTGAGGACCTAAGTCAGTCTCACTTTCTGAAAAGAGTTATATGACATTCTTATACTCATGAAAAAGTTGGAAAGACCTACACCTGACTTTGCCTGATACTATAATTAAAGGAGCTGCTGGCATGAGGAGGTGGGGATGAAGCCAGTACACAAAGATGCCACTTTTTTCCCCAAATATGAGTCTACCACAATTATAAAAGGTAAGGGGAATTATTTTCCCAATAGGATGCTAGTAAAAGATTGTGTATTCATGGTCAGAAGGTGTGAGGAGAATTTCAAAACCTAGGACTAGTGGGTGTTTTATGTTGTCTTCATTAGCCCTTAATGCTTTCTTTTATTGCCTCCTTTTTCTGTGGCAGTGGTGTCTTTGGGCTGACTTTCTGAGAGTCAGCAGTATGAAGAGCCATTCACAATAAGGTATTCTGCTTCCTAAGGGAAGCTGAAGAGGGTAGAATTTGATATTTGTAGTATGTCTTTAATTTCAAAAGTCAGAAGGAAAAATATTGAAATATTCAAATAATTATTAGTCGACACTTTTGTGCTTTATACCCTGCATAGGAAGTTCATAGCTGGATTCTGTGAGATTGACTGATTAACTACCAGATTTTATCAATTCTAAGATGCATATTAGAAAATATTTTAGCATCTTTAAATTTAAATGGTATTTTATGATCGTGGTCAGCTAATTAGAAGTCATTACCTTGTTATATAAAATTCTTCAAGAAATACCAATATCAAAGGTATTTTGCTCAGTGAAATATGGTAATTCACAGTGGCACGTAGAGTGCCCACTATGTGCCAGGTACTATGTGAAGTGCTGAGAGTAAAGAAGAAGGCAGACATAATCCCTGCTTCCCATGGAGTTTACAATCTGTGAAGGAAATAGTTAACAAACAGTATTAAAATAAAGAATAATGAGTGCTATAGCAGGAAAAGCATAGTAAAAATTATTTTGTATGTTACTGTGAGGGTGTTTTTTGATGAGATCTACATTTAAACTGGTGGACTTTGAGTAAAACAGATTGCCCTCCATGATGTGGGTGGGCCTCATCCAATCAGTTGAAAGCCTGCCGTGAACAAAAGGTAGACCTCTTCTGAGCAAGGGGAAATTCTGCAGTAGACAACTTTCATACTTGAACTGAATTATGGGCTCTTCTCTGGTTTCCAGCCTGCTGGTCTACCCTACAGATTTTGGACTTGGCAGTCTCCATAATTGCATGAGGCAGTTCCTTAAGTAAATCTTTCTCTCTCTGTAGATACACATGTTATTGACTCTGTTTCTCTGAGGAACCCTGACTAATATAGCAACCTATTCCCTAGGTCAGGTGTCCTTATATCTAGCAAATGCTGTGCTGCATTTTGTAACAAATATATGTTAATACTTCCATATTTCCTTCCTAAAATTTAACAGTAGACAATATAACCTACCAAAACAAGTGATAAAAGTCAATATGATGTTGTAACTGTACCATAAGTAAACATAAAATGAAATATACTTATAATAAGATATTTTTCACCATGCAAATTCACAGTCTTGACTACCCTAAAAGACAGAATGAAGTAGGTAAATGCTTGCAATGATTTACAGTAAGTTTAGCTGTAAGATAAATAAAAAGGCCAGAAGTTATTTTGAGCCAGAAACACCAGTAAATGAAGAATCAAAGGTTTTGAGTAGACCCTAAAGTAAAAACTACAGTTAGGAAAAAAAAAAAAAGACCTGAGTTATTGCTCTATGATAAGGAAAGAGGTTAACTTTAACTGCAGTAAGAATACTGTTCCAAACCAAACTGAAGACTATTGAAATAACAGAAATGAGAAAATGTGATACTCTCATATCATAAATGAGCTGGACCATATTTATAAAAGTATTGTATCAAAAATAGTCTATATGTTATACACATGTTATCACATAAAATACATCTTTACCAAGAAATTCACTAATTGTTTCTAGTATTTAATGAGATCTTGAAAATCCTATTGGCGTTACAGAGAAAAACAAAACCAAAAAATAAAACATAAAAACCCCACCTCTTTTAAACTGGTAGAGAATCCTGAATCCTACAGACATCATTACAGATACTAAAAAAGCTGGTGTCTAGAGAAGATAAACAACATCTTTGACATCTCTCACCAAAAAAAAAGGCTTATTTTTTTCTAGATGTGCTATGTATAACATTACTCTTAAATATATCTTCTATAAAATTTCTCGTGTAAATAAATCATAAGAAAGTTAAATTTTTCATTTTCAGAGATAGAAAACAAATTAATTAGAATTTAAATTTCTTTTGCATGAGTGATTTTTGTTATTGTTTTCTTCCAAGCAAACATGAAATGACTATATATTTACATACTGGATATATTCAACCTTCTCTTTGTGTCCTTTATTAAGCACAATTGTCTAGGGCAGAAATTTTGCTCAGTTCTTTCCAATTCACAAAATCTTCTCTTAGCATTAACTATGGCAATGAATAAATCATTTATAATATCTGATTTACAATGCCCTTCAAATTCTTAATTTAAATTGGAGTTCTGTTAGGTAGTTGATTTCTGTGGTTTCATTTTCAGATGGTATCAACATATGGACCAAATAATGAAGTAACAGATTTAGTGATTAATGGAACTCTTAATAAAGTATTATTCACCACTCAGTGAATAGACATATTCTTTTCAAGAATACGTCGGCACAAAACACTGTAGACTTCAAAAGACTGTTTAGATTAAGAGATATTTCTAGCTAGAAGCACTTGACGAGTTCATTGCTGTTGGAGTATCAGCTGTGACATGGCTCTGAATTTGCTATTATGCACTGAAGGGGGAGTCCAGAGAAGGAAAGTGTATTTCTCAGGATTCATTCTTTGGCAAATAACAGAGACCCAACTCAAACAAGTTAAAGCAAAACCAACATCTACTTGCTGACACAACTAAAAAATCCAGAGTTCCAGGTGCTCATCACCAGATCTCCTCTCCTCTCTCTTAATTTTTTTTTCCAGCTTTCATATCTATTGTCATTTTTAAAAATTCAAGTATAGTTAATTCACAATATTGTGTTAGTTTTAGGTATACAGCAAATTGATTCAGTTATACATACATATATATATCTATTCTTTTTCAGATTCTTTTCCCTTATAGGTTATTACAAAATACTGAGTATACTACACGGTAGATCCTTATTAGTTATCTATTTTATATATAGTAGTGTGTATATGTTAATCCCAAACTCTTAATTTTGACTTCTTGCATGTGGCTCTACTCTCAGAAAAGCTTTTTCTTATAGTGACATGTCCACGAGCAACTCCATGCTGATATTCTCATAACTATGCCCTTGCCCTGCCAACAAAGTGAGAGATCTCTTTCCTCAATGATTTCAGCAGAGTCAAGTCAAATATGTATCTCTGACACATAGATTGTTTCCAGAAAGATGGAATATGATGATTGTTCAGCTTGGTCACATGTCCATTCCTGGAGTGGAGACTGGAAAAGGGGGGATGGAAAGAATGGGGCATAGGGTCAGGCCAACCTAAATGATATGGACTGAGTGTGGGGAAGGGGCAGTTTTCAAAGGAAGATCCAAGTGTCCTCTGTAGACACAGGGAGGGTGGGCAGGTGAAAACCACCAGTTGGCCACGCTCATCTCACTCTCAGGGCTTAGAAAGAGCAGATGATGGAAAAAGAGAGAGTAGAAAAAAAAAAAAAATGATGAGAGAGAAAACCTCAATCTCCTAGCACAATGGGTGGGAGTTGTCAGAGAAAATAGTTCTGAAACCCAGTTTGGCAAAACATGTCAGTAAGTCAAGTGACAAGGTGTTGGGGCAAGGAAAGTGACTTTATTCTAGAAAGCCAGCTAACCGAGAAGATGGTGGACTAGTGTCCTTAAAAACCATCTTAACATCTCGGCACAGGCAATGGGCTTTAGAGGCAGAGTGAGGGGTGCGCGAGCAGCTCGTGACAGTTCTGGGATTGGTTGGCATCAAGGTGAATTTTCCAGCATCACCAGTCTTCTGGTTTCCACCGGTCTGGGGTCTACCTGCTTGTGGTCAGCAGTTTTCATCTGGTGGAGATCTGCTTCCTATAAAACAACTTAGGAATGTGTGTCAGACCTTTATCTACATCTTTCAGGGAATTTGGTGACCTGGCTATGTGGCTGGTTTATAGTCTAAATTGTCACCAGTGTCCTGATCCAACAGCTATTCTTTGTTTCTACATCTTCATGTTTCCTAATCATTAACTCTTGAACCAGCTTTTGACCCTCAGGGGAGGCCTGGGAGACTAAAGCAAAAGCCTTTTACATCAAAGGACAGGAACACAGGGGCTGGTATACGGTTTCAAGGGTTCAATCCCCCCTTTTCTTTGATATTCCTCAGTCTTGAGGGGAACGGGTTTGGAACAAAAAAAGGAATACAATTTTGTATGGAGAGGTTAATCATAAACTTGGCAACGGAACTCTGTTTCAAAAGCAGGCTTAATCAGCTCAGAAATGAGGAGCATGGGAGTGAAGTTCCCAGAGGAACTAACTTCCATTCCATACAGTCAATGTTGAATTAAATGTGGATCTCACTTTTAACAATGATTGCCAGGACTTCAGGAGTGGAAATGGCTGTTAGCTAAATTATTTGAGCTTCCTGCAAACTCACACTTTCCAGATTACATGGATGATGGCTTTTTATGGCTTTTTAAACATGGAGTTTTATGGTCCAGAGAGGAGTTCCATAGTTTTTTGTACAGTTTAGTATAATTATAAAGCAATCTTCATCTCTATGTCTCCTATAATGTGATGAGAAGCTAGCCTGATTTTCTTGGGCAGATCCTATATTACACTTTTGTACACATAATCCAGAAGAATAACAGGCATCTGCTGGAAGAGTAAAACAGAATCATGTAGGAAGTAAACACATTTCATTGGTTGTGTAATTGAGTGATTAAGGCCATGTATCTGTCTCCTGCAGGCTGACTAAACGGATTTCATAAACACCTTTGCTTTAGGCTACTTGCAGCCACATGCCAGCCTGTCTTAAACTTTCATGTTCTATTTAAAAACTTAAAAAAAAATTTTTCTGAACCTGAATCCCACTGCTTTACTAGTCTATATGTGTCTGTGTAGCGCTCTCACATACATACCAAGTACTCTAATTTGGTAGAGAATATTACAATGAGAAGAGAATGGACAGTTCTATCAAGGCCAGAAACTCAGCCTCCCAGACTAGGGAGATTTTCAACTGCACTGCCCTGAAATTCTAGACAAGCCATAAAAGGAAAATAACAATGCATTTTTCTTAATATACTATCAGCATCCTGTTTCATTATGGAATATGTGTGGAGAGCAACAAGAAATATTTTATAATTACATTTTAACAGCATTTGCATAGTACTTTGGAAACAAAGTCAAATATTTGTACCATATGTGGTATACATATAACATTTATGACAGGCTTTTTTTAGAGGTTAATTATTTTTATAATCAACAAAGTTCTGAGTCCAAAAATTCTAGTGGTAACTCAGATACATATCAAATTTGAGTATAAGATCATTTAAAAGTTGAAAACTTTTATATATGCATATTTAATGGGAGGGAGAAGCTAAGTTATTACCTTGTGTAAATACTCCTAGTTGATAGTGATTTTTTTAAAAGAAGAAATTTGCTGACATAATAAATAGTTTGTGTATGATCAAAGTATTTAGTCTGATTCTACCAGCTGTATGACCTGGGCAAGCCACTGAACTTCTAGGGCCTCATTTTCCCATGAGAGACTTGGATTGTATCATTTCTGTGGATCTCTGAACTCTAAAATTCTAATTTCCTAAAAATGAGAATGTCTCTTGTTTAATCTGCCACTAGACAGAATGGGATTTTAATAGTTCTGATCAGATAGATATAGTATATCATGTTTAAAAACAAAAACAAAGTAAGTGTGTAAAATGAGAAAAGTTTCTCCTGAACTTCTGGTAACTTTCATCATCTTGAATTTGCTCCCTGCAGGAGGGAACAACTATCAATTTAGTAGCTTGTAGACAAATTTCACGCTTGGCATCTCTGCCCCTCATCTTGGTATCTAAAAATTTAAACTATATTATTTATGAATATAGTTTGAGTTCTCAGATGCAGCTGAAACCAAACTAATGTCTGGAGAAATAATGGCATTCTTCATCTTTCAGAGTTTCAGCCAAGGTTTTTTTTTGGGGTTTTTTTTTAAGATTTTTTATGGAATAGTTCTGAACCATATACAAAATTCAAGAGACTTCCCCCTTTCCTAAGGACCGATCAAACATAGACTGACAATCCCTAGGACTTCCCTGCAACAAAGCGACCTTTTCTGTGTTCCCATATAAGATGAAACCTTATTTCTCAAACATCTCCATAGGTTCATGTAAGGCAAAATTTATGTGACTTAGCATTGTTGGTGTCAATTTATCTCTAAATGGATAAAATATGTGAGAAAAATCAAGGTGAGAAAGAAAATGGCTCTCATTGACTCATACTCTGGGCTATGTTGATTCCTTCTAAGGAAAGCTAAAGTCAAATGATAATTTACCCATAGAAACCTCACAGGACTAAAGACCTTATAGAGTAAGAGTGACACTAATAATTTTTCTAGACTTTACCATGTTCTGCTGCAAAGCAACTATTATGGACAGTTGCTACACAGTTAGTTGATTTAAGACTGATTCTATACCTCTTATTCAGTTTCTCCAGGGCTCAATTACATACTAAGCTATATTTCTAGGCAGGACATAAACACAAAATTTACAAATTTCATATATTAGTCATTAGTAAATTTTGGAATCTATTTGAGGTAAATTTGATACATTGCAAATTATTTGATTTTGTGACTGCTTTCCCCACTTATTTTAGATAATGCAAGGAACAAGGGGTAAACTGTGATATTTAGCTTTCTATTACCTGTACTATTTGAAAACATGAATATTTTTTGTGGAGACTGGTCAGGAGAACAAAGGTTGCAATTTGTTTTTCAGTAATTGTGTTACTCATGTTAAATTTGCCTTTCAATTACTGCTGCATTTAAAGGTTTTTGATTGTCATAGTGATAAGAAAAAAATCAGAATGCTATCCATAACCTTTGTAAAATTGTCACAAACTTTATAAATCAGATAACATTAATAACGTAAAGTGACGTAAATTTCAAGAAATTTCGAGTACACTTTGTGAAATGATTACCACATTCAGGTTAATTAACACATCCATCACCTCACATAGTTAGCATTTTTCCTCCCACCATGGTTGGCATTAGCACTATCCTAGGCTAAGCCCTAATTATCTCGTGTTTCACTCTTTACAGAGACTTTCCCAACTCGTCCTCCTGCCTCCAATATCTACTCTTCCATTTCCTTCTGTAGATTATTGTCAGATCAATTTTCTTTATGACTGCTCTCAGTATGTCACCTCCTACTTGAAAGCTGTTAAGTCCAAGCAGCTCAGTCTGGCATCCAGTATCTTCTATGATACAGCCTTCTGCTACCTCTCTCACCTTACTATTCTGTTCTCTTGTCATCCTATACCCCTTCTCTCTATCTGCCCCAACATCATAAAAATGCCGTATTTTTCATCCAGTTGGTTAAGAACTCTCTCTTCTCTAAACTCCTATAAAACTTGTGGTTTGTTCTCCTTTGGGACTTGATTAGACACTGACTTATGACAACTCATTTGTTATAATGATTTATTTTTCATTAACTTTTAGATTGTGATGTGTGGTGTGTCTCCTTACTCTGTTAAATATTAAGCTCTTTGAAAGAGAGAATGTAGAATCATATCTCCCAAGGTTCCAGGCTAATCTAATTAGTGGATTTTGAGATATCAGCTGAATTAATGAAGTTAAAACAGTAGATTCAATATTTTTTAATTACCACAGTATGCATAAACAGTACTAAAAGAATGTACAGTAAAATGTTTGTTATATTTTTTACAAGGGGCAGAACTGATTTATTCATCATTCAACAAATATTTGTGGGGTGCTGACTCTGTTCCTGGCACAGTTCTGGTTCTAGGCATACAGAGAGAGAAAGTCGGACTAAGTCTCTACACTCATACAACTTACATTAAAGTAAACGGAGACACACACACAAAAAAGAAAAAATGGGGAGGGGATAAAGAAAGAAGACTTGTAAGATAGACTAAGTACTATGATAAGAATTAAAATGGTATAATATAATAAAGAATGGCTTCTTAAGTGCTCTAGACTGTGTGGTCAGGAAAGTTCTCTCTGAGCGGGTGTCATCTGAGGTGAGTTATGATAAGCCATCCCAAGATTTTTTTAAAGAACATTGCTGGCTATAGAAACTACCGCTATTGCAAAGAGGCTACTTGGATTCTGAGTGTGACATATTCAAGGAAATAAAAGAAGGCTGCATTGATGAGGCCTGATAAGGTTAGGAGGTGGGCATCCTCTAGACTCTTTTGAAAGCCAGGATAATGAGTTTAGATTTTAATTTCAAATGGAATTTTTACTTTTAAGAAAGGTGTGTGACTGATATGATTAGACTATTGTTTTTAAAAGATTCCTCTGATTTTGTGAAGTAGACTGTGGGAGGCATGGAGATTGTTGCAGTGGTCTAGAGTATAGGTTATGGAGACTTGGATCATGATGATTGTACTGGAGAAAGAGCGAGATGGAGATTTTCAGGAAATATTTTGGAGATTGACATGACAGGATTTGATTAGAGATTAGATATGGATCTAGGAAAAGGGAGTAACCAAAAATAAATCCTAGGTATTAGGCTTGAGCTGGAATGGAGGGATGAGGATGGGTTGTACCACTTTTTGAAATGGAGAAAATTAAGGCACAGTAAGTTGAGGGCGGGGAAGGAAATCAATGTTCCTGTTTGGTACCATTTAATTTGTGATGCCAATTAAGCATCCAACTAGAGATGTATTATAGGCCTTTGTTTTCGAGTCTGGAGTTCTGGGAAGATTGGGGGATCTCAGTGCTGTAGATAAATATTTTGGAGTTGTTAATGTGTAGATTCTATTTATAGCCATGGAACTAGATGAGATCACCTTGGAAGACTATATAGAAGAAAAGAGAAGCAGAGGAAGGGGGGTTTCATTAAAGACCCAGAAGGAGAAGAGCTACAAAATTTCAAAAGGAGCGTCCTAGGCAAATAGGAGAACAAACAAGAGATTATGATGTCATGAAAGAACATATTTCAAAAAGGAGAAATGCTTAGTGATGATTTTATTTTCTGTTTGTGCTTTCCTGTATTTCTCAGATTTTTTTCTGTCAATGTAGTGAATATTTGGAGCATCTCCCTAACATATATTTCTATAAAGTTGCTGTATGGTTTGGGTGGGCTTGACCCTACCGCTGATTTCCAGAGTGTGCCTAGATTGGTATATGCCACTGTTTCTCAATGCAGATGCTGTTAGTATTTTGAACAGTATAATCCATCATTGTGTAAGACTGTTCAGGAATGGCAGGCTGTTTAGCTTCCTACTAAATTCTACTAAATTCCAATAACACCCTCAGTCATTTTGACAATCAAAAGAACATCTTTATAACAATATAACTTGTATGGATTCTTATGTTATGAATGAGCCTGTCTGTATATAGAGATGTACTAGAATGTTAAACTGGTTTATATAATTTATTAGTTTGTCCATTCATTCATCATGCACTTATTGAGAGCCTGTCATGTCTCAGCCCTTGCAATCAGTACTGGGAATACAAAGATGCTTAAGACTCATTCCCTCGGGGAGCTTGCAGTTATGGATCAGACGCAGAGAAACCAATAATAACAATATAATGTAATGAGTGCAACACTGAAGTTGTGTACCCATTATGGTAGTGCTGGAAAGGAGAGAGTGATCAGTTTTATTTGAGTGTCTAGAGAACTCAGATTTCAGCACTGTTTCTTCCATTCCCTGATAAAAATGCCTAAACTGTTTATACAAACAATACACTTTTGCTGACCTTCTGGTTTCCTTCTAGGAGTCTAGAAATTTGATATGTGCTAAGGTGCCGGGTAAGGGGTGCCTATGTACCAAGCCCCCATTAAAAATTCTGGCACTGAGTTTTTAATGAGCTTCCCGAATAGACAATATTTCACATGTACTGTCACAACTTTTTGCTGGGGGATTAAGTGCATCCTATGTGACTCCACTGGGAGAAGACTCTTGGAAGCTTGCACCTGGTTTCTTCCAGACCTCACTCCATGTACCTTTTCCCTTGGCTGATAGTATATCAGCAAGCTGTATATATATCCTAACCTTCTATCCTTCAGCTGTAATAAATCACAACCATGAGTATGACTATATTCTGAGTTCTGTGACTCCTCCCAGCAAATCAACCTAAGGGTAGTATTGGAGAGACCCAGGACAGGATATATTTTGGGAGGTCATCTTTGGCAGAGGTAACAGCATTGGGTCAGAGATAAGAAGACTCAGAAAAAAACAATGTATATTTTGGGAATTGCACCTCATTTTGAATGATTCTGCTAAGATGGGGAGATCATTGTACAAGAGACCAAAGATGACCTTAAACATTATCTAGGTATTTCATTATCTCTCTTTTTAAGGGCTTTGGTTAGTCTGATTCTTATTTGACCATGCCGCCTTAAAATCTTGATGTTTCTTACAGGGAATGAAAACAGAGAGGTAGTAATAGTCCAGCTGAAGTCATGGACCCAACTCAAATATCACTGCTTTTATGAAAATTTTGCTGATCGTTACCAGTAAAAATGAAACCTGTCCATAGTCTTGTTTTTCAAGATATTTATTATAAAATAAGCTTCCTGAGAGAAGACTTGTGTTTCATTTGTTTTATTTATCCTCAATGCAGTGCCAAGGATAGTGTTTTGTCAAGAGAAGACATTTAATGAACATTATGATCCTTATGAGATTATGGGTTTCTTACAAGATGGGACCGTATCTTATTCATCTTTGTATCTCTGGAATCTAGTACAATATCTGGTTTACATAATCCATTCTTTCATTCTCAGGATATTTATTGAGCACTTGTGGTGTGGCACACACAGTTCTAGGTGCATGTAATTAAATAGCAAGCTAGGTAGCAGGGCTAACATGTCACATGGTAACTGGATACATGTTTGTTGCATTCACTTGTATTTGTCTGCTCTTACGTAAGTCAGCCAGAGTACTCTCTCCCCACAGGCCTGGCACTGTGAAAGCTGTACCTTTCTTTATTCTTTAGGTTGCTTGCTATATTCCTTTATCAATTATTCCAGTTTTGAAAATTATAACTACTGCTGATCTTGTCATTCAGAGAGTTTTTTTAGAAATAGCATAACATATGTGGGATTGACATACACTACTATATTTAAAATAGATAACTAACAAGGACCTGCTGTATAGCACAGGGTACTCTGCTCAATACTCTGTAATAACCTAAATGGGAAAAGAATTTGAAAAATAATTGATATATGTATGTGTATAACTGAATCACTTTGCTGTACAACTGAAACTAACACAACATTGTAAATCAACTATACTCCAATATAAAATAAAAATTCAAAAAAAAAGAAATGACGTAAACTCCCCATCTAAAACAATTCTAACCAAAGACACAATTTCATTGACCAAGATGGAATATGACAATTATAAACTATAATGTGTAACTTAGATTATATGTTCCAGTGAGGGCAAGGATTTTTATTTGGTTTTTTGACTTCCATATTCTCAGAATTTATAATAGTGATTGGTATACAGTAATTGCTCAATTAAAAGTTGTTCACCAATTAGTGGAATAATTATGTTTGTATCCAAGGAAATTTTTATCAATGAAATATTACTTAGAATGATTTTTTTCAGGAAATACTATTAGTCATGGAAGCCAAAACATACAACACAATGTAAAAGAAGCTGAAAACCTCAAGGTGATTCTATAATGAAAAAAATTTCCAAAGATGGGAGGCAGACAACTTAGGCTCCCAGTGCTTTGCCATTAACTTGCAATAATATGACCTTTGGTCATTTTAAGCTTTCTGAACCTCAGTTTTCTCTTCTGTGAATTAGAGGTATTAAAAGAAATTTCTAAACTCTCTTTCAGCGTATTAAATCTGTGTGGTTGTTTAAAAGGAATGGTATCTCATTGGAGTTATGTAAAACCTAATTTGATTAAATTTTAGACTAATTCCATCAGTTGCTGGTCATTTTCTCATATTCAAAATTTACTAATGTCTCAGAGTGGGATGACAGCGGTGGATGAGCAGGCAATAATACAAACAATGCTATGAACTTACAATGTTATAAACAGGAAAAACTGTTTCCACCAGATGAGGCTTTATCAGAAAATAAAATAAAGAGCTAGGTGATGGGAAAGTAGGGAACACAATAGGATGATTCATTTTTTTAAAAATAAATTTATTTATTTATTTATTTATTTTTGGCTGTGTTGGGTCTTCGTTGCTGTGCGCGGCCTTTCTCTAGTTGCGGCGAGCGGGGGCTACTCTTCGTTGTGGTGCCTGGGCTCTAGGCACATGGGCTTCAGTAGTTGTGGCACGTGGGCTCAGTAGTTGTGACTCACGGGCTCTAGAGTGCAGACTCAGTAGTTGTGGTGCGTGGGCTTAGCTGCTCAGTGGCATGTGGGATCTTCCTGGACCAGGGCTCGAACCCGTGTCCCCTGCACTGGCAGACAGATTCTCAACCACTGTGCCACTAGGGAAGCCTGGATGATGCATTTTTTTATCTTTGTCTTCTATGATGTATTTGAATTTAGGTTGTGAAGAGCAGGAAGAAGGTTAGATTGACATAGACTGCGGTAGGAAGACTGACTTTCTTTTCTGAAAAATTTATCATAGAATTTCACGTTTCTAATTGATATTAAATTTATTACCTATGTTTTTAATAGTGATATGTCTTAGATCTATTACTTACATTTTATTATAATAGCTTCCAGTAAAATTGTATAATTTCATAAAACAATGTATTTGACGCAATAAAATGAATACCAGTGATATTTAGTTTCCCTCTGTGCCAAGCTCTCTTGAGAATTAACACATGTAAAACACTATAACACATAGCTCACATTATTGAGGATTGTCATGGGATAGCATGCTATTGTTACTTACCCAAATATACAATTATCCAGGGTTTTCATTGGGAATTAGAATTCTTGGACAAAAACAAATATTTACCGTGGAGTCTGAATTAGGCAGACAAGTAGCTTAAACAGTAAGCAGTCTTTTCAGATTGATTTTTTTATTCCCTTATCAAGAGTCTGTGCCAATGGGACTTCCTTGGTGGCGCAGAGTCTGCCTGCCAACGCAGAGGATGCAGGTTCGAGCCCTGGTCCGGGAAGATCCCACATGCCACCGAGCGGCTGGGCCCATCCGCCACAGCTGCCAAGCTTGTGCTCTAGAACCTGTGAGCCCGCGTGCCACGGCTGCTGAGGCTTGTGTGCCTGGAGCCCATACTCTGCAACAGAAGAGGCCACCGCGGTGAGAAGTTCATGCACCGCAACGAGGAGTGGCCCCTCTTCGCCGCAGCTAGAGGGGGCCCGCGTGCAGCAGCGAAAACCCAATGCAGCCCAAAAATAAATAAATAAACAAACAAACAAATAAATAAATGTATTTAAAAAAATAAAGAAAAAGGGAAGGCCAAAATTATTTTTAAAAAATTTAAAAAGAGTCTGTGTCACTGACGTCTGGCTTTTCCCAGGATTCATGTCATGAAATCTTTATCTTAAGAAATATTTGTTAAAAATACAAAGTATTTAATGTGTATTCTTATCATATGATGGCTATAATGTAGCACCAGGCATTAAGTTATATCTGCCCATAGTTTATTTATCTGAATGTAAGTTTTTAAAGGACCTGATTCTGTAAATACATAAGAATATCATAAAGTTTATACTTGGGCTAATTAATACTAGCCCAAAATTAATATTATACTTTGGGCTAATTAATGAAAGAAGTGGAGGGACTTGTATAATTCTTCTAAGCCTTTTTTTAAAACTAAAAGAAAAGTTTATGACTACACAAGTATGACCTCTTAAAAACTTCATAGCACTTACTTTTTGAAAAAAACCTGTGATTTGTAAGCAACAACTATAGTAAAACTAATTTTAAAACACAATTTTAAATAATTCTAAGTTCAGTATATCATTCATGAAGCTCTCTGTAGTGAATTTTCCAAGCATTATATATGAACCTAGTCACCTTTGTCCAAATGCTCGATTTTGATGTAGCTCTGAAATACTAATTATTGCATATTGGTTTCTTTAGACATCTCCTTGATTATTGACTCATGTCATTTTCAAGGAAGTCATAGGAAATTATGTCATCAGAATTTATATTTCGTATTTTTTCCATTCAAATTTTTCAACTATAGTCCTCTTGCCACAAAATTATCTCATTTAATACCAGTATTCTCTTTTCTGTTTATGCAGTTCCTCAAAGAATTCATCCAGTCCCAAGTCTTCAACTCTAACCTCTAAGCTAGTTGTCACCAAATTCATTCAGTTATTAATCCCATTAATTGATATTTATTGAGTGTCTTCTGACCTGTTAGGCACTGTACTGAGTACAGTGGTGAGATTCTCTTCTCCCCCAGACTTTCTTTCTTCTTGTTTTGTCATTCATTATTTCATTCAACAAATATTTAATGGATTGCTATTTTGTGCCAGGAAAAGCACTAAGTGGGAGGAATGACAATTTCTTGGAAAAGAGAGAAATGTAAACAGATAATTTCAGCTTCACGAATTAAGTGCTATTATGATAAAGATGTTTTCACAGGAAGCTGTGGGAGATTGATGGGCATGGAGGTTCAAGAAAAGTTTCTACATTCTTTAATGTCTTGCCTAGGGTATCAAACTTAATCCAGTTGCCATGGTTTCAGTTTCCCTAGACGTTGATCCTGAGACAAGGATTCAAGTGCAAGTAATTTATTTGGAACACTGGTAATGAGCAGGGAGTTAAGACAGGTAAGAGAAGGAAGCCAATATAAAATGTGTATGATCAAACCGGGTACCATCATAGGCAGCTGGGACTCAATCCTTCTAGGGAACTAGGAGAGAAAGTGATACACAACTCGGAGTTACCCTCGTCCCTCCGCTCCAGGGTGAGGAACCTGGTTTTTAATCCATCAACCTCCTGCCCATCATTGTCTGCTTCTGGCTTTCCTTATGCATGACTGAACGTACTCCTATGGTTAAATAAAACCTTTAGATCAATAAGTGCAGATATTTACATTAAGCAGTCTCCACTGTGTATAAATGAATGTCGCAGGCATAGGCACAGGGTAGCAACACCATCTACTAAACCAGGTAATTCAACAGAAGGAATTTAACACAGGCAATTGAATACTAATTTGTCAGAATTGCCAAAAGGACAAACAGGAAAAGGCGAGGTGATATAAAATTTAGCCACTACAAGAAGTCACTTTAACCCCTCGACTAGAGGAACACAGGGAAGAGTGTCTGAGCCCAGGAGCCAGGGCTGTGTCGCAGAAGTTGGAATAACTGAGGAAACATAGCAGCTACTAGAGACCTTGACTGTAGAAGAATAAGAGGAAATGTTACCCTGGTATCATGCATCCTTGTGTTCTCCAGTATCTTGCCAGTACTTTCCATTGGCCAAACCCACATAAGAAGACTTAGTCAAAGGAGCCTGTAAGTGTGGCTTGAGGGATCAGGCCCTTGTAATACACAGCAAAATAGAGAAGGGCAGGGGATAGACCTCAGGGCCAGTAGGCAAATAACCAGCACAGGTTTCTTTAGGATGTTGCCTAAGCAGAGTTTTCAGGGTTTCCCCCCTCCTAATTTTATTTTGCACTGTTGGCCACCAAATCATCTCTGTTGTGTTCAGGGTAGTCTCTTTCTTAATGCAAAAGTAACAGTATGTTCAGGTTGTTTTCCCAGTCTACAGTCTTCCTTTCTACATTCTAATCATCTTTCCAAGTCTAGGTTAATTCCTTCCCCAGATACTACAGTTGGCAATGATGTCCCCTTCTCTGAATTTTGTGTGTGTGTGTGTGTGTGTGTGTGTGTGTGTGTGTGTGTGTGTGTGTGAGAGAGAGAGAGAGAGAGAGACAGAGAGAGAGAGACACTTTTCCATGCTGTCAGCACTGGTTCCTGTTTAATAAGTGTTTTATTTGCCCCTCCCCCGCCTCCCTGGAGGGTAGGGACCTGTATAAGTTAAGACGATGTTACACTGTCTGATAGGAAAGCAAAAACAGCGCTGACCATTTTGCTTTCTCATGGAAACATGGATCATCCAGGCTGATACGACAGTTCCTCTGTCATCAGGGATCTGTAACCTAAGTATACTGCTTCCACTTTGTGATCTGAGTTAGCTGCTGTGGATCTAACCATTATGCCGCTATTCTAGGTAGTGGGGTGGAGACCATGGGAAGAGAAGGCCAAGACTCCTTCTGTTAGATCCCTTCAAGGCTATTACATATCATATCCACCTATAACCACATAGTTACACGTGGTCACGCCTGGATGCCAGAGAGTCTGGAATATTGCTTATTCCACGTAGTCCTGTATGTTTTGGTGGGTCCTTTGAGAAGCAGACACCAAGGTGGAACGAGACATGCAAAAGCTTTACTAAGGGGAACGCCCACGAAGGCTAAAGGAGAGAGAGGGTAGGAGAAGGCAGGGAAAGCTTTCAGTCACAACTGGTGCAGGCCTGACATCTGTGAAAGGGAAGGCATTGGATAGAAAGGACTTCATACTGCAGGGAAGCTCTGAGAAAGTCTCAGCCAGGTCTATCAGAAGCCCCAAAGCAAAGACTTCTCAGTAAAGACGTGCTACGTTGGGCAGGAATTACCCAGCTTCGGTGCCCCCACTGTGCCCAATGCTCCCAGCTGGTTGTGTCAGGGAGGGAGACACAAGGGCACATCGCCAGGTTGTCATGCCAGGTGACCGTGGACCCCTTGCTTCTATTGCTGTAGAACCTCCACAGGACCCTTCCTCACACTTCTTTCCTACCCTGTTGGCCTCCGACGCAACGTTACATACACGGGTGTGGAGTAACATGTACACGTGCTTCTGAGTGATTCTCTCACCTTAAATGTCAGTCCATAGATTATAGCTTTTTCTTCATGATCTAAGCAAAACCACACATATACAAATGAAGACTTTTAGAAGTAACAAAATTATGAGTTCCTACGTTTCTCTGAAAACTAAGAAACATTTTCTAAAAGAGATGAGATTTTGTTAGTTGTTTAATGGAATTCGTTAAAGGGGATGAGACAGGGAGTGTCTTGAATACCAACAAAAGCAGCATAAAATGATGGATTCCTAGAATTCAGAGTTGAGGAGGTGAACACAAAGAATTTTATAGATGAAATCTAGTTCAGCTTCTCCTATTAGGAAACAGATGAGAAAAACAAGGCAGAGGGGATAATCTACTTCAATTCACCCAGTGCATGGAGGCATGATCGGACTCAGGTCCCAGGTCTCCTGACTTCTCAATGTAGCCTGTGCTCTGCTCAGCTTCTCCACTTCTAAAAGGGGTACCTGTTTTGTATAGGGTTTTATCATCAAACTTTGCTAACTAATACATTCTCTTTGGAGGTCATATCCTACAAAAGGAACTGAAAAGTAATAAAAGGATTTGGGATTTGAAAGGTCAGGCCAAAGAGGCTGTTTTCCTGGAAAATGAGAGGCTTTGTTATACCCATTAAGCATCGTAATTGGGGACTGATGGTCATAATGCCTTATGCTCTGGTTAACCTAATCAACAGAATCTGTAAAATATTCACTGTTTACCTTAGGAGGTGCTTTTGGAGAAATGGTAGGCTTTCATATTAATTGGAACAAATTGCACATAATG
Organism: Balaenoptera borealis; assembly: GCF_965194805.1. Taxonomy (NCBI): domain Eukaryota; kingdom Metazoa; phylum Chordata; class Mammalia; order Artiodactyla; family Balaenopteridae; genus Balaenoptera; species Balaenoptera borealis. Next base: position 114,640,833 of record NC_138873.1, on the reverse strand, counting down.
AGTTTGGTCTGGTGCCTCACACTGTCCAATCTTCACAGTCCAGATGGGGAGGATCATTCTCTTGGGTATAAAGATGCAAACAGCTGCATCTTCTCAAAGTTGTCCACCTGAGGTGTAAGAGGATTGCTGCATGAATCACAAGTAACAGGAGTTTGCCGCTCCTTCTCCCATTATTGTCAAGCAGAAAATAAACTGCAAAGCTAAACACTCAGCCCAGGCTTACTTACATCTTCATTTCCTCACCTCTGAGAATTCAGGTGCATTTTCAACAAGTTTACAGCCTCATAAGACATTAATACAGCCCGCTGGTTGCAATAATGTTCTACCAAGTGCATTGTTCTCAGAACGGCACCATGTGTACCACTAATGGTGCATTAAATCTCTCTTAGGTCCCGCCAGCCTCCATGATCAAGGCTATTTCAGGGGAGCTGTTTGAAGAGGTTGCTGATTCTCAGTATCGATAACAAGGAATCAAAGGTGAGGGCTGCGTTCAATACTAAAACTGTGTCTTGTTTTGCAACAAAAGCCTACAGCTTCCTTTTCTGTTTTGGACCCTAATGTCTTATAATCAGAGAAGGATCTTCAACAAAAAGAAGGTAACTGGTCCAATTAAGTAACAATCAATGCATGCTGTAAACTCCAGCAACTAGATAAGAACCAGTTGGATCAGGGTTGTGCTAGTTTGTTCTGACTTTTCTGCTGTTTCCCAATCACACTTAGGAAAAGGTGCCCGGGTAATTGTAGCATCTTTTAACAAATAGCAAGAGTTTAGCTGCAAGTAACAGAATATTCAGATAGAGTGGCTCAGGCAGTAAGGACATTATTATCCTATATAGTAAGAAGTCTGGAAATAGGTGGTTCTGGGGTTTATTTAGGGGCTCAATGACATCATCAAGGCTTAAGGATCTTCTTATTTTTCTAATACTATGCCAGTGGCCATTACTGTTGGTCAAAGACCGTGTTGATCAGTAATTAATTTCAACAAACAAACACAAATCCCCGATTCCCAGTGGATTAAATGCCAATTTACAACTTTGTGAAAAATAATGATGCTAATACTTTTATGATCTTATCCTAGGGAAGGAAGGAACTCTTTAAGATGTCACACAAATTTTTAAAAATCATAAAAATATTAATGTAACTACATTAAAATTAAAATAGTCTATGTTCAATATCTTGTAATAACCTATAATGGAAAATAATCTGAAAAATGTATATATATAACTGAATCATTTTGCTGTACACCTGAAGTGAACACAATATTGTAAATCAACTATACATCATTAAAAAGAATTAAAATACTCTATTAATAAAATTACTGTAAAGCTATAAGCCACAAACTAAAAGATATTTATAATACAAATAGCTAACAAAGGAATAAATTTAGATATATATATATTCAGTATAATGCCTATGAGTTAACAAGAAAAATACAAACATTACAATAGAAAATGAGCAAAAGATATGGTCAGACATTTTATAGCAGAGGCAAAAAATGGTGCTTAATCATACAAAAAAGATGTTCAACTTATTTAGTAATTAGGTAATTTAGTAATTAAAACTATAGCTGCTATGATCTTAGTATTTTGTTCCCCCTCAAATTCATATGTTGAAGCCCTAACCTTCAATGTGACAGTATTTGGAGAAGAAAGCTTTGGGAGGTAATTAAGGTTACATTAGCTTATGAGGGTGGGGCCCTTATGATGGCATTAGTGGCCTTATAAGAAATGGAAGAGAGAGAGAGATCCCCTAGCTTGCAATGTGAGTACATAGTGAGAAGGTGGCCACCAGGTAGAACTCTCACCAGAATCTGACCATGCCAGCACACTGATCCCCAGACTTCATGACTGTGAAAAATAAATTTCTGTTTTAAGCTGCTCTTGGGCTGCACCCTGCAGGCCTACAAGGCCTGTACCTGCCCAGCTTCAAGACTGAAGACTTGGCAGACAGGAGACAGGCAGGACATGGCAACTGTTGGTTCATTGGTTATGAGGGAAACCAGCAGAGGGGCACACCTCTCATGGCCCCTTTGATAAGCAGAGTGGAGAGTTCTGATCTAGTGTTAGAACAGTCACTAGCTGGGGCAGGGGCAAGTATGTAGAAAGGTCAGTCATGTGAGTAGGGTGTAGGTGAAGCAGGCACTTGTCCAGCAGGGGATGTACAGAGACCAAGAGAACAGCCATCTTGAGCAGCCTGACCATAGAGCCACCCAGTATATGGTATTTTGTTATGGCAGCAGAGGCAAAAGTATGGATGAAATTATATCGTACAGCAGATTGGCAGCTATTAAAAAATCAGATCGTATCGTGTGTATTAAACAATTTGTGGATTGAAAGAACTCTCATCCACTGCTAGTGGGGGGAAATAGTGTGCTATTCCCTAGAAAATTTAAACATGCAAATATCCTACATTTTACTCCTAGAAATCTACTCCAAGGAAATGCTTCCAAATGTGCACCAGGAGACAAGGACATAAATGTATAAAACAGCATTGCCCACAATGGCCAAAAAGTAGAAGGAGCCTGAATTTTTTGTAACAGCAAAATTGATATATTGTGATACATTTATACACAATAACACCATACTACAGTGAAAATAAACTATAGCTAATCAGTCAACAGAATGAATGTCAAAAAAATGGTATGAAATGGAAGAATTCTTACAATATAATTTTATCTATATAAAGTTCAAAAAAACAGGGAAAACAAAATTTTATTCTGTGCTACGGAGGCAAAATTTACATACAATAGACTGCATATATTTTAAGTGTAAAATCTGATAAGTTTTGCCATATGCATACACCTATGAAGCCATCACCATAATGGAGACAGAGAACATATTCATCACTCCCAAATTTTCCTTCTGTCCCTTTGTAATTCCTCCGGTTTATCTCCTTCTGCACCATGTCCCCACATTCCTAAGTCACCACAGATCTGCTTTTTATTGCTATATATTAATTTGCCTTTTGATAGAAATGAAATCATGCAGTATGACTTTTTTTTTTTTGGTCTACTTTCACTTGGAATAATTATTTTGAGATCATCCATGTTGTTTATTCCATTTTTTGCTGACTAGTATTCCATTATAAGGATACACCACAATTTATTTTATCCATTTACCTGTTGGCTGACATTTTGATTGTTTCCAGGTTTTGGTCCTTGCAAATGAAGCTGCTCTGAACATTCCTGTAAAGTCTTTGTAAGTACATGTATTTCCTTTTATCCTCGAATGAAATGGCTGAATCTATGCTAGGTGTGTGCTTAACTATTTATGCCGCATCTTCTTTATGCATTTATCCATTGGTGGACATGCAGGTTGCTTTTATATCTTAGCTATTGTAAATGATGCTGCAATGAACATAGGGGTGCATATATCTTTTCTAATTAGTGTTTTAATTTTCTTCAGGAACAGAATTGTTAGATCGTATGGTAGTTTATTTCATCGTAGTTTTAATTTGCATTCCCTAATTTTCATAGTGACTGATGATATCGAGCGTTTTTTCATATGATTATTTGCTACTTATATACTTTTTTGGTGAAATATCTGTTTGAAACTTTCGCCCATTTTTAAGTTGTTTTGTTTTTTTCTTTCGTTGTTGAGTTATAAGAAATACCAATGTGTTCTTAGATTATAGATGAGAGTTTTCAACCAAGAAATGTAAATGGCTTAGGAGTGATTTAGTGCAACTCACTGCATCGGTATACAAATTATAATTATACAAAATGAGGAATCATCTTTACTCAGAAATTTGAAAGTCTGCTGCAATGTTAGTGAAAGCATTAGTACACAGCTAAAACCTCTGGCTTTTAATTGACTTGATCAAAGCCATTTAAGGGAATACAAAATAAAGTATAAAGGACCAAAGAATCACTTAAGAGTTCAAACAGTAAGAAAGAAGAAGTTTGTGTGCAATAAGCACCTTGAAACTATAATAGTCTTGAGTTAACAGCTGAGCAAAAAACTGAACTTGAACCTGAGACAAGATGACTGCACCTGATTTCTGTGAAAGCAGCTATATTCATAAAAAGGTTTTAAAATGAATTTTTTTCTCCAATATTTGCATACAAAAGAGACTAGAAATCTTTATGGTGCTGTATTAGCTTAGAGACTTGGAGCTCTTGAGTTTCTTAAAGGTGATTAAGAGAAAATTCTTTGAAGAAGCTCTAAAGAGGATTTAGAGGTAACCCCAAGAGATGAAGTTATATGTTCTTGGGATTCAATTGAAGAACATACCTGGTAAATCCAGACTTGGTAAGATAATGGGTCTGGAAACATTAAGTCTAACACAATGTTCAGTCCTTACTTTCTGTTCTTTCCTGTATAGGGCAGACCAAGAATAATCTGTAATCCCTTCCCTTTTATTGTATTTATAAAGGTAACAGGCCATCATGCTTCCCTCTCCTAATCAGGCCAGGTGTGGGGATGGTAGGCTTTTGTCTAATTCTCAGGTCTGAGCTGGGAAAGTTCATTGATGACAAAAGGTTTTGATTTCCCTTATTCACTGTAGAACTATTTACTGTAAAATAACCCTTATAATTGAAATTTAAAGAGCTTTACTTTGTCTAGCCTTAAGAAGATAAAGCTTAGAGAAGTGATATAATTTCATTCTGAAGTCTATTCAATGACAGTGGGTTTTAGCTCGATGAAAGGTTGGGCCAAAAGGTATAGACCAAAAGAACAAGTAAGATAAATGTAGGGTAGATGTTAGAAACTTTTGGATTTTGATTTGGGAATAATTAGGATATATTTGCCAGACGTTTGCTCTTCTGAAGCTCTTTAAGGAAAGGGCATGGAATAATCGTCTTCCTAGGAAGGCTGGAGTGCAGTCTTTGCTGGACCAGAGTAAGCAGTGGCTAAATAATAAATAATGCTATTCTTCTGTAGTTGAATATGTCCTGCATCTCCCTATATATTATCTATTTATCATCTCTCCCTCTCTCTAACTCTCTATCTTTATCATTATCATCATCTATCATTTACAGTTTTTAATAATTATAAGTGTACGTTATAAGTCTGAATGTGTAAAACTTACCTACGGATCAGTAAGAAGACCCTTGCAAAATCTAATTCTTCAAATTATATATTTGAAGATTTATACTAGCCTGAATATTTAGATGCTACTTGTATGAGGGTGTGAGTTAATATATGTATATTTGTTTTGAAAGCATCATATCAAGAAAATCCTGTTTCATCTAGCTAGTGGCTACAAAAACTAACAACTACAACAAAGTCCCTAATTACGCTGGTGAGGAAACTTGGAGGGGGGGCCAGAGAGTTTAAGGGATATAAGGAAAGTATTGTTTCAAACTTGAATCACTAATTGATCTATCTGGTGAATCCCTCAGTGGGTCAGACTTTAATCTGGAAGGTGATAATGACTTATTCCTCCGCAAGTTTAAATATTTACTGTTTGGCAGAAACTAATAAAAGATCTTCTGCTGTTATAAGGATGTTTAATGTGACCATTAAAAACCTCAGCTCCCTCAGTGCCTGACTCTGGCAGATAATCTGCCCAAGTATTAAACATTTATTTAGTTTTGCCTATTGAGTCTCATATTTAACTTTCAATTTCATTGCTGACATTGTACCTCCAGTTGTAACACAAAAACATTTCAAGCCCTCCATTACCAGATTCAGTTTAGTTATTGTGCTAAAATATCAGCAATATGCCAGCTACTATGACCATGTAATTGTTCGAAGATACCTAGTTATTGACATTTCTGTATCACAAAAAAAGAGAAATTTTTGTTGTTCTGTTTTATTTCAAATAGCCTTAGCAGCCTCTTGCTTCAGTATAGCCAATGAATGTTATTAAAAAGCAAATTCTAAACATGCCTGTGTAGTGAAACCTCCACAAAAACCTGAAAGGACAGGGTTCTGAGAGCTCCCAGGTTGGTGAACATGGGGAGGTGCTGGAAGAGTGACGTCTGGAGAAAGCATGGAAGCTCTACCCCTTCCCCCATACCCTGCCCCATGCATCTCTTCTATTTGGCTGCTCCTGAGTTATATCTTTTTATAATAAATTGATAATCTAGTGAGTAAATGAGTTTTCCTGACTTCTCTGAGCTGTTCTAGAAAATTAATCAAACCCAAGGAAGGGATCATGGGAACCTCTGATGTATAGTCAGTCTATCAGAAGCACAGGTAACAACCTGGGCTTGGGACCAGCACCTGAAGCGGAGGAAGGTCTTGTGGGAGCAAGTCTTTTACCTGTGGAATCTGACTCTATCTCAGGGTAGGTAGTGTCAGAATTGAGTGAATTCTGGGACTCCCTGCTGGTGTGTGAAAATTGCTGTTGGTTTGGGGAAGCCTACACACACACACACACACACACACACACACACACACATTGAAATTGGGTCCAGGAGCTCTTTTACATGGGTTATGAAGCCATTTCAGATCCTCTGAGGAATCCAGAGCAGCATGGAACATGGTTTACAAACAGGTCTAGGTGAAACCTCAAAGCATTTTCATTTAAAAATGCTAAGCCACGTAAATGTCTACATCTACACCGATGTGCTCCTATTCAGTATGTAATTTAAAGGTGGTATCAATCCCTGAACTATTAAAATATAGGAAGTCAGTCCATTAGCAGGTAGAATATACTTATTTTAAGAAAGATAATGGGAGTAACTGGCAAAGTTAGATACTACAGAAATTTGGACACTAACAGTGACCTTTCTAAGATCCCCAAAGTTAGTGTGGCCTTAGAACTTCCACAGGAAACCTTTATCAATTCACCTACAATAAACGCCCGGTCCTGTAGCTGTATTATAAGATCTCTGCATGGAAGGAAAACTCTACTCAGTTTATTTTCACAGTATAACAGAAACAATTGAGATAAAAACAATAATCTTATCCCAAGGGCAGGAGGGGCCTATTGATTACAATAGACAAATTAAATTGTTAGCAGATTTTTTGTATGATTCGATGTGTGACATTAGTATTGAATGCTTAAAAAATGACATTGAGATATACTAGTAATGTACTTGCCCTGAAAACCGAGAAAATAAAACAAAAAATAATCTCTGTTTGTAAATGAGGACAGTATTTTGAATTTTTATTAGTCTAGAGTCATGTATATAATTCAAATGCATAGAATTTACCACCACTTGGCTTTCACTGCAGGCTTCTGTTTGTTTGATAGAGGCATGAGCAATCTGTGTTTTTACATGGATAATTACAGTTTCTGATGTTCCATTATCTGAACTGTGATTACCCAACCGATCAGTTGTATTTAGGCGAAAAAAAAGCAGCTTCCATTTCCAAATGAAAGACAGAGAAGTTAAATTTACTCTATGAAAGCAAAAGAGAAAAAAAATTAATAATAATAAATAAAGTGCTGATAGGTTTGGTCCTTTAAACTGAATTACCGTCAGAATTAAAGATGAGAAAAGAATATACATGGTATTCCCTCTTCCTGGAATCCCTTTCTAGGAACCCATAGATGGCAAAATCTGACCAAAACGTAAGGTGCAGATTAAAAATAAATTCCTCCATGAAGTTTTCTTAACATCTGCTAGTTGTTGACTGAAAAACAATGCACGACCTAAAAGTTGAGAATTATGTTTTATTTGATGGACAAAACTGAGGACTTAAGCCCAGAAGATAGTCTATCAGATGGCTCTGAGGGACTTCTTCCAAGAGGTAAGGGAGGAGCCAGGATATATAGGAATTCTGCAATAAAAATCAGGTAGTCAGAGCATCAAAAGATTACTGCTAATTAAAGAAAACCAGACATTTCAGGTTAATGAATTGAGTGCTTTTCTATGTATGAGAAGATGCAAGGGTCTGGGCTCATTGAAATAATTCCTTTGATATGCACCTTAACTATCTAGGGCCATTACCCTGCTTTTCTCCATCCCGAATCCTCTTAGGGTACATAGGGTACTGATATGGCAGGCAATAGTTTTCATCTACATAGAGTTAGATACTTTTCCTTCCTGTTCATGAATTCATATTGGGCTCAAATGGAGTTTAGACATATCAGAAAGTATTTGGTAAAGTTTTGGGTGCAGATAGAAGAGCAGGTTTGATTAAGCATTTCATGCTGTGTATTAGTTTCCTAGGGCTGCATTAAAGTACTGCAGACTGGGTGGGTCGGAACAACAGAAATGTATTCTGTCACAGTTTGAGGGCTAGAAGTTCAAAATCAGGGTGTCCTCAGAGCCACACTCCCTCTGGGACTCCGGATAAAATTCTTCCTTCCCAGCTTCTGGGGGTAGTCGACAATCCTTAGCATTCCTTGGCTTGTAGCCTCATCCCTCCTGTCTCTGCCTCTGTCATTACGTGGCCTGCTCCCTGCATGCATCTGTCCCTTCACAAAGCAGTCTTCTCCTGGGTCTTCACATCGTCTCTTAGAAGGACACCAATCATTTTGGATTAAAGGCTCATCCTATTCCGGTATGATCTCATCTTAATGAATTTTATCTGCAACAACCCTATCTCTAAATAAGGTCATACTCTGAGGTATTTTGACATATCTTTTGGGGGACACAATTCAACCCATAACAGGCAAATAGGAAAGGGTATGTTTTGTTAGGGATGGGAAGATACCTGTTTTCAGTCTTAGATATTGGCCCTGTAGCTTAGCTCTTGGATTTGCTTCTGAGCTCTGTGAGGAGAAGGCCTGTAGGCAGACATGGGAGGGGAAATTCACATGAGGATGGATATCTGTGCAACACGGGATGGACCTGAGAGTCTGGGGAAGCGAGGGTGGTTAGGGACAGAGTATCTAAGAGAAAAGAGCTGGACAGAGAGAAGAACCCAGAAATCTGCAGATGGCCCCCTGGAGTATTCAGCTGAATACTGATCAGCTCATATGCATGAGGGAACTATCTAAGGCTAGAGAAAGAACCACCTGGAATGATTACAGATAACAGTGCACTGCAAGAAATGTTAAATGTCATCCTTCAGGCAAAAGGAGAATGGTGACCCATGGAAATACAGATCTGCACAAAGGAATAAGTAGCTCTGAAAATGGTGTTTCCAAGTGTAAATATTTTAAGGCGTTAAAATTATTGTTCAAACCTCTTTAAAAGATAATTGTTTAAACAAAAATAAATACAATGGGGGGAGTTTTGTGCTAGAGAAAGCAGTCATTAAGGACCCTTTGCTTTTAAGTGGGTAGCCCTGAGAAACTGGAGAACGTATGGATGGTAAAAAGTAGATAACTCTTAACTTACGGGTGTCAGTGGAGACTCAGCCATAAATTCTGGTGGCAGATTGTCTTTATACTAAGGGGCGTTAGGGCTTGCCGAAAGTTTTCCCCTGACAGAGTAGGATTGCAGCCCTGGTCAAAGGCTTGAGTTTTCTATTTCAACCTTGAAGCATGCCCTTATAGTACTTTTAAACTCCTTTCCTGGGCAAATTTGGAAAATTGAGACTACTTCACTAATGTAAAGTAGTTTTCAGTTTTCTCTCCCATGAGAGATCTTGTGGAAAGATGTTTGTGAAGAACATTTTCTAGGTGCCCTTATGGTGACCTCAATGGCAAGAATTACGGAAGATTATTCAAATAAATATAAATTTGATAGAAATATACACTCTCAGAAAAGAACAGATAAGAAATCGGGAAAATGGAATTTCAAATCTATTTGAATCCGGACAACCAACGTAAAAATGATGCCAAGTTTTTCATCCAAACAGATGTTTATGTTAGGAAATCAATAACCATTTAAAAATCTTTTTTTAAAAAAGAGGGGGAAGGGGTAGGAGGAAGAAGATGAAATCAAAATAAAATCATGAAATAGAGTTCTAAGAGAGTTTTTATAACAGTAACCCCTGTAGTATTAATCACATATTCAATTTATGATATTGACTTTCAATTAGAAACTTTTTTTTATGAGGAATTGAACTATTTCTATTTCTTTTCTTATCTCGATTCTGCCTGAAAGCATAGATGATAATTTCACAGTAGTGCTGTAAGAAAATTAGTTTTAGAAATATTCAACATTTATCTCTGAGATTAATTTGGAGTTTATCAGTTTCTAGACGTAAGATCATACGAGTAGTACTGAATCCTGTATCGTGGGAGTGTGAATTGCAGTGGGAGTGTGGCCGTCGATGAGGCTGGGCAGATAATCAAGAGTCAGTGCACAAGGGCATGTGAGCACTTGATTCCGTGGGTCCACAGTTCCCTCTTTGGCATTGGCATCAATGTGCCATTTGACCTGGAAGTAAAAGAATAAGTGTATTGCATCTTTCTGGAGCATCGATTTACTCAAAATCTGGTGGGGTGAAGTGTTAGGTGTAAAAAGTTTAAAAGATTAATATTATAACAAATATGGTTGTGCTATCGAGAATGATATTTATGGTAACATTCGGGTTTAAGTACAGTGGAATCTGGCAGCATATCATAAAGATCTGCTGTGGTAGCTGTTTGCTCTTCTTTGCTTTTTACAGTACTGTCGAGAGAAACAATTTGGAAGTCTGTTGTAGATAACAGGGTCTGGATTGAAGGGAAAGGGTCTAGGTTTGTTTCTTTATTATAAAATGAGGATAATACTTGCCCGGCGGCTTAGCTTTCAAGGGCATTGTCAGGTTGAAAGATTTTAGCTGTGAAGGAGGTGAGAGAAAACCCCAGATGGAGGTGCTGGGAATTGAACCCAGGGCCTTGTGCATGCTAAGCACATGCTCTACCACTGAGCTACACCCCCTCTCCCTAAGAGGTTGTTAAACAGCACCTTGTAAGCAATAACAGGACTCCTGAACTGTAAGGGGAAAAAAAACCCAGCAGAGGTGATAAAATCAAAAGAAGAAAAAAATATTCTGAAGGTTGATGAACAATCCTCAGATTTAGGGAAAAACTCAAGTGCTTTTCTATTAGATTTCTCCATTATCACCTAGTACTCAACTGTGTGCTTCTCTTACCATAGGCTTCTGAGCTGTTAGAATCCTACCCAGGTTTTCTGGCTACTTTACAGAGTGTAAATGTTATTTCTCTCTTGAATATCTTCCTTTCGATTCTTAGAACTTCTCCTTCGACTACCTCTTCCTCTCCAAGAGACAGTTTCCAATTTCAGCTAGTATTACTGAACTTGACCTACTGTGCTAGCCTCATGGCAAACAATAACAACAAACAAACAAACAAAAACTTACTCTCTAAATCACTTCCTGAAAGTATCCCCCAGTTGCAGACTTGTCAAATCTTTGCTTCTATGATGGTCTTCAGATTAGACTTTATCTTATGAGCTGTTCTTATGTCTGTACAACTTCCATCCTCCTGCAAGATCATAGCTACAAACGGCCAAATTGACAGAGCAAACAGTTTAAAAAGAACCCTCTGAATAGAGTATGTCATTGTGATTTATCAGGGGCAAATGAGAATCAGAGACTATAAAATGATGCTTTTAAGCTAAAAGATTTCTAAAGTTCATTTGCGACTTAATCATTTAATCACCTTCCAAGACTGATGATACAAAGTTAAAATTTGTTTGGTGCCTAGGACCTATCACAGCTTAAGCCCTGTCCACACTCTAGCCTCATCTCCTGCCTCTCTATAGACCATGCTATTTTCTTTGCAGCCCAGATCTGCTTCCCAAACAGACCACAACCTACCATGGCTGCATGCTTTTGCATAGTTTGGTAATTTTCTTCCTTAAATTACATTATTAGCAAATTCAACCTTCAGCTCAGGTGTTGTTTTTTCTATGAAGCATTTTCTGCCCCACTCTTCCTCAGGCCCAGTGAGACCCTCTTTTCATTTTTGGATATAATATATTCATTATATCATGATAAATTATTTTTATAACTACTTTATTATTGAGATATTGAGATATGTAAATACAGTAAAATCCACAGATCTTATACGCAGAGTTTAATGAATCTTGGTGACAAATGTATATACTTGCTTAACCACCACTTGTATCATGATTTAAAACATGGCTGTTATTCCTCAAAGTTCCCCTTTTCCAGACAGCCCTTCCTCCCCTACACCTGAAGGGAAATGCTTTTCTGATTTCTATCACCATACTACGGTTTTGCCTTTTTTAAAACTTCATAGACATGGAACCATTAGAACATGTACTCCTTCATGCCTGGCTTCTTCGGTATATTAAAGATTCTTACCCATGGTTGTGTTTACCAGTAGTTCATTTCTTTTTTATTATCAGAAGTAGTCCATTGAATACGTATACCATAATCTATTTGTCCATTCACTTCTCTTAAGTATTTGAGTTGCTTTTATAGTGTTTGGATACTGTGTGTAATGCTGCTATGAACATTCTTGTACAGGACTTTTTGTAGACGCATGTTTTCACTGGTATTGAGTAAATAACTAGTAGTGGACATGCTGAGTCAAAGGGCAGGTGTATGTTGAATTTTATAAATAAGGTCCAATTGTTTTCCAAACCGTTTTACACTCCTACCCAAAAATCTATGAGAGGCCTGCTTATGCCATATCCTTGTCAACACTTAGAACTGTCATTTTATACATATTTTAAAATTGCATATAAAGTGTAAAATTGATGTTTTGACATATGTGAACTATGAAATTATCACCACAATCAAGATAATGAGCATATTCTTCATCCCTCAGAGTTTCCTTGTGCCCTTTTGTAATCCCATCCTGCCCCTCTCCTTCCCCTCCTCTGCCCTTGAAATTATTGATCTGCATTCTGTCACTAAGCTTTGGTTTGCATTTTGTAGGATTTTGTATAATAGAATCGTACAGTAAGTATTTTTTTTGGTCTGGATTGTTCACTCAACATAATTATGCTGAGATTTGTCTAAGTGATTACTTGTATCAATATTTTCTTCCTTTTTCTTGATGAGAAGTATTCCATTGTATATACTACATATAAAATACCTTTGTATATCCATTCACCTGTTGTTATACACTTTGATTATTTCCAGGAATTGGCCCTTATAAATGAAGCTAGAATGAGCATTCATGTATAATTCTTCCTATGGTTGCATATTTTATTTTCTTCTGTGTAAATATGTGGAAGTGGAATGGCCGAGTCATATAGTGCTTTTTTTTTTAACATCTTTATTGGAGTATAATTGCTTTACAATGTTGTGTTAGTTTCTGCTGTATAACAAAGTGAATCAGCTATACATATACATATATTCCCATATGTCCTCCCTCATGTGTCTCCCTCCCACCTTCCCTATCCCACCCCCTAGGTGGACACAAAGCACCGAGCTGATCTCCCTGTACTATGCAGCTGCTTCCCGCTAGCTATTTTACATTTGGTACTCTATATATGTTCATGCCACTCTCTCACTTCGTCCCCCTCACCGTGTCCTCAAGTCCATTCTCTACGTCTGCGTCTTTATTCCAGTCCTGCCCCTAGGATCTTCAGAACCATTTTTTTTTTCAGATTCCATATATATGTGTTACCATACAGTATTTGTTTTTCTCTTTCTGACTTACTTCACTCTGTATGACAGTCTCTAGGTCAATCCACCTCACTACAAATAACTCAATTTCTTTTCATTTTATGGCTGAGTAATATTCTATTGTATATATATGCCACATCTTCTTTATCCATTCATCTCTCAATGGACACTTAGGTTGCTTCCATGTCCTGGCTATTGTAAATAGAGCTGCAGTGAACATTGTGGTACATGACTGTTTTTGAATTATGGTTTTCTCAGCATATATGCCCAGTAGTGGGATTGCTGGGTCACATGGTAGTTCTATTTTTAGTTTTTTAAGGAACCTCCATACGGTTCTCCATAGTGGCTGTATCAATTTACATTCCTACCAACAGTGCAAGAGGGTTCACTTTTCTAAACACCCTCTCCAGTATTTATTGTTTGTAGATTTTTTGATAGTGGCCATTTTGACTGGTACGAGGTGATACCTCACTGTAGTTTTAATTTGCATTTCTCTAATGATTAGTGATCTTGAGCATCCTTTCATCTGTTTGTTGGCAATCTGTATATCTTCTTTGGAGAAATGTCTGTTTAGATCTTCTGCCCATTTTTGGATTGGGTTGATTGTTTTTTTGATATTGAGCTGCATGAGCCGCTTGCATATTTTGCAGATTAATCCTTTGTCAGTTGCTTCATTTACAAATATTTTCTCCCATTCTGAGGGTTGTCTTTTCATCTTGTTTATGGTTTCCTTTGCTGTGCAAAAGCTTTTAAGTTTCATTAGGTCCCATTTGTTTATTTTTGTTTTAATTTCCATTTCTCTAGGAGGTGGGTCAAAAAGGATCTTGCTGTGATTTATGTCATAGAGTGTTCTGCCTATGTTTTCCTCTAAGAGTTTGATGGTGTCTGGCCTTACATTTAGGTCTTTAATCCATTTTGAGTTTATTTTTGTGTATGGTGTTAGGGAGTGTTCTAATTTCATTCTTTTAATGTAGCTGTCCAGTTTTCCCAGCACCACTTATAGAAGAGGCTGTCTTTTCACCATTGTATATTCTTGCCTCCTTTATCAAAGATAAAGTGACCATATGTACGTGGATTTATCTCTGGGCTTTCTATCCGGTTCTATTGATCTATATTTCTGTTTCTGTGCCAGTACCATACTGTCTTGATTACTGTAGCTTTGTAGTATAGTCTGAAGTCCAGGAGCCTGATTCCTCTAGCTCCATTTTTCTTTCTCAAGATTGCTTTGGCTATTTGGGGTCTTTTGTGTTTCCATACAAATTGTGAAATATTTTGTTCTAGTTCTGTGAAAAATGCCATTAGTAGTTTGATAGGGATTGCACTGAATCTGTAGATTGCTTTGGGTAGTAGAGTCATTTTCACAATACTGATTCTACAAATCCAAGAACATGGTATATCTCTCCATCTGTTTGTAACATCTTTAATTTCTTTCATCAATGTCTTATAGTTTTTTGCATACAGGTCTTTTGTCTCCTTAGGTAGGTTTATTCCTAGATATTTTATTCTTTTTGTTGCAGTGGTGAATGAGATTGTTTCCTTAATTTGTCTTTCAGATTTTTCATCATTAGTGTATAGGAATGAAAGAGATTTCTGTGCATTAATTTTGTATCCTGCTGCTTTACCAAATTCATTGATTAGCTGTAGTAGTTTTCTGGTAGCATCTTTAGGATTCTCTATGTATAGTATCATGTCATCTGCAAACAGTGACAGTTTTACATCTTCTTTTCCAATTTGGATTCTTTTATTTCTTTTTCTTCTCTGATTGCTGAGGTTAAAACTTCCAAAACTATGTTGAATAATACTGGTGAGAGTGGGCAACCTTGTCTTGTTCCTGATCTTAGAGGAAATGGTTTCAGGTTTTCACCGTTGAGAAAGACGTTGGCTGTGAGTTTGTCATAAATGGCTTTTATTACATTGAGGTAATTTCCCTCTATGCCTACTTTCTGGAGGGTTTTTATCATAAATGAGTGTTGAATTTTGTTGAAAGCTCTTTCTGCATCTATTGAGATGCTCATATGGTTTTTCTCCTTCAATTTGTTAATATGGTTTATCACATTGATTGATTTACGTATATTGAAGAATCCTTGCATTCGTGGCATAAACCACACTCGATCATGGTGTATGATCCTTTAATGTGCTGTTGGATTCTGTTTGCTAGTATGTTGTTGAGGATTTTTGCATCTATGTTCATCAGTCATATTGGCCTGTAGTTTTCTTTCTTTGTGACATCTTTGTCTGGTTTTGGTATCAGGGTGATGGTGGCCTCATAGAATGAGTTTGGGAGTGTTCCTCCCTGTACTGTACTTTGGAAGAGTTTGAGAAGGATAGGTGTTAGCTCTTCTCTAAGTGTTTGATAGAATTCGCCTGTGAGGCCGTTTGGTCCTGGGTTTTGTTTGTTGAAAGATTTTTAATCACAGTTTCAAATTCAGTGCTTGTAAACAGTCTGTTTATATTTTCTATTTCTTCCTGGTTCAGTCTCAGAAGGTTGTGCTTTTCTAAGAATTTGTCCATTTCTTCCAGGTTGTTCATTTTTTGGGCATATAGTTGCTTGTAGTAATCTCTCATGATCCTTTGTATTTCTGCAGTGTCAGTTGTTACTTCTCCTTTTTCATTTCTGATTCTATTGACTTGCGTCTTCTCCCTTTTTTTCTTCATGAGTCTGGCTAATGGTTTATCAATTTTGTTTACCTTCTAAAAGAACCAGCCTTTGGTTTTCTTGATCTTTGCTATCATTTCCTTCATTTCTTTTTCATTTATTTCTGATCTGATCTTTATGATTTCTTTCCTTCTTCTAACTTTTGGGGGTTTTTTTTTTCTGTTCTTCTTTCTCTCATTGCTTTAGGTATAAGGTTAGGTTGTTTATTTGAGATGTTTGGTGTTTCTTGAGGTAGGATTGTATTGCTATAATTTTCCTTTTAGAACTGCTTTTGCTGCATCCCATAGGTTTTGGGTCATGGTGTTTTCATTGTCATTTGTTTCTAGGTATTTTTTGATTTCCTCTTTGATTTCTTCAGTGATCTCTAGGTTATTTAGTAGTGTATTGTTTAAGGTCCATGTGTTTGAATTTTTAAAGATTTTTCCTGTAACTGATATCTAGTCTTATAGCGTTGTGTTTGGGAAAGATACTTTATATGATTTCAATTTTCTTAAATTTACCACGGCTTGATTTGTGACCCAAGATACGATCTATCCTGGAGAGTGTTCCATGAGCACTTGAGAAGTAAGTGTATTCTGTTGGTTTTGGATGGAATGTCCTGTAAATATCAATTAAGTCCATCTTGTCTAATGTGTCATTTAAAGCTTGTGTTTCCTTGTTTATTTTCATTTTGGATGATCTGTCCATTGGTGAAAGTGGGGTGTTAAAATCCCCTACTTTTATTGTGTTACTGACAATTTCCCCTTTTATGGCTGTTAACATTTGCCTTATGTATTGAGGTGCTCCTATGTTGTGTGCATAAATATTTACAATTGTTATACCTTCCTCTTGGATTGATCCCTTGATCATTCTGTAGTGTCCTTCTTTGTCTCTTGTAATAGTCTTTATTTTAAAGTCTATTTTGTCTGACATGAGAATTGTTAGTTCAGGTTTCTTTTGATTTCCATTTTCATGGAATATCTTTTTCCATCCCCTCACTTTCAGTCTGCATGTGTCCCTAGGTCTGAAGTGGTCTCTTGTAGTCCTCATAAATACGTGTCTTGTTTTTGTATCAATTCAACCAGTCTTTGTCTTTTGGTTGGAGCATTTAAGCCATTTACATATAAGATAGTTTTTGATATGTATGTTCCTATTATCATTTTCTCAATTTTTTTTGGTTTGTTATTGTAGGTCTTTTCCTTCTCTTGTGTTTTCTGCCTAAAGAAGTTCCATTAGCATTTGTTGTAAAGCTGGTTTGGTGGTGCTGAATTCTCTTAGCTTTTGCTTGTCTGTAAAGGTTTTAATTTCTCCATTGAATCTGAATGAGATCCTTGCTGGGTAGAGTAATCTTGGTTTTAGCTTTTTCCCTTACATCACTTTAAATTTGTCCTGTCACTCCCTTCTGGCTTGCAGAGTTTCTGCTGAAAGATCAGCTGTTAACCTTATGGGGATTCCCTTGTATGTTACTTGTTGCTTTTCCCTTGCCGCTTTTAATATTTTTTCTTTGTATTTAATTTTTGATAGTTTGATTAATATGTTTCTTGGTGTGTTTCTCCTTGGATTTATCCTGTATGGGACTCTCTCTGCTTCCTGGATTTGACTGAATATTTCCTTACCCATATTAGGGAAGTTTTCAACTATAATCTCTTCAAATATTTTCTCAGTCCCTTTTTTTTCTCTTCTTCTTCTGGGACCCCTATAATTCTAATGTTGGTGTGTTTATTGTTGTCCCAGAGGTCTCTGAGGTTGTCCTCAATTCTTGTCATTCTTTTTTCTTTATTCTGCTCTGCTGTAGTTATTTCCACTCTTTTATCTTCCAGGTCACTTTTCCCTTCTTCTGCCTCAGTTATTCTGCTATTGATTCCTTGTAGAGAATTTTAAATTTCATTTATTTTATTGTTCATCATTGTTTGTTTGCTCTTTAGTTCTTCTAGGTCCTTGTTAAACATTTCTTGGATTTTCTCCAGTCTATTTCCAAGATTTTGGCTCATCTTTACTATCATTACTCTGAATTCTTTTTCAGGTAGACCGCCTATTTCCTCTTTATTTGTTTGGTCTGGTGGGTTTTTACCTTGCTCCTTAATCTGCTGTGTTTTTCTCTGTCTTCTCATTTTACTTAACTTACTGTGTTTGGGTTCTCCTTTTCACAGGCTGCAGGTTCATAGTTCCCGTTGTTTTTGGTTTCTGCCCCCATTGGGTAAGGTTGGTTTAGTGGGTTGTGTAGGCCTCCTGGTGGAGGGGGCTGGTGCCTGTGTTCTGGTGGATGAGGCTGGATCTTGTCTTTCTGGTAGGGAGGACCACATCTGGTGGTGTGTTTTGGGATGTCTGTGAACTTATTATGATTTTTTGCAACCTCTCTGCTAATGGGTGGGGTTGTGTTCCTGTCTTGCTAGTTGTTTGGCATAGGGTGTCCAGCACTGTAGCTTGCTGGTCATTGAGTGGAGCTGGGTCTTAGCGTTGAGATAGAGATCTCTTGGACAGCTTTCGTCATTTGATGTTACGTGGGTCTGGGAGGTCTCTGGTGGACCAGTATCCTGAACTCGGCTCTCCCACCTCAGAAGCTCAGGCCTGACACCCAGCCGGAGCACCAAGACCCTGTCAGCCACACGGCTCAGAAGAAAAGGGAGGAAGGAAAGAAAAAATAAAATAAAGTTATTAAAATAAAAGAATTATTAAAAGTTCAAAAGAGTAATAAAAAAAGAAAGAAGAGAGCAACCAAACCAAAAAACAATTCCACCAGTGATAAGAAGTGCTAAAAACTCTACTAAAAAAACAAACAAACCAAAAAGAAACAAACAAAGAAAAAAACCCAAAAAAACCCAGAGAGATAGAACCCTAGGACAAATGGTAAGAGCAAAGCTATACAGACAAAATCACACAAAGAGGCGTACACATACAGATTCACAAAAAGAGAAAAAGGAAAGAAATATATATATACATTAAAAGAAAAAGGAAGAAAGCAACCAAATCAATAAACAAATCTACCAATCGTAATAAGCTCTAAATACTAAACTAAGCTAAACATAAAACCAGAAAAAATTATATGCAGAAAGCAAACCCCAAGTCTACAGTTGCTCCCCAAAGTCCACCGCCTCAGTTTTGGGATGATTCGTTGTCTATTCAGGTATTCCAGAGATGCAGGGTACATCAAGTTGATTGTGGAGATTTAATCCGCTGCTCCTGAGGCTGCTGGGAGAGATTTCCCTTTCTCTTTTTTGTTTGCACAGCTCCTGGGATTCAGCTTTGGTTTTGGCCCTGCCTCTGCCTGTAGTTTGCCTGAGGGCATCTGTTCCCCGCTCAGACAGGACGGGATTAAAGTAGCAGCTGATTTGGGGGCTCTGGCTCACTCAGGCTGGGGGGAGGGAGGGGTACAGAATGCGGGGCGAGCCTGTGGCAGCAGAGGCTGGTGTGACGTTGCACCAGCCCGAGGCGCGCCGTGTGTTCTCCCGGGGAAGTTGTCCCTGGATCACAGGACCCTGGCAGTGGCGGGCTGCACAGGCTCCCGGGAGGGGCAGTGTGGAGAGTGACCTGTGCTCGCACACAGGCTTCTTGGTGGCTGCAGCAGTAGCCTTAGCATCTCATGCCCATCTGTGGTGTCCACGCTGATAGCTGTGGCTCACGCCCATCTCTGGGGCTCGTTTAGGCAGTGCTCTGAATCCCCTCTCCTTGCACACCCTGAAACAATTGTCTCTTGCCTCTTAGGTATTTCCAGACTTTTTCTCCTACTCCCTCCTGGGTAGCTGTGGCGCACTAGCACCCTTTAGGCTGTGTTCACGCAGCCAACCTCAGTCCTCTCCCTGGGATCCGACCTCCGACCTCTGAAGCCTGAGCCTCAGCTCCCAGCCCCCGCCCACCCCGGTGGGTGAGCAGACAAGCCTCTCAGGCTGGTGAGTGCTGGTCGGCACTGATCCTCTGTGCGGGAATCTCTCCGCTTTGCCCTCCGCACCCCTGTTGCTGCGCTCTCCTCCGTGGCTCCAAAACTCCCCCCCCGACCCCCCATCTCCACCAGTGAAGGGGCTTCCTAGTGTGTGGAAACTTTTCTTCGTTCACAGCTCCCTCCCAGAGGTGCAGGTCCCGTCCCTTATCTTTTGTCTCTGTTTTTTTCTTTTTTCTTTTGCTCTACCCAGGTACGTGGGGAGTTTCTTGCCTTTTGGGAAGTCCGAGGTCTTCTGCCAGCGTTCAGTAGGTGTTCTGTAAGAGTTGTTCCACATGTAGTTGTATTTTTGATGTATTTGTGGGGAGGAAGGTGATCTCCACATCCTTCTCCTCCGCCACCTTGAAGGCACACCCTCAAGAGGAGAGATTCTTCCATATGGTGCTTTATATCTAAATTTTTAATAACATTTCCCTACCTTCCAAAGCAGTTGCCCCATTTTGCATTCCCATAAGCATCTTTTTCAAAAATCCATTGACCACATATGATTTGCGTCTATTTCTGGATACTCTGTTATAGTCCACTGATCTATTCGCCCATCTTTAGGTTAGTACCACATTTTCTTAATTACTGTAGTTTTAATATAAATCCTAAATTCACGTAGTTTAAATCCTTCAACTTTGTTCTTCTGCACAATTGCTTTGGCTACTGAAGATTGTCTGCATTTCTATGTGAATTTACAACTGGCTTGGCAATGTCTACAAGAAGCCTGCTTATATTTTAACTGAGATTTTGTTGAATCTATTCATCAATTTGGGAGCAATTGACATCTGAACCAAATTGAGTCTTTCCACTGCGAACATAGTGTACATGTGCATGTGTGTGCTTGTGTGTGTTTATCCATTTATGTAGGTCTTTACATTTCTCTCAGCAAAACTTTTAAGTATAAATTTCCTGCCGTTTTTTGTCATACCTTCCCCTAAGTTTTTCATGTTTTTTGATGCTACTGTAAATGGTATCTTTCTTTAGGTTCATTTACCAGTTAGTTGTTATTAGGCTGTAAATATGCAATGATTTTTTTTCTCATTTTAAGTAGATTTTATTTTTTAGAGCAGTTTTAAATTCATAGGAAAATTGGGCAGAAAATACAAGAGTTCCCATACACTCCCTGTCTCAAACATGACAGTCCTCCCACCATCAACATCTCACACCAGAGGACTACACTTGTTATAATCAGTGTACCTCTACTGACACATTATTATTACATAAAGTCCATAGTTTACATTACTGTTCAATCTTGGTGTTGCACATTCTTTGGGTTTTAGAAAATGCATAATAAAAGGTATCTACCATTATATAGTAGTATCTTACAGAATATTTTCACTGCATTAAAAATCCTCTGTGCTCTGCATATTCATCCCTCCCACCCCCCGCCAAGCCCAGGTAATCACCAGCCTTTTTACTGTTTCCATTGTTTTGCCTTTTCCAGAATGTCATACAGTTGGAGTCATATAATATATAAACTTTTAAGATTGGCTTCTTTCATTAGTGGTATGCATTTACGTTTCCTCCAGGTCTTTTCATGGCTTGATATCTCATTTCTTATTAGTGCTGAAAAATATTCCATTGTCTGCATGTACCACAGTTTATTTACCAGTTCACCTACTGAAGGACATCTTGGTTGCTTCTGAGTTTTGGCAATTATGAATAAAGCTATTTATAAACATTCATGTGTAGGTTTTTGTGTAGATGTTTTCAGTTCATTTGGGTAAATATTAAGAATTGTGATTGCTGCATCATATGGTAAGAATTTGTTTAGTTTTGTAAGAAACTGCCAAATTGTCTTCCAAGTGGTTGTACTATTTTGCATTCCCACCCAATAATGAATGAGAGTTCCTGTTACCCTAAATACTCACCAGCATTTGGTGTTGTCAGTGTTCTGGATTTTGGACATAGTGTGTAGCAGTAACTCACTGTTGTTTTAATTTGCATTTTCCTAATAGCATGATATAGAGCATCTTTCACAAGATTGTTTGCCATCTTTATACCTTCTTCGGTGAGGTGTAAGTTCAGTT
This sequence comes from Balaenoptera borealis, assembly GCF_965194805.1. Classification (NCBI taxonomy): domain Eukaryota; kingdom Metazoa; phylum Chordata; class Mammalia; order Artiodactyla; family Balaenopteridae; genus Balaenoptera; species Balaenoptera borealis. The sequence continues at coordinate 114,618,906 of NC_138873.1, read as the reverse complement.
CTTTTGCTCATTTGAAAATCAGATTGTTTTCTTACAGTTGAGTTTTAAGAAATCTTATATTTTAGGTCTTTTATCGGATGTGCCTTTTGCAAACATTTTCTCCTAGTCAGTCTGTAATTTGTTTTCTGATTCTCTTGATACAACTGATTTTTGAACTTTGTATCTTTTAATTTTGAGAGGCAATTGATCTTATATCCTTAAATCTTGAAATTTGAGGTTTTTGGAGATTCTCTAGTATTTTCCATCATGTCATCTATAAACAGAGATAGATATAATGCATACTTTTTCTTTCTTTCCTCTCTTCCTCCCTTCCATCCTTCCTTTTGTTCTCTCCCCTTCCCTCCCTCCCTCCTTCTTCCCTCCTTCCTTCCTACCTTCCTTCCTTCCTTCCATTCTGTCTTTCTGTGCCTCCCTCCCTTCCTTCCTTCCTTCCTACCTTCCTTCACTGGCTAACAGTGCCATACAATTTTGAATACAAATGAGAGCAGACATTCTTGCCTTGTTCCTAATCTTAGGTGGAAAATAGTGAGTTTCTACGTTATGATATTATCTCTGGGTTTCTGGTAGATACCCTTTACCAGACTAAGGGAGTTCCTTTTTATTTCTAGTTTGCTGAGAGATTTTATGGATGAGTGTTGGATATTATCAAATGCTTTTCCCTCATAAACTTAGATGCTAATATTTTTCTGCTAATGTGGTGAATTACATTGATTGGGTTTTGAGTGATAAACTAAACTTGCATTTTTGAGTCAAACCCCACTTGTAATATTATCCTTTTAATATATTTCTGTAATTGATTTATGAACATTTTGTTAAGAATTTGTGTAGTTAGGTTTTTGATCAGTGAATATGGTCTATAGTTTTCTTTTCTTGAAATGTCTTTGTTTAATTTGATGTTAGTGTTATGTTGGCATCATAGAATGAGTTAAATAGAACAGTTCTTGTTCAAGTTTTTGAAGAGTTTTTGGAGAATTAGTAATTTTCCCTTAAATGATTGGTAGAATTCACTAGTGAAACCAAATGGGTCTGGAATTTTCTTCCAAGTAAGGTTCTTACTGCTAATTTAATTTCTTTAAAGATACAGGACTTTTGACTTATCTGTTTCTTTATGAGTTAGCTCTGTATCCTTCAAGGAATTAGTACATTTCATTTAAGTTTTCTAATTTATTGACATAAAGCATTTCATAAAATTCCATTGTTATATTTTTAACAAAAACAGATTCTGCATTGTCATGTTTCTTTTACCTTTTTAAAAAAAAATTTATGGGGTATAGTTGATTTACAGTGTTGTGTTAGTTTCAGGTATACAGCAAAGTGATTCAGTTATACATATACATATAGTCATTTTTTTTTAGATTCTTTTCTCATATAGGTTATCACAGAATATTGGATAGTGTTCCCTGTGCTATACTGTAAGTCCTTGTTGGTTACCTATTTTATGTATAGTAGTGTGTTTATGTCAGTCCCAAGCTCCTGATTTATCCCTCCTCACCATGTTTCCCCTTTGGTAACCATAAATTTGTTTTCTATATCTGTAAGTCTGTTTCTGTTTTGTAAATAAATTCATTTGTATCATTTTTTAAATACACTGTCATTTTTCTGATTAGTTACATTTGTGTCTCTCCTCTCTCTCTCCCTCTCTTTCTCTCCTGATAAATCTGGTTAAAGGTCAGTCAACTGCACTGAACTCCTCAAAAAAACAGCTTTTAGTTTCACCAATTTCCTCTATTTTTTAAAAAAAAATTTCCCCTCTAATCTTTATCATTTCCATTATTTTGCTGACTTTGGATTTGATTTGCACATCTTTTTCCATGATGAAATGTCTCTATCGTTTTATCAGTGTTAGCATTGTCAATCTTTTTCTGTTCTTTAACTTTTAACTTATGTGTGCCTTGATATGTAGAGTGCATGTATTCTGGGAAACCTATAATTGACTTTTCCCCTCTACAGTCTGATAAGTTCTGCATTTTAATTGAAAAATTTAGATAGTTTACCATTAATTTGATTATTAATAGGTAAGGACAGAAATCTGCCATTTTAGTATTTAGTTTCTTTTTTTTTTTAATCTCTCCTTTGATATGTGTTTTCTCTATTTTAGCCTTCTTTTGGATTAATTGAATGTTTTTGTGATTCCATTTTAACTCTTGTTGATTTATTACCATTTAAATGTTACTTTCAGGTTTATAGCAAACACGTTTAATTTATCACCATATATCTCCAAGTAATATTATACCATTATACTTAATATGTAAAAAACTTAAGACAATATAATTCTTTTACTAACCTTCTGGTCTTTGTTCTGTTCTTGTCATGCATTTAACTTCTGCATATGCTGTAAATTCCACACTACATTGCTATTATATTTGCTTAAAAGAGCTACAAATAATAAGAAAAAATCTTTTATGTATAAAAACATATTTACTATTTTCAAGCCTCTTCATTTCTTTGTGTATGTCCAAATATATATCTGGTATTATTTTCCTTCTGCCTGAAGAACATGTTTTAATATTTCTTGTAGTTCAAGTCCCCTAGCCTGTGGGTCCTGCACTGAAAAGATGAGCTCCCAGAATGTTTGGCTTTGAAAACCATGGGGCTTAACTTTGGGAGAGCAGGAGGGAAATAGGAAACACAGACTCTGCTTTTAAAGGGTGAATCAAAAATCTCACATGCTACAAGTCCCAGCACAGATGAATAAGTTTAAAAAGTGTCTTTTGCTGATTTGGACAGCCTCCCCAAGAGGCAGGAGGCATCTGGGGCTCCTTCTAAGGGTGGAGGCACTGGTAGCAGTCATTTTGGGATCTCATTCTACCATACTAATCCCAGAGCAGGCATGAGCCATTTTGATATCCTCCTTTTAGCCTATTAGTGCTGGAGGCATTCCCCACTTACTGGCAGGCCCACATCAGTGCAGGGCCTCACAGCAGCCATGCCAGAGGGCAGCCTTGCCTACCAGCACACCCACACTGGTTGGCTCTGCCACAGCAGAAGGGTGCATGCAGCCCACATAGGGGACACCCCTGGGGTATCAGGCTCTACTGGCCAAAGGGGAGAGTTTTGCTCGGCCCAATAGGACATCTCCTTCATAAGGCTACTTATCTAAGTTCAGGAAGAGTTTTGTACAGAAGCAAAAACTAAAAGAGTTCAGCACGGCTAGTCCAGCTATACAAGAAATGTTAAAAGGACTTCTCTAAGCAGAAAAGAAAATATAACTAGAAATATGAAAATTATGGAAGAAAAGTCTCATAGGTAAAGGCAAACATATAATAAAAGTAGTAGATAAGCCACTTATAAATCTATCAGGATAGTTAAAAGACAAAAATAGTAAAACCATCTCTATCCACAATAAGTAGTTAAGAGATACACGCACACACAAAAAGATGTAAAATACAACATTGAAAACATAAAACCTAGTGTAGGGACTAAAAATGTAAGGCCATTAAAATGTGTTTGAACTTTAGAAATCATCAAATTAAAATAAACAACATATATATATGTATGTATGTATATGCTTTTATCTGTGAAGCTCATGGTAACTACAAACCAATAACCTACAATAACCTATAGTGAACACAGAAAAAATAAAGTGAAAGGGATCCAAACATAACACAAAAGATAGTCATCAAATCATAAGGGAAGACAACAAGAGAAGAAAGGAACAGAGAAGAACTACAAAAACAAGGAGAAAACAGTTTAAAAATGACAATAAGTACCTACCTATCAATAATTACTTTAAATGTAAATGCAATACATTTTCCAACCAAAAGACAAAGTGGCTGAATGGGTAAAAAAAGACCCATATATATGCTGCCTACAAGAGACTCACTTCAGATCTAAAGACAAACAGCCTGAAAGTGAGAGTATATAAAAAGGTATTCCATGCAAATGAAAATAGAAAGAAACCTGGGGAAGAAATACTTATATCAGACATAACTTTGTTTAAAATCAAAGACTGTACAAAAAAGGGCAATACATAATGATAAAGGGATCAATCCAACAGCAAGATATAACACTTATAAATATATATGCACGCAACATAGAAATACCTATATACACAAGGCAAATATTAACAAACATAAATGGAGAAATTGACAGTAAAACAATAATAAAAGGAATTTAACACCTAACTTATTTCGATGGACAGATTACCCAGACAGAAAATCAATAAGGAAAAACTGGCTTAAATGGCACACTAGAGTAGATTGACCTAACATTCAAAGATCAGAATACACCTTCTTTTCAAGTGCATATAGTGCAGTGTTGGTAGTATAATGGTGAGCATAGCTACCTTCTAGGTGCATGTGCAACAATCTCCAGGATAGAGCACATGCTAGGCCACAAAAGAAGTCTCAATCATTTTAAGAAGATTGAAATTATACCAACATATTTTCTGACCAAAAAGGTGGAAGACTACAATAAGAAACTGCAAAAAATACAAACACATGGAGTCTAAACAATATGCAACTAAACAACGAATGGATCATTGAAGAAATAAAAGGAAAATTTTTTAAAAACCTGAATATAAATGAAAATGGAAACACAACATGCCAATATTTATATGATTCAGCAAAAGCAGCTCTAAGAGGGAAGTTTGTAGCAATACAGCCTACCTCAGAAAACAAGAAAAATGTCGAATAAATGATCTAACCTTATACCTAAAGGAACTAAAAAAAGAACAAACAAAACCAAAGTTAGGACAAGGAAACAAATAATAAAGATCAGAACAGAAATAAATGAAATATAAACTTAAAAAAAGAAAAGAAAAGATTAAGGAAACTAAGAGCTGTTTCTCTGAAAAGAAATAAACAAAATTGATAAACCTTTAACCAGACTCATCAAGAAAAGAAGAGAGGGCCCAAATCAATAAAATCAGAAATGGGGAATTCCCTGGTGGTCCAGTGGTTAGGACTTGGTGCTCTCACTGCCAGGGGCCCAGGTTCAATCCCTGGTCACAGGACTATGATCCCACAAGCTGCACAACAAGGCCCGCCCCCCCCCCCCCCAAAAATCAGAAATGAAAGAGGAGGAGTTACAAGCAAAATCACAGAAATACAAAGGATCAAAGTGATTACTGTGAACAACTGTATGCCAACAAGTAAACGCCTACAAATTAACAATATGCCAAGACTGAATCAGGAAGAAACAGAAAATATAAACCGATCATGAATTGATTAAAGAAATTGAGTCAGTAATCAAAAAAAACTCCCAACAAGCAAAAGTCCATGACTGGATGGCTTCACTGGTGAATTCTACCAAATATTTAAAGAAGAGTTAACAACTATTCCCCTCAAACTAATCAAAAAATTGAAGAGGAAGGAATGCCTCATAACTCATTCTGTGAGTCCAGCATTACCCTGATACCAAAACCAGACAAAGACACCCCAAAAAAAAAATTCCAGGCCAATATCACTGATGAACGTATGCAAAAATCTTCAACGAAATACTAGCACACTGAATTCAACAATACATTAAAAGATTCATACACCATGACCAAGTGGGATTTATACTCAGAATGCAAGAATGGTTCAATATCTGTGATTAAATCAACATGAATCACCAACTTAATGAAATGAAGAATAAAAACCTTGTGATTACCTCAATAGAGGCAGAAAAATCTTTTGACAGAATTCAAAATCCATTTATGATAAAAGTTCTCAACAAAGTGGAAACAGAGGAAATATACCTCAACATAATAAAGGCCATACATGACCATGCATAGCCAATATCATATTCAATGGTGATAAGCTGCAAGCATTTCCTCTAAGATCAGGAACAAGTAAAGAATGCCCACTATTGCTTCTTTCATTCAACATAGTATTGCAAGTCCTGTCCAGAGCAATCAGACAAGAAAAATAAAAGGAATCAAAACTGGGAAGGAAGGAGCATAACTGTCACCATTTGCAAATGATATGATATTATACTTAGAAAACCTAAAGCCTCCACCAAAAAACTATTACAATAAATGATTTCAGTAAAATTTCAGGATACAAAGTTAACATACAGAAATCTGTTGTGTTTCTGTACAGTAATAACAAACTATAGAAAAGAGAAATTAAGAAAACAATAACATTTATAATTTCATCAAAAAGATAAAATACCTAGGAATAAATCTAACCAAGGAGGTGAAAGACTTGTATTCTGAAAACTATAAGATATTGATGAGAGAAATTGAAGACAACACAAACAAATGTAAAGATATATTGTGCTCATGGACTGGAAGAATTAACATTCATAAAATGACTATACTACCAAGGCAATCTACAGATTCAATGCAGTCACTATCAAAATACCAATGACATTTTCCACAGAACTAGAACAAATAATACTAAAATTTGTATGGAACAACAAAAGACCCCAGTTAGCCAAAGCAGTCTTGAGAAAGAAGAACAAAGTTGGATGTGTCATGCTCCCTGATTTAAAATATACTACAAAGCTACAGTAATCAGTATAGTATGTTACTGGCACAAAATCAAACATCAATGAACAGAGAGCCCAGAAATAAACCCACATCTATATGGTCAATTAATCTATGAAAAAGGAGGCAAAAATATTCGATGGGCGAAAGACAGCTTCTGCAATAAATGGTGTTGAGAAAACTGGACAATTACATGCAAAACAATCAAACTGGACTACTTTCTCACACTATGTACAAAAAAAAACTCAAAATAGATTAAAGACAAATATAAAATCTGAAACCATAGAACTCCTAAAAGAAAACATAGGCTAGTACACACTTTGACATCAGTCTTAGCAATATATTTTTGACCTGTCTCCTCAGGCAAAGGAAACAAAAGTAAAAATAGACAAATTGGACCTAATTAAGCATAAAAGCTGTTGCACAGCAAAGGAAACCATCAACAAAAGAAAAGATATACTACTGAATGGGAGAAAATATTTGTAAATGATATGACTGATAAAGGGTTAATATCCAAAATATACAAACAGCTCATAAAACTCAATATCAAAAAAATAAACAATCTGATTGAAAAATGGGCAGAAGACTTGAATAGACATTTTTCCAAAGAAGAAATAGATGACCAGCAGACACATGAAAGGATGCTCAATATTACTAATCATCAGGGAAATACAAATCAAAACAATGAGATATCATCTCACACCTGTCTGAATGGCTATCATCAAAAGAAAAGAAATAACAAGTGTTGGTAAAGATGAGGAGATAAAGGAATCTTTGTGCACTGTTGGTGGAATTACAGATTATTGCAGCCACTGGAAAACATTGTGGAGATTCCTCGATAAATTAAAAATAGAACTACCATACAATCCAGCAATTTTTCTTCTGAGTATTTACCCAGAGAAAACAAACAGACAAAAACTAATTTGAAAAGCTATATGCACTCCTACGTTTGTTGCAGCATTATTTACAATAGTCAAGATATGGAAGCTACTTAAGGGTTCATGAACAGATGAATGGATAAATAAGTGGTATATATGTATTTATACTGTATATATAATGGAATATTACTCAGTCATAAAAAAGAATGGTACCTTGCCATTTGCTACAACATGGATAGATCTAGAATGTATCATGCTAAGCAAAATAAATCAGACAGAGAAGACAAATAGCATATTATCTCAGTATATGTGGAAGCTGAAAAAATAAAATAAAAGAACAAGGAAACAAAATGAAAACAGACTCATAGATACAGAGAAGAAAAGAATGGTTGCCAGATGGGACTGGAGTGGGGAGTGGTGAATAAAATAGGTGAAGGGGATTAACAGATACAAACTTCCAGGCATAAAATAAATAAGTCACATGGATGTAATTACAGCATAAGGAATATGTTCAATACTATTGTAATAACCTTCATATGGGGACCGATAACTTATCATGGTAATCATTTCATAATGTGTTGAAATGTCTAATCACTATGTTGTACACATGAAATTAATATAATATTGTACATTAACTATATTACAATAAAAAGTGTGAGATATTTACCATGCCCCTCTAATATGTGAAATTTGAACTCCGAATGTTATCTCCTTAGTTGGGGCAACAGGATTGATATTTCTGCTAAGCTCTTTCAGCTTTCCAGGTTTATCTAGTTTCCTTCTCACATGTACATTTCAAGAATCAGGCAAGGATTTAAGAAAATTTATATGCAGATTTTGGGCTCTCCTCTCAGTGTTTTTCCCCTTCAATTTCCAGCCCCTCTGGCAGCTCAAACATTTCAACGTATGTTTCTTCGGGCTAATCATATTGCTGCTGTCTGCTGAAGTTTTATCTGTCTCATAGGATAAAGAATACAGATCTCGCTTAAACACAACATTTTCTTCTTTCACATGTGGACTCCCCTCAATTTGATTACCTCCACTGCCATCAAAGTTTCCTTTTCTATCTCATCAAGAGTTAGTATTTGTTATAGGCAGGAGGATTCATCCCATATATGTTACCAATCCATGACTGCACTCAATAATATCTTTTATTTCTTTTTTTCCCCACCCTCTAAACTCTTAACACTTTGAAGGGCAGCGTCTTTCTATATTTTTGTGCCTAGAACACTTGTGTGACATCTAATGGATACTCAATAAATATGTGTTCATTGAATGATGATGACATTTTTGACCAGGTACATTGAAATGGTGAACTCTGAAGTCCAAAATCACCTAATAATCTATGAACCTTATGAAAGGAAGGAATTTTCAATAGATTGAAAGGTAAAGTTTTACTTCAGTATTTGTCACACTGTGTTTGAGGTGAAACATCTGGATATTTATCAGTGCTGACTATGAATTCAATGTTGTTAAGGAAAGAAATCTATATCTTTAGCAATGCACTCCTTCTGTTTTGTTCTGTCTCTCAGAGTACTCTGAATTCTACTTACAGGAAGTCAGAATTTCCCCAATATCTACCAGTAACATGGCAATAAAGACACAAGAATGATTGTATTTTCATTTAAGGAATACTCCTTATCCTATCTGTAAGCAAAAGCAGTAGATTCCAAGCATGTTTAATTTAAAAGATCTTTTTTAACTAGTGCTTTCTCTGTGAATGGCTGCTACATTTTGCTGCTTTCACAGCAAATAGCCCAAACTCAAATGCAAACTCAAAATAACCCAAACTCAAAAGCCTTTTATGTCCTTGTCCATAGCATATGGTGTTTTACTTAGTCTTGTTTTTTTTTCCCCACATAGTAGTAGAGATATAGTATAAGACATGGTTTACACATGCAATGGAAAAGATTAATTTTGTGAAACAGAAATTCAAGGGCTTTTGTGGCCCCAACAATCACTATTGTCTCCTGTTGATGTCTGAGCCTGAAAAAGAAACTAGACAATATATAGGGCACCATGTGAGTAATATATAGGTGAGTAATATATAGGACACCATATGAGACACAGTTTCTGTGTCTCTGTCAGGACAGTGAACTACAAAATAAATGACGTTGGGGTGAGTTCAGTGCGATCCTCAGTCAACTGTTTCCAAAGGGAAAGAACTTAAAAGACAAAAAATAGACAAAGAAATCAAAAGAGCAAGAAAAGCTCCTTCTAGAAAACACCTGTCAAAGAAAATATACCTCTGAATATATTCCTTTAATCATTTACTGAAAAGGAACAACCTGTGTGCCAACAAAGATTTCATACAGAATACAAGCCACAAATACTGCCTACTGTATAAACAATTGTACCTTCCTATGCAGGGTTTTCAGAGAAAACCTTCTGTCCCCTCTGAAGGACAGCAGATAAGAACAAAAGGTCATGCTCTCCTTTTGAAGGAATATCTGCTCTCTTACTACAGTAGGAAGGACTTATTAAAATAAGTTTATCTCCTAAAGAGGTATGAGAACTCAGTTTAATTAAGTATTTGCATTTAATCATTTCCTCTCTCCCTTTTAAAGATAGTTTTTACAGAGCAAAGGAACCTATTTAAAAAAAAATTTTTATGAACAAGCTAGCATTTTTGTTCGATGTATTTTAACTAACATTTGTTGAATAGCGAGTTAGCCATCTCAGTGGCTGTAAAGATAAATAAAGCACAGTTCCTGACCTCAAGCTAAATGCCATACCGGGTAGAAGGCAAGCCATATTATTTAAAATGCCATCCTATATACAAGATTCTATGTATATGTTGTGGAGGGAGAGGTGAAATCCAGTTAGGAAACTAGAAAAAAATTCATCAAGGATGCAGCACTTGGGATAAAATATGACAGGATATTAGGTTTGGTTCATGGGAAGGGAAGAGAAAGATCAAGTTATAAAAGTAGGAGGATGACGGGCGTATTCGGAAAACAGCAAGTGAACTGGTCCTGCAAAGAAGCAGGAGCATAAGTTACATGAGATTTCCACTAGAGGCTTTAGTTCTTCCTGTCGTTCACCTCAAAACTGCTCTTAGCATGATGTCCCATCCCCCAAACAGATGCAACGCCTCATGACATCAACTGAAACACGAAATTGAGTGAAGATTTACAAGGGGAGGTGAGGAAGGGGGTTCCCATCACACAAGTCAGAGAATTAGTCAAATTCCCCAATAGACAATTCTGGCTTTCCCACTACAGTTCATCTCCACCTGTTGCTACCACCTCTTCTCACCCACACGCTGCATCACCCCATCTTACCCCTTGTGGATCAAGTTTCCTGCAAACCAGACAGTTTCTTCATCATTCTAGGACCTTGTTGACTTGTTTTTCTGCTTGAATTTTCTGCAGCTGTGCTAAACCTTTGGCCCCCCATTATGCTCAGGCTGGCATGCCCACTGCAGGAAGAGTAGAGCACAGCGACTTTATTTAATGGATCCAGGGATGGGTCAGCTTTACTTCATGTGTTGCTCTGCTTATTTGAATAATCTGCCCTACAGAAGACGGGCCATTTTCTTCCTACTCTGCTCATCCTATAACTGGCTGTAGGGCATGCAGTAGCCTTCAGGGCTTGTGTATTCTTGTGAAACACGTATGTATCCGAATGTGTCTAAAGATTTGCTGTGAAATTAGATGAATTGTATTGCACTATAGTGCAATGGTTTTCATGCAAATCGCAGGACATGTGATCTCTTGCACTGGCGGAAGTATTTATTTCTCAATATAAGAATCATTATGGATTCTGAGGGTCATTGATATCATGCCGTTGGTCTTGAGCGTTATCAACAAAGGCCACAATGTGATGCGCTAACATTTGTTTAGAATATTCATCCATTACTAAGTATCAGTTCCTTTCCTTCCAGCAGTTTGTTCCAAACTAAAGCATAAAATGTCACCTTATTGATGTGGCATTATCAGCTTTCATCGTGATTGACCTGATGTCACACTGTTTTGTAACACAACTGGTTGCTGTCAGTCGACGTCACTAACAGAAACCCATTAAAAGCCTAGGGAACAATTGGAACCAGCAAACAACCATCTGGTACACTCATCACTTTGAAGATGAACCTTGTGGTTATTTAAAAATGATTAAAGTTTAAATGTGAATTTTTGCTATATTGAAGTCTTTGCTTGACCCTTGAAATGTTCAGCATTTTGGTAGTTCTTTGAGGTAGGTAAAAATGTTTGGGATTTTTCTTTATGTGAAATTCATTTTTTTAATGTAGGCGTTTTAATTGAGCTGGTGACCCATACCAGGAGGACAAGAGCTCAGGGGACATCCATGACTCTCCACTGGAAAAGGGAAAGCTCTTCTTGATGGGAATGAGAGAGACAGATATATAGAGAGACAGACAGACAGACACAAACAAGGAAGAAGGAGAGCGGGAGAGACTGAGAAACAGAGTCCAAGACAGAGAGATTCTTTGGCTAACCTACCAAAAAAAAAAAAAAAAAAAAGGAAAAGGAGAATACCCGGCAAAGGTGGAGCAAGGACTCCTGCTGACTCTCTGAGAAGCGAGCTGTGTTTCACAGCTCAGCCGTCGTCTAGGTTCTGAAAAATGACCCTTGACCTGCTGCACTGCTTTCTGCCTGATTTGTCCTGGGGTTTCTATCCCCCAGGGAATTCTCTTCCCTAGATTCCTCAGCACTGCCATTTCTGCCACTGCCACTTTGTCTAGAAGTGACCTTTATGTGTCTGAGTCTTTGAAGTCAGTTCCCTGGGTGTGTGAAGAGAAAGTAGAGAGAGTAGTGGGTACAGTTTAGTGTGCATGTGATAGAAGATGGAGTGTCCACTGCTGCTTCCTCCCCGCTCCCTCACTAGACAAGAGGTCATACTTTGTCAGCATGGTTTGGTGTTAGGAGAAACCTCTATTTCCATGAAAAGAGCAAGGAATGACTTCTCCTTTTCTCTCTTTGCCACTCTTCAGTATCTTGGGCATTTTCCCTGATTGAAAGTCCTTCTGCTTCCATGGATATAAACCCCCTGATTTTCCTTTCTCCTAACAGTACCTTCTTATACCCTAAAGAAAGGTATCAGGATTGGTCTTGTATTCTCTTTGTTTCTCTGTCTCTTTTTTTTGAAATCTCACCAACCTCATGACTTCAATAGTTACTCCTATGCAGATATCTAAAAGCTTTTGTTTAAGCCTTGAACATGCTCTTTTATGCAGAAATACTTGTTCACAATTTCTAATTTTCCAGTTCTTATTATGTAGGGTACAGTCTGAAAAAATGGGGCATATTAAGAGTTATATAGTGACCAATAAAAAAAATAAATCTCCATTTTAACTGCTTGGTCCATAGCTATTTTAGAATCTTTCTCTTCTTCTTTTCAAATTACTTACTCCTCTGGATAGATAAGATTTTAATACTTAGAATCCTCTTTCAGTCGAACATGCTGTCCTAAAAGCTACAGATGAAAAATATTCATCAAGACTTCACAAATTCTGTGGCCATTCCTACAGTGAATTCATTTTAGCGCTTACTTCAACATTTTAGAAGTACGGCGTTGAGTAAATGTGATCCTTCAGCTTAATTTTCCAGCTTTTTTTTGTTTTACATACAAAGATTTAGCAAATGCTTTACAACGCCTCACTCAATATTTCATCACAGGTTTGTGTGACAAGTCTGATAAAACATTATATTACTATGCATAACATAGAACAAATGACATCATTTGTATCCTGCCTAGTTTCCCCCATTTTATAGATAGGAAAACAATACAACACAAAACTTGAAACTCAGAGAAGTGAATAGGTTTGTCCAAAATTACACATCCAGTAATGATGACTTTAGGACCAGAATCCCAGGAATCTAAGCCCCCAATACTTGTTTGATTATACAAAACACACTTTTCTGAGTGTTTTCCCAAAGATGTTATCAGTATCTGTGGCTCCCCTCTGTTTACCTGATTCTGATGTTCTCAAGTACTTTCCAAGAGTTCTTTGAAGGAGAAACAGTAGACTAGAAAAGAAGAGGGGAAAATGGGAGGCCTGAGAAAATTTACCCCCAGATTAAAATGCTCCATAAGGGCTACTTCTGTTGAGAGCCATTTCTAACACCTTCTTCTATAAATATGGCTGTATTTGAGCCCTTTATGTTACCTTGAAAAATATGTTTCTTAATATTTAAAAAATATTTACATAAGTATTTTTCTCTATATTTGCTACCTGGCTTTATTTATATTTGCATAATTTGTCACATCTTTAACTTTAAAAACCACTCATTCTCTTTTCAGCAACACATGATTAAGGTCACTTTGCAACGAATTCACTCAACACTGTTAGTGAGATGTGTGCTATCTGGACGTTTTTAATGATAAAGCCTGCATGCTTTCAATCTGTGTTTTTAAATTGTTGCTTTATTTTTATCTCTCCATGTTCTCCGTTGCCTTAAAATCATTACAGTTGTTTTTCTTATTAAAATTTTATATTTTTTCTCTCCTTACTTGAGTCATCATTAATCTCACCTTCCTCATTTTATTTTAACTGGCCTACTTCCCTTTAAGGCACTTCTTTTAAAAGATCCTGACACCATTCCATCCACACATCTCATATCACAATTGACCTCACAGTTTTTTACAGGCACAGTATCCCAGTTTGCTTAGGATGTTTTCCTCTTTTCTTCTACATTTCAAACATTTTCTTTTCTTTTTTTAAATGACAAATTTTGTCTTTTTCCGTGTTTACTTAGCAGAAAAAAGCAGAAGGACTGAAAACAGTCCTTAAGAGTTCCTCTAGTTCAGGCTTTTGATTTACAGGCTGCGCTGCTTCTACACTATGAGGATTAAAAAAAACTCACATCCTGTCTGACTCCTGTCCTGTTAGGAGAGCCACGCTTCTCAGATGCATGTGCACCTGGAGCGCTGCAGCCAATGTAGCCCTTGCTCTCCCTGACACCAAGCACTGACCAAGCATGTAGATTAAGTAATAAAGCAGTAGGGCACCCAAGGGCAGTGAGAGAGCTCAGTCTAGTTCTCACATTGGGGATTAATGACCCTGTGGTGCTTGTGTGATCAGACTTCCTTCACCATGTGATGTCCTGGCTCTGTGGTTTGCTGGGTACTCTCCTTTCCTTTTTTTTTTTTGGTAGTTTAGCCAAAGTACAAAGGAAGAGGGAATTTATATCATCCCTCCCTCCATCAGCTTTACCAGCATGTGCAGAGGTAGCTATACCTGGGTGTTCTCCCTCATACGTTTAGAAGACAGTCTCTTCATCCTTTCTCTCACCTTAATATCACTGCAGATGTTGGTTCTTAACTTAGGTGACGCCATTTCTTTTCTTTTAGGCTCTAAGGATGCTTAATTAGATTAACGAATGACTGCACTGTTCTTTCCCTGGAATGTTGTAATAGGAACTAGTGGTCCAATAAGATCTACATGCTTCCATTTGGTAGGATATTGAGGAAAACAAGAGGTCAGCTTAGGCACATAATAATAATTTGTTATTATCTTAAAATGCTAAGTGGTTCATCGTGGTTAATTATCATTTCATATTTGAACCTGTTAATTACAGATTGTGTTGTCCTTGGTACTCTTGTCCAAAGTATTTGCTTTAATTTTTGAATTATGCTCAAAATTCTTAACACTTGAGATTGCTCGAGACCCACTTAATGTTTTGTAATTTACCTTAGAATGGACATCCACTGAATTACATCCTAGTCCTTTCACTCTTCCATAATTCCATGTTCCAACTTCTCACAGCCCAGACATGGCCTGGCTTGACTGAGAAGATGTCTCAGTGCTGAAGTTTGTGGTGAAATCATTGAAAACCCTACACCAATTTACAGTTCAAAAATATTCGACTATGTTGTTAGAGACGCATTCGGGCAGTTTTCATTTGAATCCATTGTTAGCAATGGCAAGTTGATAGACAAGCAATCTTCTTGTTGTATAAAATTAGACCAGCGGTTGTTGCTTGATAAGAAGGATGGGGCAACAAAGAACTAACTGAAAAAGAAATCTTTTTCTTGTTGGGAAAAAAATGTATCCTAAGGAGGATGGTGAACTAGAAGGGAATTATCTATTTAGGGCCAATTCTCTGTTTTTGTTTTGTTTTTTTTTTACTTTTTTACTTCTTTGCTTATTACCTTTCTGTGCTGAAGAGAAAAAAAATGAGTCTTCAGGGCTGTTAAGGAGGGCAAGAATAAAGAAACTAAAGTCACTAAGTGAGTTAACCCGTTCATTGAGTTCCTATTGTGTTCTGGCGAGCAGTGTCGTTTGCTCCCTTACCCAGCCTTGGCAGACAAGCAAAATGTAATGGAGGCTTTTAATGTTGAGCAAAACAGAAGATAAAAGGCAAACTAATGGGAATAAATTTTCAATTCAATTTACAACATGTAGATTAAGTAATAAAGGAATATGCTAATGGGGATATGTGTGTAAGACTATATTTTTAAAAAACTGATAATTAAAAAGTTAGGTATTAGTAAGAAAGGGACAGACTGTATTAAACCATTTAAAAAGTAATGTTTGCTTTCAAAGGTATTTTCACTTGAGTCACTGTTAGTGTGTTTATGGTTTTAATTTGACAAGTGGCAGATAAAATATATCTAGTTTTCTTAGTAATACGTGTATTGTTTTACTGTAAGACAATATCACCACCTGAGCATAATGTGCCTCTGAGTCCAGATCAGTGATGATTTTTACCACTGAGAAGTGAAGAGATTATTTTCTGAAAGCTGAAATAATAAAGTATAGAGTCACTGACATTTTTGTATACTTAAGCTCTCTCTTTCTGATTAAGCAGTGGGAAATTGGACAATCGACATCAACCCCCTTTTCCTGATTTACTTTAGAAATGGACAAAATTCCCACCATTAACATTATATAGGTTGAGTTGATTTCAGCCATTTAGTAGTTATCTAGACCAGTGCTTCCCAGTCTTTTCCCACAACTTGTGTGGTATGATGGGGTATGATAATGTCATGGCCAGAGGTCAAATTCATAGCATCTCCAATCCCAGGAACCAACCTTGGACACCTCAAGGGTTAGGGGATTAATGTGTCATCACCTATGTAATCTTTTCAAGAACAAGAGTATCAGAGAGTTCTTACCAAGATCATGGCACACACCTAGGCAAAGCTAGATTTATTTTGATGGGCTTTCCTCCAACTTATTCTGCTTAAAGCAGGACTATATATACCCTGAGTAATAATTATAGAGCACATTTCCTTGATGCCAAATCTTGACAAAGTTTTTGAAAGATAACCTGCTTCCCTTGGAAAGCTGAAAGTGGCACGACTATCCAATTCTTGAGGATATCTTAATCCTGTTTTTTTTTTTATTTTATTCTATTGGAGTATAGTTGAATTACAGTGTTGTGTTAGTTTCAGGTGTACAGCAAAGTAAGTCACACAGAGAAAGACAGTATCATATGATATCACTCATATGTGGAATCTAACTTAAAAATGATGTAAATGAACTTATTAATCCTGTTTTGAAAAGCTTCTGGGGAAAATACTTTTAATGACTTCAATATTTGGCCAGAGCACCATAGTAGAGCCCACAAAGAATCTAGATTTGATGTTTTATTTTGTTGAGTATAAATGTTACAAGGCAAATTTGACTTCAGTTGTTCCCCAGAAAAAAATCACTCTTGGACCATTGTTATCAGACTGACTTCCAAAAGTAGCCCAAAAATCAGAGAAGAAAGCATAAATGCTATAAGCAATTTGGGGGAAGAGGTGGCATCTCTAGGGGTGGCCTAGTACTAATTTGAGGGGAAAATATTTTCATAGTCATATTCCAAAGGGAAAGAAAAACTGCTGGAGATAACACGACATCCTGGTCCATATGAATACTAATGACTCAGACTGTTCTCTGAAAGAGGCTTGTTAAGTGTTGACTGTGTGAGTCTACACAAGGAGAAATATACATAAACACCTTTCTCTCATTAGCTAAAAATCAAATGTCACAAAGCCTGGTACCTGAACTGTTGTGTTTTTGAACACTGGTTTTACTTGGCTGTTAGTAAATCTTAGAAGATGGTAAAGAGAAGCAAGGAGAGGGAAGAAAATGAGAACAGAAAATTTTGAGTTTTAATTTTCACATAATCAATAATTCTAATAATAAAACTTAACAGTATAAACTATTTCAGGTTGAAACCAGATATGCTGTATTCTTTTAAAAAATAGCTTTGGTAGCATAGAAATTCTGCTTTGCTAATGGAAGTAATAATTCAATCACCAAATAAATAAAAGGCACCCCATTTTACATCCAGCACACCTTCTGTATAGTGAACAAAGAGTCTATAAATTTTTGTCTATGTTCAACAAGAAAATTGCTGATTGGTCCTATTATTTACATTAAAAAGCAAAGCTAGCAAGTAAGCTTTCTTGCCTCCAGGGAATTTTATAAGCATCAAATGAATTCATAATTGATCTGATTTTACATAAGGAGCTCTTGCCTTTGGGATTAAAAGAAAAAATTCTCCTATCATATACCAAGGAATAGATTTATAAAAGTTGATTAATCCTGTGAGAACAGGAGGACTAAATTACTTTATGGTTACCAATTTTATATGTTGATCATGCCTTTTAAATGTGACTACACAGTATAGCAGGATGAGAATTGTTTTTGTGTCAGAGAACTGGGTTTGAGTCTCAACTTTATCCCTTTTTGACTATGGCTTTAATGAGGATCACCCACCAAACACATATTCTATACCTCTACTCACCTCAATCACTTGAAATTACAGAAACAGTATTATGAACAACTATAAACACACTGAAAGACAAAATATGAGAGCACTTCTTGACAAAAAGAAAATAAATGGGATTGGTTAGATGGAAAAACAAGTTAAAGATTAAATTCCCCAAAGATACATATGATGTAGGGAGCAGACAATCTCTGAGTTTACTTCAAAGTCAGAGATAATAGAAGTGATGAGTGGGAAGAAGTCGGGGCAAATTTTGACAGATTAAATATGAAACAGCAAGCAGGATTTGATTCTTCCATGCTGCATCTTCACTCTCTTTTGCCAAGCAGCAGGCAGTAGAAATTTGGCTCCATGAAAACCAGAGAAGGGGGAGCTAGAACTAGAAATGCAGAACTGTGGCCAAAGGAAATGAACAACCTTCAGGAGGCAAATAGAACCTGCAAAACAAGAAAACAAGTTAATTGCATATTTTTCTTTACACGTACTATACCACTGCTGCTTTCAAAGAAAACAGATCTGGCACTCTTAATTTACATCCACAGACAGACAAATAGGACTAATGAAATACAAAGATGAGAAGAGGGGAGATGTGGCCAAGATGGAGAGTAGGAAGACCTTGAGCTCACCTCCTCCCATGGGTACACAAAAATAACATCTATTTACAGAGAACAGTCGATGAGAACAACCTAAAGATTGGCACAACTGAAGAAATAAAGAAGGAACCATAATGAGGTGCATGGGTGGAGCAAAGACATGGTATAGCCATGACACATACCCCTGGGTGAGCGACCCACAAATGGGAGAATAATTACAATTGCAGAGGTTCTCCCCAAGGAGTGAGGGGTTGAACCCCACATTGGGCTCCCCAGCCTGGGGGTGCTGCACCAGGAAGATAAGACCCCAGAATGTCTGGATTTCAAGGCCAGCAGGACTTGCATACTGGAGAGTCAGAAGGCTGTAGGAAACAGACTCCACCCTTAAACGGTGTGCACAAAATCTCATATGCTCCAAGACACAGGCAGAGGCAGTAATTTGAAAGGAGCCTGGATCAGACCCATTTGCTGATCTTGGAAAACCTCCCAGAGAGGCAGGAGGAATCTAGGATTCTCTGTGGGGACATATACTCTGGTGTCAGTCATTTTGGGGAGCACATTCTATCACGAGGACTCTGGTGTTAGCAAGAGCCATTTTGGACTCTTCTCTCCAGCCTATTTGTGCCTAGGGTTTTATTCGCCCACCTGCCTATCTGCAATAGTGCCAGAACGCTTTAAGACTAGCGGCCAGCTGCACGAGGACCTAGCTCTGCCTACTAGTGGGTGCAAGACCCAAACCCACTCACCAACAGACCAGCAACAGCTCTAGCACACAAATGCCCCACAGCCAGTCACCTTAGGACCAATCTCTGCTCACCAACAGGCTGCACCAGGCCTGGGACATCTGGGGCCCCCGAGCAGCCACCCTAGGACCAAGCTTTTCTCCCCAGCAGGTCAGCAGTAGTCCTGGGACTCCCAGGCTTAGCAGCCAACTCTGACAGAATCCAGTCCTGCCCACCAGTGGGCCACCAGCCTCCATACAAGGTGGGGCCTGACAGGGGCCAGGCCCACGTAGCAAGACACTCAGAGTAGTCAGCCCATTACTACAAAAGGACCCATGCAGCCCACATAGGGGGTATCCCTACTGTATATAGTTCTGATGACCAGAGAGGAGTGTGCTGCTGGGCCACATAAGACATCTCCAACATAAGGCTACTTCTCCAAGATCAGAAAATGTAACTGACTTACCTAATATGTGGAAATAAAAACACAGTATTAGGCAAAATGAGGTGACAGAGCAATATGTTCCATTGAAGGAACAAGTTAGAACCCCAGAAGAAGAACTAAGGGGAGTGGAGATAAGAAATCTACCTGATAAAGAGTTCAAGGTAATGATCCAAAAATACTCAATAAACTTGGGAGGAGAATGGATGAACACAGTGAGAATTTTAACAAAGAGTTAGAAAATATAGAAGAACAAAACAACTGAAGAATACAGTCATTAAAGTGAAAAAACACTACAAGGAATCAACAGCAGATTAGATGATGTAGAGGAATGGATCAGTGACTGGGAGACAGAGTAGTGCAAAAAACTTATTTGAAATAATAATAGCTGAAAACTTCCCTAAACTAGGAAAGAGTACAGACATATAGGTCCAGGAAGCACAGAGTCCCAAGCAAGATGAAACCAAAGAGGTCCACAGCAAGATATATTGCAATTAAAATAGCAAACATTAAAGGTAAACAGAGAATTGCAGAAGCAGCAATAGGAAAGCTACTCATTAGGTACAAGGGAACACTCCATAAGAAAATCAGCTGACCTTTCAGCAGAAATTTTGCAAGCCTGACGTTAGTGGCATGATATTTTCAAAGTGCTGAAAGGAACAAACTTACAATTGGAAGTAAAGGCAAAAGAGAAGACAACATCCTGGGGTAAAGTAATCCTACAACCTTGGATTAAAAAGATTCCAAGGGATGAATAAGATAAATTTTTAAGATAATGTATATAGATGCATCATGGTGTATGTTTCACATTTTAGAGCACTATGATTATAAAGAAGACAAAAATCAGAAGGAAAAAGTTAACTAAAAAGGAATTAGGATCACATTACTATTTTAGCAACATTATGTGGTGGAAGACAATTTGAGTAATATCTTCAATATTCTGAGAAAAAATAAATTTGAATGTAGAACCAAATCACAATGATATTTATCTTTAAGTAAGAACTGAGAACATTTATTACCTTTTTTGAAGAACTGATGAAAAGATATGCTCTAGCAAAATGAAAAAAAAGAAAAAGAGTCAAAGAACAAGTACATAGACATCAATTGGTTCTAGCCATGCATAGAAAATAATAGTTTAAATATGCTTATTAAACATAGGACTCATCAGTTGAATGAGGAAATACATATAAAAATATTTTAAATTTGTTTTATACTTTATATACTACTAAAGGAAAAATAACCTAGCAAATAAGATATGATCAATCTAAGACAATTCAATGAAGAAAACAAGAAGAAATGGAAAACAGAAAATAAAAAATAAGGTAGAAGAAATAAGGACAAAAGACCAACTCAAACTAAATTAACATATTTATTCTATTATTAAATGTCTCAAATCTTAGATTGTGAACTAAAAGAATCCACCTATAAACTGTTAACAGAGAATTTTTTTAAAAAGTATAGATGCTCATTTAGCAGACATTTAAAAATAATGATGAATCATCCAAACAGTGGAGAAAATAGTACTATTACATCATCTAAGTCAAAATGGAATTTAAGGACAAAAGTGTTAGATAAAACAAAAGGAGATATTTCATATCAAAAATGTCAAAATTATATGAGATTAAAACAATTTTGAAGCTTGATGCAGCTAAGACATAAGTTGGAAATATATACTAGAAGCTTTAAGAAATACAGAAAATGTTGATAAGTCCTCAAAAATTTCAGAATACTTTTCTTAAAAACAATTGGCACAATTAAAGTTGATCTAAATGGTAAATATCTGTAGACTTCTGTTTCTAGTACATGGAGCATATACATTATTTTTTAAAGCCCTTGAAATAGTCACCAAATTTGATCATACATTAGGTCACAAAGAAAAATCTCAATTTTCTCAAAAAGAAATTCTCTAATCACAATACATTTATTTTGTAATCTATGAGTCAAAGAAGAAATCAGAATGAAAATTTAAAACAATATTTTGAACTAAATGAAAATGCAATGTAGTATAGCAAAACTTGTGGGATGAAGTCAAATTATTGGTTAGAAAGAAATTTATAGCCTTCAACTCATATGTTAGAGAAAAAATGTATTAGTCAAAGATTAACAATCCATTTCTATAGGCTAGAACTATAACAGCTAATTAAATCCAAAGAATGTAAAAGGAAGAGAATAATTACGATAAGAATCAATATGACTAAAATAGAAAGTGAACTTCTACCATTTTAAAGTGAACAATTCAGCTGTAGGATATTCACGATCTTGGGCAACCACCTCCTTTATCTAATTCCAAAACGTTTTCATGCCCCCAAAAGGCAACCCTGTACCCATTAAGCTGTTGTTCCCTATTCTCACCTCCCTCTACACTCTGGCAAGCCCCAATCTGCTTTATGTCTCTATGGATTTACCTGTTCTGGATATTTCATATAAATGGAATCATACCAAAAAAAAAAGAAGAAAATAAATTTCTCTCAAAGACTGATCAAGAAAACACGTGTTACCACATGTTACTGACCAGAAGAAGACACATGTTATCAAGATCAAAAGTGCAAAGGGATACAGGTATTCAAAGAATAAAAAGAGAACATAATGAAAAATTTTATGAAATAAACTTGAAAATTTAGATAAAAAATAGCTTTGAAAGATATAAAATGTCTTATTAAACCTGATATAATAAGAAACAGCAAATATCATGACTTGTTAACCAATAAAAAATTAAATCTATAATTAAAAACTATTATAGGGCAAAATTCAGACTTCACTAGTGGCTTCACTGATAATAAAAAATATTTAAAAATAAATAAATATAAATAAAAATAAATATATATTTGAAGAAATAATATTAATATTACACAAAATTTTCCATAAGATTAAAAACTGCTTTCATTTTTAAAAATCAGGCTAAGATATTCTCATTATTGTAACCTGACATGTACATTACAAGAAAAGGAAATTACAGGCCAATATCTCTCATAAACATAGATTAATTCCAAACACATTTACTGACGTACAAAAAAGAATAACAAGTCAGTATCAAGTGGAGTTTTCTCCAGAATTACAATTTAACTTTCAAAAGTTAATCAATGCCATTCATGATATTAACAAATTAAAAAAAGGAAAAGAAAATAATTGCTTAGATTTTTAAATAAAATCATTTACTAAATTTAAACACCTATTTATGATAGAAACTCATTGTAGATTAAGAATAGAAGAGACCTTCCTCATTCTTATAAAAGGTATCAACAGAAATCTTCAGAATACACCGTATTAAAAGATGATATATTGAAATATTTCTTCCTGAGATCAGGAACAAGAGAATGATGACTTTTATCATAATTTGAATGAATATTGTATGAGAGGCCCTATAATATGCAATAATGCAAGCCTTTGAATAAAAGATATTGACAGTACATTTATCTGATGAAGGGCATATATCTACAATATAGAAGTAAATTCTATAAATCAATAAGATGAAAAATAAAACACTTGAATAGGAATTTCACAATGAAGATTTCTAAATGGCCAATAAACATGTGAAAATACACTTGGATCTATTAACCATCAGGGGAATGTAAATTAATTCCATGGTTGGGTACAGCTACTTTCTTGCCAGGATGGCTTAAAAAAAAAAGAATACTAAGGGTTGCTGAGAATGTGAAACAATCAGAACTCTTATACATTACTGATGGCTGAGAAAATGGGTAAAGTTTGGAAAACTTTGGTTATATACACTTTGATAATGACATAAACTCCACTTCTAGATATAAAGGCAACATAAATGCATGTATGTGCACCAAAAGCATGTATTATTTATTCATTATAGCTAAAAACTGATAAAAACTTAAATGCCTATTAGCAGTAAAGGAGCAAAACGTTGCTCTGTGTAGCAGCATGGATGAATCCTGCAAGCATAATGTTGCACAGAAATAGCCAGATTTTTCTTTTAGACAGATTTTATGATTCCATTTATATAAATTTCAAAAATAAGCAAAACTAATCAATGGAGGTAAAAATCTGAGTGGTAGTCACACAGAGGAGCATGGCAAGAATAATGATTGCGAAGGGTTATGAAGGAGACTTCAGACTGGGATACTACAATTCTATTTCTTGATCAGGTGGTATGTAGGTATGTTCACTTAGAAAACTCATTAAGTGGAACATTTATAATTTGTGTACCTTCTGTAATATATCATACTTAAAAAGCTACTTAAACTAATATTTTCTATGCATCAAAAATAACCAATCAAAAAATATTGTGGTAAAAGGAATCCATTCACAATAGCCACAAAACATGTATGAAGAAAGCTAATGTTACATGTGCAAGGCATATCTAGAGAAAACAATAAAATTATATTGAAGCATGTAAAGTAAAACAGGAATAAATAAACACTGAATGAATCCACAGTTTTCTTAGATGAACAAAACAGAATTGTTAGCTAATTAATACACTCATATAAATAAGACCCCCCAAATATTATTTTCATGGAACTGTCATATTCTTAAGTTCATGAGTAAAAGAAAATGCTCATAAACAGCATTTTTTTTTTTTTTGGCAGGAAGAGAATGGGTACCGATCTGCTCTCATCAAAATATAAAATACGTTTAAAGTAATAAATACAATATTTGCACACCAATAGTCAAATTAACAAAAGGGAATAATTTCTTAAAGAGAAAGAGATACAAGGAAACGTATAATAATAGTGTTCTTTCAAATCCATGTATAATGCATTCAACACATGTTGTTGTGATAACTGACTATTATTCATTAGTAAAATATTAGGTTAACACTATTCCTTACATCACATATTGAAATAAATTCAAAAAGAATTAAAGAACTATATGTAGAACAAAGGATGCGGATTGAAAACTTACAGGGACTTCTAAGATTTGGTCTTTGGTTAAGTCTAGTCTCATCCTCCACAATCTTGGCTATTGCACATTTCTGAATTTCTCTTGGTTCCTCAAATATTTTCTTTAACCCCTTTGTCTTTTCTCTCTCCTCTCCCTAGAATTCCTAACTCCCACTCATCCTTTAAACCTTAATTTATAAATGGCTTCCTTCTGACATGAAGAAGAAGGAAACATCCTTCCTATCAATTATTTTAAGACAACACATGTTTAACCATTTCTCTGCTTTCATTTCACGATGTCTTGTAATTTTATTTTGTTCTTGCTGGGGACCTTGTGTCTTTCATACTCTTGTTTTTCTTTACGCATTTCTATTTCCTCACTTAGTATCATACATAACTTTGTTAACTATTCACTATTCATGAAGTGCCATTCTTTTGTAAAATATGCGGGGTTATTTTTAGTCATGTCCCTACACCCTGCAAAGCATTTCCAAATGTAGTATTTTTCTGAATTTATTAGAAAATTCTCCATTCAAAACTGTCTCAGAAGAGAAGCAAACGAAAATGATTCTCTATGTTTAATTATAGGTTTGTGTCAGGGGGTTTAATTTTGTTTGTAAGTATGCAATGAGTATATTGTATTACCTGTTATGAGTTTGTGCTTTCTTTCTCAAATTTAATGCACATGTTTTCTGCAGAGCAGGAACTGATGACTCATTATTTCTGTGGTTCTCATTTTCTCTGAAATTCGGTGTCTTTATCTTTAAGATAAGGGGTTTGGGTTTCATGCCTTACATAGCTAAAATTCTAGAATCATTGAGTGTAACAGAAAATTTATATTCCACAATGGGGACTTTAAACCCAGTTAAGAATGCAGATTATCTGTGTGTATATGTTTGACTCCACCACATAAATTATGGTATTGCCTAAAGAATTTATTAGTTTTCCTTGATTTGTGGTGAAATATATTGTAAATATATATGTTATGTATAAAAATACAGGAATTTCCCAATAATAGCAGGTAGATGTCAGGAAGCATTAAACGTGTCTCATACATGCCATGGTTAACCTTTTTTTTTTTTTTTTTTTTGGTTGCACCAGGTCTTATTTATTTATTTTATATTTATTTTTGGCTGTGTTGGGTCTTCGTTTCTGTGCGAGGGCTTTCTCTAGTTGCGGCAAGCGGGGGCCACTCCTCATCGCGGTGCGCGGGCCTCTCACTATCGCGGCCTCTCTTGTTGCGGAGCACAGGCTCCAGACGCGCAGGCTCAGTAGTTGTGGCTCACGGGCCCAGTTGCTCCGCGGCATGTGGGATCTTCCCAGACCAGGGCTCGAACCCGTGTCCCCTGCATTGGCAGATTCTCAACCACTGCGCCACCAGGAAGCCCGGTTAACCTCTTTTGAAGGTGCTTCATCAAGGACACACATAAAGTTTGCTCCTGAACCATGAATCAGAGGAAATAAAAAGAGATAGAGGAAACCAAGTACTTGTGGTGGTTAAAAGCAGGCTGATTCTCTAAATGCAGTGAAAATAAAGCTTCAGCGTCATTTTAAGTGTATAGTTTCCTCATGGTTATTTATGCAAAGGAAATTATCTCTATACCTTAACTTATGATAATGTTTAATAAATTAACCAGGTAGTGGTGTGATAACTCCAGATGATACAGGACTTCAGGCCACAACGTCACCTGTTGCGGCTGTTTGCTGGGGCTTCTTCAATGCAGAGAGGCCAGACACATCACCAAGTGCTGCACACAGCCTCAGGGTCCTCCCAGGTAACATTCCAGCAAGCCCAGATTCTGCATCAATTTCGTAGAGCTATTTCACCAAATTTTCAATGAAATCCTAACCCCTGTATGTGAACATCATTATTGCTTTGTTTTAAATATGCCCTTGAATACCCCAGGCACCATCAGTGGCCTTTACAGCTTCTGGGTGCTGCTGCCACCTGGTTCCACTTGCTTCTGTGCTACAAAAAAAGCCTCAGTCAGTGGATGGTGTGTATGTTCCCACTGCACCCAGTATTCTTGTTTCTGGGGGTCCTCCCACTCTGTGGTTTCTGCCCAGTGGTGTTCGGATAAATGTTTAGTTACTGGCTCTCTGAGGGAGGTGGGGGGAGCCCTGATCTGTAGCATTTGCCCATTTTCATGGTGTAAGTACTCCACCATGGGCAATTTCAACCCAACAAAGTGACATCACAGGAGGTCTTAGGAAGAGATGCACACAATTGGCCCTGAGAGCTGATACACACTGGCTCCAGCACACACACAGCTGCTTTTGGCTGTTGCTTTTTTTTTTAACGAAAGCTTTACATTTTTCTCCTTCATTCACTTAAAACTACTTATTGTCCTCATTAGTAAAGCATTGGCCAGTTCTTTCGATTTATAGTTCCCCTGCTGCTGCTATTCGTCTTCTGTCTGCTCCTAGTTCTCCTTCTCCATCTCTCCCTTTTCTCCTTATCCTTTTCCTATATTTAGAATTTTGGGGGTCAGAGAATATTTACGTGGCACCACCCATTATCTCACTCAGGGGTGTATATTTTCACTCACCACCGTTTAAAAGCACAATGCGTGACTTTAAATACTCCAAGGTGAATTGATTGCCCATCCTGAGCACACTGCCAGAGATGAACTCAAAGGAAACACGGATCAGAATGCACCGCCTTGGGGTCCCTAGATGGCACCTTGCCCAATCCTTTCCCCACGTGGTTATGAGAGAGGCAGGCTCAGTTACAGACAGTCGTGGAGCAACGCTCAAAGCCATTTAAGTAATTATATCTTGTGCTGATTGATGCTTTCTCTGCTATCTCTATACTAGACCTTGGAGCAGGAGTAGAGTGAGAAAGAAATATCAGTGGAGCAGATATATAGTTAATTTATTTGCGTATTTTATTCTTTTCCCTTAATCCAGATGTTCTAGCCTTAGAAAACCTTAGCTCATCAGAAAAAAAAATGCTGATCCTGAAGACTTCATTCCCTGTGACCTAATCAGTGGCAGATTCATAAAGGTTCATTACAGTTGGTTATGGGGAAAGGGAAAGGGGGTTGACCAGAGAAACAATAGAAATTTCTGGAAGTGTGAGTGCCTGTTTGAGACTGCTGATCATGATTAATTTATAGTGATACAAATCTATCCTGCAGGCATGAATAAAGGTAGGGGTGGGGTACTAGAATTCATCCTAGTTGGTGCAACACATGTCAGCATGCAGGTGGGTTATAGTGATGAGGCAGTAAACTTGAAGCAACTCTAATTTACATGAAATATATCATCTAAAACGTTAATATTTTTATTATGACCAATAACACATTACCAAGTCAAACAACAACAACTGCTGATAGCTAATTGTTATTAATGACACATTGTTTGTGCCGTGTTGCCTTTCCATGCCAGTGCTCGGTGGGTTTTGATGAACATGGCTGAGCACTACTCTTACTAGACTGAAAATTTGAATCTGAGTCTTTTCATACTTAGTACTGTTGGTCCTGCTACACCATAGTATCTTCCTTGTGGATTCTCTTGCTTTACTTTATTTCGATGTATTTGGAACTATAATATTTTCCACTCCTTTGTTACTGGAACCAACGGAGACATTGACAGTCAAAAATCTCTGTTATTGGTGCTTCATTTCCTTACTGTCTACATAAGCAGCTTGGAAGACCAAAGATATCTGGCTATGATATACTTTCCCTTAATGAACGTCACCAAGAAAACTCACAAGATCTTCCTTTACATTTTAAATTCTGGAGACTCATGACACAGTTATGAAAAATCACTTTAACTCTGCACTGTTATTAAAGGCAAAGGATGAGGGCATCTAACCTGACTTGTCACCATCATCATAGACATCAACATCACGCTAGGGCAGAGAGTAAAGGCAGAGAGTTAATTAAGCTTAAAGGCAGTTAGGGGAGTAGGGAGATTTTGTATAAAGCACAATGGCTTTCACTCAGATTGTCCTCATTTTGAAGTTTTAGGGTTTAAAAAGGACTGCAATGTAGGGAGAGTGAAAGATCTAAAAAGCTAATTAGAGCACTAGGGTACTCTGCTTTGAGGCATATGGTGAGCAATTAGACTTGAGGAAACTGACAGCACACACACCAGACCATCTGAGTCAACTTTTGGGGTAAACATCTGTAAATAAGAGCAACACAGCTGCGTGTGAGGGTCTCCCTTGTCTGGTACACCATGGAGCAGCACAGAGAAATCTAGCAGTGCTGGATGTCAGACTCTGGGAGATGGTGTCTGGGTTGGGCTACAGAACTTTCATGCTACATGACTGGGGAAACATCACCCCTCCCCTGGTGTGATCATGGCTTGGAATCCAACAGCAGGATGACAGCAGAATCTTGGCTTCTCTTCCTGTTTTCCCTGTTCACCTGTCTTGGTTGGAGTGAACAAGCTCCACTCCAACAAGCTACTTGGCTGTAGCTGGTTCTTGCGGTGTTCTGCAGGTGCTCTCCAGGTCAGACAGGAGAGAATCAATCTTACCAGCTTGATTCTTACCTCTATCCCAGCCCATACAACACAAGAGAAAGTCAAGGTGCTTTTCCCACTTGAAGTCTCTGTCAAAATATGATGAGGCTCAGAATGTTCAGAGCAGCCTGAGTGTCTGGTTGGACTAGCTTATGTCCAAAGTGGAGACCAGGTATTGCCTTTGCTGGATATTAGCACCATTGCCTGGCGTTAGTAGAACCTTTGATGGCTGCAAGGGTGTCTGAACAAATAGCTGAACGATTTGAAAGTAGAAACTTCATGGGAATAGGATTGAAGTTGGACCCATGAGAGGAGAGTGTTAGGAAAGAAGTGGTGGTGGTTTTTGTTCCTTTTAGCAGTACTTGTTTAAAAAAATGATGTGAAGGAATTCTTTGATAAATAAGCTTTTAAAGTTAGAAAATAAGAAAAATACATTTTGATAAATACAGAGAACAAAAAGCAGTTCTAATGGAAGCACTAAAAAATAATTGTCCAGGAGAAAAACTAAAATGATTACAAGATTAGGGCCTTGATCTACCTATTTATACCTGTTTATATATGTCTATGTATCTGATACCTGTACATCTATATACCTATATATCTATATCTATATCTACATCATCTATATCTATATATCTATATATATACCAACAAATACCTTAATTTTGTTTGGAAAAACTCATTTCTTTCCAAATGCCACCTCTGGGATGTTACAAATAGACCACACAGGATTGCTTTTAGTGCCGCTGACCCCAACTTTATCAATAAATTTAACCTGTAAGGAAAATTTACAAGGCAATACCTGCAGGCGTTCACCTTCTCTCTTGACTCTCTTCAGAAACAAGCCTTAAACACCAGCCCTAAACACTCATTTTGGCTTCCTGGCTCCCCAAGGGGCCCATGTTTCCACTGCTCAGATGTTGCTCAGGGTAATGTACTGAGGAAAAAAAGAACTCACTCTGATGGATTTGTCAGTTCGCCACAAAAGGTACTCATTCTTCTGGATTTTCAGACCTGTTGGGCTGTCTTATCCAAGCTGTGAGCAATCATACAAGAGTGACCTCAGTTCTGTCAGGGGTCACTACCTGCAAACAGTGAGAACAACCAATTTCTTGGACTAAACCTGCATGACTGGCCAATACCATCTATTTTTTGAAAGAGAGAGACAAAGTTTTGACCGGGATAGTGAACTTGTGACCAGAATCCTGGCTCTGGCTTGTCTTTTGTTTCCACGAGAACTGGGTGAAGTACTTGTTATTTTTATTTTTGAATTTGGACATTGAGGCATAGTAAGGAGATGCTGGAGGTTGGTTCAATCTCCCTTCAACCTTGTTCAACCAAGTCACTTTGATCAAATCATTTTGACCTCTCTGAGTCAGAGCTTTGAAATGGGGGTAGATATACTTTATCTGGCAGATGGCATACTTTGAAACATAAAGCCTCAGAAAGTAAAGTGTAAGAACTAGTGAAAAAATCCGAGTTTCTTTTCCTTCTACTTCATTCAATTTATTCTCTTCTAGTTGGCCCTCTTGACTTTCAAGGTTGGTGGCATCCTACAAACATCACGACAACACATATCCTTGGAATAAATATTAGGTGACACAACCTTAAGGTCAAAACACCTTTATGATTGGATTTTTTGTTGGGTTCTTTTAAGTTCAAAATTTCCAGTTTTAAGTAAGTCATGCACAGTAGTAGTCCCAAAGAATAAAAGAGAACAGAAAAATTAAAAAAAGGATCTTAGAGAGGATGAGCTAGAAAATCTATGTCATCTTTCCTGCTCATGCACTTTAATAGTAGCAAAAACAGCCTGGGCTTTGTGAAAGGGGAGATACCACGCTATGCCTTCATTCTATCTGGGACAGTTACTCATTAATTCCCTAAATATTCAAGGAGCTCCCACATACTAAGCACTGTGCTATACACCAGAGGTACAGAAATGTATGAGATCTGTGCCTTCTCTCCAGGAGCTCACAGCCTACCCAGCAAGTCACTTCCACAAGTAATTTATTTATTTTTTTCATTTAATTTTTATTTTATACTGGAGTATAGTGGGTTTAAAATGTTGTGTTAGTTTCAGGTGTACAGCAAAGTGATTCAGTTATACATATGCATATATCCATCCTTTTTCAGATTCTTTTCCCATATAGGTTATTACAGAATATTGAGTGGAGTTCCCTGTGCTCTACAGTAGGTCCTTGCTGATTATATCTATTTTATCTATAGTAAGGTGTACATGTTAATCCCAAACTCCTAATTTATCCCTCCCCACCCCCAACCACCTTTCCCCTTTGGTAACCATAAGTTTGTTTTCAAAGTCTGTGAGTCTGTTTCTGTTCTGTAAATAAGTTCATCTGTATCATTTTTTTCAGATTCCACATATAAGTCATATCATATGATATTTGTCTTTCTCTGTCTGGCTTACTTCACTTAGTATGAAAATCGCTAGGTCCATCCATTTTGCTGCAAACACAAGAAGTTTAGATCAGAGCCCTATGTTTAAAACTTTCCAGATTGTTCTTGGGCTGTTTTCATATTTCCCTGGCAAATCAAGCTTACTTTGCTGTACCCCTCACAGGTACACTGAGTACCACTATTGGCTGAGCTTTCTGTTAGGCATCAAAGAGACACCAATGAGAAGAGTTAACAGTACCTTCCCCTTCTTAGGAGTACCAAATCCTCCAGTTTAGACTTTTGACCTCCTTCTTCCATATTCTCCTGCTTTGGCCATTACTGTGGTCTCAAGAGCAATATTCTGCCTGGATCAGTTGATTTAAACTATACTATTATTCAGTCTCACAAAGGAGAAAGAATACTTAGTAAAAGTAACATGGAATCACATTACAGAACCATTAGTTTCAATCTTCTTTACTACAAAATCTTTTTCAAGCTCCACTAAAAGTAGCAAAATAGGTTGCTGAGTTATACCTTCTTTCCGACAATCATCAGTCAGTATGCACTAGAAAAACAGATAATTAACATCATTCTTTTATTAAAATTTTACTGTACACCTGCTATCTGTGCCCAAACGCTTTGCTGGGCACTCAGGATTTAAAGAGACCTCAGTTTCATTCCCTGTTCTCCAGGGATTTATTAGGAGAGATGGAGAAGTAAATGAAATTCCTAGGGAATGAGGTTTTGAGGAAATAGGAGAATTTCTATGTGGGCTGTCATATTCACGCGCATTTATGATCAATTAAGATTTAACCCATCTTGGTAGTAATATCAAGCCCAAGAGACCATATCTAGAAAAGTTCTTATATTTGAGCCACTTCTGCCTTTTGGCTGTAACATAGAGAGTTTTTCTCCCTGGCAGTTTATGTAGATTTTCAACTTAGTGGATTTTCTGTTAAAAATGGCTGTGGTTTGTCATAGACAAAAATGCACATGTCTCTGTAGGAAATTCTTTCAGTGACTGAAATAAAAACCAGTGCAGTCCTGTTTCATTACTAGTCTGTTGTGCATTTCACTTCTGCTGCTCCCTCAAATACAGTGATATTCAGCCTGTTTTCTTTGAAAAAAACTCTCAACATGCCATACCACTGTCCCTCCCCTGCAGGTTGAAGGATGCCATTTCTCATTCTCCAGTGTATTGTTTCTCTTGGATAATGACGACTGTATACTTTGTGTCTTTCAAATGCACATTGCTTCGAAGAATGGACATTTCCACTTCTCCCATTTCTGAGTTGTTGTCTGCGGATAATATGAAAAGCAACTGGATGTTTACGGCACACAGTAAGATTCAATGGCATGGCTTTGAGTTAAAGTGTTTTCTCTCTCCTTTCTGAATCATGCTCCTCTGGGCAGTCACTGAGATTTGGTGAGGAAAAGGTGCTGGGCAGCCCTGCAACTGACTGGTACTTTGAACGACTAGGAATGGAAAGTGACAGTTCACTGATCTTTACTGTCTGGAGGAGCTGGATCACTGGACATGCCAAGTCCCTTGAGGAAATGCAAGTCCCCCTCAGACATCATTCCCACCCTTTTGCTGCTTTGGTATCAAGAATGCTTTATATAGGGCAGATTGATTCAAGTTGGGGGAGTAGAAGGACGTGCTCTCGGTCCCTCTTGCGACAACACCAGAATCACAACTAACTGCTGAACAATCGTCGACAGGAAGACACTGGAACTCACCAAAAAAGATACCCCACATCCAAAGACAAAGGAGAAGTCACAATGAGATGGTAGGAGGGGCGCAATCACAGTAAAATCAAATCCTGTAACTGCTGGGTGGGTGACTCACAAACTAGAGAACAATTATACCACAGAAGTCTACCCACTGGAGTGAAGGTTCTGAGCCCCATTCAGGCTTCCCAACCTGGGGGTCTGGCAACAGGAGGAGGAATTCCTAGAGAATCAGACTTTGAAAGCTAGTGGGATTTGATTGCAGGACTTTGACAGGACTGGGGGAAACAGAGACTCCACCCTTGGAGAGCACACACAAAGTAGTGTGCGCATCAGGACCCAGGGGGAAGAAGCAGTCACCCCATAGTAGACTGAAACAGACTACCTGCTAGTGTTGCAGGGTCCCCTGCAGAGGTAGGGGGCAGCTGTGGCTCACCAAGGGGACAAGGACCCTGGCAACAGAAGTTCTGGGAAGTACTCCTTGCCATGAGCCCTCCCAGAGTCCACCGTTAGCCCCACCAAAGAGCCTGTAGGCTCCAGTGCTGGGTCGCCTCAGGCCAAACAACCAACAGGGAGGGAGCCCAGCCCCACCCATCAGCAGACAGGTGTATTAAAGTTTCACTGAGCTCTGCCCACCAGAGCAACAGCCAGCTCTACCCAGCACCAGTCCCTCCCATCAGGAAGCTTGCACAAGCCTTGTAGATAGCCTCATCCACTAGAGGCAGACAGCAGAAGCAAGAAGAACTACAATCCTGCAACCTGTGGAACAAAAACCACATTCACAGAAAGATAGACAAAATGAAAAGGCAGAGGACTATGTACCAGATGAAGGGGAAAGATAAAACCCCTGAAAGACAACTAAAGGAGGTGGAGATAGGCAACCTTACAGAGAAGGAATTCAGAATAATGATAGTGAAGATGATCCAGGACCTTGGAAAAAGAATGTAGACAAAGATCAAGAAGATGCAAGAAATCTTTAACAAAGACCTAGAAGAATTAAAGAACAAACACCTAGAAGAATTAAAGAACAAACAAACAGAGATGAACAATACAGTAACTGAAATGAAAAATACACTAGAGGGAATCAATAGCAGAATAACTGAGGCAGAAGAATGGATAAGTGACCTGGAAGACAGAATGGTGGAATTAACTGCCATGGAACAGAATAAAGAAAAAAGAATGAAAAGAAACGAAGACAGCCTAAGAGACCTCTGGGACAATATTAAATGCACCAACATTTGCATTTTAGGGGTCCCAGAAGGAGAAGAGAGAGAGAAAGGATCTGAGAAAGTATTTGAAAAGATTATAGTAAAAAATTTCCCTAACATGGGAAAGGAAATAGCCACCCAAGTCTAGAAAGTGCAGAGAGTCCCAGGCAGGATAAACCCAAGGAGAAACATGCCAAGACACAAAGTAATCAAATTGACAAAAATTAAAGACAAAGAAAAATTATTAAATGCAACAAGGGGAAAATGACAAATAATATACAAGGGAACTCCCATACGGTTAACAGCGGATTTCTCAGCAGAAACTCTACAAGCCAGAAGGGAGTGGCATGGTGTATTTAAAGTGATGAAAGGGAAGAACCTACAACCAAGATTACTCTACACAGCAAGGATCTCATTCAGATTCAACAGAGAAATCAAAAGCTTTACAGACAAGCAAAAGCTAAGAGAATTCAGCACCACCAAACCAGCTCTACAACAAATGCTAAAGGAACTTCTCTAAGTGGGAAACACAGAGAAGAAAAGGACGTACAAAAACAAACCCAAAACAATTAAGGAAATGGTAATAGGAGCAAACATATCAATAATTACCTTAAATGTGAATGGATTAAATGCTCCAACCAAAAGACACTGGCTCTCTGAATGGACAGAAACAAGACCCATATATATGCTGTCTACAAGAGACCCACTTCAGACCTAGGGATACATACAGACTGAAAGTGAGGGGATGGAAAAAGATATTCCATTCAAATGGAAATCAAAAGAAAGCTGGAGTAGCAATACTCATATCAGATGAAATAGACTTTAAAATAAAGAATGTTATAAGAGACAAGAAAGGACACTACATAATGATCAAGGGATCAATCCAAGAAGATATAACAATTGTAAATATATATGCACCCAACATAGGAGGACCTCAATACATAAGGCAAATGCTAACAGCTCTAAAATAGGAAATCGACAGTAACACAATAATTGTGGGGTACTTTAACACCTCACACCAATGGACAGAACATTCAGACAGAAAATTAATAAGGAAACACAGGCTTTAAATGACACAATAGACCAAATAGATTTAATTGATATTTATAGGACATTCCATCCGAAAACAGCAGATTACACTTCTCCAGTGCACATGGAATGTTCTCCAGGATAGATCACATCTTGGGTCACAAATCAAGCCTTGGTAAATTTAAGAAATTTGAAATCATATGAAGCATCTTTTCTGACCAAAACGCTATCAGATTAGAAATCAATTACAGGGAAAAAACCCGTAAAAAAACACAAACACATGGAGCTAAACAATATGTTACTAAACAACCAAGAGATCACTGAAGAAATCAAAGAGGAAATCAAAAAATACCTAGGGACAAATGACAATGAAAACACGACAGTAAATACCTATGGGATGCAGCAAAAGCTGTCCAAAGAGGGAAGTTTATAGCAATACAGTCCTACCTCAAGAAACAAGAAAAATCTCACATAAACAATCTAACCTTACACCTAAAGGAACTAGAGGCAGAAGAATAAAGAAAACCCGAAGTTAGCAGAAGGAAAGAAATCATAAAGATCAGAGCAGAAATAAATGAAATAGAAACAAAGAAAACAATAGCAAAGATCAATAAAACTAAAAGCTGGTTCTTTGAGAAGATAAACAAGATTGACAAACCTTTAGCAAGACTCATCAAGAAAAAGAGGGAGAGGACTCAAATCAGTAAAATTAGAAATGAAAAAGGAGAAGTTACAACAAACACCGCAGAAATACAAAGCATCATAAGAGACTACTATGAGCAACTCTGTGCCAATAAAATGGACAACCTGGAAGAAATGGACAAATTCTTAGAAAGGTATAACCTTCCAAGACTGAACCAGGAAGAAATAGGAAATATATAAGAAAAAGAAATGAGACCTAACGAAACTTAAAAGCTTTTGCACAGAAAAGGAAACCATAAACAAAATGAAAACACATCTTTCAAACCAGATCAACATGCAATTTTTTCTCTTTTGTCTGCGTGATGTGATTTTGCTGGGCTGAATCAACAAAGGCAAATTTTAAAGTCTCCTTTTAAATTCAATCTTCCTCTTTATCATTCAAAGTAATATTTTTGTCTAACATAACTCAGTTCTTTCCTCTCCCTTCCCCCCTTCCTTCCTCCCTCCCTCCCTCCCTTCCTTCCTTCCTCCCTCCCTCCCTTCCTTCCTTCCTTCCTCCCTCCCTTCCTTCCTTCCTTCCTCCCTCCCTTCCTTCCTTCCTTCCTTCCTTCTTTCCTTCCTTCCTATTTTTCACCCAACTTTACTGAGGTACAGTTTACATACAATAAAATTCACTCATTTCAAGGCATAGCTTGTTGACCTTTGGCAATTTTAAACAGTCATGTAACTACCATTACAATCAACATATAGAACATTTTCATCACTATAAAAAAGTATTCCCATGTTTTTTTGTAGACAATCCCCTCTCCAAACCCCTGGGTTTAAGCAGCCTTTGATCTGCTTTATGGTACTATAGCTTTTCCTTTTCTAGATTTCGCGTAATTATTGTCATACATTATAGTCTTTTGTTTCTGGCTTCTTTCATTTGTCATAGTACGTTAAATATTTATCCATATTGTTGCATGAATTGATAGTTCATTCCTTTCTATTGCTAATATTCCATAGTATAGTTATACCACGATTTGTTTATCTATACACTAGTTGATGTGTATTTGGTTATTTTAAGTTTTGGCTATTATAAAGCTTTTCTGAACATTTATATGAAAGTCTATGTGGATTTTTCATTTTTCCTGAGTACATACTTAGGAGTGGAATTTCTGGGTCAATGGAAGGACACATTTAGCTTCATAAGAAACTGCCAAGCTGTTTTCCCAAGTGGCCTCTCTTTTTTTTCAAGCCCGTCAGAAATTATGAAAATTCCAGTTTCTCACATACTTGTTAACACTTGGCAGCGTTTACTAGTCTTTTAAATTTTATTTATTTATTCCTTTAGGCTGCACCAAGTGGCTTGCAGGATCTTAGTTCCGCAACCAGGGATTGAACCCAGGCCCAGATAGTGAAAGCACTGAGTTCTAACCACTGGAATGCCAGGGAATTCCCAGTCTTTTTTTAATTTTAGACAATCTAGTGGGTATGTAGTGGTATGCCACTGTTATTTTAATTGTACTTCCCTGATAACTAGTGATATTGAACACCTCTTTATGGGTTTACTGTTTATTTGTAAATCTTTTTATTTGAAATGTGTTCAACTGTTTTGCTCGTTTTTAAAAACTGGGCTGTTTTTCTTTTTATTACTGTGTTCCAAGAATTCTTTACATATCCTGCATAACAGTTCTTTGTGAGATAAGTGTTTTGCAAATATTTTTTCTCAGTTCATGGCTTGTCTTTCCATTTTTCAAACTGTGCCCCTAGAAGAACAAAAATCTTTTAACTTTGATGAAGTTCACTTTATCTATTTTAGTATGTTTCATGATTTTTTTTCCTGTTTAAGCACTCTTGCCTAATCCAATGTCACAAAGATTTTCCCCTATGTTTTCTTCCAGAAGTTTTATTTTAGATCTTCGAATGAGGTTCATGATCCGTTTGACTTAATTTTTGTGTATGGTTTGAGTTCATGTTTAAGGACAACTTTTTTATGTATACAAAATCTCCAGCTTTTCCAGCGTGCTAGTTGAGAAGACTGTCCTTTTCCCATTGATTCCCTTGGCATCTTCCTCAAAGTCAGGTAACCTTGTAGGCATGGATCTGTTTCTTGGCTATTTTATTCCATTGATCTAAATGTCTGTACTTATTCCAGTAGCATATGATCTTGATTAGTGCAGTTGTGTGCTATATCTTGAAGTCTTCCAATCTTGTTCTTTAAAAAAAATGGTTTGGTTATTTTAGTCCCCTTGCCTTTCCATACAGATTTTGGAATTAGTGTGCCATTTCTTCAAAAAAGCCTACTGGCATTTCTATTGAGATTGAGGTAGAATTAAATCTAAAGTTGAATTTCAGGAGAAAGACAATCTTAACCATAGTGAGTCTTCCTTAATTACATTTGCTGTCTTCAAAATTACTCCAGGTGACACTTTTGTCAGTTTCTGGTGCTACTTAACATGAATAACTCTTTTTCAGCTTATCTATAGCAGCCTCTTTATTGTGTCTCCAGCCTCGACAAACACTTCTCTTGCTAAGGCCACGTTTGAGATTTTTGCAGATTCAGCACTCCACTCTGTGTACCAAATTTTGTCAGTTTTCTTTTTTTTTTTTTAAATGTTGAGTTTCTTTAGGAGTTTTTTTGTTTAAATTCCTCTACTTTTTTTTTTAAACTTATTTATTTATTATTTATGGGTGTGTTGGGTCTTCGTTTCTGTGCGAGGGCTTTCTCTAGTTGCGGCAAGTGGGGGCCACTCCTCATCGCGGTGCGCGGGCCTCTCATTATCACGGCCTCTCTTGTTGCAGAGCACAGGCTCCAGACGCGCAGGCTCAGTAATTGCAGCTCACGGGCTTAGTTGCTCCGCGGCATGTGGGATCTTCCCAGACCAGGGCTCGAACCCGTGTCCCCTGCATCAGCAGGCAGATTCTCAACCACTGCGCCACCAGGGAAGCCCTGTCAGTTTTCTATTTCTGAATAACAGAACACCAAAAAATTTAGTGGCTTAAAACAGCAACCTTTTATTTACTTATGTTTCTTTGGGTCATTGTTTTGGGCTGTGCTCAACTGGGTCATTGCTTTGGGTTCAGCTCGTCTCAGCTGGAGTTACTCAGGCAATCAGTTATGTGGTCCCTCAGTGGGGGCTGAATGGTCTAAGACAGCCCCAGTCACATGCTTGGCATTTGGTGCTGGCTGACAGCTGGGTTGCCATGTACTCTCTCATTCGTAAGAAGGTTAGACTGGGCTTCTTCACGTGGTGACAGCAGCATTCCATGAGATAGCAGAGGCCATGCTGCTTCTAGAGACTCAGGACTCCCACAGTGGATCTTCTGCCACATTCTATTGGTAAAGCAAGACACAAGGCCCACCCAAATTCCAGAGGTGGGGAAATAGACTCTGCCTCTTAATTGGAGGACTAACAAAGCCACACTGAAGAGAAGTTTGATGCTGGAATGGGAAGAATAATTGCAGTGACCTGTGCGAACAATCTACTAGAGAAGCTTGATAAATATGTTTTGGTATAAGGGAAATAAGCTAACACTTAAGTATCTAAAATATAAATTAAACTATCTAGCCAGTACAAACATCATTTTAGATTTGATTGATAAACCTAATAATGAAAAAAATCTCAACCACTATACAGATAGTTTTTTTTCTTTATAAATATATACTTCCATTTATACATTATATATGGCTTCTGAGTAGCACATTGGCTATTTTATACTTCAAAAATTCTTTCTATAGCAGAACATTTTCAGACTTTCTAGAATGAAATATTACCTTAAATTCCATTATATATATTTTCCAAGAATGTTATTGGTGCACAATGCAATGAATGGGACTTAAAAGAACAGAAATAACATGTCTTCAGTGAAAAAAATTTAAGGAGTGTACTTTGGTAAGAAAAAGCTATTGAAAACAGAATTTGTACATTTCAGTTTAAGTGGTTATAAACGTATTGGCTTACATTATTTAGAAGTATCTGGGGTCTATAAGATAAACTAGATTGAATAGTCAATAAATAAATGCTTTTTTTTTTTAAAGGGTGAGTGCTGGAGTTACTTTTTTTTTAATTTTATTTATTTATTTATTTATTTATGGCTGTGTTGGGTCTTCGTTTCTGCGCGAGGGCTTTCTCCGGTTGCGGCAAGCGGGGGCCACTCCTCATCGCGGTGCGCGGGCCTCTCATTATCGCGGCCTCTCTTGTTGCGGAGCACAGGCTCCAGACGTGCAGGCTCAGTAGTTGTGGCTCACGGGCCTAGTTGCTCCGCGGCATGTGGGATCCTCCCAGACCAGGGCTCGAACCCATGTCCCCTGCATTAGCAGGCAGATTGTCAACCACTGCGCCACCAGGGAAGCCCTAAATAAATGTTTTTAATAAGCCATTATAATTAGAATATTTTCATCAAGAGCAGGCCCTCTGTTGTAATTCATCGTTTTTATTATGTACATTACTCAGTGGAAAATATTTTGTGTTGTGTAAAAAAAAATTTTAGCTTTGCTGTCATTCTTTTTCATCTTTTATTGCATACTTTTAACAACCATCAATTGACTCAGGAAAGAAAAGGTAGCATTTTTTACTTGACTTATTATACTACCTATAACCCAAATTATTTTCTTAATGATTTTTAGTGTTGGTTTTTTAATTTAGGTTTTTGAGAGCCTAACCATGTTAGGCTCAGTGGAAGTTGCATAGATGTTGGAAGAAAATTAATATTCTGAAATAATTCACACTTTTGGTCAAAATAATGTCAACATTTTCTATATATTAATAAGTTGATTTCAGTTTCATTTTGCTTATTACATTTCTTTAACACTTATAAAAGGGCTATTTTTATCAGGCTAATTCTGCTATTAATTTTTAGAAAGATAAGTGGCATACTCTCTGTGAATTATATCTATATTTTTAACGAATATACCTATAATTTAATCACAAACTATTTTGTCTTAATTACTTCCTGTTTTTTAACCTTTGAATGCAAAAGTTTAAATTCTAATATTCTCTCAGTAATAAGAACAAATATAAAAAATAATCCTGATAATTCTGGAAGAGTCAACACATCTTGTCACATATTTTGAATCACAGAGTTCAATTCATCAACTTTAAGCTCTGATTTCTATAGCACAACCAAATAATAGTAACTATTATAAACAAACTTTATAATATTTTAATAGTGTGATATATTATAAAATTCCTTGGAAACAGTCTAAGATATGATTTCAGTAATAGATACTTAAAGTCTAGTGTGGAAGAAATTCAGTTCATGAAAAATTACAGCCAAGTTGGTCCTTTGAAGTGATGTGGTAGTTTGCATGGTTATGTTAAAGAAATAAGGACAGTATTTTAAATTAATTAAGACTAAAATTAATGACCAGAGTTTCTACTTCATCTTCCAAATTTAACACACATCTGCACCATGTTAACTTCATGCCCTTAATTGTTCCCGATGTTCTTGTTCACACACTTATTGGTCTGATATGTAGCCAAAGCAACTTGGACATGTTTTTAGTATCATGGGATAGTTTAATTCATGTTTTTTGAAGGTTCAAGGAAATCGGTGGCAGCTGCTTTTCAAGCTATACTCCCTTGACGTAGCACACTTTCTGCTTCCAAATTCTTGACTTGCAGTCTTTGGCTATAGACACTGGCTTCCTGTTTGAAGGGATGGTTTCCAAAGTCAGACTCCTGATTAATTTATATATTGCTTTATTCTGATGTCTTTTCAGATTTTTCATCTCACATGATCTAATCTTATTACTCCAAAATCATGAAAATGTTCCTAACCCACTAAAAGGATTAATGTGTGAATCACTGACTGTGAAACCTAGCGTGTATATATATATATATATATATATATATATATATATATAACCTCACTGAATACTTGACTCATAATAGACTAACTGTCCATCAATATAATTCTGCTCTATTAAGTTATACTGAGAAACATCAAATGGCATAAATCTTGTGTCAGAAATACAGAGGTGGTTTCATGGCTCCCAGGAATATTCTAGAACTTTGGTAACTCTTCAGCAATCACTGCTCTAACAGCTAAACTTGTCTGCCACCTGGGCACATTCATGGCATGGAAGGAGCAGTCATTGCCCCTTCCATCCCCACAACAGTCATTACTAATCAATCATGGCACTGTCTCTGACTGAACCCAGAAACAACCATGGAATTCTCTGAAAATACAGTGTTCCAGGAGCCACAACCAATCGATTTGAGTTGGCATGAGATTTGAAACCTATTTGTCATTTTCGACTTAGTTTAGCAGACTAAATGTTTTGCAACCTTGACACAGCTTAGAACCTTGTGTATAATGACACATAATAACTACTTGTCAATTGATGTTTTTGAAAATATTATGAACATGGATTGTGACTATTGTTATATTACTCTGATAATATCAAAGGTGAGTCCTTGGAGGGGAGAAGGTTTTTGCCTAGTTCAACATATTCGTAAGAAATAGAGAAGAATTGTTATTTTTAGCTATGTATTGCTCCATTTTGTTTCAAGACTTACCTCTTTTGCTAATTTAAAATGTGTGTTTTATCTTGCTCATACTTTGGATAGTAAAGAATATGCGCTGTCTTGGTGGTATCTAGCGGATGTACCCAAATCCCTACACCGCTGCAAGCTGTGTGACTAACTGCAAGTTGTCTCCTTCAATTAATTAGCTGGAAGCTGATGACAGTAATTGTCTTGCCTCCAGTGAGGCAATCTTTCAGGATAAAATTCTGGCACATGTTAGCATGGTTAATAGCAGACTTGGTTTTCTGCCTCTATTTACTGATTGTGAGGAATATTTGGATTCATTAAGGTTGAGTTTCTACATAAGCAGCAACTATCGATAAGTCTTTAAGTGACGTTGATTTCAAGCAGGGCTACATGGCTGTGGTGATGTGCTTTGTCCAAAAAAGCAGGTCAAGCAAGTGCCCTGGCTGCCAGCTGGTGAGATGCAAGAGGCAGATCATTATGCTTCTGTAGTGGTACCTGTCCATCTCTCTCCATTTAAAAACCAGAATATTATTTTTCAAATTGGATAGATAGATGACTGGTCACCTTATAGATTTAATACAATCCCACATGAGAAATAACTTTAAAGATGAATTCACCAGAGACAGTTACCAGCGAGATGTTCTTCATGCAAGAAACTGATGCAGGGTTAGGAGCAACAGGTCTTGAATGTAGCAATAGGAGGAAACAAAAGACATACACACATACCCCAGTTGGTGGTGTTAAGGAGGAAGAGCTATGGTTTCACTATTACTTTATTCGGTCACATGTAAAAGGCAAATCTAAGATGCAACCCATCTTATCTAGTCACCTAGGACAGCACAATGGAAGTTTCCACAGCCAACCTCAGCATGAGAATTGGGTGATACTTGTAGGATTCCACATGGAATCTGGAACTTTCCTTTGTTTTAGATATTAGAAAAAGGCATTGAAAATAAAAGAGCTAGCCATAAATGGAAGGTAGGGACATCTTATATGGTTTAGGAGCAAATATTCTCCTTGACTATCAAGTTCTCCTAGCCTGCCATGAGGAGTCAACTACCTCGGAAAAATTATTATTTTTTTTTAATTATTTATTTATTTATGGCTGTATTGGGTCTTCGTTTCTGTGCGAGGGCTTTCTCCAGTTGCGGCGAGTGGGGGCCACTCTTCATCGCGGCGCGCGGGCCTCTCACTATCGCGGCCTCTGCTGTTGCGGAGTACAGGCTCCAGACGCGCAGGCTCAGTAATTGTGGCTCACGGGCCCAGCTGCTCCGCGGCATGTGGGATCTTCCCAGACCAGGGCTCGAACCCGTGTGCCCTGCATTGGCAGGCAGATTGTCAACCACTGCGCCACCAGGGAAGCCCGGAAAAATTACTTTTAACATATGGGAACAAGGAGGTTTCACAACTTCTGTGTCTTTGGTTTAATCATAAAACCTACCTAGTAAACCCATTCACTACTGAAATAGTTTTCTAATATGTTGCTACAGATTGTTGATTCAGGTTTTATACTGTCTCCTTTGTGGGTGAACAATTGGTTAACTAAAAAACAAGTCGTATAGGACAGATAAAATTTGTTCATTCTACAGTGATGTTTGGAGGTTTTAATGACTTCTCGTAGTTGTAATATAGTACACATTAGAATATATTTACTACCACAGCTTGCCTATTTCATAGCAGACTGTTTACTCTCTGAAGGTAAAATTTAGACATTTTTCTCACAGAAACTCATGCATATGTCCTGGTAAATATTTTTTCTTATTTTTTATTTTTATCTCTTTTTTTCTTTAACTGAATTAATTGCGTTGCTATCACATCATCTTCGATATAGCCCAACACGAACTTATTTTTCATTTTGAACCACGATCATCTCTCATTTCCTGTCTCTGTCAATGGTACAAACATTTCTCCATGTATCTGAATTTGAAATTTTGTTATTTTTCTTTCACTGGTAATTATCTATTGTCTCTCATTCTACTCTTAGCACTCTTGTCTCAGTTTAAAATAGCTTCCTCATTCTCATGTATTTGTTACCATCTGGCATGCATATTACTTGTCTCTCCCAACTAGATTATAAACTCTTTGAGTGCCAGGACCCTGTCC
This sequence comes from Balaenoptera borealis, assembly GCF_965194805.1. NCBI lineage: Eukaryota > Metazoa > Chordata > Mammalia > Artiodactyla > Balaenopteridae > Balaenoptera > Balaenoptera borealis. The sequence goes on along the minus strand of NC_138873.1, from coordinate 114,574,271 downwards.
ATGTTTCATAACTCTGTATTGCAAGGACAAGAACAGTGCCTGCCACACAAATATTTATCATTCAATGAATATGTGCTGAGGGACTTCGCTGGTGGTCCAGTGGTTAAGACTCCGCACTCCCAATGCAGGGGACCAGGGTTCAGTCCCTGGTCAGGGAACTAGATCCCGCATGCCTCAACTAAGACAGGCGCAGCCAAATAAATAAACGTTTTTTTAAAAAAACATAATAAATAAATAAATATGTGCTGAAAGGGTGAATGAAAAGTAGGTCATCACTCGATAGTGGTTGAACCCAAATCTGAATTCTATTCTGCATTCACTGTCCCCCAAATACAGTGGTTTTCCCTTATCCACAGTTTCTCTTGCTGAAGTTCCAGTTACCCATGGCCAACTGCAGTCTGAAAATATTAAATGGAAAACTCGAGAAATAAACAACATATAAATTTAAAGTTCTGCGCCATTCTTAGTAGCATGATGAAATCTCACGCCGCCCCTTGCCCCCCGCATCCCGCCAGGGATCCCGGACCACCCACATTGTCTGCTCCCGACATCTAACCATATGTCATGGATCAGTGACCCAGGATCACCCAAAGCAGGCGATCCTCTGAAGCACCACCAAAAGGTCCAAAGTAGCCTAATGTTACGTCACAATGCTTATGTCATTCATGTCACTTCATCTCATCACGTAGGCATCTTATCATCTCACATTATCACACGAAGGCCGTACAGTGCAATAAGATATTTTGAGAAAGAGATCATATTCACATAACCTTTATCACAGTACACTATTATGATTGTTCTACTTTACTATTAGTTATTATTGTTAATCTCTTACTGTGCCTAATTCATAAATTAAACTTTATCATAGGTTATGTATGTATAGGAAAAACCATAGTATATATAAGATTTGGTATCATCCACGGTTTCAGGCATCTGCTAGAGATCTTGGAATGTATCACCCGTGGATAAGGGGGGACCATTGTATTACTTAAATACTGATTTATGCCATTCACCTTAGAAGGTAAAACTCCTTCTATGACTCTAATCTTCTGTTACATTAAATATAAATATGTATATTTGTATGTGTGTATATAAGTATATATACATGTGTACATATATATATTTTTTCAGGTACTTTATAATTATGTCCTCACCCCACTTAGTCAACTTAATTTTCTTTCTTTTTTTCTTTTAACATCTTTATTGGAGTATAATTGCTTGACAATGTTGTGTTAGTTTCTGCTATATAACAAAGTGAATCAGCTATACGTATACATATATCCCCATATCTCCTACCTCTTGCGTCTCCCTCCCACCCTCCCTATCCCACCCCTCTAGGTGGTCACAGAGCACCGAGCTGATCTCCCTGTGCTATGTGGCTGCTTCCCACTAGCTATCTGTTTTACATTTGGTAGTGTCCATGTCACTGCCACTCTCTCACTTCGTCTCAGCTTACCCTTCCCCCTCCCCGTGTCCTCAAGTCCATTCTCTACGTCTGCATCTTTATTCCTGTCCTGCCCCTAGGTTCTTCAGAACCATTTTTTTTTTTTTTTAGGTTCCATATATATGTGTTATCATACAGTATTTGTTTGTTTTTCTCCTTCTGACTTACTTCACTCTGTGTGACAGTCAACTTAATTTTCTACTGCTCCTCAACCGTTTAAAAAACTATGATATCACTTTTACGTGGAATCTAAAAAAATGATACAAATGAACTTATTTACAAAACAGAAATAGACCCACAGACATAGAAAACAATCATGGTTATGAAAAGGGGAGGGAGAGGGATAAATTAGGAGTTTGGGATTAAAATATACACACTACTATACATAAAATAGATAACCAACAAGGACCTACTGTATAGCACAGGGAACTCTACTCAATATCTTGTAGCAACCTATAATGGAAAAGAATCTAAGAAAGAAAAAAATATATATATATATATATAAAATATATATACATATATATCAATATATGTAACTGAATCACTTTGCTATACACCTGAACCTAACACAACATTGTAAATCAACTATATTTCAATTAAAAAAAAAAAAAGTGTCCCCACTGTCCAGAGAACACATCATGTTTAGCCACACCATTGCCTATGCTCTTTTCCCCTAGGATTGGAATCCTCTCCTTTCTGTTTAAGTTCTACACAGTCTTCTAGATGCAAACCACTTCCACTAGCTGTGAAGCCTTTTTGCACTACTCACTGATTTCTCTTCCTTCTGAACTTCTCTGGAATACACAGTGTTATATAAATTTTAGCACTGAATTATATTATTACGTACACATTACTCACTGTAAAACAGTGTGCTTATCTCATCTCCCTTTAGATATTATTTCCTTTAGGCAATACTTGCTAAACTTCAAAAAAGCAATCAAAATTCTGGGCTGAGAAATACACAATAAATCACCAAGAGGTGAACATACAATACATAAATATTTTTATCCATTAGTGTTCTCTTACATTTCAAGTCTGTATATTGAAATACTACTGTATGCTTGTTTGTGGCTGGGTTCTTGCTGATGAACACGCACACAAAATAATTTGTTATTATGTCATTTCCTCAATATTTTTCTCTTCCTTTAAGTTTAGAATATCTTAACTATATTATTGTTCATCTGCCAGGCACTCAACAAGACATTCTCAGGGATACCTTTGGCTTTTCCCATTTCTTTGACTCCTACAGCCAGTCACCTCCCAAATTCTATCACTTCTACCTTGGGAATCTGTGATAATTATAATACGATAAGAAATATATGTTTGATCTTCATCCCCAGTTTCCTTCACAGAGCTTCTTATAAAACATTTGGAATTTCCTGAGTGATTTCCTGAGCAGCCTATTTTGTTATTTGTATTAAACCCCTTTCAACCATATCTGAGTTTATGTTAATGAAGTGACTCTTGAAGGATGGGGGCTGCTTGCTAGAAGAATCAACCATGTGATTAGAGGGTTGGAAGTTTCAACCCCATCCCTGACCTCTGAGGAGGGGAGAGGGACTGGGAATTGAGTTAGTCATCAATGGCCAATGATTTAAATTGTGCCTAAGTAATGAAATTAACATAAAAACTCTAAATAAAGAGGCTTAGAGAGTTTTGGGGTTGGGAGGATGGGATACCCCAAATTCCACAGAGACAGAAACTCCTGTGCTTGGGACCCTTCTAGACCTTGCTCTATGTACCTCCTCATCTGGCTGTTATTTTTACCCTTTATAATATTCTTCATAATAAACTGGTAAGAGCAAATAAAGTGTTTCTCTGTGTTCTGTGAGCCATTATAGCAAATTATCAAACCTGAGGAGGGAGTTGTGGGAACTCTTGATTTGGACAAGTTGGACAAAACTGTGGGTAACCTGGGGACCCACCGCTTGCGTTTGTCATCTGAAGTGGGGTGCGGTCTTGTGGGACTGAGCCCTTAACCTGTGGGGTCTGCACCAACTCCAGGTAGTGAGTGTCACAATTACTCAATGTGAGGGAAAAGGCCACGCATTTGGTGTCAGAAGTGTTGTGTGTATAGAAAGGGTTTTCTTTTAGAAGCACGCTTAACTGTCTTTCTTTTTCTCCTTTCCCATTTACAGCGCTAGTGCAGGCTTTATTATATTTTTTTCTCACCTGTTTTAAACTTCCTCAGCTAGGGGACTTCCCTGATGGCACAGTGGTTAAGAATCATCCTGCCAATGCAGGGGACACGGGTTTGAGCCCTGATCTGGGAAGATCCCACATGCCCCCGAGCAACTAAGCCCGTGCGCCACAACTACTGAGCCCGCATGCCACAACTTCTGAAGCCCGCATGCCTAGAGCCCATGCTCCGCAACAAGAGAAGCCACCGCAAGAAGCCCGCACACCACAATGAAGAGTAGCCCCCGCTCGCCACAACTAGAGAAAGCCAGCATGCAGCCACGAAGACCCAACACAGCATAAATAAATAAATAAATAAATAAATAAATAAATAAATAAATAAATAAATAAATAAATAAATAAATAAATACAAACAAAAAAAGAACATTGCAATGGGAAGGAAGTCCCCTCCCCTTAAAAAAAAAAATAAAGAACTTCCTCAGCTAGAGTTCAGACTTCTAAGCTTGCAAATGCCCCATTCTATCTTCATATCTCCTCTCTCATCATCCTATCAGGTTATGCTGCTCTCAGAGGAACATTATCCCATTCCCAACACACTATGATTTTTTTGTCAAACCCTATATGCCTTTGCTTTTCTATCCTCTAGTTATCCCCTCTACTTTTAAAAAATTGTTAAATAGCTGATTTAAGATGTATCTAAAACATATTCTCAGGGAAGTTTTCCCAGATTCCTTTTGAATCAGAGCCCAATATATGGTGCTGTTTCTCTCTTAGTCAGAATTCACAGGTCTAGGAATAAAAAGGATGAAAACGGGAGTGGTACCACTTACTATGACCCTTAGTGACCCATTAGCAAAATTTTTGCTTCTTGTTCCTGTGACTTTATGCTCTTTTGGCCTAGAGGTCTTAGTTCCAGAGGGAGAAAGGCTTCTACCAGGAGACACAACAAAGATACTGCTGAACTGAAAGTTAAGACTGCCACTGACTTAACTGCCACTGACTTGACTGCCAGTGACTGCTGGCCACTTCAGGCTCCTCATGTCTCTGAATCAACAGACATGGAAGGGAGTTACAGTGTTGGTTGGGGTGATTGACCCTGACTACCAAGGGGAAATTGGGCTACCACTCCATAATGGAGGTAAGGAAGAGTATGTCTGGAATATAGGAGATCCCTTAGGGTGTTTCTTAGTATTACCATGACTGTGATTAAGGTCAATGGAAAACCGGAACAACACAATCCAGGCAAGGCGAGCATGGGTAGACTAATCTTGTCTGGATTGGGCTGTTGCAATTTTTCAGACAGCACTGTACCATTTCTTCCGAAAAGCTTTGTTGATCAATATTGTAGTGTCCATCTTGGAGAAACTTTTTGTCCTAGAATTTTATAGCCACCAAAATCAAGGAGTTAAGTCGCTTGCTAGAAGCAGTGATCTTTTTTGCCTGAGGGAATCCTGCTTGTCCTTGGGGGGTTTCAGTATTTAAGGAGAACCATCTTAGGCTAAATGTAAAATGGGATGTAAATAATTTTCTGCTTTTCTGTGGGTCTTATTTACTTTGTAAAATTTTACATTCTAAAAAAAAAAAAATTAGTAATCATCCAGACCCTTCCAGATTGAGGGTTTGGGTCACCCCACCAGGTGAAGACCCATGACCAGCTGAGGTGCTTGTTGAAGGTAAAGATAATGCAGACTGTGTACTCGAAGAACGTAGTTGTAAATACCAGTTACTACCACATGATCAGTTACAGAAATAGGGACTGAAATTGTCATGACTATTTCTTCCTTATTTTGTTATGATTACATTTGTGTGTGTATATGAAACCGTATGGTCCTTCCTCCCCTCCATGTCCTCTGCCTGTCTTTTGTCTGTACAAAATCTTTAGCCAAAGAATAAGTTTAATCAGAGAAGTGAGAAAATGCAAAAGCAAAGGAAAACAGTCAAACAGGACAAAATAACGATAGTTTAGTCCTTAAACAAAGTCAAGGACTTTAGTTCCTTCTCAGGGGCTATAGGTAATATTCTTAGCCATAACCTTTGAGCTGTTTTATAGATACTAAAACCCCTGCCAGGTGGAAGAAGTTAACTAGATGATGACCAGACTATAGCCATGACATAAGCTGCCACAATTCCGAGAAGTGACCTCAAAAAATGGGAACAAACCGACCCTGGAACTGAAGACTAACTACTGAAAACAATCAAGATGACACTGATCAGATCACTGCATGGCCAGTTTCAAGATGACTGTCAGAGTTGACTGTGCTGTTTCTGTATGTTACCCCCTCCCTCCGCCTAAAAAGCTCTTGCCCACCGATTGTCAGTGGGGGGAGCTGGCTGTTGGATAGGAGTCCACCCTCTCCACTGGTTGCCGGTCTCTGAAATAAAGCAAATTTTATTTCCACCAACCTTACCTCTTTATTGGCTTTAGAGCCATGAGCACCTGGACCCTACTTTCAGGAACATATATACATATATTTAGCAAATATTTTTGTTTTCTTTCCTCTCAGTCTCTTATATGAATAAGATGTATAGACCTTTTATCGTATTAAAATATTGTTAATTTTACATCATAGAATTTAAGTGCCAGGATATCGGGAGAAGAGTAAATATCATTCAAAGACTTTACCTCCTCTTATGGAGAAGGGATTAGTGTGTTTTCAATTGTACACATCATAGTTACATGTTAGGTGGGATTAAGACCTTGTTATTGTCTTTATTGGAGGTTACATATGGTTTAAGGAGATGTGTGTAGGTGTAAAATTGACAAGGGGTGGACTTATGGTGGTTAATTTCATGTGTCAACTTGACTGGGCAAAGAGATGTCCAGATAGCTGGTAAAACATTATTTTTGGTGTGTCTTCAGGGGTAGTTCCAGAAGAGATTAACATTTGCGTTGGTGAACTGAGTAAAACAGATGGCCATCCCCAAAGCAGATAAGCATCATCCAATCCACTGAGTGCCCAAATTAGAGCAAAAGTCAAAAAAAAAACAAAAACGAATATACTCTCTCTTTCTGCTTGAGCTGAGACATTCCTCTTCTGTTCTCAGGCGTTTGTTCCTGCTCCTTTGGTTTTGTGACTCAAGTCTGACTCAAATCAGATTTACACTGTCAGCCTCTCCCAACCCCCTCCCCCTGAAGCACACCATCAGCTTTCCTGGTTCTCCGGCTTGCAGAGATTAAATCATGGGACTTTTTGTTTTTCATACCCACATGAGCCAATTCCTAGAACATATCTTTCCCTCTCACTTTCTCTTTTTTATTAAAAAAAAATTTTTTTTTGGCATTGCACGGCATGTGAGATCTTAGTTCCCCAGCCAGGGATCGAACCCACGTGCCCTCCACATTGGAAGTGCAGAGTCTTAACCACTGGACCGCCAGGGAAGTCCTTCTCTCTTTCTCTTTATGTATATATACATATATATATTCTGTTTCTGTGGAGAACCCTGACTAATACACCTTTATATTCCACCTCTTATTCCTTTCTTCCTTCCATCTTTCATATTACTTTATTATATTTATATTATAGCTCTTGTCATGTTGTATTGTAGTCAATTGTTTATATGTCTCTCTCCCTGCATTACTCTGTCCCCTGTGGAGTCCACTGGAACTTAATTTTGCTAATTTTAGCAAAATTACCTGGAACACTGACTGGCTATGCAGGGGACACTTTTTACTGTATCACTTGCTTGTCTTCTAAATTCTAGCTCAGGCCTCTGCTGTGATGATGAAGGTGTATGATATAATTCATATACAGCAACAAGTTAGTCATGTTTTCTTTTCAGTTTCTGATCAGTGTTCACAAAATTGTACCATTTTCCCAGTTCAAGAAATCCTCTTCTCTAACAGTCCCTGCCATTGTCTGCCTTTAACTACATCTCACAGATTTTGCATAAGGTCACCAGTACCTTATCTGTGAGGCACCCCTGAAACTATGCAGCAGCACCGGAACCAGCAGAGAGAATCTGACCTTCACTGGGAGGAAATTGTTATTCAAAATTAACGTGAACTCATCTAAGATTAAAACCCACCAAAATAGAACTACCATATGACCCAGCAATCCCACTACTGGGCATATATACCCTGAGACAACCAAAATTCAAAAAGTCACATGTACCCCAATATTCATTGCAGCACTATTTACAATAGCCAGGACTTGGAAACAGCGTAAATGTCCATCAACAGATGAATGGATAAAGAAGATGTGGCACATATATATAATATTACTCAGCCATAAAAAGAAATGAAATTGGGTCATTTGTAGAGACGTGGATGGACCTAGAGTCTGTCATACAGAGTGAAATATGTCAGAAAGAGAAAAACAATTATTGTATATTAATGCATATATGTGGAATCTAGAAAACTGGTACAGATGAACCTATTTGCAGGGCAGGAATAGAAAAACAAGCATAGAGAACGGACGTGTGGACACAGGAGGGGAAGGGGAGGGTGGGATGAATTGGAAGGTTAGGTTTGACATAAATATACCACCATGTGTAAAATAGATAGGTAGTGGGAACCTGTGGTATAGCACAGGGAGTTCAGCTCGGTGCTCTGTGATGACCTAGATGGGTGGGATGAGGGAACAGAAGGAGGTCCAAGAAGGAGGGACTCGTATATGTATACATATAGCTGATTCACTTCATTGTACAGCAGAAACTAACACAACATTGTAAAGAAGTTATACTCCAATAAAAAAAAGGCACCAACAATTTATAGGAAGAAGAGGAAATCCCACCAATTTATAATTATCAATTTTCAATATCTATTTCAATTTTCCATATCAATTCATAAATGTCAATGTTCTCCATCAAATAGCATGTCTCAAATATGGTTAGTGTAGGAAAGTGTCTGTTTTCTACTGTATTTTTCTGGCAGGTCAAACTCCCGTTAACTGAGAGGTTAGTGAAGATTCTTACTAACATTCTTACTCGTTTTCTTCTCATAGACACTTTTCCTGCTTTAGTATGAGTCCTCCCATTGCTTCCTTGATGAGGAAAGCCTCTCCACCTTGGTCCTTCTTTTAAACCTGTTATTTCAGGGAGTCGTGGGACTTCACTTGATTTTCTACCCCTCTTCAAAAGGGAGTGCCATGCTCTTTATAATCAGAAGTCTGGGTTCAAGAGGGTAATGCTGGAAAAATCTCTCAGCTTTTTGAGACTCAGCTCTCTCTAGTGTTCAGTGATGGTGTCTCTCACCCCTTTCTCATGTGGCAATTGGGAGAATAATACCAGTAATGGATCTTAAAGTGCTTTGGAAACTCTTAGGCAGGGTTTCTCAATCTTGTCACTATTGGCTGGATAATTCTTGTGCATTATAGGATGTTTAGCAGTGAAAGGGAGCAGAACATGCCACCCCAAAATGACTGTCGGAGTTTGGGACATGCCACCCCAAAACATGCCACTTGGGTATCATGATCATTTTGAGCTGTAGGCTCTTGCAAAACAGCAAATGCAGGGAGAGGCTTTCTTGGAACTCCCTTTATCTGCCTAAAGACAGATTCTCCAAAAGGACCTCAATTATCATAAATTCGCTTCCGGGGAGTTTCATGGACCAGGGAAGATTGACTCATCACAGTAGGGGAGACTAGAAGTTGATACCACACCCAGACGCAGTTTGCCATAAATTAACATAACTCCCATCTTTTCTTGAAAGGGCTCATTTATCCGTCCTAAGAATCACTTACTCTCCCCTAAGAGGCCAAAACCCACCTCCCCTTTCCCGGTTAAGATTGTGTTTATTCCTGGATTCAAAAACTACTTTTTGCATTAGTCGTTTCTCTAGGTATCTCCCATGTATATATGTTAATCAGCTTCTGGTGGCTTTTCTCTTGTTAGTCCATCTTTTATTACAGGGGTCTCATCCAGGAGCTCAGAGGGTGTGGGGCCCATTATTCCTCCTCCTCTACAGCAGCATTCCCAGCCTCTACCCGCTGGATGTCATTAGCAGTACCCACCTCCTTCACGTGTGAAAAACAAAAATGTCTCTAGACATTGCCAGATGTTCCCTTGGGGCAAAATTATCCCTGTTGAGAACCATTGCTCTAAGAGGATCCATTCTTACCACCCTCCTAGTACCCCTGCCTGGCTTTAAAGTATAGAACGTTTGCCCTCCTGGTTTTTTGACGAGCTAACTCTTACCTTCCTTCAGCCCTCCTCAGAGATTGAGCAGGGGAACAGAGCATGCTCAAACCCAGGCCCTTCTGAGCATTTTCTTCTTGGGTTACTGAAAACTCTCAGCAGAATATTCCATTCAAGCCCCCTGCTCCAAGAGACTTGACCAAACTTTAACAGGGCTTCTGATAGCTTACGGTTGCATCCCTAGGGCAACCCAGCCAGCCCCCTTTTGAGTTTTTGTCTGGACAAGTGCAGGGCTGTCAGAAGAGTTGACTGTTCTAGCTAACACCTGAGCTAGACCCCTGTTCTCCTTTCCTTAGAGCATTTATGAAAAGGGCTTACAACTGTGAATCGTTTTTCTGTATATGCAGCTCCTACAACTCATGAGTGTCTTTTTCAAGAACCCAAAAGCCATTTCTTTGAGCTGGAATCATCCAGAAGCATAGAGCCTCTGTCTCCCAGGGTCCTGGGGAGGATAGTCTAACTTCCATTAGTCATCAGCTGAAAGACACAGCTGGCTCAATTGGCATTTACGCTGACCGACCCTCAGTAATTTTTCATTTCCCTGACTCTGCTCAAGCTTGTGCCATTCCCCCTCCTTACTCCTTCACTCTTCTTTAAAATGCCAGTCACCTCTAAACAAATCCAAGTTGAGTTTAGTTCACGCTGGACCCTCTTCCCGATTGCAACAGTATGTTACTGATTGCTATCTGTCCTTAACATTTCAGTGTCTGGCTTTGTTTCTCTTGGGTACCACACTGTCCAAGAGAACAGGACATCCCCTCCACTCTTCCTTGTTGGAACTCCAGAGCAGTTCGGGAGTGGGTAGGTAGAATCCTGGGGTAAAGTACTCAGAAGTACATTTGGCTGCTGGTCAAAGCTGCATCCTCAACCCAATTTTGTAGAATTGGTTCTTCATCAGTGTGAATCTATTTCTTATGTGGTTCCAAATTCAGGAAAGAAGTGCGATTTAATTATCCCTCACCAGCCCCAACAAAAACTATAAAAACCTTACACAAATGTCTATTTATGTCATCACTGACTTATTCTACCTAATCTTTTTTGGTGCTAACGATGTGTATGCCTCAATGCATTACAAATGTCTCAAGGATGTTTAACTTTTAAAGAGATTACGCTGAGTTCTTAATATTTTTAACTCAAAGAATGACCTTCGCTGGTAGGAAATTTAAGCCATGTTTAACAGTCTAAAGGGAAAGAGGATCGAAGAGGGTTAGGGGCATTTAAAAAGTTGTTAATAAGTCTCCTCAACCCTTCCCACTGGTGTATCTACTTTATTGACTGATTTTTTATCTGGGTAAGAAATGCTATTTCCAAGGGACTCCTGATTTGCTTTTAAGAGAAGTAAAATTTTTATCAGGCTAAAACTTTTGCCAAAATATTTGGCTAATAAGTACTATTATTTTGGGGCACAGTTGCTGTTATTTTTTTTCTTTCATAGTGTATAATCAACAGAAGTTATATTAAAATAGGATTATCTGAACATCAGAAAATATGTCTAAACTAGTGTAATTATGAAGACTTTGTATTTTAATTTAATTGCCTAAGAATTTGCAGGCAACATATGTACGGTCAAAAACAAAAAACAAAGGTGCCACCAACTGTTTTGATTGTAAATTACAATTTAGGGACTTTATCATGTATTAACATAGGCCATTAAATGTTACCATAATCTTCACTGCTCTTAAGTACTGGTGTTCTAGGAAACCAATTTCAACCATTTGCTCCTGGTTTCTAGTAAATTTCCAGGCTTAACAGCATGAAATCCATGTTTCATTTTGGTTATTATAAGCTTCTTCCTCAGTGATGTCCAACAAGTAACATGATGCTCATTTAAGAGTTACACGTTTTGGAATATATATTTAAGCAATACTTGACACCATTTCTTTCCTTTTTTTTTTAAGAGCAGGCTTAGCTGGCATGAGCCTTGCCTTTTTTTTTTTTTTTTAATTTTTATTTATTATTTATTTATTATTTTTATTTTTATTTTTTTTTGTCTGTGTTGGGTCTTCGTTTCTGTGCCAGGGCTTTCTCTAGTTGAGGCGAGCGGGGGCCACTCTTCATCGCGGTGCGCGGGCCTCTCACTATCGCGGCCTCTCCCGTTGCGGAGCACAGGCTCCAGACGTGCAGGCTCAGTAGTTGTGGCTCACGGGCCTAGTTGCTCCGCGGCATGTGGGATCCTCCCAGACCAGGGCTCGAACCCGTGTCCCCTGCATTGGCAGGCAGACTCTCAACCACTGCGCCATCAGAGAAGCCCTTGACACCATTTCTTAAGGACTTTATTAACAAGGAAGAAAAGAAACAGATATATGAGTCACAAAATTATATATATTGAGTTAAATGGAGTAGCACGGATTATACCTGTAGTTTGAAAATAACGAAAATTCATCAGTAAAATGCTTCTGCAAAGTGTGAATTTTGACCTGAAATTCAGAGGCAAGAAAAGATGCATACATGTGTTTTATCCTGGGCCAGCCAGTGGATGAGTTTGAGGACGGCGTTCCGAAGTATATATTTAAGCTGAGGACAGCAACAAGGAGGATAGGAATTGCGGAAATGAGAACAATGCCCAGCTAAAATGACATTAGCTAGAGGAAATGATTCTGTCGGTTTAGAATGCTATGTCTGAGAAGAAAGGAACAAAGAAGACTGGACATGAACCATTTTCATGTCCACAAAGAACTTTCTATTGGATGTCAGGAACCTTTCTGATGGATCCAAGATTATCAGCTAAGGGTAAGAAAAAAAATCATTGTTTCTTTCAAACAATGTTGCAAAAACAATTCTCTGCTGTGTTAACTACTGTACTTAGCTGATAAAAATCAATTGATTTTTAAAACTAATCCCTGTAGGAGCAAAGATATATTTCATGATAAAAAATAATTGGTCTCTGTGACACCAGAGCCCTGTTTAAATGTTTAACTTGTTGACCAAGTTCATAGATAGACTGGGAATCTTATCTAAAGTGAGATATGTTTTGAGCCATTTGTTTGATTCAGTAAATCATTGCCATGAAGAAAGTGCATTTTCATTTTAACAACAGCTTTTTATTTCCCCAGACATATTAGTATCTTGATAAGCTTGTTCTGTACCGAATATTTAATATATATAGTAGCACAGCTGCTTTAAGGCTAACTTCTGTAAATAATAAATCCAAAACTATTAAATTTTGCTTACTCTGGTTGTATGAAACACATCAACTGTTGAATGTATCAGTTTAAGTTCAAAGAATTCTAGGATTAATTCTTAATTATAATTATTTATTATTTTGTACAACTGAAACTAATATAATGTTATATGTCAATTATGCCACAATGAAAAAAAATAGAATCAAACAATAAAAAAGCTTTGTCTTAAATGATAGAAAAATAATAACACAACATTCAAAATAAAATGCTGTTTCCAAGCCTCTTAACTGCATACTTCCTGACCTTTTAATAAAAAAGTGGATTGAAAGCACATCTGATGTAAATAAATTAAAATTTCATTTGCCCAGAACTTTGTGTATTACATTAATAGGATCTACCCAAAACACTATTGTTGGTTTCATAAATATTAAAGACGAAAACAAACAACAAACACACACAACTATTTAGACATTTACAAGATCATTTTATTGGGACCGTTGCATAATTCTTTACTTAATTTTGTTTATGGCAATATATTTTTCTCATTTTGACAATGAGGTATTTCACAATATTTTTAAAATAATAGTTTCTTTGGATCCCTGAATATTAAAATTTGCTGGTGGACTAAGGAGATACTAAGTTAGATGTAACTCAGAATCCCATTGAAGACAAATTATCTTGTAGAATTACTTTTGAAGCTTTTATGTTTGAGGAAAAAAACATAGTTCAATCTGAAACATTTGGGTAGAAGAGTAAAAAGATGACTGGAGACTATGGAAGGATTCTTTATTTTTAAAATTAATTAATTAATTAATTTATTTTTGGCTGTGTTGGGTCTTCATTGCTGCACGCAGGCTTTCTCTAGTTGCGGCGAGCGGGGGCTACTCTTCGTTGCAGTGCTCAGGCTTCTCATTGCAATGGTTTCTCGTGTTGTGGAGCACAGGCTCTAGGTGGGCAGACTTCAGTAGTTGTGGCGCTCGGGCTTAGTAGTTGTGGCTCGCGGGCTCTAGAGTGCAGGCTCAGTAGTTGTGGCACACGGGCTTAGTTGCTCTGCGGGATCTTCCTGGACCAGGGCTCGATCTCGTGTCCTCTGTATTGGCAGGCGGATTCTTAACCATTGCGCCCCCAGGGAAGTCCCCTATAGGGGATTCTATGTTGTGTTTGGTAGAGAAAAATGATATAATACGTGGTACAAAGAAGGCAGACTTAGTTGGCTAGATTTTGAGATAAAACAATTTTTTAAAGATTTAACAACAATAAAAAGTAGCTTGGGATAAACTCATTTGTTAGCAGCAGTAGGGAAAAGCCCCCAAGAAGGAGAGAGCACATGCTATAGAAGAATACAAATAGTAATAATATAAAAAGTCATTATCTAGTGATTTTTCAGGAGTAGGGGAGGATATACTGGGTTGTAGTTTTATATACAAAGAAACCAGATATAAATTTGGAGTTAGGTTGATATTTCTGATTTTTATCAGAAAACAACATTTATAATTTTAGTAATTCTGTGTTAGATATGTAGTACATAATATAATATATAATATTATGTACTGTATATAATGTTGTATCTATCTATAATTCATGATTGTCTATAAAAAACTGATTTTACAAAATAATTTTGACATCTTCAAAGATTTTGGAGATATTGCCTTCAGGTATTAGGAAACTTAAAATAGTATACTCTGAAAATGATGCATATTTTTTCTTGATTTTGTGAAGTATATCAAAAACCTTAATAGTTGTCAGTTTGCGTACTTTATTGATGTGTCTTGAAATGTACCAGATGAAGACGTTAGCTTAAGAAAAGGGAAAAAAATCTTTTATAGGACTATAATTATGCTAGTAAGCTTTTTGCTAAATGTAATAGTTTAGAGTAGAGGAGCATGAGAAAAAGTGCAATTAAATAGGTGTAACTACAGTCTCGATTTAAGAGGTCCTTGTTTTCAGTGTTTTTCACTTAAATCGCAAATTCCTGGGAGCCATAACAACTGGGAGCTTTCCATTTTTAAACTAAATTCAAAGAAAGATTAAATATTAGATGTAGCAGAGCCTTTCCTACCCACGTCTCAAATGTTCAATCTGTACATAAAAAAGGAAATAAAAAACAAATCATGAGAGTGACTTGCGTCACAGTTACTGACTCTTCTTTCTGATTAGAAGACTTGTTATCGTCTTTAGATGGAATTATTTTGTGTATCATCCTTTATACCAAATCTTAGTTCATCCAAAGAATTGATTAAAGCTTACTTCTGAATATCTAAAATTCCTATTACCTACAATACTCTTAGTCCTTTTACTTTAGATACAAAGGCCCTCCTCTCTTCCACAGGTGGAGAGGAGCTGTAATGTACTTACGTGGTAGATACAAAATCCTAGCTGCTTGAGTACACTTGTGAAAGTGACACTGGCTTTACATTCTGAGTAGCTCATTCGGGGACTGCCGAGCGCAAGGGTTTGGTGTTGCAGGTCTGGGTGTGGTCCACCTCTTTCCTCAGGTACCTGATAGGTGTCTCTGCTCTGTTTGGATGTCAACATTTTGAATAATTAAATACGGCGATGTGTCCAAAGATATATCTGTTGCCTGTAAGAGAGAAGATTAAATTTGGTTGGCATCAAAATAAAAAAATATATATTTATAGTCATGAAATTTATCTTTGCCTTTAACAGTCTGTTGGTATTAAAAGAAGTTAAATTTGCTCCAGCCTACTCCTAATTGAACCCCTAATAATTGATTCAAGTTAATTTCTATTTCAGTAGGGCTGGGTTTTTGTTGTTTTTGATTTGTAATTGAGTCACAAATACCACTGTTGTCATTCTTGCCTCAAGCAGTTCCTCTCAGTTGAAACACTCTCCATTCTTTTTGCACTGAAGTTTTCAGAGCACTCACTTCTTCTGTGAGGCCCCCGCTGAATACTTTAGCCACCATTGACTTCTCTTCCCGCCCAGGTTTTATGGTGCACACCATGACTTTTGGCTTTGGGTCACATTTACATATCTTCTTTTAGGTTCTAGGTGTCACTGACCATGCTTTCTCCCCTATGATTCTTGGCAACCCCTCAAAAGTGCTCTATAAATACAGCTGGTTAAGTGATAGAAGTGCAAGGACACATGGCTTCCCCTCATTTATGAGCACAATAACACCGGGAATCATTATCACCTCAATGTTCCATGAAGATCAAAGAACTAAGAGGAGAACACCCTCAGATTCACTACACAAAGAACCTACCCTTATATCTCTAGAAAATAGAAGCACAGTATTCCACAGGTTTAATTAATTTTAGGTATAATTAATGTAAATATTTAAACCTTTGAAATAAATCAACATAAATATATATATACTTTCTTAATTAATTAATTTATTTTATTATTATTTTTTTTTTTGGCTGTGTTTGGTCTTCGTTTCTGTGCGAGGGCTTTCTCCAGTTGCGGCAAGCGGCGGCCACTCTTCATCGCGGTGCGCGGGCCTCTCACTATCGCGGCCTCTCTTGTTGCGGAGCACAGGCTCCAGACGTGCAGGCTCAGTAGTTGTGGCTCACGGGCCTAGTTGCTCTGCGGCATGTGGGTTCTTCCCAGACCAGGGCTCGAACCCGTGTTCCCTGCATTGGCAGGCAGATTCTCAACCACTGCGCCACCAGGGAAGCCCCATAAATATATTTTTAAATGACATCCAGTGCTAAAGTCATTGTTTCTTCTTTTCATGGCTTTAGCTCCCATTTTAAAATTATGTTTAGGACTTCCCTGGTGGCGCAGTGGTTAAGAATCCGCCTGCCAATGCATGGGACACAGGTGCGAGCCCTGGTCCGGGAAAATCCCACATGCCGCCGAGCAACTAAGCCTATGCACCACAACTGCTGAGCCCGTGTGCCTCAACTACTGAAGCCTGTGCACCTAAAGCCCATGCTCTGCAACAAGAAAAGCCACTGCAATGAGAAGCCCGTGCATCGCAACAAAGAGTAGACCCCGCTCGCTACAGCCCGCACACAGCCATGCAGACCCAACGCAGCCAAAAAAATATAAATAAATTTATTTAAAAAAACCCAAAACTATGTTTAGCATGTTGTTTTTATTAAACCTGAAGTTATTGCTTTTTCCCTTTTGTTCAATGAATAGTCAAAAGAAAACATCGGAAAATTATAAAAATTTCACTATTTATGTAACACTTTTTTTTAGGTCTTGTTGTTTGATTAATTATTAGATAAATATTACCTCCTTCCTAAGAGTCCATACTTCCTACTCTATCAGAAATTCTGAGACTTTTGACACAAATTTATTTGCAGAGAAAAAAGTTGTGTTTATTTTGGGAATGTGTGTGCATATATTTTTTTAGGATAGAATTTGATAGATGAATTGAACTTTGGACTTGGGGAGCAGAGATTTAAAACCTATTACCTACTATTTATAGTTGAACAAACTTCCTTTTTTTTTTTTTTTTTTTAAATCCTTAGTACATTTTTTGACTCTTTTGGGTTTTGTTTCCCCTGTTTTATTTAATAGAGCCGATTAGAATCACTCTTTCTTTCTATAATGGGGATATCAATTCTGAACCTTTAACTTGGGAATCCTGGTGACCCAGAATAGGCTACAGACATTGTCACTGCACAGGGACAAAGACATAAAGTAGGCTATGATGCTCACTGTCAAAAACCCCGGGATTAAAAATCTCAAACCATGAGACAAAACAAAACAAACACTCTCATTAGCACAGAGGTGAGGAGTCTGGGTGGGTAGACAGCTTACCCTGAAGTTAGAAATGTTGATATTTCTATTGATATGTTCTGTGATGGGCCACTGGCTGATGTTTAATACAGAGGAAGACATTTGGTCTTATTTTTATTTGAATCAGCCCAAAGGAAACTTGTGTCATGTAAATGAGTTGGGGCTCAGTTCTGCACTATTTCCCCATTGTAGACTCTTCCTCCCAAAACTCTTCACTTATACCCATAGTTTCATATAGAATCCACAAGCAGAGGTCTCATTCATTTATATTTCTAGCTCAGATTTCTTCCCTTAGCATCCATCCATTACACTGGCCCAGCTACTTAATACATATCTTCTTGAATATCTCAAAGGCATTTCAAACTCAACATGTCAAAATCAACTTAGGATATTACAATAAGATCTTCCTCTAGCATTCTCTCACTCAGTAAATGCCACTATCCAGTTGCATAAGAAACCCAAGGGCTACCTCTCCTTCAACCCAATATCCAACTTTTTCATCAGATTCAGTGATTTTTATCTTATAAATATCCTGTGAAGCCATATCCTTATCTCTATCTCATCCTCACCACCCTATCGCAAACTACTATCATCCACAAACCTAAAATTATTTGTAATATTCTATGTGGTCTTTTGACCTCCACTTTGTATCTCTCCAACCCTTCCACTACAGAGCACACAGAGTGGTTTATTTTGTTAGGAAAAATCTGATCATATCACCATCCACATTTAAAAATCATTTGTTACAGGATAATATTTTCATATTCTGCATTCTACCCCTTGGTCCTTGACCTTTTTGGATCATTTGGGACATTCATAACTTGATGTCTCTAGGCTGGGTACACAGGTGATGGTGGCATGTGTGGGTTAATGACGAAGAAAGATAGAGCAGGATTCATTTCCCTGGGTGCAGTTGACGAGAGAGGACCCCTAAGAAATAGATGCAACTCTCAGGATGGGTTGCAAGAAAGTGTTATATTGACTGAGGAACCTTAAATTGATAAAATTTACCGTGAATTGATAGTGATTAAGTGTTTTCCATCTGGGGGATCGAGATCAAGATGGTGGAGTAGGTGGATGCAGAACTCACCATCCCCCCCACAAACACATAAAAATGCATCTACATGTGGAACAATCCTCGCTAACTGGAAACTGGCGGAAAGACTCTAGTACAACCAACAGAGATCCACACGGAATCAAGTAGGAAGGGAAGATGAGTATGTATTTACTATCTGGTGGAATGGGCTTGAAATAGAAATTAAGGTGAAATGTTGAAAACTATGGTAATAACATGTTTCTTTACAACTCGGTTTTGCACCTAAATTCATGTTTGCTCTACCTTTTGGTGGTTCCCCATTGTTAGGGGAAAAAGAGGAAATTCCTAAGCAGGGCCAGTGAAGAGCCCTTTCTGGATCTGGCTTCCCTCCAGCTTCATCTTCCCCCAACATCTGCATTACTTCTCTGCTCCAAACACATTGGTACTTCTTTTAGTTAATCACCCTGGTCCAGCTTTCACCACCGAAGGACACATGCATTTGTCTTCTCTGCCCTAAATTAATCCTTATCCTTTTGGCACATCTTTGCTAAAGCAACCATTCCCCAGGGGTGCCTCCTCTGTCTTCTTTAACAAGATCAAATCCCCTTATGATATTACATTATAACAGAGAATGGCTCTTATGTTATGATGTACCTCTCATGGGCAGCAGTGGTTCCAGTGGTTGCATTTTACATTTTCGTTCACTTGAATTTTTAAATAATATCTGTGTCTCCCACAGAGATTCAGAGCTCCATGCCTGCTTGGATCCTGTCTGCTTCCCTTCCACTTTTGCCTTCAGCTCAAGCATTGGCCTGGCACATAGGGGATCCTCACCAAATGTCTGTTGACTGGATTAGCGAAAGGGGTCATAGGAACTTATGAAAAGAAAACCATAGTCTTAAGGGCATAATGAAAGCTCTTCCACTAGTGGGGAGGGTCAGGTGCTGGACTGCAGTGGATCAAGCATGTAAAGGGAGGATGAATGCAACCCTGGTATGTGAGTATGTGAGATACCTTTGCTCTTCAAAGGTAGCCCACTCATTCATACCGGTTTTCCAGAAGATTCCAACTCTATCCTCACCATGATAGCTTGGCTCTTGGATTTTGCTTCCAAACTGCTCTGAGACTCTTATCCTGCTCAGATCTGGGTGACAGACATTGCACCTGGGCTCTGGCTCTGTGGGCTTCCCAGGTTAAACTTTGAGGGCCCCCTGTACTCTGGCTCTCCCTGGCTCTGGTTTCATCTTCCCATTTCCATCCCAGTGCTGTTGGCACTTCTTTCCTGAGATAAGTTAGGACCACAGATGTCTGTGAAGTCTTACGGCAATTTTTCTAGGGAGAAAGTAAGAATGGGTTTGAGTTCCATTGTAACACTTGTGCAACAAAGCAGTGATGGCGGTCAGCTCTGTGTTTTCACGTGGAGACTTTCCAGGTGAGGCTCATGCAAATTTCAAGTCAGACTGACAAGTGCAGAGGGCCTTGAAGTTTGTCCAAAATCCTCAACAGAAATAACCACACTAAAGGAACTGTCCATATCAGATAGAATAAAACGGCTTATTACTGTAATAGTCAGTGGTTAATGATGTTTCTGATGCCTTTGTTATGAAATATTTTGAAATATTAAGCATAAACTGGAAATAAAGCATAAGTAATAAGTCGATGACGGATGTCATTGGAGAGAAGAAGGGAAACGATTATGGGAAAAATGGACAAGGGTGATGATGTGAACACATGACTAATTAGTACATGGCCTCTAATTAGCAGGATATTGTGACAATTAAAAGACTTTCTAAATTTGATTTAAGCTCAAATTTCTAAAAATACTCTGGTAATTTGGAGAGAGACCTCTGAAGAAAAACCACGTGGAGCAGGAAGTACGACACTTCTGTTATCTAATTTCTTCGGATAAGGATGCTGTGAATGACAGCTGCAGTGGCACGGAATTCCCCAGCCCCGCCTCCCCCCAATACAACCTGAAGTTTCAGGTTTATTTAAAAGGCAGATGAAGAGATCAAGATCATCTTCGGTCAGAAACAATAGATGAGGGAAATACAGCCCCAAACAGGGAAGCAAATGAGACCAGCAGAGGCTCAATTGGATCTCATTTATCATTCACTGATGAGGTTCCAGAGGAAAGTGGAACCACCTGCTGCCACTTCTTTTCTGAGGGTACATTGCGCTTCTTTGCAAGAGTGGCTGTCACAAGAGTCCGGCAACTGGGCCAATACAAACCCTCTGTCAAAATTTTATTTTCACTCTCTTCAGCCAATCCCTCATTTCAGAAGTCCTGTTGTTTAGGAAGTAAGTGAGGTCTTGGGGATCGACAAAACCAATCTTGCAGTTACTGATGTTGTTAAAGTACTCTCCTATATATAAAATAGATAACTAATAAGGACCTACTGTATAGCATAGGGAACTCTACTCAGTACTCTGTAATGGCCTATATGGGAAAAGAATCTAAAAAAGAGTGGATATATGTATAGGTATAACTGATTCACTTTGCTGTACACCTGAAACTAACACAACATTGTAAACCAACTATACTCCAATAAAAATTTTTAAAAAGTACTCTCCTGATAGTTCTAAGTACTTGAATTAAAAGCCCTAGGCCTTTTAACACGTGCTCAGTATTGCAAATAATATAGTTTAGCTTGTTTTAGGCCAGTTTCTTGGCCTGGAAACCACCTGAGGCTCTTCCTGCCTCCATTTTCTTGTACTGCCCAAAATTTCATTCTCTGTGTAGAGGCCGGTAGCTCAGCACACTGTCAGTGGACATCTCGTTGAATCTGGGCCTGATGGAGAGAAAGGCAGCCTCTACCAGAGTGTTATCTAAGAAAATTTCAAAGACTTTCTTATCTATTTGAGGTCTTCAGAGTCATTGACTTTCTTCTCTTGGTCAGAGGAGAGGAGCTTTGTGGACGGGCGGCTAAAGAACGTGTGTGGGGAAGCCACAGCCCTACATGGAGCTTTTCATACCACTACCACTTTCTGCTAAACGGCCTCATGCCCACATTTCTGCATCTCACTGTTATCGTTGGTATCCCTGTCTTAGCTTCCCTGTTTCTTACACCCTCATTTCTCCATTTAACTTATACCAGATCTGTGGTAGCAGAGAAAAGTTAGAAATAAAAAATGCGAATTATAAGAGAAATGTTGAAGGCGATATCAAGGACATGGGATTAAGAGAAATACGCTATTGTCACCACTGCCGTGACCTTGCGTTTGCAGGGTTTCTTCGCTTTTAAAAAGCACTTAATAGATCTCATCACGTTAAACTTCCAGATCAGCTCTAAAAGCCTATAGCCCACTAAGAATTATATTTTACTTACGCTTTGCACTTTCTCTCTTAGTGGTCTTACTACTTTATTCCTTGCATATATGCAAACACATCATAATATAAAATATTGCATCGTAGTTTAAAAATTATGTGAATGAATGGGTCGTTTTTAAAAGAAGATTATAATCTCACGATTGTCTCCCCAGAGGCTGTGGTCCAGAGCTGGGCACTAAGGTACTAGCCATACATATATGATGACCTTCACCAGAGCACAAAGCCAGGGATATGTGCGTTAACTTACACTAGTTATGACATAATGGGAACCAAATTCTCCACTGAGTGCAAACTGCAGAAGATATTTTGAGACATTTCATGGTGATGTTGATGAGTCTGAAAAGCCGTCTGTGAGAAAGCTATACACTTTTCAACATTTTCAGCCTCTAGGCACCCAGCAATGGGTTGAATCTGCTCACTGAGAAGGTCAAAGGCTTTGACTCTTCGTCTTAGCTCCTCCTCCCATCCACCTTGATTGATGACATGCTCTTGTTCTTCTCATCCCCAGGGCACGTTGTATATCTCTTTTGTTTTATGAAGTTGTTCAAACACAGGTGTGGTGTGGCGATTAAAGCCTCCTGGAGATGTTTCCTCTATGGAAAATGCTGAAAAATATCTCCGTGCACTGAGTTTTCTTGGCCTGCTTTATAGAACTGGGCAGACCAGGTACATTTGAAAGGACAATACTTTAGCTATTCCTCTTCTGCACACAGGATTACTTATTTTTCTTTCTTTAAGCCATGATTCACATCATTTTTGTTGGAATAGTCATTTTCTATTTGTTAGTCCCCCCCAGACCACGTGCCTTGTTGTGGGTTTGTATATTTAATGCTTAGAATAGTTCCTGGACAATCAGTACCCAAGAACTATTTGTACACTTCCGGACTGAATCGGACTAAGCTGGAGGATTGGTGGTGGTATCGACAGGGGAAAGCAGATTGCGCTGGTGGTGAGAGAGAGAGTGTGTGGTGTAGTGGATTGGGACATGATCATTCTAATGCTCGTATAGGACATCCTTGTGGAAAGATTTAGTAGGCAGTTTGTGATGTGAGCCTAGAGCTTGAAAGGTCCGTAGTCCGTGTCACTGACACAGGGACCATCGTCTGAGAGCCACACGGAAGTGTGTAAAACCACTCCGGGGCGGGGAAGGATGTGGACCGCTGGCTCTTTTCAGGAGCTTGCAGGGAGACCACAAACCTGGCTCTAGAAACGGTTTTCAGAGTCTACAGTTACCACGGCAATCAAACAGGTGTGGAAGTAAGGAGAATTTTCCAGTGACGTGTGGGGTTTGAGCTGTTTTCCTGGTTAAAGCAATAATTAATTCTATCTGTAGTAGCTGTAAGCTCATTTCCTGGTTCAAAGCATAGATGAAAGGGCTTGAGGAAACCAGCAAGGAAAATATTGAGGAGGGGGAGGGACATTAAGTTCAGTGTCAAGAGTTTGGCAGGAAAATTCTGCGTCAGAATCTTAGCAATGTTGTTGACAAGATCTCTCCTGACGACCAAAAAAAAAAAAAAAAATACAAATTATAATATTACAACTTCTTTGATTCGTAATAGAATGACTGCACTGAAAAGACTGATGTCAAAGAGTGGTTCTTAGTAGCCTGCCACAGAGCTCTATTTTCAGCTATCCTGCTCAATGATTTCTATCCGGAATTCAAATGAAGAAGTTGGACACTTAACCCACTCATTGGTGACATCAACCTTAGTAGCAGAGATAGTACAGTGAATGACAAAATTAAAACTCAAAATTTTCTTTTTTTTTTTAGAAACCAACATTATATGTTACATATTGAAAGCACTTAAGAAGTGTTTTTTTTTTTTTTGAAGTATCGTTGATTTACAATGTTGTGTTAGTTTCTGGTGTACAGCAAAGTGACTCAGTTATTAGAATTCTCCTCCATTATAGGTTATTACAAGGTACTGTGCAATACAATAGGACCTTTTCGTTTATCTATTTTATATATAGTAGTGTACATCTGTTAATTCCAAACTCCTAATTTGTCCTTCCGCTCACCCTTTCCCCTTTGGAAACCATAAGTTTGTTGTCTATGTCCGTGAGTCTGTTTCTGTTTTGTAAATGAGTTCATTTGTATCATTTTTTTTAGATTCCACATATAAGTGATATCATATGATATTTGTCTTTCTCTGTCTGACTTACTTCACTTAGTATGATAATCTCTAGGTCCATCCATGTTGCTGCAAATGGCATTATTTCATTATTTTTAATGGCTGAGTAATATTCCATTGTGTGTGTGTGTGTGGCTTTCATAGAACTTCATAGAACATATATTCACTGGAAAGTGATGAGGAAACAGTATATCAGATAATGAGAAGCATCATGGAGAGCATTAAAGCTGGGAAACGTAAGAGAGCGCTAAGCAGTGCAGGTGTGATCTCCACTTTAAAATATCATCGTCAGGAAATTCCTCTCCAAGAAAGAGACATTTGAGCAAAGACCAGATAGGGATGGGAGAGTGAGCCTGGCAGATATTTGAAGGAAGGGGTGTCCAAGCAGAGACCTTAGAAAGGGCAAAGCCTTAAGGCAGGCGTGTCCCAAGAACAAGTAGGGTGATATGGCTGCAGTGCTGTAGGCGAGAGAGAGAGAAGTAGGGGATGAGGCAGAGCGGGCATGAGAGATCTTGTCAGTCTTGTAGACCACTTCCCAAACGTAGTTGGACTGTGAGTGAGGACACTGGAGTGTTCTGAGCAGAGGAGCGAGGTGATCTTTCCTACCTGAGAGAAAAACAGGCTACTCTGTTGGGATAAACTGTAGGGTTAGCAAAGATAGAAAAAGGTACAAGGCTAAGAGGTCGTTGTAATCATCTACTTGAGAAAAGGTAGCGGCATGGCCCAGCGTGGTGGCAACAGAGGTGGAAAGTGATAAATTCTGCATGTATTTCCGAAGTAGCATCAACAGGATACACTGATATATTGGATGAGGGGTGTGAGAGAAAGAAAGGAGTCAGTGATGGCTCCAAGGTTCCTGGGCTTAAGCGTTTAAAAGGATGAGTTGCTATCAACTGAGTTGGGGGAGGCTAACGTTTGGGGGCATCACGGGCTCGGTTTTGGACAGGCTGAGATTGAGATGCTCATTAGGCATTTAGGAGAAAACATTAAGTGAGGGTTGGATATAGGGATCTGGAGGTCACAGTTGAGGTCTGTGCTGCAGGTATGAAAAATTGGGAGTCCTCAGTGTATGGATGGTGTTTACAGATAGGAGACTAGCTAAAATCACCAAGAGAGTGAGTGTAGACAGGAAAGAGAGAATGTTCTGGAACCAAGTGAGCTGAGTGTCTCAAGGAGGGAGGGATCATCAGTATGAAGTGTTGGTAGGACAAGTGAGATGATCATTGAGAATCGACTAAAGGGTTTTGGCGACTAGGAGGCACTGGTGACTTGACAGGAGTGGTTTGGGTGGAGTGGTAGAGGTGAAAGACTTTGTCAGATGCGTTACCCCTCCCCCATCCCTCAGAGAAAAAGAGAGAGCACCAAAGTGCTGGAATCAACAAGTAGCTATAGATAATTTTCTAGAAACTTGATATCAGGGAAAGCTGAGACATAAAGCTGTAGCTAGAGGGATCTATGGTCAAAAGAGGTTCTTTTGTTTGCTTTTAAATGAGAGAAATTAAAGAATATTAGTATGCTGAGGATAATTTAGAAGTGGGGGGAAATGGGCTTCCCTGGTGGCGCAGTGGTTAAGAATCCGCCTGCCAATGTAGGGGACAAAGGTTCGAGCCCTGGTCTGGGAATATCCCACATGCCGTGGAGCAACTAAGCCCGTGCACCACAACTACTGAGCCTGCCCTCTAGAGCCTGTGTGCCACAACTGCTGAGCCCGTGTGCTACAGCTACTGAAGCCCGCACACCTAGAGCCTGCGCACCACAACTAGAGAAAGCCCGCACACAGGAATGAAGACCCAACGCAGCCAAAAATAAATAAATAAAATAAATAAATTTGTATATAAAAAAAAGAAGTGGGGGGAAAATTTAAGATTTAGTTCTGAGAGTTCACTCTGTTAATATATGTAAATCACTTAGCACAACACATAAAATACTCCATAGATACTAGGTATTAGTATTATTCTCTGTTATTATCTTCCCTAAACTGTTATAGCATAGTTGTTTATGGTGTTGTGTTGAAACTATCTTTATGGATTCCTTAGCTTCTTATTTATTATAGACAATTTATTTTTTATTCAATGTTCTTAAAATTTGCTTATTAAAAATGCTTTATCTATTGCTTAACTTACTTGGCATTTTTTCATTTGGATCCATCCCTTCTACAAAATATAATAATCCCCAGTCCCCACCCCAGTCATTTCATGGTATATACTATAGCTATACATCTGCAGGTGAATTATTTCAGATTGTTAAATCTCATCATTTTGATTAGCTGATGGTCACCTTGAAACTATGTCAGCTGCAAGCCTGGGACCCACAGATTCTGATTGAAATGCTCTGTATGAGCTGGGGTGATATGGGGAGCCAAGGAAATGTAGATCATTGGAACACTGTGCTAACACTATTTGTTATAGGGTAGAACTTTCTAGATTGGGGCTTGTATAAAGCAGATTCATTTTGTACTACCGGAAAGGTGTGTTAATTATTATAGTATCCAATGTACTTTCTTATTAGGAAGCTTCATCTGAAAGAATTTCACAGTATGTACCTTAGAAAATGGAATGTATTATGAATCTAATTCTGTTTGTCAGATCTAAGAATGCAGCACAGTTGGGTATTCTCAAAGTAATAAAAACCAGTGAAGAACTAGTATTTCCAGATTCTTCCCTGATTTAGTTATTCATTGTTGCATTACAAATTTCCTCAAAACTTAGCAGCGTAAAAGAATAACAAGTATTGATTCTCCCACACAGTTTCTGTGGGTCAGAATCCAGGAGTGGCTTTGCTCGGTGGTTCTGGTCTTGATCCCTCATGAAGTTGCAGTGGTCTGAAGGCTTGACTGGGCCTGGAGGGCTTTGTTTCCAAGCTGGCTCACTCATATTCCTGTTAACTGAGTGCTAGCTATTGGCCAGAGGCCTCAGTTCCTTGCCATGAGAATTTCTCTATAGGGTTGCATGCACACCCGCACCACATGGCATGTGACAGGCTATAGAGTAAGTAATCTAAGAGAACGAGCAATGACACAGCCTCAGAAGTCACACTCTGCCATTTCTATCTGCTAAACAGATCAGCCTGCTCAGTTAGGGAGGGGAGCATTAGATAACCAGGACACAAAAATCTTGGAGGCCTGTCTTGGAGGCTGGCTACCAAGTTGCTCCTCAGAGGGCTGTAAGGACCATGGCGATTCAAATCAGTTGAAGTTTAGTCATGGTTGAAGTTTCTATGCTCATGAATATTTTATCTGCCTCTATTTTTATTATTACAGTTAATGCCCAGAAATTGACATAGCCTTACAACCATCAGTTTTTTTGAGTATGCAGACAGTATGCATATAGATGTTGGAAGTATCAAGCAAGGGTGGATGTATTATGATTATATGTCTTCCTTTAAAAGAAGAAATAACAAATAATGTAAGAGAGAGCACTGCACGTGGGTTTAAGTCTTTGCTCTGCAGACTGTTAGTTGTGTTGATTTAGGGCAAGCAGTCCTAATGTCTAAAACAGGAATGATGATAATGATAATAATTAAAATACCAATGCCATAGTATTATCGTGAGAATTAAATGTATGTGTTGGGCTGGCCAAAAAGTTCATTCCAGTTTGCCATAAGACGTTACGGAAAAACCTGAATGAACTTTTTGGCCAACCCAATATATGTAAGAAAGCACTATAAAACCATAAGGCATGGTGAATATTGCCAAAGCAGAGTCCTTTTTGATAAGTGGTGCTTTATAGCACATCTCCTTAGCCCAAGTCTGGTTTTAGCTGCATGGACAACGATGGCAGCTCTGTAACTATTACTACTACTACTACTGCTACTACAAATAATACATTTTAAAAAAAGAAGAAAAAAAGAAAAAGAAATGCATCAGATGAAGCAGAGGGTAGGAGTGGAACAATGAGAGGAGTCTACCAAGGACACAGGCGATCGTGGGCTGCAGGATCTGCAGAAACTACAGAAGCAGTAATAAGTCAGACAAAAAGTCAAAGCGTTGTTCAAGACTACTACGCACCGGCAATTCTCAGTAACGTCGATGGTAAAATGCTCTTCCCTACAGAGCAGGTTGATCCTACCACCCCCTTCTCCTTCCTGTGCTTCCGATTGCCGACGCTACTTTTCAAATCCAGTCACAATCTGTAAGCTGGATGTGTCGTGTTGGGAGTTTGAGCATTTAAATGTGGGTGGGTGTTCGGTAGGCAGCTGTCAGGTCTCGGTTTCAACAAACAGGACGTAAGAGACATAAGGGACTTTGAGAAATAAATGATCACTCTTTACATCAAGCACGCTAGACGTTCTTTGTGTACTCCCAAACAGAGCAGCTTTGAGAGTGAGAGAAGCAAATTCTTGGGGACCACTAAGATCCTAAATATTCCTTTAAAGTTTTCAGGTATTTCAGAATCCTTGTGGTAA
Organism: Balaenoptera borealis; assembly: GCF_965194805.1. Lineage (NCBI taxonomy): Eukaryota > Metazoa > Chordata > Mammalia > Artiodactyla > Balaenopteridae > Balaenoptera > Balaenoptera borealis. The sequence continues at coordinate 114,545,812 of NC_138873.1, read as the reverse complement.
ATAATGTGCAAGTCAATGCATTTATATCCAAGAGTGTGATTGACTTGCCCAGAAAGCAGAGCTGTAGTTGATACAAGGGAATCTCAGAGCAATTATCTGAGATATGGAGTTTCACTGGGCATTATCAATTTCTCATCTGAATAAAATTAGCTGTAGCATTATATACATTCTATTGTCTTCTCTATTTTAGCCTAATTCATTGTGGTTTTGAGAGGAATCAATAGCTTTACTCACCTCTTTCACATAGCATTCTTTCCTGGATATTTAGTAGTTTGAAAATGGACATTGATTCACAGTCTTTTCAATATTCACTCTTTGATACAAATGAAAGCATTGAAGTGTTTGGCCATTTGTTCTCAAATGTAATTAATCATTGACCTCAGCCTAAGTCTCCCAGGAAAGTATGGTAGTACTAATTAGTGTTTTTCTCCTCTGTGCCAAGGAAAAAAGAAAGAACATATATGAACTGATTATATAAAATGTGTTTTCACAACTCTTCCTGTCAAAGAAGGCATGACTAAGTCTGGTTGATTTTTCCCCCACTCTAGTCTATGTTGAAAATGTCATTGCCAATAAATTTAGGTGTATTTATTATAATGTATTTCAAGCTCACAAAGCAGTTAATGTGCTGGATCTTTTTCCAAACATTAGTGATTTTTTTTTGCTTTGTTACATATATATATATATATATACATATATACACACACATACATATATATATTTTTGTATGGCCTAGGCCTAATCTTATAATAATTTATTTGCTGTTGTTGAAGTCCCTTATTTTCTTTCAGATAATTTTTTTTTGTATTACTATACCAAATATGTAATTGACTTATTAAATTTGTGGTTAATATATGCCATCTAAGAGAATCAGCCTCATTACCAATCAAGATAACCTTCTGCTTAATAAAATATTTGAAAATAAAGAGACTATAAAATTCATTTTAATAGAAGAATAATTTCTTCACAATAGTAATTTTCGTAGTTGTGTGTGTTGGGTTTGGATGGGACGGGTGAGAAGGATAAGGCCTAAAGAGGTCCACAGAGTGAGAAGAGTTATTCTTATAGGTTATTGGAAAACAATTTAGAGGTATAAACTTTGGGAGTGTATCAGAATACATGCTAGGATGACAACTTATAACATTAAAATTAAAGTGTAATTGGAATCTGTCCTTGGGATGCAGAGAGAACTATGAAAAAACATTTCACCTGAGAATCTGAGATGTGAATGTTTTTTGAGATTTTCAAGTCCTTTCAGACTTGTTGAATGTTTGCTGTAGGGTCACATTTGAAGGCCATACCCCATACCGTGTAAACAGTTCTCCACTCTAGGCCACACTTTCTAGTGACAGGCTTAGGCATAAACTCATAGACGCACGTTAGAATGGCATTCTTTTATGTCTGTTTAAAGGGAAAAACATTTCTGTGTTTCTCCTTTGCTCTCGCACTGTGCTAACAGCGTTATTTCACTTCTGGTCACTGAATGTGTGGGTTTTTTCCTACAGCAAGCATTTCTGTGACACCAGCTCAGTGTCCCACAAGTTTATCTCAGTTCGGACAGTATCCACCTGGAGAGAGCATGGGATCCCCCAGGGATAGGGCTCAGTGCTACAAGACTACCTCCCTCCACTCAGATGCCAGTCACAGGTTCGGGTTGTCACCTGTGCTTCTGACTGAAAAGCTCTGGAGGTTCCCATGACTCCCTCCTTGGATTTAATTTGCTAGAGCAGCTCATAAAGCTCAGAAAAACATTTTACTTACTAGATAACTTGTAAAATTATCATTAAAATTTACGTACTTTATCAAGGAAATGTAATGTGCCTGAATCATCCCGAAACCATCCCCAGCTCTCTGGTCCATGGAAAAATTGTCTTTCACGAAACCAGTCCCTGGGGCCAAAAAGGTTGGGGACCACTGCTCTAAAGCCTCCAGAAGGAATACAGTCCTGCCCACACCTGGATTTTAGTCCATGAGATCCATTTTGGACTTCTGACCTCCAACATCATAAAAGTATAAATTTGTAATGTTCAAAGCCACTAAGTGGCAGGAATTTAGCAGAGCAGTAACAGGAAACTAACATAAGTACCCATTTTATAGGAAATACTCAACATGAGCAAAACTCTATCTTTCTTCTTACTAATCAGTTTAATTTCTGATTCAAAGCTCCTAATCAGTCTGATAAAGAAAAGATAATCTAGTTATTTGTGTAATGATAGATGAGAAATATTAAATTTTAAAACACCTTCATAAAGATCTCCATACTAACAATTATAAACTTTATGCCCCTGGCTCCATTTTGGAATAACTATTATTGTTTCATGATACAAATATTTACTGAATTTCCTACTGCGATCCCAGCATCCTACTTGGTTCTGAATCCATGTGGACAATCATGACCCCTATCCTTACATAGCCATAGAGCATTAGAATTTCTGCTCTATTTTGTTAGTAAATATTAACATTTGACTATTAATGAAGTTTCGCTGATGTTTAAACTACTTTATAAAAACAGTAAATTGCCAAGAACCTATTAAGTGCTCCCTGGAGGAAAAGGCTTTATATAAAAACGATCTGAGACTGAACAGATATAAAATATTTTTATTGAGATATGGCATTCAAATACAGATAAAATGTTGTTATGATTTTGAATACAGTATTTAGAAAATTAGAACTTCATAATACGCTGACATCTTATTCCTGAGACTCATTCACCTTTAATGTGAGATGTAAAACATTTTTCTCAAATTTGTAGTCAATATGAACATGAAACTACAGTGAAATTTTGTAGTGTTTAAATCAGTCCATTCTTTCTGGAAACATATTCTAGGCTGCAGATTTTCTAGGTTGTAGTATATAGGTGATAAGTTACAATTACTAAATATAATTTTTAAAGGTATCACAAAGCAATAGATGCACATATGTTTACAAATCAGGTGCTTGCACATAATGTATACATAAGCTCTCTTTACTTAAAAAGGGTTTTAGTTATGTTTCACATGCAGATTTTACCTTGGGTAAATTTTATTTTTAAGAGATAGCGTGTAATTTCAATACCTGTTAAAATTGAACTAATTTGTTTCATTTGTGCATAATATGCATATTACATAATATTAAATAAATTCTGAGGGTTAGGATGGTGTAGCAATATAATTTCTACATCGCTATAAGGTGCTTAATGAATACCTCCTAAAAATAAAATTAGTTTTATTTTTGGAAATAATAGCAATTCATACTTAACTTCAAATGCAAATAACAATTCAAAAGAGAATAAGGAAGTGAAAATCATTTGTAATCCTTCTACCCAAAGAATATCAATGGTTAACATTTTGATACATAACATTCCAAATTTTCAGTTAAATATAGCTTTGATTTTTTTTAAGTATATAATTTCTTGCATATCTAAGACAGTCTTCATGTTCCTTTTGGTTTTTTTTATTATTGGAGTATAATTGCTTTACAATGTTGTGTTAGTTTCTGCTGTGCAACAAAGTGAATCAGCTATATGTATACATATATCCACTTCCCTCTTGGACCTCCCTCTGCCCCTCCCATCCCACCCACCTAGGTCATCACAGAGCACTGAGCTGAACTCCGTTTGCTATACCGCAGTTCCCACTAGCTATCTATTTTACACATGGTAGTGTATTTATGTCAAGCCTAATCTCCCAATTCATCCCACCCTCTCCTCCCCCTCTGTGTCCACACACCCATTCTTTATGTCTGCATCTCTATTCCTGCCCTGCAAATAAGTCCATCTGTACCATTTTTCTAGATCCCACATATATGTGTTAATATACGATATTTGTTTTTCTTTTTCTGACTTACTTCACTCTGTGTGAGACTCTAGGTGCATCCACATATCTACAAATGACCCAATTTCGTTCCTTTTTATGGCTGAGTAATATTTCATTGTATATATGTACCACATCTTTATCCATTCATCTGTCAATATAGCAATATTGAAAAGCAATTTGGCTGGATATAGAAATCTGTTTTTGCAAAATTTATTCTCTCAGAACTCTGCAGACATTTCATCATCACTGCAAGGTGATGAAGTACTGATGAAAGAAACATCCCCTACTGATCCCCTTGTTGAAGGTAATCTGTTTTATTTTTCTCTGCATCAGTTCTTTTAGGATTTAAAAAAATAGTATATCCTGGAAATAAAACAAACAAACAAACATGATGAGCTATATTTATATGTATGTCTTTTCTCATTATTTGACCTACAATTTCTAAGTGCTTTCAATAAGTAGACTTTTCAATGAGTAAACATTTTCTTCAGTGCAGTAAAGTTTTCTTCATTTGTATCATTGATTATTGCATGTCTTCTGGTTTCTCTCTCCAGAATCCCCATAGATCTCTCTCATCTTTCTTTCCTTTTCATCTCTTGCTTCTCTTTCTCTATATTCTAAGATATTCTTAATTCTATGCTTTCTATTACTGATTCAGTATTCTGTGGCATTACTGCTTTTTCTTAATTAATTCTAGAATGGATTTGTGTATTGATATTTTAAGGCTTTCTTGCATTCTTGTCTCATTTAAAAGTCTCTTGGAACTCTGGCTTCACATTAAACAATCACTTCCATCGATCGCCCTTAGTTTCATGCTCTTACACATCTTTTTGGATGTATCTAGCAATTCTCAAATTTCCTTTTTCTTTTAAAAAATCCTTCTCTGTGCTATTTTGTTAGTTTTTAGATGGACAGTATTTTTTTCTCATCATAGTTTTAAAAATTGTATTCAATTTGGATTTTCCCCAGTTTACTCATGAAAATTCAGATTACCAAAGTTAGACTCACAAAGTTAATTCACAAATTATACCTAACTTCTCTTGATTTGTAATATTCATTCTAGCTCTTGGCAGTTTAACTTCTGAGTTGGACATAATATCACTTATAGGTTTTAAATATTTATAATTAGAATATGTGCTATTAGTACTTGAGAAATATTTTGATTTTCTCACACAAAACAGACTATGTAAATACCAATTATAATGAATATACAGGAAAGGCTGATAATCATCAGACCAGTATAGTCGTGCAAGCTGTTAAACATATTGAATTTACTGTATTTTATCAAGTCTAAGAAGAACATTTTTTTCCATATTTGAGCATCTCTGAAATAGGTTGTATTGTATAATTACTGGGGAGAGTCGTGATGTGGTTGTCACTCACTACTTGTTTTTACACATCTTGAAAAAAAGCTAGCAGAATACTGCCTTGGAGAAAAATAGCAGAGATAACAGTGCGGTACTCTCATGAAAATGTTGTATTACTCATGCTCTGGGTGACACAGATGATGAAGTGTGAGAAAGTATGAAAATTGATGGCATGTTGGAAGTGATTCAGAAGACTGACATTCTTAATATAAATTCATGAGTATGCCTCAACCAATTAATTTCATTATTTTATGTATGCAAAAAAGTGACATATAAGTTAAAAATCTAAATTTCCACATGTCTAGAGATCTCTTTCAAGGGGGTAACATAAAATTCTAAATAATAAGGAAACTCTGTGAATTTAATTGGTGGCATTTTTTTTTTTTTTTTTTTAGTGATACATAAAATAATGGTTCTTTTTACCATTGATGACTTCTTAGATTGGATGAAATGTAGTATACTTCCACATTGGTTGGTAGTTCTCATCTAAGCCCACTTAGCGAGGTCTTCTTTCCTACCACAGCTACTCAGACCTCTCAGCTCAGATCTTTCCACAGCGCAGCAGTGGGCCCCCAAAACCCTGCTCTAGCATGATTGCCTTTTCTGACTAGTTGAAGCCATTTGCTCCTGTGAATGAACCTGAGACTTTAGACAAGGAACATTGAAATGTCTAACATCCGTGATGTTTGAAAAGTAACTACTAGATGGGGATACAAAATCAGAGCTTTCCAAAAAGCGTGCTGTGAAAGGGTTTTAGCTGTATGAAGGAGTGATTCTTCAGCCTTCAGGTGGCTATGTGGCAGCAGAGACCCTGAAACTTATTAAGCACTGAAACTAGGTACAAAAATAATAACACATTGTTCTCCCCCAAATATTTCAAATGAAATGAAAATTCATTTAGGTATTCTGTTTGAAACTCAATAGCTTAAACTTAACATAAGCTCAATGAAACATCCCTTCAAAAAGAAGTTTGCATAAGGGATTTGAGGTACTAAGGAATTCTTAATCTGTAAGTCCTTATTCAGTGAAACAAAAAATTTAATACACACATTTGCACACAGAGGAAAGTACTACAACAAACAATAACAAAAACACCCTGCAAAAACATCCAGGAAAAAAATGTCCTTCCATTGGGACACAAAGAGACCGAGACGTGATGAAAGTATAGTCTAATAAGAATAGGAAATTGAGTATAGAACACAAATTTGATAAGAAAGTAAAATTTTCCAGTAAGAGAAATCAACACTTTAATCTAGAATTTCCCATTCAATATTGAGAAAAAGAACATTTCAGAGGGACTGATCCAATCAAATAATCTTTACTATGTAGGAAATACTGATAAAAAAAATTGTTTAGCTGTTTCCATAACCCTGGTGTCAGAAATCAGCCTTTATAAATCCACAGAAGGAATCTGGAAAAGTTGTATGAAAAGCTGATAAAACCAAGCTTTATCCTCAGACTTGATGAGGAGAGCAGTTAATTTGGGCATTGGCAAATCCATGAAGCAAATCACGGCTGTAAGGTACCTGGCATTAAAGAAAATATGACTTAGCTTTTCTTATGACTATTGTGTTTTCCCAAGCACATGGAGTAATTGCATAAAAAAGGAATATGTGTCCAAGTTCAGTTTTTGGCAGCCAAATTGATTTTAAATTCATGTAAATTGAGATATGAAGAATAATAACAAAAAATATAAAGAAACCATTGCCCGCTGGATGGCATGGCCATAGAGCAGCTGCCCCTTATCACAGAAGAGATACCAGGAGCACAATCACGTGAGTATCCCTGTCAACAGCAAATGCCTCAAGGAAATGAAACAGGCAGCAATCATCAGCTCCTCAAGGAAATACATTTCCTTCTCCGGGATTTTAGTTTGTCTAATTCTTCTTGCTTCCACAGTATTTCAGCCTTTCTAGTTGTTACTTTCAGAATGTTGACCTGTCACGGTCTACATTTTATTCAGAAGCGGAACCCATGTCTCAGAATTTCCGAACTTGGAGCGGATTCAAATCAGTTTCTACAAGATGATTGAAGCTTTAAAATGGAATCCTCAAAAGGTATTCATGATTGTGTTTTCAACAATGTGGAGAAAGCCTGTCTACAGTGAAATAGATGAAAAAAGTCAACACACAGACAAGAACCAACAAAAAAAGGAGAGTCGTGATGGTGTCCGGAGTGAGGATCGTTCCTAAGGCTTGGCTGCATTCCTTCCTGGTCCAAGGTGGCTGGCGGCTCAATTCCTCTCTTGATTTTGAGGGGTCCAGCTCTCCTTGAAACAAATTCTCTTTGCTTTTAGGTATGATTAAATTGGTTTTCCATCACTTGTAATAAATGTCTGAGTTAATACTATACTTCATACGATTAAATGTGTTAAAGACCTCCCTGGTGGTCCAGTGGATAAGACTTTGCCTTCCAATGCAGGGGGAGTGGGTTTTGATGCGCTGGTTGGGGAGCTAAGATCCCACATGCCTTGGGGACAAAAAACCAAACATAAAACAGAAGCAATATTGTAACAAATTCAATAAAGACTTTAAAACAACAAATGTGTTAACACAAATAATAATATTATTGTCATTATTTTAGGTTTTTATTTTTTAAAGTTTACCCTGGATTCCCCCAACTATTTTGCAATAATGACAACAGCTGTGACATTGTAATGCATTCAATATGTTTACCTGACATAATTTCTCATCCGTTTCTAACGTGATGCTTCTAATCTTCAGGGGCCTTGGAAATCACATAGCCAAACATGTTAGAAGTGTATGTAGAGCAAGAAGAAGTAAGATCTGATGTAGAAAACAAACTTATGGTAACCGGGGGGGGAAGGCAGGGAGGGATAATTTGGGAGATTGGGATTGACATATACACACACTACTATATATAAAATAGATAACTAATGAGGACCTACTGTAGAGCACAGGGAACTCTACTCAATACTCTGTAATAACCTATATGGGAAGAGAATCTGGAAAAGAATGGATATATGTATAACTGATTCATTTTGCTGTACACATTGTACATTACTAACACAACATTGTAAATCAACTATATTCCAATAAAAATTTTAAAAATAAAAAAAATTTTTAAAAAAGAAATAAGATCTGAGTGGGGCTGGGAGGAGCTCTTTCATGCATAAAGGGCAAAAATTTTAGTACATAGGAATCTAGATTCATTTTGTTTATATTCCTGGTTTTGGCAAGTTCTTAGTAGATGAACTTGCCAAACTGCTGATATCTGGTTGATAAGATGTCCTTTAAAGAACTTTTATCTGAATAATTTTCTTTCAAGGAAAAGCCCTCTTTTTTTTTTTTTTTTTTTTTTGGTTAAGTCACTGACTGACCCACCGGTGGGAAAAAAGTCAATTACATTCAACAGACTTAGCAATTCAATTTTTTTAGGTTTTTTTTTTTTAACTGATATTTACATTAACATGGTTAAAAATGGAGAACAGGGAATGCCACTGTATTTAACGTATTTCTTCCAAACAAATTTTAAAAGCTTTAATTTATTGTTTTGTTTTTTACTTAATGCATATGTGTGTCAGGCTTAGGGGGAAGTGATTAAGGATTAGAAGACAGGGAAGGATAATGAAGAGGAGAAAAAAAAGGTAGATGAGATAGAAAAGAAAAAAAAGCGAACCCTGAAGGTAACTGAATGGGACCAGGAAAGGAAGTCAAACTGTTTGGGCTGTGGACTTCAGAATATGTGGTATGTGGTATGTGATCACCTAACAGTACTACTTAGGAAGTGATGATTAACTGGCTAGACATAATCACGGTGCACAATTGTCTACCTGATTTTTACCGTTACCACCACCACCCCCAGAAAAAATGTATAGGCACCTAACCAAAGACTATTCTGGAGATTTAAATAGCTATCAACGTGGATGCCACTTCACAAGTGAGATGAAATAAAGCCACAGGCAGGACAGTTAAAAGGGCTGCCAGTGCTGAGTTGCCTGGCTGACTGGGTGTAGACGATTGGTAAAGAGGAGGACCTTGAAATCAGAGAGGCCAGTTCTATCATTCTCCAGCTGGCTGGCATTGGCAGACTTACTTAAATTCTCTAAGCTTCAGCTTCCTCATCCAGAAAATGAAGATGACAATGACAACTGCTATTGCTGTTATAGGAATTAAGTGAGAGAATGTATGTGGAGCATGCAGTATAAGGTTTAGTTAGCATACAGCCCTCAAGAAAAGACAATGCTTATTATTCGTTATTTACAGATGAAGAAGCAATAAAATAGCTTGGCTTGGTTTTTTGCAAAACTGGAAAGAATCACACAGTGATGCAGTTTTTCCTGGTCTGAAAATAAGGCAAAACCCAACTTCTATTGCTTCTTTCCTTAAGCCAGTGGACAGTTTCACTATTAAATTCTTGGATTTCATTTTTTAGGAGAGACTTCATCCTGCACAGAACTGCCTACTGGTGGCACCAAGTTCTCAAATTTGGTGGATTCACTGGCATTGTTTTCCTATTCAGTGATTTCTTATTATTGCCAAAACCTGCTTTGTCCAAAAAAAAAAAAAAAACAAAAAATCAACGCTCTTCTCCCCCATGCAACCTTGCTTATGTTACTATAAGCTTTAGGTTAGAAATTATCTTCTAAGACCTAGGTCTTCAGTCAGGTAATACGTGACTGAAATCTAAGTTGGGAGCTGACTCTTTTACTAGTTGGAACTGGGCTAGCTTTGAACCAGCAGTAACCTACCTGTTGTGGGTATCTGTTGGAAGTAGCAAAGTGGCTGTTACTACAGACACAGGCATTAGAACATGTCTAAGTTATATATACGTGCTCTAATTTTTGTCTGCATTCTTCTTTAAATGCAGATATAGCTTATACAATATTTGTATTCATACACAAACACATAGCAGAGTTACTAATTCTCAGGCATTAATTTATGCCAGCCTGGCACTTAGAGAATAAAGCACCCATTTTTATTATTTGGCTTAAAGACCCCTTAAGGAGCATACAACACATAAGTACAATGACACGGACACCAAATCAAAAGCCCAATGTTGGGTCAATAATGTGGAGAGGGGTCTGAGCCTCAGAAGGTCTGGTAAACCCCAGAGGTTGTCTGCAATAATTGTATGTATACATCTGTATGTATGTAAATGTTCATTTATCGGAACATCTCCATAGTTTCAAGCAAGACATAAGTAAGAGGTAACTTCCATTACTACCAGTATTCTTCTTAAGGAATAGTTACTGGAAGAAATTTAAGAGAAACCTAGAAACGGGCTACCACCATGCATGAGGATGTACAGAGCTCATGGTCGTCTCCTGCTGCCCATTTCCTGGGTGGAAGTTTAAAAAAAAAAAAAAAAAGGCAAGCAAACAAAAAAGAACATGGCCATAGATAGAGGAAGCAGGATTTGCAAGAAGTAGCTTGCCAGGTCCTCACACTTCGTGGTTAGGGACTGCTTGGCGATTTTTCAACTGGTGGGGATGGAGCGTGTGAAGTTGCACTTTGCTTCATCAAAGGAGCAAAGCGACGAGAGCGTGAGTGCTCCAGGTTTTTGTTTTGTTTTTGTTTTTTCTGCAAAGCAAAGATAAAACTCACAAGGAAGTTCTTTGCTCCTGTGCCCTGGAGTTAAAGTCTCTTTCTGGGAAACGCAGGAAAGAGTCCAGGGATGCTGCAAGCGCACGGACCAGAGGGCTGGCTGCCTTCCAGCCAAGCCAGAGCTGAGCTGCAGCAAGTTCTACCGGGCGTCTGTGGGGGCTGCGTGCAGGGGGAGGGGGCTTGTCTTCAGTGCGTCGGGTCTCCTTAGCGCTGCGCGGCAACGTCGGAGGACCGCGCCTCGTGTTTCGCGGCGGCAGCGGCGGCAGCGTTTCCTTCTAGCATAGACCCGGTCTCTTGGAGGGGCGACTCTTCTGTGGCCCCTCCGCAGCTCACCACCTTCTCAGGCTGCGTGTCTAATCACGGGCGTCGCTGCGGTTGCGGCGTTACCCTCCACCACCCCAGCTTCTGCTGAAAGCCCCCCCCCCCCCCTTGCTTGGAGTTGAGGAGGGGAGCACGTGCATTCGCAGTCTCAGTGCCCGGTAGTCAAGCAGAAGCTCAGTACCCCGGCTCGGTTCCCTCTTGGCCCCTCCAGCTGAGTCTGTGTCGGCTGAATTTCCTGCAGACTTGAAGGAACGTTGCCCAGCGCGGCTGCGGACTGCAGAGCGGCCAAGGGACCCTCCTCCGCAGGGGCGACCCTGGCAGAAGCGACTGTAAAGATTTCCTGGTCTCTGGAGTGTTTCACAAACATGCACTCACGTGCAAATATCTATATTTTATATGTTTTTAAGTGCAAAAAAAAAAAAAAAAGTGAGTGAAACAAGGGAGCCAAGTTAATGAAGGACGGTTCTCCACTAAATTCTGCCAAAATCCCATCCGTGTGATGGCTGGGTGTGTTCACGCAGATTCTTAACCAAAGGAGGAGAAATCAAACTCCTCCCAGTGGTGGCAGATTGCACTCAGGGTCCGGGACCCGCGAAGCAGCGAAGGCGTGGCTGGAGAAAGCCACAGGTCCCCCACTTCGCTAAAGCCAAGCCCGAGGAGGAGCAATTAAATTGCAAAAGGAAAGGCTGCTCGCAGCCTCTAACATTCCTCTTTGCCTTCTTCCTCCCCGCATCCCTTCAAGCAGTTCTCTCTAACCTTGCCCCGCTCCCCTAAAGTAGCAGGAAAACAGTTTCCTGCCCCCCCCCCTCACCCCGCCGGCCCCCAGCAACCACACACACTTTTGCTCCGTCCTGACCAACGCCTCCACCTAGTGGTTTAGGCTCGCCTCCTTCGCTTTCCTTTGCTGCGGTTTCTAAGAGAGCTCTGCAGTTTGCAAAATAAGTAACATCAGGCTAGGGGCCTGATGTAGGTGGGTGGGGTGGAAGGATGGGCAGGACCCCTTAAAATGCGGTGCAAATGACGCTTAAATTTACCGGAGCGATGCTGGGCGCTAGGGAAGGCAGGAGAGGCAAGAGAAGGTGGTGCCTTTATACCCAGCTTGGCTGCTGCAGCCCAGACTGCAGCCAGAGGACGTCTTTGGAGAGTTTCCACCTAAAGAAGTACCCTCACTCTCAAGACATGAATGTGTTTTATTTTCTTCATAACACTTAACGCTATATGAAAGTATGCTAATTATTTACTTGTTCATGTTATTATTGCATGCCTGCCTCTTCTAGAATGTAAACTGCTTGAAAACTGGGTCTGGGTCTACCCCATTGGCCTTTACAAGCCAGACGCCTAGAAGAATTCCCAGCATAGAGCAGGCACTAGATTTGTTGCCCGTCTGGTTGGCTTAGAGACTCGGGAATCAAGGGAACTGGGGTTAGGGTTGTGTCACCTTGGGTAAAAAGCTCTTCTTTCAAAGGATCTCAATGACTCTTCTAAACTGCACGGGCCAGATAATCTCCGGCTCCAAACTGAATAATTCTCTTTAAAATGTGCTTGCACTTATCCTGCTAAGTGCAATTATAAGGTCGTTTTTATTGAATGCACTCTAGCTGCCAAACACGGAGCTAGACGCTTGGAACTCGCAGTTGGGATCACTTAGCTCTCACGGCTGAAAATACGGTGTCCTTTCCTGGTACTTTTCTTTAAATGTTCTCTGACTTGTACTTCTACTCTACATGTGTTTCTGTTAGGGATGGAGGAGGAACGGGCGTACAGAGCACCTGCTCCGGGGTCATGGGTCCTAGGTAGTGGTATTGCTTGGAGCCGCGTATGGCTGATACCCCGATGTATTTGTTGAAGCCGAAGGAGACACACGGATGGTGCTGGTGGTCGTGGTCCCAGACCCCGTTTGTTTCTTGAACTCTGATGACCTCCTTTCCAGACGGGCTGTGGGAGCGAGCGTGCTCACTGCAAACTGTTTTCCTGAGACACTGAACTGCTGAGCGGCTGGAGTGGGAGGGTGGAGCGGACAGTTTAATTTCACAGTGTGCTTGTGTTTGTGATACTTGTACATTTTTGCAGTTTTTTCTTTTTTTCTCTTCTTTCCTGTTGACTTACAGTTAAAGGGGAGGGATTAAATGGAAAGCACAGATTCCTAAAATCAGATATGAAAAACTAGTTTGTATTGTACCGAGAGTTTATGAAGTATAAAATGCAGTATTGGCCATTTCCTTCTAAGGCGATATTACTGGCGCCTCCTTCTAACTTGGGTGTGGCCCGCAGGGCTGGATAAAATTCCAGAGTGGAGAGGTCAGAGACTGCGGCTGGCTCCACCTAGCGCTGGCCGGGCCTGCTGGGGTCGGGGGTGGGGGCGGGGGGACGGTACTTAGGAGCCTAGTAAGGGACCTAGTAAGGAGCCTAGTAAGGCTGTGCGCGTGCCCGCGGCTGAGGGTGCGAGTCTAACTGGAGGGGCATGCAGCAAGCGCGGAAGAAGACAGAAGCATGGATAGGACGCCCTCATCCCCGTTCCGGCCAGAACCGCGGCTCCCGGGTGTACGGATTGGGAGAGGGGCCAGGGGATGGGACCTGGACGAGACGGCGATAGGACCCGGCGGGAGCTTCCTTGGCGGGGAAGGGAACCGGGCGGGAGGATCGGAGGGAGGGAGAGAGAAAAAGGGAAGGTGATGGGGAGCGGGCGTCGGCACTCGGCGCGCGGCAGGAGTTGCACGGCTCCGGCGGACCGGACCTGGACTCTATAAAAGGAGCCCGACCGCTCCGCCACTCACCCGCTCCTCCCGGACCGGCGTATGCCGCGTCCCTCCAGCGCCCCCAGACACCTGCCCCTTCCCCGCCCGCCGCGCCAGGTCCCGCAGACCCGTGCGCCCAGCGGCATGGCTCCGAGCGGCGCCCGTGGGACCGAGGTGGCGGCGGCGGCGCGGCGCGAGCAGCCGCAGCCCCAGCCCCCGAGTCCCACCTCTGGCGGCCCCTTCTCCGCGGGGCAGCTCGCCGGAGTGGCCAGCGCGTGAAAAGAAGGGCGGGCAGAGCTCCGGCGCGCGGCGCGGCGCAGCGCGGCTCCCAGATTTCACCCCGCCCAGCTCTGGCGACCGCGGCCGCCGCAGGAAAACTGCCCCAGCCTGGGGAGGAGGGCGGGGATGCAAGATCAGGACCCCTCGCTGGCCTGCAAGATTTGGTCTCGACAGCTAGGAAACTCGTGCGGGCCGAGTCTGCAGATGCCGGAGCGCCCGGGTTAGGAGACGCTTAGCCCCGAGCAACTGGGGTAAGACCTCCCACCTGGCCGACGGTCCCTCCTCAAACAGAACAGCAGCCTCCTGCTGCAGACGCCCCGGTGGGAGCCGGAGCGCAGCGGGGCTCTGTGGACCAGCCCTTAGCCACCCGGGGCTAAGACGGGGCGTAGAGGGGAGCAGCCAGAGGTGCGGCGGCAGCGACGGGCGCACCGAAGTGCAGGGCACGCGCCCGCCGGCCTCGTCCGCCTCGCCCTTGACCTCTAGTTTCACCAGGGAACCTGGGTGGAGGAGTAACTGAGGAACCCACGGAACCGACTAGCCGCCAGGGGACAAGACTCTGGTCCCTTCCTCGTCCGCTCCATGCCCGAGAGCTGCGCTTGGAGAGACATGGAGGAAGCGGGCGCTCAGTGCGCCCCGCCGCTGTCCGTGAGCTCCCAGACCGGGCTCTCTCCAGCCAACCTCTCTGCCGCGCCCTCCCACAACTGCAGCGCCGAGGGCTACATTTACCAGGACTCCGTAGCCCTGCCCTGGAAGGTAGTACTGGTCATGCTGCTGGCGCTCTTCACCTTGGCCACCACGCTCTCCAACGCGTTTGTGATCGCCACTGTGTACCGGACGCGGAAGCTGCATACCCCCGCCAACTACCTGATCGCCTCCCTGGCGGTCACCGACCTGCTGGTATCCATCCTGGTGATGCCCATCAGCACCATGTACACGGTCACGGGCCGCTGGACGCTGGGCCAGGCGGTGTGCGACTTCTGGCTGTCATCGGACATCACCTGTTGCACCGCTTCCATCTTGCACCTCTGTGTCATCGCCCTGGACCGCTACTGGGCGATCACGGACGCCGTGGAGTACTCGGCTAAAAGGACTCCCAAGAGGGCGGCGGTCATGATCGCGCTCGTGTGGGTCTTCTCCATCTCCATCTCGCTGCCGCCCTTCTTCTGGCGTCAGGCCAAAGCCGAGGAGGAGGTGTCGGACTGCGTGGTGAACACGGATCACATCCTCTACACTGTCTACTCCACGGTGGGCGCCTTCTACTTCCCCACCCTGCTCCTCATCGCCCTCTATGGCCGCATCTATGTGGAAGCCCGCTCCCGGATTTTGAAACAGACGCCCAACAGAACCGGCAAGCGTCTGACCCGAGCCCAGCTGGTTACGGACTCCCCCGGGTCCACGTCTTCGGTCACCTCCATTAATTCGAGGGCTCCAGACTTACCCAGCGAATCGGGGTCTCCTGTGTACGTGAACCAAGTCAAAGTGCGAGTCTCCGACGCCCTGCTGGAGAAGAAGAAACTCATGGCCGCTAGGGAGCGCAAAGCCACCAAGACCCTGGGGATCATTTTGGGAGCGTTCATTGTGTGTTGGCTGCCCTTCTTCATCATCTCCCTGGTGATGCCTATCTGCAAGGATGCCTGCTGGTTCCACCTGGCCATCTTTGACTTCTTCACGTGGCTGGGCTATCTCAACTCCCTCATCAACCCCATCATCTATACCATGTCCAACGAGGACTTCAAACAGGCGTTCCATAAACTGATACGCCTTAAGTGCACAAGTTGACTTGTCAACTTCAGTGGGGTCGCCTAAGCGGCCTTTGGGGGACCATGCTGTGTCTGGTTCCACAGGTAGGTCGACTCTTTGACTGTTACCGGGTCGGAGTGAGGCGCTCTCTTCTGAGCAAGGGCAACGGATCCTGAGAAGCCAGGACAGCCCTGCGAGAGCTCTAAAGGAGAACTGTTCAAACAGCTGAGGAGGGGGCTCACTTTCTCCCCTCAGAGCCCAGTTTCAGCACCGACCCTGCCGCAGCCCATCGCAAGGGGGGTTGCAACTTTTAGAAAATCGATGATGGAAAAGGGATCCCTGCCCTGCTTTGGTATCATGGATGGTGCCCTCTAGAACCAGAAGTACTTGTGGTTCTTGGCTGGAGCCTGTCTGAGACATGATCTACATACAGCCTGGTAGTACTTGAACTAGACACTAATACCCTGTGTTTGGGGGAGTACTTTGTGTTACAGCTCCGTTTAAGGACAGTTACTTTGGCATCCTTCAGTCTTCATTCAGTTTTTGTTCATTTAAACTTGGTTGGAGAAACTTGTGGATTTGGTGCTTCAAACCCTATGTGTGGCTTGAAGAGTTAACAGCAAAATTCTGATGTTAAGATCTCTATTTTTATTATAATTGAAACTATATGGGGTGGGGGGTGGATGGGGAGCATTAAACTGAAAACCAACGCCTATGATTGTTTTTTTTCTGCAGATCTGTAATTTTTTAATTCCTGTGTAGTGATTGTCAAACCTCATTCCTTAACGACTCAAACAAAATGTTACGTGTGCTAGTGCCAAAGTCTGCAGATTGCTTTTTCCTCCTAATTTCATGTACCTGTCATTTTACACAATTAGATCCCCAGAAATGGGGGATATGATGGGTGACTCAACCCAAGCTACTATATTTCTTATTAACGCCACTGATGAAACTGATGGGTATAAGATATATAAGTTCCTTTGCAAGAAAAGTATTTTTAATTCCATTTGAGTGAGCTGTGAAGGAGACAGATGAGATAGGAATGGTTCTTATACAATTCAGGAATGGGTGGCAATAGGAGGATGTATATTTTGACTTGTAAAAAATCTTAAATGCATGAGACTTTTTTCTGACAGTCATTTGCACTCTCCTTCCCATCTGTAATTCCTTTGCGTGCTAACATATAAAGTAACCAAGAGAACTAGCTCCTTTCTCCAAAAATCTTCAAAATAGTAAAACCCCTAAAAACCATGTTAAAGATAAAAACCTGTTTCTTTTCCCTTGCTATTGAAGTTTGAGTAGGAACAGAGATTATTAGAAAATGACATGCAAGGACTTTCAAAAAGCTTAGAGAAGCTAAAATGGAGCCTGTTTTCCTGTAACTCATGGAACCAAACCTCAGACTTACTGGGCAACCAGGGAACTAACAAGCTTTTGAACCTCGGAAATTTGTCATTGACCTGACACTTCAATGAATATACTATCAGTAATACTTTAAATTTATCTCTTTTTTTTTTCAAATTCCAAAAATACTTAGTTGTTATCTCAAGTTCACTCTGAGGACTCCCCGACACAGGGCAAGATCACACACTAATAGATGAAATATGCATGATCTAAATAAAATGGAGTAGCCCCTAAGGATTACCTGCATGGAAAATGAATGTATCTGTGAAACATTTATTATGCCAAAGAAGATTCACACTCCATTCTTTAGAGAGCTTTCTGCAGTTGATACCTTTTGTCTGCAGTAAGAAGTTGTCTTTGTAAAATGGATTCACTCCCTGCTTGAAGCTCCCCAGTCCAGACTGTCAGACAATAGATGTATTGAGCTGAAGTACACTGCTTCCCTGCTGTGCAACCCTTTACTCTGGCATAATGACTCTTGACAATATCCTATTCAAAGATTCACATGTAAACTAAGTACAAAAGAAAATTTTGATCAACATTGACACCTGTCACTGGAGTGAGAGAAAATTGTAGGCATTAGATAATCCTGTATTTCTGCTGTATCCCCACGTCTCTCTGTTCATTTTTTGTGACATTTCTCCCATGGAGAAATCTAGCTTACTACCGAGAAGACTGTGCACAGAGCATGATATTTATTTTTATGTTATTAATATGTTTGTCTTTTTGTTAAGGCTTTTTCTTGGGCCTAAGAAGCAATTAAGCCAACTTCTAGGAGCCTAAGAGGGCAAAATTAATTGAAACCAATAGCCATTTACAAGTGATTTCTTTATAGGGCACCTGCAATGATTGTGTCCTCATATTAACAAAACATGGTCAATTTAGTCAAACGGGTTGTTTGCCACTTATAGATGACCTACCTAAATTTTTGCTTGACTATTTGGCTGAATTGACTGGATTGGGGGCATACTGTATGAAGCAGAAGCTTGTAAACCCTTGTAGTTATAAGAGATCCAGACTTCTCATCCACCATTGCACATGATTATGCAAAGTGTATTTTTCATCCTAGGGGTATGTAGTTAAGACTGTTAAGCGCCTTTTCAGTTACTGCTGCCTATAGCATAGTATGGCTTTTTTGCAGAACATTATATGGGAGATGGAAATATTTAACCGGCATAGAAATGAAAATATATTTTCATTGGCTGTGGTAACAAATAACATTTTCCATACTGTTGAACTGCACAAATTTTCACATAAATATATGAATGTATATTCATCCCCAAATACGAATATTGTCTTGTGTTTCTAGGAATTTTAGAGTTTCCTTTTTAAGAATGGACACTGCACCTATGAATGAACAGTTATTGACTTCAACAAATTTTCTACAGACCAATCTTCTTCATTCTTCCTCTCTATTATCTTAGTATTATCTTCTTGCGTCAGGAAACCCTGAGTGGACCATAATTCACTCAAGCAGCAAAAGCTCAGATTATGTGTATTTGATGGAGTTAATGTGACTGCAAATTGCCTTTTCCACCTTTCAAAAAATGTGTAATTGAAAATGAAGTTTAGGAAAATAATGAAATAAAAGTCCTTTCTTGTGTTCTAAAAAGCATTGGGTGGTAATTCTATTATTATGGAAAGACTGGTTCACTGGATTCTGGGTTGCAATTAGGAGTTTGAGCCTTCAAGAGAGAAAAGTTGATGATAAATGATACTGTGGTGCAAGTACTGCCACAATTTGGGGGATTTAGTTTATATCCGGAGGAAGAATTTAAAAGGAATTAGGCACAGTCTGCAAAGAGGGCAAGTCAGTTCCACTATCCCAGGGGTTTTCCAGATCAGCATTCTTAGAAGGAATATTTAGTCTCCAGGCTGGGGAATAAGATTCCAAGTCACTACATGATGCTTGAAATACAGAAAAAGGAAAAGGAGGAGCTGAGTTAGAAGCAGGCCTGGGGGAGACCTAAGAGGAGGAGACCAACCTATCTGAACACTGGAGAAGTAGACAGAAAAAATAGCTTTTGGAATCGGAAAGTTCTAGGTTTGAATTGCACATAGAGCTTGTTATCGCTGTGTGGTTCGCGATTTGTTGCAAAGGCTTAGAGCCTATACACGTAAAGCACTTATCAAGATTCCTAACACTTTTTGATCTCTCAGCAGATGATACTTCCTCTTTAGCCATGATTTTGTCACGGCCTTCTTTTTGGATGCAGGGCACCTGTAGCAGAGAAAACCTCGAGGGCTATTTGAGAAAGGTTGCACTGGGGAAGACCAAACTAGCCCAAATGGGAGAAGCATGGCTAAGCTAGAAGCAAGTGAGGCTTGGAGCCTTTCAGACTTACCCCCTGGGCTGGCGACACACAGCCAAGAGGCCAAAAGGGAGCAGGAGAGATGGTTTACTGTGGCTCTGGTGGCCCAGAGGAAACTGCCGAATATTTCATTTCCTGTAGCATCCTCTCAGTCATCTTTAAACTCTCTTTTCTCTTTATTGTCTAGAGATTTCCAGTTGTTTCCCAGACTCCGAAGGCCCTCACCACTTCCACGTCTCTCCTCAGTGTCTCATTTTCCACTTCTCTGCTTTTTTCTTACCTATGGAAAACCATGATAACCAACGATAACGTGTTGATCTCATATGGTTCTTATTTTAGCTGTGCAGGGCTGATTAGGTAGCCGAGGGTTTTTATATTATATCAAAGGAAATTTTTGACCTAAACGAATGGGCAAAAGCTTTCAACTTGGGACTTCTACTGGAGTTTTCAGATGAGAAGAGGCCAGTAGGAGAAGGGGGCGGGAAGTGAGGCTTCCAAACCCTTTCTCAAAGCCTATGCTTGAACAGTCCACCAGGGGGCAGAGCGCCTCTGAATTGCGCAGAGGACGCAGGTGTTCACCGCTCACAATCTGACTCCCTCTTCCTGGACCCTGCAAGTGGTATTAACTTCTCTAGACTCAGTGAACATGAAGCTCCATGAGCCAAGGGGTAAGGAGTTTATCATTTATTTAAAATAGCAGCTTTTTCAGAACTGCAGATTCAGGCAGAGGATCCCTAAAATAAAACTAAAGTTTTTCTTCATATTTGCAAACTTAGTTATTTTCTTATTCTTCTCTTATGCTGAAGTAATGCTAAAATCTTAGTGCTTTAAAATATTGTGACCTTTGATTAATGTGACATTGGGTGAAGTCAGAGATTAGAATACACAGAATTTATATGCAAAATAGAACAAATTATTTACTTAAACTTTTTCATCATTATGATTTTTCTCATCACTGTGTTTTCTATTCAAAATTTCATTGGCTTGAAGTTAATATATCCATAGTTCAAAGGTAGAACACTGCCATCTACCACTTAAAGAGAGGGTTTTTTTGTTTTTGTTTTTTTTCCCACAGAAGTAATGTGTGTTATATGTCAGTTTTTCTCAGAAGGCAGACTTTCCAATCTGTGTAATTTTGGCATTTACTTTAAAAACAGGTGTTTATAAATGTGAGTACAATCTTATGTATCACAAAAATAAATTTCTGTGTTAGGAAAGGATCATATATAATGAGAAAATGAGTGAGCTTATATCATTGCCATTCTCCTTAACTGTCACTCCCTAGCATTTTTACTGTCCTCAATGGGGAGTTTTCTATGTGCCATTTCACACATCTGTCAGTTAAATTAGACTTTCAAAGTCAACATCCATATCTTAGGATTATACTAGGATTTCCAGTGCCCCCTGAGAGAGACCCAGTCCCTGGAGTTGGGCCAGCTGACAGAGGGATTGTTTTAACACCACTGCAAGTATAGTTTGTAAAAGAAAATGCCCATTTCTTCTTACTTATTTGCACATTTTTCAAGAGATAGGAGAAACGCTTTTCAAAACTGCAAACTGGAAATCTATATAACAAGAATGATCTTATAATATTTCTTGTACCTAAAGCGAACAGATGGTGATATAAGGAGCCATTTATGGCAAATGCTTAAAAGAATCTACACATGGCTTGTTTAAATGATGCATGAAGTCATGACTCACATCCTCCCTGACTCTGTAGGAACATTCCACACATTAGCCTCTGACTGGTCATCCATGTTGGTATAACCCGTTGAAATTTCAGGCTATCTTTTGCTCACAAGTGTGGTGATGGGACGGCAGTGAAAGAGCAGCCCACAAAGGGTAGGTTACTTGGTCCAGAGGCTGTGCCCAGGGTACTTTTTTTTTTCTTAACATCTTTATTGGAGTATAATTGCTTTACAATGGTGTGTTAGTTTCTGCTTTATAACAAAGTGAATCAGCTATACATATACATATATCCCCATATCTCTTCCCTCTTGCGTCTCCCTCCCTCCCACTCTCCCTATCCCACCCCTCTAGGTGGACACAAAGCACCAAGCTGATCTCCCTGTGCTATGCGGCTGCTTCCCACTAGCTATCTATTTTACATTTGGTAGTGTATATATGTCCATGCCACTCTCTCACTTTGTCCCAGCTTACCCTTCCCCCTCCCCACGTACTCAAGTCCATTCTCTAGTAGGTCTGCGTCTTTATTCCTTTATAAAGAAAGGTTCTTCATGACCATTTTTTTTTTTTTTTTTTAGATTCCATATATATGTGTTAGCATACGGTAATTGCTTTTACCTTTTTGGCTTACTTCACTCTGTATGACAGACTCTACGTCCATCCACCTCACTACAAATAACTCAATTTCGTTTCTCTTTATGGCTGAGTAATATTCCATTGTATATATGTGCCACATCTTCTTTATCCATTCATCTGTCAATGGACACTTAGGTTGCTTCCATGTCCTGGCTATTGTAAATAGTGCTGCAGTGAACATTGTGGTACATGACTCTTTTTGAATTACGGTTTTCTCAGGATATATGCCCAGTACTGGGATTGCTGGGTCGTATGGTAGTTCTATTTTTAGTTTTTTAAGGAACCTCCATACCTTTTTCCATAGTGACTGTATCAATTTACATTCCCACCAACAGTGCAAGAGGGTTCCCTTTTCTCCACACCCTCTCCAGCATTTATTGTTTGTAGATTTTTTGATGATGGCCATTCTGACGGGTGTGAGATGATAGCTCATTGTAGTTCAGATTTACATTTCTCTAATGATTAATGATGTTGAGCATTCTTTCATGTGTTTGCCAGGGTACTTTTGTAAACACACCTGGTTGTCTCTTGTAAACTCATGTGCTAATCGAATTTGGGATAGTGTGTGTAGATCCGCACCTCCCCCCGTGATTCACCAGCCCATTCTTGGTTTGTTGAATACTCTCAGTGGGTTCAGTACTGGGCTGGTCTGTTTTTGTGGAGAAGCAGTTGTATGGTTCTTCATCTTTCCATCCTAGTCTTGCCCAACCTTAAGGTCCCAGAGTCCACTCTCTTTTCCCCTTTCTCTCAGAGGCTTTCCAACAGAGTACAGCATGTTGGGATAATCACACATGGGGAGCTTGTTATCGGATGGCATGAAGGTCCCCAACACTTTGGTAGATTTAAAATGCAAGAGCGAGTGTTCGAAATCAGAAAGACAAGTTTTGTTTTGTTTTTTTAAAGATATGGCAATTTATTATTTATTTTTATTTATTTATGGCTGTCTTGGGTCTTCGTTTCTGTGTGAGGGCTTTCTCTAGTTGTGGCAAGCGGGGGCCACTCTTCATCGCGGTGCGCGGGCCTCTCACTATCGCGGCCTCTCTTGTTGCGGAGCACAGGCTCCAGACGCGCAGGCTCAGTAGTTGTGGCTCACGGACCTAGTTGCTCCACGGCATGTGGGATCTTCCCTGACCAGGGCTCGAACCCGTGTCCCCTGCATTGGCAGGCAGATTCTCAACCACTGCGCCACCAGGGAAGCCCAGAAAGATGAGTTTAAATGCATGTTTTGCAACCACGAGCAAGCTCCTCTGCAAATGTAATCATACGCACCTTTATGTTTGCAGGTAAAAATTAAATGGGATAATGCAATTGGTTTCAACCTTGACTGCATATTTGATTTATCAGAAGAGCTTTAAAAAGACCTTTGCTCAGACCCTGTCTCAGACTAATTAAATTATGTTATCTGGAGTAGGGCCTGATAATCTTGTTTAAAAAATTCTCTCTGGGTAATTCTAATGTGTGACCAGGGTGAGATACACTGAGAATAATTATATAAAACTCTTAGAACAATGCTTGGCACATGCAGGATCCTTGGGTGTGAAAGGGGTCCCTACATGATATAGAAAGTCAAGTGGAATTGGTTTTTCACAGTTGTGCTTCTTGAAATTTAATGAGCACGAGTCACCTGGGTTAAAATGCAGATTCTGATTCAGTAGGTCTGTGGTGGGGCCTGAGATTATGCATTTCTGACAGGCTCTCAGGACACACCAATGACGCTCATCCATGGACCGCACTTTGAGTATAACAGCTTAGTTATAGAGTATCTGTCATTTCCTAAGGAGATAGATATACATATCTCCAAAACAAAAGCAACATAAAACTTGCAGATGAGAAAATGTGCTTTTTATTGTACAAAACATTGTTTTCTGACTTGTTTACATGGTATTCATGTCTCAGCTTCAGAAGATGTTGAATGCTTCCCCTTACATGCTTTCTCCCAGATGCTTCAAATCCTGTCTACCCTAAAAAAACAGCTTACTTCTGGATCTTGATCAGCAAAGCATGACTCTCAGATTCAGTCCTTTGTTTTTACATTACTTCCAAATAAGGGCTTTGTCTTCTGTTAAAAAAAAAAAAAGAATTAATTAAAAATACAAAACAAAGGATAAAACAACAAATAAACTAAAGAAATAACAATTGTGAGCATATGGCAAATGGCACGATTTCCTTGTAATCTATTTCACTTAGTAAGCCCAGTTGGATTCCGTCTGTTAACACACACAGACACATACACACTTACATATTATATAGAGTTCATCTTTTGTAAACACAAGTAACTGTATAATCAAAGGTGAAAGCTCTGTGCTTTCCATCTATTATATTTTATTCTTATTATAGTTCAGAGACTTAATATCCTAGAGCAGTGATCTAGCAGCCTTTTGATTCCAGGGAAAACCCTTCCCCATTTTTTATTCCCAAAATATATTGTGATTTTTTTTTTTTTTCAGTGACAGTAATTTAAACTATTTGTGAGAAATGTTTGTCAATTTCTTGGTACCCACCCATTCAACTGGAGACACTGTTGAGTTTCCTAAGCCTAGGTTGGGAACAAGAATCAAAGGATACTCCACAAAGGATCCTATCTTCTGTTTGTTTATTTATTTATTTATTTATTTATTTATTTATTTATTTATTTATTGCTTGAGTGTTTAAAATGAAACGAATAGTGTCAGTATCCAACTAGGTTTTCATTCTACATTACAAAACATAGTTCAAAGTCTTTCATCTCTTCCATGTGTAACCCTGATGCTTAGAGCTGGATTCCAGACATGTTGCTGGGAATTTAACTGCTTCACTTTAAAAGAGATTGGGGAGGGAAGTAGCATTATTGAGGACTTAATCTGTGCCACATACTTTAAATAACCGCCCTCCCCCGTTAGCCCTTATAACACTATCGTGAATTGGGTATTATTTTTTTATGTTATCATCATCACAATCATTATCCTGAACAAGGTATTACAACAATTTCATCCAGTTCTGTGATTTAGAGAATTATGGCAGCAGCCCCAGTTGAATTATTTGTATCATTATACTTGGAAAGGAGATGTATTATCAGGTCTGTTTCAGTTAGTCTTTGAGAAGAGCATTTTCTAAATGCTAATCTGAAACAGTAAAGTAGAATAGAACTTTAAGGGTTTATTTGTAAGTTCAGTGTTGTGTCTAGGGAACACAGGTTTCCTTCTTGGTCTCCTCCCAAACTCCTGTCCCTCCCTGTCTGACTACAACCTTGACCAGCCAGGGAACACATCATGGCCCCTGACCTCTTCCAAGGGAGTTGGTATGGATAAAAAGGTACCTTTAAACTGCTGGATTTGGCAGTATTAAATATAAATGCTTTGGCTGTGATGAGTAATGCATGGCAGGAGGTATTTCCCTTTTATGGAAAGTTACTGAGCTATATACATATGTCAAAAACTTGGGTACTTGAGACATATGCCTATTTTTACATGGAGTCAAATTTCTGAGAGAAAAGTAAATTCAGGCAAGTAACAGGATATTTTCAGGTATTAGGGTTGTTTTCTCATTATATAGATAAAACTTTTAAATTAATGCTATTTTTTCTCTGTTTTTAAATTGTGTATGTTATTATCACAGCCCCTCTTTGCCAAGAGCTTTCCCTTTCGTTATTTTCCTCTCCCCTCTGTATCTCTCCCCAGAATTCTAAAACACTACCACTAACAACAAAAGCAGTAAACCCTGGAGACAATAACTTATCAGTATTCACAAAACTGACATAAAACCAAAACACTTAGACTAGACATAAAAGAAAAAATTTGCTTTCATCAAGGAGCAAACATTACAGTAGTGAGTATGGGCTGTGGAATCTCCTCTGTTTTGGATAAAATGTGGGCCAAATAGTGTCTTATCCACAGATTTGTGATGAGGATTAAACAAGCTGCCATGTGGCAGTGCTTAAAACATGGTAGTTGTTGACTGGATTCCCTCTGTTCAGACAGAATGAGCCAGGTGTCTATCCAGAGACCATGGAATTTTGAGTCAGAAAAACTGTTTAAACTTCTGTTTTTTCTCCTTATTAGTATTGCAATTTGGAACATGCTATTTAATCTCTGTAAATGTCAGTTTTCCTATACCTAAAATAGGGCTAATATGTCCCTCTTGAGAAGATTTTAAGATTGCATTATATAATAAGTGCAGACATCTGAGACAGTTCTTGGAGCAATGTGATTGCTCAGTAGAACTTAGTATTCTATTCTGTCAGCTCCCTTTCCTGTCTTTAGGAGCGAGGGTGTGATATTATATGCTATGCTTCCATGTTGGTAGAATCCCTTTTATTGTTTTTCTTTTTCCTGAGGAGGAAAAAATATTTTATTACAAGTTCTTCAAATGGAAGACTCTTTAAGCCTGATGCAATCAATCTAATAGACGCTAGACATACAACAGCACGTATAAGTTACATGTAAGATCTCGGGTCACTCAGACATCCAAGGAAGGAAGTTGCCAGCATCTGTAGTTCTGCTGGAAACCGTGACTGTTTTGGACCATTCTTCATTGTGATCCCTTTTATTGTTGAAAGTGAGAACTGTACAGACTTATGATTTGGAACCAGTTTTATTGACACTATCGCAAATGAATTATATGCTGGGATTTAAGAGATTCTAGAGAACTTACCCTGTTTCCTGCCTGATGTTTATTAATTAAGGATTCATTTCCTTTGTTTTAAAATATAAATACTTCTTGAAGTTTTATCACATTCCATTAGCCATCAGTCCTTTACACCTTAACGTAAATGAGTTTCTGAGTGCTGTAGATTGTTGGAGCCCAGAACATTAAAATAATCTGATTTTTGAATATTAGGGGATAAGAAAGGACTAGTTTTGAGCTATAACTCAAATACTTCTAGATAGACAAAAAAGAGTAGCAGCATGTCACAAGCAGTCATGTGAGGGCCCCAGGGGAAGAGTGAAATTTAAGAGATTATTGAAAACAAAACTTACCTTCTTTATAGTTTTAGTTAACAGTATGGTTGCATTTTGCACTGTATATTTCTGTAAGATTTTTGATTATTTTAGATACCATGAGCGTTCAAGTTTGCCAGAAGAAAAAATAATTTGGGATGGTAAATATATCACTGTATTCAGCTAGAAAAATAGAACTGAGCACATATAAGCTGTCTTGCTGTGCTTCTTAATGCTCACTGTGGGTTTCTCCATATTAAAGGTGGCTAGCTGGTGTGTATTTCTAAGAGGAAAGACTCTGGCAGACACATGGAGGGGGCTTTCCTGGCCTCATGTAGATGCAGCCCCAAGTACCACAAGTGTCTACTGAGTAGCTATTTGTCCACAATAACCCAAACCACTGTCCAGAAGCAATGAAATAATTTTAAAGGTCACTTAATCTGCATTTAATCAAGTCTGTTTTCATCTTTGACTCCTTGTGTTACTTGGTGATATTCATAAAACATAGATATTTGCTATAGCAACTGCCGCAGGCTAACACAGCAGGGCGGATGGACTGCCCAGATTATTTTCATTCATGAAGGAGTCCCCTCCCCTACCTTTAAGAAATAATATCTATGACCTATTTTAGATCAAAAGAAGGAACCGAAACAAGACAGGTAAGAGGGGCAAAGACAAGGTATAACCAAGATTCCCACTTCCACAAACAAGAGGATAATCACAATTGCAGAGATTCTCCCCAAAGAGTCAGGGGTATGAGCCCCACATCAGGGTCCCCAGCCCAGGGGTCCTGCACCAGGAAGACAAAACCCCAGAATGTCTGGCTTTGAAAGCCAGCAGGGCTTGCATATGGGAGATCCAGAAGTCTGTAGGACACAAAGACTCCACTTTTAAAGGGCAAACACAAAATCTCACATGTTCTGAGTTCCAGTGCAGAGGCAGCAATTTGAAAGAAGCCTGGGTCAGATACATCTGTTGATCTTGGAGAGGAAGGAAGCCACTGGGATACCCCCTGGAGACATAGATGCTGACAGCAGCAATTTTTAGGGTGCTCATTCTACCACAAGGACACTCCATTTCAGTGTCCTTTCTCTAGCTGGTTAGTACCAGGGGGTTACCTTCCTACCAGCAAGCCAGCAACAGTCCTGGGACCCCTGGGCCAAGCAGCCAGTCATGCCAGAACCTGGACACATCCTCCAGCAGGCTGGCACCAGCCCCAGGACCCAGCAGTCCCTCAGGAAGCTGCCTCAGGACGCAGTCCTGCCTACCAGTGGGCTGACAGCAGCCCCAGCCCTCGCCCTCCACCCCCAGACCCTTTACCAGCCATGCCAGGACACAGGCCCACCTACTAGTGGGTCAGCAGCCACTGAATGAGGCGGGGCCTGGCAGCCAACTAGCCAAGGGCCAGCCCCACCTACCAGCACATGCATAGTAGTTGGCTCTGCCACTATAGAAAAGTGCATACAGCCCACATAGAGGGCACCCCTAGAGCATATAACTCTAGTGGCCAGAGGGAAGTGAGCTGCTGGGCACATAGGACATCTCCTACATAACGTCACTTCTCCAAGATTAGGAAATGTAACCTATCTACCAAATACATAGAAATAAACACAGAGAATTACACAAAATGAGGTGGGAGAAGAATGTGTTCCAAACAAAAGAACAAGACAAAACTTCAGAAGAACTAAGCAAAGTGGAGATAAGCAATCTATCCAATAAAGAGTTCAAGGTAAGGATCATAAAGATGCACAGTGAACTCAGGGAAGAATTGATGAACACAGTGAAAAGTTTAACAAACATTTAGAAACTATAAAGAAGAACCATACAGAGCTGAAGAATACATTAACTGAAATAAAAAATACACTAGAAGGTATCAACAGTAAATTAGATGATGCAGAGGAATGGATCAGTAAACTAGAAGACAGAGTAGTGGAAACCACCCAAGCAGAAAAGAAAAAAGACTTTTTAAAAAATGAAGATAATTTTAGAGACTTTGGGGACAATATCAAGCATACTAACATTCACATTCTAGAGGTCCCAGTAGAAGAGAGAGAGAAAGAGGTGGAGAACTTATTGGAAGAAATAATAGTTGAAAACATCCATAATCTGAGAAAAGAAACAGACATCCAGGTCTGAGAAGAACAGAGAGTCCCAAGCAAGATGAACCCAAAGAGTCCACACCAAGATACATTATAATTAAAATGGCAAAAATTAAAGATAAAGGGAGAATCTTAAAGATAAAGGGAGAATTCTCAAAGGACTGAGAGAAAAGCAGCTAGTTAAGTACAAGGGAATTCCCATAACACAATCAGCCAACTCTTAAGGAGAAATTCTGCATGCCAGAATGGTGTGGCACAAAATATTCAAAGTGGTAAAAGAAAAAAAACCTACAAACAAGAATATTCTATCCAGCAAGGCTGTCATTCAGATTGGAAATACAGATAAATAATTTTACACACAAGCAAAATATACAAGAGTTCAGCACCACTAAGCTGGCATTATAAGAAATGTTCAAAGAATTTCTCTAAGCTAAAAAGAAAAGACCACAACTAGAAATACAAAAATTACAAAAAAAAAAAAATCTCATAGGTAAAGGCAAACATACAGTAAATGTAGTAGATCAACAGCTCATAAAGCTAATAAGGAGGTTATAAGACAAAAATAGTAAAATCATCTATATCCACAATAAGTAAAGGGATACACCAAACAAAAAATGTAAAATATGATGTTGAAAACATTGAACATGGGGAGAGTAAGTATGAAGGGTAGTTAGAATGTTTTTGGACTTAAGGGAACATTAACTTAAAATAATCACATATATACACAGGTTATTATATATGAACCTCATGGTATCCACCAACCAAAGCTATATAACAAAACTATATAACAACAACACAACAAAAAGAAAGGAATCCAAATGTAAGACTAACTATAGTCATCAAATCACAAGGGGAGCAAGCAGGGGAGAGAGCAAAAGAAGAAGAAAGAAACCAAAAATAACTACAAAATCAAGCAGAAAACAATGAACAAAATGGCAATAAGTACATACCTATCAATAATTACCTTAAATGTAAATGAACTAATGCTCCAATCAAAAGACATGGAGTGGCTGAGTGGATAAAAAATCAAGACTGATATATATGCTGCCTACAAGAGGCTCACTGCAGATCTAAAGACACACACAGACTGAAAGTGAGAGGATGGAAAAGGTATTCCATGCAAATAGAAATGAAAAGAAATCTGGGGTAGTGATACTTATATCAGACAAAATAGACTTTATTTATTTATTTTCAAGATTAGAACACTTGTTTTATTGGGAAAAGTTCATATTGAAAACTACAATTGCTCATTCTTACAACTTATAAAATAATAATTTGATATATAAAATGAATTTTTTTCATTATATAAGTACAAATGGTAAAAAAAATCCATATGGTGTATCATATATTTGCCATTCAGATAAATCTCACATCCCTGAATTCTCCTGTTGTATATTTTGCATCAGATTTTTTAAATCTCTTTGCCAAGGAAAACCAGGTTTTTAACTAGATTAAGTTTTTGCTTATAGTTGCAATCTATTAGAAGCTGTGTCTATATGATTAGAGCCCAGTCAAAACTAAGATAAAAAATTCAAGCCATTTCTTCTCTTTAGCCTTTTTTAATGTTACTTTTGTTATAGGAACCAACCCCTAATGCTTTACTGAACAGCCTAATCCTATCCATCAGTCATGACCAGTCCATCTTTCAATCTCATCTATTCTGGTACTAAATACACACATACACACACACACACACACAAAACAGTACAGATTTATTAGTATAGCATTTTCCCACACTCCAACCCTATAAACCACTTTAAATGAGAAAATTTTATCTTAAAATTTTACTACTTAAGGAGGCCTTGCTACTGCAACAGGCTATGGCCAAGAAAAAATACTTTCCTCAATGCTATATCAAGTTAACATGAAGCTTAGAAAGAAGTCAATTGTTAAGGTCATTAATTAGAAATTCTCACAAATAATACACATTTAAGAAATATATTTGCTTCTTTAAATAGCTGGAGGCTTGAAAAATATTTATTTATTGTACTTCTTTTAGAATATTGGGTCACTAACAATTTTTACTGATATCTCCCTCTTTTCCTTAGTGCTTAATAGACCCAGTCCATTCCATCTGAGAAAAACAAAAACTTGATTAGGTTACTCAAATCGCTGAAGCCTTTTTATTTTTACCTTATAAAGTGGTATGTTTAATATTCACATTCTTTTACAAATGCAGTATAAATGGTATAGACAGTTATAAGAAAATATTGGCATATTATAGATAATTAGTTAAAAGAGTAAGTCTTGTTTAACTCTACAAGACACATGTAAAATATAAATCTAAAACTATAACACCAATTTAAGAAACATTTTCTCCCAAATTATCTTAGCACTTTGCCTAGTTTAACTCTATGAACGTTGCCATAAAAATAAGTTCAAGTTATTCTGAGGAAAACAGTTTCTTTGTAGTCCATCTCAGTAGCAGTGATTTTCTTCTGCTCATTTCCCAACTTAGGTGGATGTGTACAAATACCTGGGCTTGGCATTTCCCTGGAGGCCGTCTTCATAGTTGGGAAGGAAACAGAAGAAAGCACAGCCATCAGGACAATTGTGGCTTCCCATCTGAAGACTTAGGCCCAGTTATAGATGTAGTGACAGGAGGGTTGGTATGAGGTTGACAGTCTAGGTGTACTTCACATGGTAAAGCTCATATGCCATGGTCAAGTGAGATTTATCTCAGAAAGCCAAGGATAATTCAATATCCACAAATCAATCAATTCAGTACACCACATTAACAAAAGGAAGGATAAAAATCGCATGATCATCTCAATAGATGCAGAAAAAGCTTTTGGCAGAATTCAACATCCATTTATAATAAAAATCTCAAAAAAGTGGGTAATAAGGGAACATACCTCAATATAGTAAAGGCCACATATGACTAACCCACAGCCAACATCATGCTCAATAGTGAAAAGCTGAAAACATTTTCTCTAAGATCAGGAATAAGAAAAGGCTGCCCATTCTCACCACTTGTTTTCAACATAGTACTGGCTATTCTAGCCACAGTAAGCAAACAAGAAAAAAAAAACGTAAGAAATCCAAATTGGAAAGGAATACATAAAATGTCACTGTTTGCAGATGACATGATACTATATATAGAAAATCTTAAAGACACCAACAAAAAACTATTAGAAACAATAAATATTTCAGTAAAGTTGCAGGATACAAAATTAATATACAGAAATTGGTTGTATTTCTTTACACTAACAGTGAATTAGCAGAAAGAGAAATTAAGAAAACAATCCCATTTATAATTGCATCAAAAGAATAAAATACCTAAGGGTAAATTTAACCAAGGAGGTGAGAGACCTGTGCTTTGAAAACCATAAGATGTTGTCAAAACAAATTGAAATTGACACAAACATATGGAAACATATACCATGCTCATGAATTGGAAGAATTAATATTATTAAAAGGAGCATAGACAATCTACAGATTCAGTACAATCCCTATCATAATACCAATGACTTTTTTCAAAGAACTAGAACAAATAATTCTAAAATTTGTATGGGAACACAAAAGATCCTGAATGGCCAAAACAATCTTGAGAAAGAAGAACAAAGCTAGAGGTACTCTGCTCCCTGATTTCAAACAATACTCCAAAGCTACAGTAATTAAAACAGTATGGTGCTGGCACAAAACAAACACATAAATCAATGGAACATATTAAAGAGACCAGAAATGAACCCACACATAGATGGGCAATTAATCTATGGCAAAGAATGCAGAATACACAATGGGGAAAATACAGGCTCTTATGTAAATGGTGTTGGGAAAACTAGGCAGCTACATGCAAATGAATCAAACTGGACTACTTTCTCACACTATACACAAAAATAAACTATAAATGGACTAACAACTAAAATGTAAGACCTAAATCCATAAAACTCCTAGAAGAAAACATTGGCAGTATGCTCTTTGATATTTATCTTAGCAATAGTTTTTTGGATATGTCTCTTCTGGTAAGGGAAACAAAAACAAAAATACATAAATAGTTTTCACCAAACTAAAAAACATTTGCACAGCAAAGGAAATTATCAACAAAACAAGGCCACTGACTGAATGGAAGAAGATATTAACACGTGATACATCTGATAAGGGATTAATATCCAAAATATACAAAGAACACTTACAACTCAATATCAAAAAATCAAACAACCCCATTAAGAAACGGGCTGAGGACCCGAAGAGACATTCTTACTAAGAAGACATACAGATGGCCAACAGGCACATGAAAAGATGCTCAACAGTACTTATCATCAAGGAAATGCAAATCAAAGTCACAATGAACTACAACCTCACAAAAAGACATCAGATGGTTAACAACAAAAGGATAAGAAATAACAAGTATTGGTAGAGGTGTGGAGAAAAGGGTACCCTTGTGCACCGTTAATCGAAATATAAATTGGTACAGCCACAATGGAAAACAGTATGGAGGTTACTGAAAAAAGTAAAAGTAAAACTACCATACAATCCAGCAATTCCACTTTTGGGTATCTTTCTGAAGAAAACAAAAACACTAATTTGAGAAGATATATTCACCGTTATGTTCATTGCAGCATTATTTACAACAGTCAAGATATGGAAGCAACCTGTGTCCATTGATAAAGAAGAGGTTGTGTGTGTGCATGTGTGTGTGCATGTATAGGTATATGGATATACAAATATATTAACATTTTTTATTAGATTCTTTACGGGGCTCCCCAGAAAGTTAAGAATAATTGTTAACAGAGAGCAAGAAAATGTAGGGTTATTGAAAAATGTGGTTTAAATGCCAAACCCCTCCTCTTCCTCATCCTTTAAGTCCTGGTCACCTTCGAGAATCTTTTTGGATTCTTCCAGATGGAGGTATTTGTCTTGCATTTATGCTGTGTTTGCAGTCTTTCTACCACATGCCGTGTGGATGGTAATGCTGCAGGTCTACAAATGGGTTTTCGGGAGTGTTCAACAGTATCTTAAGAGAATATAAGGTGAACTTGGCCTGCACGTTCTTCCTTTCTTAGAGGTTTTAGTGTTCTTCACCACTGCATTCCAGAGCCTGGCACAGTGCTTTGCACTTTGTAGGAACTACTTAAGTGCTCCGTAAATGAATGCATGAAGAATGAATGAATGAATGTTTCACCTTGCAGGATAACGCTTAGTAAAATATTTTGCAACCACATAGTTTCCTAAAAGTCTTTTAGTTAAAAGCATACAAGTGAAAGAAAAATGTGTTACCTTAAAAGAGAAACTGCCTATCTGTTCTTAACAAATTACTGCAAGATGCTGAATCATCAAAAAAGGCTAAGTGATATTACTTCCTCAGGATGAAAAGTGCACTAATACATTCTAAGAAGATTTTCAACAGGAAAGTTCACAATTAAAGGTCATGGTACTTTAAGAGCCAAATACCTCTCAGCACCAGAAAGCAAAGTTAAATGGACAACCTCATTTTCTATGCTTTCTGCACAATTGTACTTCCATCGTCATTAATGTTTTAAATACAAATTTCCATACACTGGTCCTTCGTGGGATCACATTTTCCTTCTAGAAATGCCTACTGTACTTTTGCACAGGATGGTGAAGGAAGATTTTTCTGAAGGGATGAGGTTATGATGAACTAAATGAGTCTTACGGAGGGAAGCCTAAAGCAGGAGGGAGGCTTGGCAGGAGCTAGGGTGGGAAGGCCATGCCCCCCAGAAGGAAGGCATTGTTCTGGCTCTTGGCTGTTCTGTCCTTCCCACTGAGTCCCTGATAGTCAGTGGGAATTGTGATGAGGAAGAGCCTGGTGGGAATCCTGGCTGCAGCCATGTGGATTGGCAGTTCATAGGTCCAGAGGTAGAGACAGTAGACTTTTATGGGCATAATACCCCACTCTGGCCCAAAATGTAGAGGTTTCTGATCCCTGTTCTATGTAATAAAGCCCTTACATCCTTTCAGACAAACATAACTAGCCCAAGTATCTCCCTTTACTCATTTGCAAAATAAACATTTCTTCAATTAGAATACAAAATCATTTTTTTTGTTAGGCACATTTATGTCAACAAAGGCCAAGCTTTCATGTAAGGTTAGGATAATTTTTTTCAACTAATTTAGGCATCAATACAGTAACAATAACAACAACAGATTTTGATAGCCTGAATAATTAAATTTGCAGTTTGCATTGATTGAATTCACTGGATAAGTGCACATTTCTCTTCTTTCTCCTCTGGTAGACCCACAGCAGAGTCTTTGAACAAATGTTAAATGATGGGAAATTTTTGTTTATTGTGTAATTCAATAGCCCAGCATTAGAGCTGCTCATTAGGAGATTGTAAGATGCAGTGACAAGGAAAATTACAATTTTCTTGTGCTGACTGGCACAAACAGTGGAATTAATTCCTGTTGTCCCTCAGTCATACAGAAGTATGAAGTTGCCATTGCAAGGATCAAACTGAAGATTTTTTTTAGGGAGAAACAATAGAAAAGGGGAAAAAGAGAAAGACTGTGACAGAAGATTACGTTTATTGTGACAAGCTTTATCACTCCAATATCAAGTTCGCTCCTTGGGGCTGAGTGAAGAGAAGAAGAAGGAAGTACAGAGGCAAGAACCAATAAGAAAAGCAGTGTGATGGGAGCAGCAATATTTCCAATCATTTATCATTGACACTCCCAAATGAGTGTTTGAGAATTAAATTATCTTGTCATTTCCCTAAGGATTGAAGTCATGAGTAATGAAAAAAGAAATCAAACTCACACCCTCTTCTCTGTAAAATCAGCCTGCTATTCAAGCAAGTGAAGTCTGTATCACGGCTGGTTCTAAATACAGGATTGCTTCATTACTTCTTCAACTCCCTGTCACGTATATCGGTTCTTGCTGAAAACATCAGATGAGATGGCTATCTGGATTCCCTGGTTTCGAATACTGCTCTGTGTAAATAATATGCATGCCATTTCTAAACACATGGGGACCCCAATAAAGAATTTTATTTGATAAACAATGGATTTATTTTTATACCAAGAGACATTTTTTCTTTTGGAATTGTGGATATATAAAAATCTCGATTCCTCCATTCCATTCCAAGTGCCAGCATTTATTCAGTACATAGTGAGGCACTATGCTGATGGTTTTATATGCATCATCTCACTGAATCTTCTTAAGAACATTTAGATGGTATTGCTATGCTCTTTGACAGTCCCATCTCCAGCTGTACCTCCTCAATGTACCTGATACCCAGATATATTAAACGTCCTAGTCCTTGAAATACACATACCATTCCCCAGCTCCATGTATTTGCTACTCCCTCTTGCTATTGGACCTGGGAATGTCTACTTATCTTCCAAGATGCAGCTCAAACTGCAATTCTTCTGTTTGATGCTCCTAGGCAGACCTGGTTACTGATTCCCTTTGCTCTCCTAACAACTTACAAAAGCCTCTGATTCCATTATATTGTATTTGTACTTGTATGTCTATATCTTGAAGTGGATTTAACACTTTTAAGGACGTGGATTATTATTTATTTATCTTTATAACTCCATGGCCTTAGCAGAGGTTCTGACCTATAAAAGATACTCTATAAATGTTAAGTAAATTGTTAAATAGTTGCAGTTAATTTCATTGATTTATTAATGTCCTTGCATTAGCATCTAAATTTATCCTGAAAAGTGACGCTTTTTTTTTGTTTCCGTATTATTCTTAATTATAAGTATACTTAAATATATTTCTGTGTTTCTGGAAAAAGAAAGGTTTTTGCTTGTGCCCATGAAGGAGGAATTATATAACAAACTAATAAAAAAAGTACATGCTCTATTTAGGTGGACACTTACTCTTCACAATGCCCCATTTCCACAAAGACCTGATGAGAATTTCCAGATTTAAAGTAACTCACAATATCAAAATAAGAAGCTGTGTGATATGCTGGAAAAAACATAGAATTTAGAACTCAGAAATATGGCTTTGAGTCATAAAATTTCCCCCTGATCAAACGGGTATCTTTGGGGAACCCAGATATTTTTAGCATCCGTTTACTTACAGAATCATTGTGAGGTTTAAGTAGCAGGACTTACTGAGTTATTGCTTTTCCAGATACTGGGTACATAGAATTGAAGCAAACTGTCCAATCCCTGTCCTTATGGAGCTGACCTTCCTGAGGGGGATTGAGACAATATCCAAGTAAATATAAAATAGGCAGTGGTGATAGTTCTGGGAAGAAAACTGTGAGTGATACATAGTGGTGTGCTCTTTTAGTGAGGAGTACCAAGGAAGCCCTCTTTAATAAGGGGACATTTGAGCAGAAAGGGTAGAGGAGTGAGGGCGTAGGCCAAACTGGTATGGGTGAAAATTGACCAGACCAGAGAGGTCAGCTATTATCATTCTTTGAATACTTGCTTTGAATGTCCCCAAACTTGGAAGACATGTTAGTGATGACAGTGGTCTCAATGGAAGAAAGGATGTACAGAGAGAGACTCTGTTCCCAGACATGTTCCCTCTTCAGAGAACCCTCCCTGTAGACCCTCTGGCCTCACTGGGTTGCTGCCATTGAAATTCAAGGCATTTGCCTTTCCCCAATAATGACAGACTGTCCAATTGCTAACACATTTGTGTGTTCCCATGTGTACTTAAAAAAAACACATGAATTTAGAGCTCTTAAATTTGCTTTCATAGTTTCTTAAAGTCTGTTCCTCTCTCCTATAAATATCGGCTAAACTGATCACTGCTTTGTACATATATTGAAAGAAGCAATGAGAAAAGTAAATGCATAGACAGCTAATATTAAAATTAGCTTTGGGAACTCCCTGGCAGTCCAGTGGTTAAGACTCTGCGCTTTCACTGCGGAGGGCGTGGGTTCAATCCCTCGTCGGGGAGCTAAGACCCTACAAGCCCTGTGGTGTGGCTAAATAAATAAATAAATAAAATTAGCTTTGATACATAAAGCTTAGATACCTAGAAAAATGGCCCTTTAACTTAGCAGGTAATTGCAGTTTTGAATGTGAATAACCTCAGAGTATCTTTAATATTTTATTGGCCTAAGTTACCAACTTTCACTTTTCTCTGTTGTAGCAGATAAATAAAAAAGCAGAGATTTCCATCATAGCAGCACAATGCACATTGACATTTATTGATTTCCATTAGTATCTGAGGTGGCTGGCATTTTACTATTATATGCTGCACTAATAAATTGTGCTTAGAGGCTGCCTGTGCAATTTTTATTGAGGGCCCTCATTTGCTCTTGACTGTTCCCAAAAATTCTTTTGAGTTTTGAAATTTGCTTTTCTCTTGTTCTTTGTTTTCTTTTCTGGGAAATGTACAACTAGTACCACATAAGTCTATTTCCCAAGGAACACTAAAGCACAGAGAGGCATATTCTATTTCAATTTGTGGAGGTTATTTAAAGGATCTCTTTGTTTTTCCCATTTCTAAAGTCCAAAAGAACAATGCTTTGCATATGCTGAAGCCACAGTACTGCAAATCAAAAAGAGATTCATTTTGGCACCTGGGTAACATTGGTGTGAATGAATGCAGTGTTTTCTGAGTGTTATTTTCAAGATCAGCCCTGACCAGTGGTCAAGTTTTCTTAAATCCACAGAAATAAGAGAAATAACAATGAAGTAAAATTTTAATAAAGTAACAGTAATTAAATTTGAATACCTGACCTAAATCCAAGGTTATGTCATTCAAATTTTTTGGTGTTGTGTTCTTTTATGAATGATGGTCATTATAATTATTTTTATGCCTAGAATAATAATTATTTACTTTTTAAAATAAGAAATAGATTAACATGGTTCAAAATGTAAAAAAAAAAAAAAATATGTCTTTCTACATCTGTCTCCTATTTGCTGCGGTTCCCCTAACCTACAAACATTCAGGTAATGACTGTAATTAGTATACTTTTGGATTTCCTTTATGGATACGTAAGCAAAAACAAATATATGTTATTTCCCCTCTCTCCTTTTCCACAAAACAATAGCATATTATACACATAATTCTTCACATTGCCATTTTGAAACGATTTTGATAAATATATATAAAATAATATATGAAATATATTTGTATTCATATAAAAATATATAAATGATTATCGATGTGCTGAAAGTAGCAAAAAATGTATAGGACGGTCCCTTGTACCATTCATCCAGTTTACCCAGTGGTAACATGTTGCATAGCTTTAACACAATATTAAAGCCAGGAAATTGACATTGGTACAATCTACAGGGCATATTTAGATTTCACCAGTTTTACATGTATTTGTGTAAAATTAGTGAAATCTGGCAATCACTAATCTGTTCTCCATCTTTAAAATTTCATTTTGAAAATGTTATATACGTAGAAACTTACATATATACCTTTTGAGATAGGCTTTTTCACTCAGCATTATCACCTTCAGATTCATCCAAGTGGCTGCATGTATCAACAGTTAGTTCCTTCTGACTGCTCTAGTTTTCACAATAAAGATGTCCCTTGGTTTGTTTAACCATTCTTCTATTGAAGGACATTGGGTTGTTTCTAACTTTTGGCTATTACAAACGTAAAGCTGCTATGAACATTTATGAACATTATGAACATTTATGTTAACGTAAGTTTTCATTTCTCTGGGATAATACCCAAGAGTAAAAGTGCTAGGTGAAGTGACATATGCAATGTTTAGGTTTATGAGAAACTGCCAAACTATTTTCCAGAATGGATGTACCATTTCACATCCCCACCACAATGTACGAGTGTCAGCGTTTGGTGTTACCACTGTGTCTTTTAGCTACTCTGATAGATGTGTAGTAATATCTCATTGTGGTTTTAATTTGAATTTTCTTTATGGCTAGTGATGTTAGCATGTAATTATTTGCCATGTGTATGTTATTTCTGAAGACATGTCTGTTCATGTCTTTGCCCATTTAATATTTGGACTTGGGGGGTTCACTATCAAATATTAAGAATTTTTTACATGTTCTAGATATAAGACATCTGTCTGATATATATAGCTTGCAAATATTTTCTCCCAATCTTCAGTGGGTCTTTTGACCCTCTTCACATGGGCTTTCAAAAAATTTAAAATTCTGATTAGATCTAATTTATCAATTTTTTCTTTCATGGATTGGGTTTTTTGTGTCAAGGCTAAAATCCCTTTTATTGCTAGGTCTTGAATATTTTCTTCTGATCATTTTTTTCTAAAAGTTTTATAGTTTTGTTTTATATTTAATCCCATGTCCCAAATTGAGTTAATTTTTGCTTAAAGTGTGAGTTTTAGGTTGAGATTCTTTTTTTTTGTCTATGGGTGCCTAATTGTTCAAACACCATTAGTTGAAAATACTATCTTTCCTCCATTGAATCACTGTGTACCTTTATAAAAAATCAGTTGACTATATTTCTATCTGGGTTCTCTAGTCTGTTTGTTGATATATGTGTTGACCCCTTTGCCAGTACTGTAGCTGGAATACTGTAGCTTTATAGTTCTGTACCTTTATAGTAAGCCTTGAATACTGAATACTTTATAGTAAAAATTGAATACTGTAGCTTTATAGTAAGACAACTTTGGGTATAGTAATTTCTCCCACTTTATTCTGCTTTATCAAAATAGTCTTAGCTTGTTTAGGTCCCTGGCTTTTCCACATAAGTTTTAGAATAAGCTGTGTATGTCTATAAAATACCTTCCAATTTTGATAGCAATTGCATTAAATCTACAGATCAATGTGGGGAGAATTGTATCTTTACTATGTTGAATCTCCAAACCATAAACACGGTATGTCTCTTAATTTATTTAGATCCTCTTTCTATCACCGGCATTTTGTAAGTTATAACATATAAATTCTG
This sequence comes from Balaenoptera borealis, assembly GCF_965194805.1. Classification (NCBI taxonomy): domain Eukaryota; kingdom Metazoa; phylum Chordata; class Mammalia; order Artiodactyla; family Balaenopteridae; genus Balaenoptera; species Balaenoptera borealis. Next base: position 114,505,192 of record NC_138873.1, on the reverse strand, counting down.
TATGTTTTGTTAGCTTTACACCTAAGTATTTCATTTTCTTTGGAGTGAGTATTGCACATACTTTTTTTCTTTTATCTTAGTGAGACATCATTAAAATCGTCACAGTTTATCAAGAGATTCTGCATTTCCTTTTACAGCTTCATTATATGGCATTATGAAGTACCATACTTTAATTAAGTAATGGTCTACAGATGGATACTTGGATCATTTCTAATTTATGGCTATATTTAAAATAATTATACATATTTGTGGTAAATTTATGTATATCTGCATGACACAGCCCGAGGAGTGAGATGATCAAATTGAAGAGTATGTGATTTGTAATTTTGGTATTTGACTATTGCCTTCCACAGAAACTCTGCCAGTTTGTACTCCTACCAACAATGTATGAGAGCAAATGTTTCCCCACAACCCCCGCAACAGATTTTGAGGTCAAACTTTCTGACACTTTTACATAGTATAGTTTTAATTTAATTTTATCTTACATGTGAGTCAGTTTAAGCAAGCTTTCATTTGCTTAGGGGCCATTTGTGTTTATTTGTTTGCTTTTGGTTGGTGTGGAGATGGGCTGCCATTTCATGTTTTTATCCATTTTCCTATTGTGTTATGGGGATTTTTCTTGACAATTTACAGAAATCTCACTATATGCAAGGGAGGTCAATCCTTTCTCCGTGCTAGGAGTCAACACTTTTCCCGTTGTGTCATTTGCCTTTTGACTTTGATTATGGTGTGTTCGGCATGCTATAACAAATAATGTCACAGTGAATGGTCATGTACTTAAAGCATTTCATACATGTGCACCACATCTGTAGGATAAATTCTTAGCAGTTCAAAATTTATACACATTTGCAACAATATTCTGAAGACAGAGCTTTCAGAATATGTTGTTTTTTCTAAGTTATTTTGTAACTTAACACAATGGCAATAAAATCCCCACGAAGCATGTTTTTTAACTGGGCAAACTGAAGTTAATATGGAAAAATAAACAAATGAATTTTTGGAAAATTCTCCAAAATATAAAGCGTCTGAGAAGACTAGTTCTACCAGACATGAAAACATAGTAAAAGTCCTGTGTAATTATAATAAGACGATGTTGGCAAATGAATAGACAAAACAATGAAATGAAATGGGAAGTTCAATAATAGGTACAACGACATGTAGAAATTTGGTATATGATATACCTTGTATCTTAAATTACTGAAGAGAAAATGGGGTCAGCTATATTAGGATACCATTTTTTACTTTTCAGCTCAGCAAATTTCAAAAGTTTTATAGTTCTGTAAGACTGTGGGAAAACAGGTCCTAATATATTGCTGGTAGGTGTCTAGGTGGCTACAACACCTGTGAAAGACCATTTGGCAATACTTTTTCTTGCTTAGCAGTGTGTATTTCTGATCTTTGACAAGGGTTTTGTTCTTGTTTTAGTGATTATAAGTTTGCAGAATTGTCCTCACCTTGTACTGTGTACTTTGTACACAGATCTATAAATTTGCTACTCTGTACCATGATCTATCTCATGTGTCTTATTCTTCCTCTTCCCTCACCCTTTCTTTTCCTCTATACCCCAGTGTTATTCACTGTAAGTATTTTTTGAGTATCTGTCTTTGTACCTCTGTGTCATAGCTTTTCCTTGACCTCCCCATATGTACTTTCCATCTTACTCCACCCTGATCTATGTCCCAGAAGCTACTGACAGGTACGGACCAACAGGTAGGTCCTTTGCCACCTGGTCTCCAGTTAGGCTCAGGAGACCCGAAGGAGGGAGGAGAAAGAAGTCAGGGACCTTCTGAGAGGTTACCTCAGACTGTTGTGCTCTTTGATTTTTCAAGGTAACCTTCTTTATAGAACTTTCTCCTTCATGTTCTAATACCTGCTCCTTATCCTCATATTTTTGGGTCCTAGGGTGGTAACAGCTCTGCTGTTAATATCGTCACAGTGCCCACACCTTTGAAAATATTCTCTTTATAAGCCTTCCTTGAAAGACCCTAATTTGAGTGTGAAGCTTGTTTCATGCTGAGTACCTGAATAATTCAACTGTTACATATGTGTATTTAGATCCACCATATCTTATCTGCAATTCTGATATATGAGAAGTTCTAAAAAGTAAATTTGGGGGGGGTAAATTTGTTACAAATTTTCTTCTTGGCAAGACCTGAGCAAAACTCTTTACAGTCTTTTTTTCTATGATATAGAATGAATAGTCATATGTTCCATTGCAGACATATTTTTTAAAGCTGGTTTAGCTGTCTTCTTACTATGGATAATTCTGTATATACACAAAAGTAAAAGAATATAATAAACCCCCGTGCATCTATTTAACCAGTCCCAGCAACTATCTATTCATGACCAATCTGGTCCCATTTATACCAACATTCATTCTTTCCCAGGGCCCAATCAGGCAACAGAAACCACACAGTAATTAAAACAGGAGAATTTTAGTATAAAGAATTACTTACTATGATAAGACACTGGAATAATCAGGGATTGGATAGTAAAAAGTAAACATTTTGTAGTATTAAAGGGAAGGGAAGGGTTAGAGCACTTTTTAAGATTTTACACTCTAGAGAATACATTTTTTGTTATAACAGAGACAACAAACATGGCCCTGAAAATACAGCTCTGGCCAAACTATGCAATTTTTATGCATCTCCCCAATTTTTGTTTTTCTGAACTAATTAGTGTAGAGAAAGGTTTCTGCAAACAGTTCTGGTAAGCCCATTTCCTATATCTGCTATTAAGTAGGCAATGTATTATTTCAGGGTGAGCCTCTCACCTACAGGAAGTGAATTTTTGCTGGTGTTTCTGAGTTTTCTTGGTACTTCATCCTCATGTGTTTCCGTTCTTCTTTTCACTTTCTGCTTAATATCAGCAGTTATATTTAATTTGGCATCTGCAGATTATAGAAGATTGCATTTATCTCTTTATTTTGCAGAAAATGAAGTTTGGGTTTTTGTACTTTTTCCTCCCTGCTGCTTTTCTATAATTTTTCAGCATAAGCAGAGAAGAAAATTGCTCATTTGATTTTTAATGTCCACACTCAGTAAAGGAAAAATTTGGCAATCTTATATTTCTAATTCTCTCTCTCTCTGTCTTTTGAAACTTGAGTAATAGAAATGTGAAGACTGAGAACCAGTAACACTGTGAATAAATACAAATTTTGGAGATACAGAAATCTGAATTACAATCTTGCTTTACTACTTACTGTTTGTGCAACTTACTGTGTTGAGCAATTTATTATTACTGAGCCACAACTTCTTCAGATATAAAATTTGGATAATAGGATAGTTATAAAGACATGAGGAAAGCTATGCCCAACATTTGCCCTCTTAGATGTTCAACATTTATTAGTGTTCCCCTGCTGTCAAGGACCCTACTGAACTTTTTAGCAGGTGCTTAAGTAGTATAAAAAACCTTTTTTTTAAAACGATTTATTTATTTGTTTGTTTATTGGCTGCGCGGCATGTGGGATCTTAGTTCCCCGACCAGGGATCGAACCCGCGTCCCCTACATTGGAAGCGTGGAGTCTTAACCACTGGACTGCCCGGGAAGTCCATAAAAAGTCTTTTTTTTTTTTAAACTAAATTCATCTAAGTAATTCATTTTAATATCTTAAACAGTTGTGCCTCTTGGCAAGGGGGGAGATCAATACATGATCAGTATGTAAATGGATGTAAATTGTTATAATCTTTGGAAAAGTAGAAAGTCTGATTTTTAAGGGGAACATAGGCATGAAACAGAAGTTTATTCTTGTGTCAAAAATCACACCAAAATGCAAATTTATAATTAAAAAAATAGATTGCCTAGGTGCCTTCAAAAACATGATTGGGATTGCATTGCCTTCACTTAAGAGTTCTATAAACATCATGAGATCAGGTAAAAAAAATATCACTATCTTCTTCCCTTCTTTTATTTGTGAAAAATACAAGTCATCTCCACAGATTGCTGAGAAAATTTTCTGCTGCTTCTAGATGATTATAACTTTATGTATTATATTTATGTAGTGCTCAATGGCTTCTGAGAAAGTAAAGTATAATATAGAAAATTTTCTGACAGTTTATTTTATGAAACTATAGTTTTCATATTTCAAGGAAGGAATGAAAGGAAATGAATGAGACAGGAAACAAGAATGTTTAAAGGAAGGATGGTTGATAATAAGGTCAGCAGTTTCCTGGAAGCTTGCACAGAATATATTTCTGTCTCATTTCCCTTTTTACCACACGCATATACACATACATTCGATACTGTACACTAGCATAGATGCAAGAAAGGACAATAGAGGTATATTTTCCCATTTTTGAAATATTAAATATTAAATTCATATACATACAAATAGTACTGTTCTTGTTTTCCTTGTGCTCTAAATACATACATTGCCTGTCTACTGATAATCCAGTGCATGGTGAAGCAAACAGTTTTATTTACTTTTAGGGTACACAAGTCTCTTCTACATAAGTTTCATTTATATTTTAATTATAAAAAGGCAGTTGAAAGATAATGTGTTTTTTCTGAAGGAACTCTGGGTAGTTTCTCACAAATAACTGGAAAAAAAATCCAGCTACAATACTTTATTAACTTCAGAGAACAACCTTCTTTCGTGTCAAATGGTGTGTATTTTCACTTTGCTATGACTTAAAAAATTCACAGATCACATTAGTTCTCTTCAAAATTAAAATACATCTCTACTTAGAACCCATAAGTAAGTATCAAAACATGAAAACATGAGAACCTTAATTCTGTGGATAGATTTGAGCTATGAATCATTATGACAATGATGTTTGGTGTTTGTAAGAGTATATTTTCGAAAGTGTTTTATGAAAGTGTCACTTTTCTTCTGTAAAAATCTCATTTATCATGTAGAAAGAAAACATGGTAATTAAAATGAAAATGTCTTGCGTATAAAGACTCATTAAATGATAATTCCAGAAAAGGAATTTTGAAAATAATTCTAATTCAAAGTGGAATTTAGTAATTTAGACGTATAAGTTAAATTCAAATTATATACTTATTTTTGAAAATTAACATTTGAAGTCTAGTGATACATTTTACATTATATATCTTTAAAGTATCCTTTGTGGGGTTCCCTGGTGGTGCAGTGGTTAAGAATCTGCCTGCCAATGCAGGGGCCACGGGTTTGAGCCCTAGTCTGGGAAGATCCCACACGCTGTGGAGCAACTAAGCCCGTGCACCATAACTACTGAGCCTGCGGTCTAGAGCCCGCGAGCCACAACTCCTGAGCCCGTGTGCCGCAACTACTGAAGCCCGCGTGCCTAGAGCCTGTGCTCCACAACAAGAGAAGCCACTGCAATGAGAAGGCTGTGCACAGCAACGAAGAGTAGCCCCCGCTGGCCACAACTAGAGAAAAACCTGCCTGCAGCAACAAAGACCCAACGCAGACAAAATTAAAATAAATAAAATAAAGTATCCCTTGCATTTCTGAAAGAAAACACTTGGGGTTTTTTTGGAACAACATTGAATATTCAAATAGAAAATTTTATCCCAACTCTGATGTTAAATCACTTTAAACTTCAGTTGTCTACTATGCATACTACAGATGTTACTGCCATAGTATAGATGTTGATTTCCTGCTTTTACTTCGTTGACTGAAAAAAAATGCACAACGTGAGAGTTGTGAGTTAAGTTTTATGTGGGGCAAAATGAGGACTATAGCCCAGGAGACAGCATCTCAGAGAGCTCTGAGGAACTGTTCTGAAGAGGTAGCAGGGGAAGTCAGTATATATGTGACTGGTGAAGGGGGATACATGCAATCAAGCACATACTTTTGCAGAAGGTTGCTGCTAGTCACGAGGAGCAGATGTTTCTGTTAATAATTTTAGTGCTTTTCTAGGTATGAGAAGATGCAAAAATTTGGGCTCATAAAAATTCCTGAAAGTATCGAGCTATCCAAAGACCTGTTCTATCAGTTTTTCCCAGAGCACAGAGTATGTCATTCCTGATCTCCACCCTGAACTCCTTTCAAAGTGTGTTGAAAGTCAGTGGCTGCAGTGGCTAGTGACCAAATAAGACCCCAGGAGAATAGTGACTGCCCTGAATTCTCCAGCTATTAGTACTGTGATTTCTCTATGGGATAACTCATAATAAAACTTCAGAATAATAGAATAGTAGTTTCCCCACTGATCGAGGCTCTCATTCTTGCTAAGTCAAATGGGAAGGAAGCTGATGAGTTGGCATAATTTTATTTCAACACTTTGGTCTTCTTAAAGCAATTTTGGCCTTTTTTCATATTTCTTACATTGAGTGAAAAGAAAGGAGGAGTTATATTTATTCTTGAAATCCCATTTATTTACCCAGAAGAAAGTTTTGCACTGCATACATTCTAAGACTAGAATTCTTTGTCCTTTTCTTCTGTAGTACACTTTCCAAACTTTTGAAGCTTTTCCTGCCATGTTGTATTTCACCTTAGGGACCTGCTGCCTCTTGAAAATATTTGAATACCACTTGACCATATACAATGTTCTTTCACAGTCGTCTTACTTGATATCTGAAAAAACGCTGTGAAACAGATACTACTGAACTGTAGAGAAACCCGACTTACCCGGTTATAAAATTAATAGAACTTAATTACAAATCCTTTGGACTTCAGACATTACACCCAATTCCAACACACTGTACAGACTCTTAGAGAAAAATCCCTGTGTAACTTATGCCAAAGAAACTACCTACAGTTTCTTAGTTGGAGATGAGAAAGAGAGGAGCAGGGCATAAGGGACAATAAATGTTAGATTTGTTTAAGGAATTAAGAGCTCTTTCCTTAATTGACAAACTTACACAAAGACTAAAAAATATGGAAGGCTGCTAAGGTAATTTGAAGCCACTAAAAATCGCTAAGCAGAGAATGAAGAAAACCAGTATTTACTGAATACTTTCATGTGTTGGTCTCTTTGAAAAGTGCTTGTAAATACTAATGCATCGAAGATCTATTGCTTTCTTTGTCTGAACTTTCTCCTTTGGAAATGATCCTTCCCTTCCTTTCAGATAATCTGTACCCCACTCCTTTCTCCCTCTGGCAAAAACTTTATACATATTATTGCAGATGTTGCAACCATATTATCAACTGACCCAACTTCTGGTCTCTCTTTTTTTTTTTTTTTTTTTAAAGTAAGCGGTACCTTATTTTATTTATTTATTTATTTTTATTTATTTTTGGCTGTGTTGGATCTTCGTTTCTGTGCAAGGGCTTTCTCTAGTTGTGGCAAGCAGGGGCCACTCTTCATCGCGGTGCACGGGCCTCTCACTGTCGTGGCCTCTCTTGTTGCGGAGCACAGGCTCCAGACGCGCAGGCTCAGTAGTTGTGGCTCACAGGCCTAGTTGCTCCGCGGCATGTGGCATCCTCCCAGACCAGGGCTCGAATCCGTGTTCCCTGCATTGGCAGGCAGATTCTCAACCACTGTGCCACCAGGGAAGCCCCCTGGTCACTTGATTCATTCAGGAGGTGGGCAGCAATTGGGACAATGAATCTCTTCTTGTTTTGAACTTGAAAGTAAGAGTCAGGTAGTAAAGCAGCAATACTCAAGAAATGTACAAAACCATGGTTTCTGCCATGGGGACCAGGAGAAGTGTGTAAGACTCATATGAAGAGAGAATATGTTAATCAAGTAAAGATGGAAAGTAGAATAAATTAATATAGATATGATATAATCACACATCTCTCTCTATATAGTACAAGTCTCTTAGTCAGATCAGATTGCTATAACAGAATACCATAGACTGGGTGGCTTAAACAACAGAAATTTATTTCTCACATACCTGGGGGGTGGAGAGTCCAAAATCAGGGTATCAGCAGACCAAGACGTATAATTAAAATGGTAAAGTTAAAAATAAGGAGAGACTTCTAAAGGCAGCAAGAGAAAAAGAGAAAGTCATATCCAAAGAAATCCCATAAAGTTATCAGGTGATTTTTCTGCAGAAACTTTGCAGGCCTGAAGGGGGTGGCATTATATAATTAAAGTGATGAAACAGAAAAACCTGCATCCCAGGATACTCTACCCAACAAAATTATCATTTAGAATTGAAGGAGAGATAAAAAACTTCTCAGACAAGCAAAAACTAAGAGCTCATCAATACTAAACCTACCATAAAAGAAATGTTAAAGGCTCTTCTCTAAATGGAAAAGAAAAAGCTATAAAAAGAAGTAAAAATCTGTAGGAAATGAAAAATCCCTCTAGGGAAGACAAATATATACTGAAGGCTGAGGAACAAACAGTTAAATAAGCTAGTACAAAGATTAAAAGGCAAAAAATTGTAAAATCAATTATAACTACAGTAAACAGTGGAGGGATAAACATGAAGGTACAAAATATGACATCAAAACACAAAATGTGGGGAACGAGAGTTAAAAAAATATAGATCTTCAGAATGTGTTTGAAGTTAAATGATTACCAGTTTAAAACAAATATATATAGTTATAGGTCAACATATATGAATTCCATGCTAACCACAAATCAAAAATCTGCAGCAGGTACACAAGACCTAGAGAGAAAGGAACACAGGCCTACCACAAAAGAAAATCATCAAACTACAAAGGAAGAAACTAAAAGAAGAAAGAACAGAGAACAATTACAAAAACAACCAGAAGACAAGTAATAAAATGGCAATAAGTACATACCTATTAATAATCACTTTAAATGTCAATGGACTAAGTGCTCAAATCAAAAGACACAGGGTGACTGGGACTTCCCTGGTGGCGCAGTGGTTAAGAATCCACCTGCCAGTGCAGGGGACACGGGTTCAAGCCCTGGTCCAGGAAGATCCCACATGCCACAGAGCAACTAAGCCTGTGTGCCACAACTACTGAAGCCCACGCACCTAGAGCCTGTGCTCTGCAACAAGAGAAGCCACCACAATGAGAAGCCTGCACACTGCAATCGCAATGAAGAGTAGCCCCCACTCGTTGCAACTAGAGGACGCTCATGCACAGCAACGAAGACCCAATGCAGTCAAAAAACATAAAAACAAAAAAAGAAAAGACACATGGTGGCTGATTGGATTAAAAAAAATCTATATGCTGCTTACAAGAAGACTCACTTTGGAGCTAAAGACACATAAAGACTGAAAGTGGGAGGATGGAAAAGATATTTTATGAAAATGGAAATGACAGGAAGGATGAGCTCCTTGTGTGTACTCCTGAGAGTAGCAGTGGGAGTGAGCTCAAGTAGACAGGGAGCGTGTACAGAAAACAGTCCAAGGTCTGTGGGCAAGGGAGGAACTTGACCACAATCTTGAGCTGTAGTGCCACCTTTGGGAAAACAAAATAGAAGTTTCCAGCAGCCACCCAGCCAGCCAGCCTGGTGCATTGTAAGATCAAGAGGAAACATATGAGTTTAAGATTTATGCCACAAGAGGGAGAAAGAGGCATGGAGCAGGTACATCTATACAAGGCTGAAGAAGAAAGTCACAGATTACATAGCGGGACTAATGTAAAGTAACTGTTACCTGAAGGTAGCTGGTAAAGATTGGAGGAGGTGACTGCTACTTCAAATGTGACAACATCAATGCAAAACTCCAAGGAACATGAAAAATCAAGGAAATATGACATCACCGAAAGATCATAATATTCCTCTAGTAAACAAACCCAATGACATGGAGATCTGTAATTTACCCAGTAAAGAATTAAAAATAGCTGTTTTGTGGAAACACAATTATCTACAAAAAAACACAGAAAGACAACTCAGCAAAATCAGGAAAACAGTACAAGAACAAAATGAGAAATTTAATAAAGAGATAGAAAAGATAAAAAATAACCAAATAGAAATTCTGGAGCTGAAGACTTCAATGAATGAAATAAAGAAGACAGCAGAGAGCATCAACAGCAGAATGTTTAAGTTCATGAAGGTAATGGATTATCTCATTATTTCAAACCAAAATAATCTTCTCCAAGACACATTGTAATGAAAGTGTCAAAATTCAAAGACCAAGTGAGAATCCTAAAAGCAGCAAAAGAATAACAGTTTGTATGCTACAAAGGAACCCTCATTAGGGTATCAGCAGATTTCTCGGCAGAAACCTTACTGGTTGAGAGAATGGGATGGTATATTCAAATCACCAAAAAAAAAAAAAAGCCAGCCAAGGATACTCTATTTGGCAAAATTATCCTTCAGATATAAAGGAGAAATAAAGACTTTCCTAAACAAATAAAAGCCGAGGGTATTTTTATCACTAGACCTGTCTTATGAGAAATTCTAAAAGAAGTTCTTTGAGCTGATATAAAAAGATACTAATTAGTAACATTAAAACATATGAAAGTATACAATAAACTGGTAAAGGTAAATATACAGTATGACATAGAAAACTCTAATCTATAATATGATGATGTGTTAACCTCTTAACTACAGCGTAAAGATTAAAGGAAAAGAGTATTAAAGTTAACTATAGCTCTTATAATTTGCTAATAAATACACAATATAAAAAGAGGTAAACTGTGTCATTAAAAATATGAAAGCAGTTGTAATAGGGCTGAGTTTTTGTATATGATGAAAGTTAAGATTCTATAAGCATAAAATAGACTGTTATATCTAAAAAAATTTTATGTATGCCTCATGGTAACCATAAGGCAAAAACCTACAATACATTCACAAAAGATAAAGGAATCAGAGTATACTACCACAGAAAATCACCCCACCACAAATGTAGGCAGCAGGAGAGAAAAAAAGGAACAATGGAACTATAAAACAACCAGAAAGCAATTAATAAGTTGACATTATTAAGTTTTTACATATCAATAATTACTTGAAATGTAAATGGATTGAATTCTTCAATCAAAAGATATAGAGTGACTGGGTGGAATAAAAAAACAAGACCCAAAAATATTCTACTTACAGGAGACTCACTCCAGCTTTCAGGACACACATAAGTTCAAAGTGATGGAAAAACATATTCCAAGCAATTGGAAACCAAAAAAAGTGGAATAGCTACACTTATATTAAACAAAGTAGACTTTAAGCTGAAAAAGGTAACAAGTGACAAGAAGGTCATTATATAACGAAAAAGGGATCAACTCATTAAGAAGATATAACAATTCCAAATACATAAGCACCTAACGTCAGAGCACCTAAATATATTAAGCAAATACTAACAGATCTGAAAGGAGATATAAACAAAAACACAGTAACATTGGACTTGAACCATACTTTAGGGCAAATGGACCTAACAGACATATATAGAACATTCCATCCAATAACAGCAGAATACATGTCTCCTCAAGTCCACAAAGAACATTCTCTAGGATAGATCATATTATGGGCCACAACACGTCTTAGTAAATTTAATAAGATTAAACTTACACTAAGTATTTTTTCTGACCACAATGGTATGAAACTAGAAATCAACGAGAGAAAAGCTGGAAAACTTACAAATATGTGGGGATTAAACAACGTGCTCCTGAACCATAAATTGGTCAAAGAAGAAATAAAAAAGGAAATAATATCTGGAAATAAATGAAGATGCAAACACAACATATCAAAACCTATGAGATTCTACAAAAGTAGTTCTTAGATGAAAGTTTACAAGTGATAAATGCATATATTAAGAAAATAGAAAGATCTTAAATAAACAACCACAATTTACTATGCGAGGAACCAGAAAAAGAAGAACAATCTAAGCTCAAAGTTAAGAGAAGCAAGACAATGACAAAGATAAGAGAGGAAATAAAAATATGTATGACAAGAAAACAGTAGAAAAGATCAATGAAACAAAGAACAAGTTTTTGTGAAAAGGTATACAAAATTGACAACCATTTAGCTAGCCTAAGAAAAGAGAGGTCTCAATAAATACAGTCAGAAATTAAAGATGAGACATTACAACTGATACTACATAAGTATATTGGATCATAAGCTTCTACCCTGAACACTTACATGCTGAAAAGTTGGATAATCTAGAAGAAATGGATAAATTCCTAGAAACATACAACTTACCAAGACTGAATCAGGAAGAAATAGAAAAATCTGAATAGACAAATTACTAGTAAGCAGATTTAATCAATATCATAACCTTTCCAAAAGAAAAGTCCAGAACCAGGGTATTTTACCAAATATTTAAAGTATTAATGCCAATTCTTCCCAAACCCTTCCAAAAAATTGAAAAAGAGGGAACACCTCTAAACTCATTTTACAAGACTCATATTACCAGGATACCAAAGCCAGATAAGGACACTACAAGAAAAGCAAACTACAGACTTAAATTTCTGATAAACATAGATGCAAAAACTCTCAATGAAATATTGCCAAACCAAATTCAAGAGCACATAGGATCATACACCATGATCAAGTGGGATTTATCCCTGAAATGTAAGAATGGTTCAACATGTGCAAATCAATAAATGTGATACATCACATTAATAAAATAAAAATAAAAATCATTGATCATCAATAGGTACAGAAAAAACATTTGACAAAATACAACATCCTTTTATAATAAAAATCCTCAACAAATTGGTTACAGAAGGAAAATACCTCAACATAATAAAGGCCATATGAAAAGCCCACAGCCAACATCACTCAGTGTGAAAGTTTTAAAACTCTTCCTCTAAGATCAGGAGCAAGGCAAGGTTGCCTACTCTCAAAACTTGTATTCAACATAGTCCTGGAATTCCTAGCCAGAGTAATCAGGCAAGAAAAAGAAATAAAAGGAGAAATCAGAAAGGAATAAGTAAAATTATCTTTATTTACAGATGATGTGATTTTATATAAAAAAATCCTAAAGACTTCACCAAAAAAAAAACTATTGAAACTAATCAATGAATTTAGTAAAATTGCAAGATATAAAATCAACATAGCAAAATCAGTTACATTTGTACACATTAGCAACAATATATCTGAAAAAATTAAAAGAACAATACCATTCATAAGAGCATCAAAATCAATATAATATTTAGGAATAAATTTAACCAAGGAAGTGAGAAATCTGAACACTGAAAAGTACAAGACTTTGATGAAAGAAACTGGATAAGACAGACAAATGGGAAGATATGATGTGTTCGTGGATCAGAAGAATTAATATTGCTAAAATGTCCATACTACCCAAAGCCATGAACAGATTCAATACAATCCTTATAAAAATTTAAATGGCATCTTTCACATAAATAGAAAAAAAATCCTAAAGTTTGTATGGAATCCAAAAGACCTTAAATAGCCAAAAGCAATCTTGAAAAAAAAAAGAACAAATCTGGAGTCATCACACATCCTGATTTCAAGTTTTATTACAAAGCTATAGTAGTCATAACAGTATGGTACTGGCATAAAAATAGACACATACCAATAGAACAGAATTGAGAGCCCAGATATAAACCCTTGCATATGTGGTCAACTATTATTTGACAAGGGAAACAAAAACATTCAGTGGAGAGAGAATAATCTCTTCAGTAAGTGGTGTTGGGAAAATTGGATTACCATATGCAGAAAAGTGAAACTAGACTCTTATACCACTCACAAAAATCAATTCAAAGTGAAATAAAGACTTAAATATAAGATTTAAAATCATAAAAATCCCTAGGAAAATAATGTAAGGAAAATGCTCATGATATTGGTCTTGTCAATGATTTTTTTGATATAACACCAAAAGCACAAGCAATGAAAGCAAAAACCAAAAAGTGGGACTATATCAAAGAAAAAGCTTCTGCACAGCCAAAAAAAAAAAAAAGAAGAAACCTATATAGTGGGAGAAAATATTTGCAAACTATATATCTGAAAAAGTGTTAATATATAAAATACATAAAGAACTCATATAATTCAACAACGAAAACAAACAATCCAAGTGAAAAATGGACAGAGGAACTGAATAGTCATTTTTCAAAAGAAGACTTCCAAATGGCCAACAGGTACGTGAAAATGTGCTCAACAGCACTAATTACCAGGGAAATACAAACCAAGACCACAATGAGCTATCATGTCACACCTATTAGGATGGCTAGTACCCCAAAAACAAGAAATAACAAGTGTTGGTGAGGATGTGGAGAGAAGGGAAATTTGTGCACTGTTGGTGGGAATGTAAATTGGTTTATTCACTTTGGAAAACAGAATGGCGGTTCCTAAAAAAATTAAAAATAGAGCTACTTACTTTACTTACCTGGGTAGTTCAGACACGTGGAGGAGTCTGTGTACTTCAGTCAAATGGAGGGCACCACCAGGTTTGCAAATCCTATGGAAAAAATCTAGGAACAATAATAATATTGGTGGACAATTTTGCAAGCATAATCATAATTTGTACTTATTGTGTTTTTGTTGTTGTGGAGATAATAGTAAAAGTGGAAACCATGGCAAACTTGAGAACCTCTACTAAAAAGAACAGCTCCAACTTTTCCCTGATGGTTGCCATTTGGGTTGGTAGGTCTAATATCACTAGATATTTCACATTTTCAATAAAAGCGGGAAATTGAAATTGGTTTGTGAAATCTATACATTGAAAAATAATTCCAAATCTGAAAAGGAAAATATTCTGTGGGCCAAATACTGTACTGTCTGCCAAAAGAAACATGTCAGCCTGTTTACAAAATTTATGTGTGTCATGACTTTGTTTTCTAACTTATTCCATTACCTCACTGTGATCCCCATCCTTTAAAAATACCTACCTCTAGGGTATGACTCAAGAGTTAATAACACTAACATTTATGAAATGGTTATTAGATGCCAGGCCCTATGCTAGGTGCTGAGTACCTTATCCCATTTAATCTTCACAACTACACAGCTATCATTGACCTTGCTTCAGTGAGGAAATTGAAGATTGGTGTTAAATAATATGCCCAGGTTAACCAAACTAGAAAAGGTAGCTGAGTGAAGCATCCAACAAAGGAAGGACACTCAGTAGTAGTAATCCTTATGCTATGACTTGTAACGAAGTAGTCCTGGTAACACAAATATTGTCTTCACTCCAAATCACCCAGGTGGTTAGTACCATATTTCTTCCCCTCCAAACTAGGCCTTTGTCATCAAGCAGGATTGCCTTGAGTTTTAAAGTGCCTTGTGTCTCTAAATTCAGTTATTTTAGCCAGTTGTTTAAAAAGTAATAAGGCATTTCTTTTTGTCTCCTTCCATCTTTATATAATCAATTTATCAGCCGTGCATGAAGCAATTTTTTCAAGAAAGTGGATGGAAGAAATTCTGCAGTCACATGCTTCTCAGGAGATCCTTTCTTTATAAAACAGTTTCATGAGCACATATCATTTTTCTCACATATTTCTTAAATCTTCTGCTTATACTAAATAGGTATATTTCTTTCTCGTGCCTCAAAGATTTAAGAGGAAAGTATTGGTTTACTCATATATTTCCCGAAGGACTTCACCAAATATCTCACAAATCTTAGAGAATGTATCTCTAGGGCTTTATGAAGGAATATAACTTCTTTACCAGAGAATGGTTAGCCAAAGTTTCAGAGTCTCTTGATAATAATATGTCAAGAATCACGATTTTTTTTAAAGTTAAATGCCTCCTATTTCAGTCTTTTTTTCTTGACTATTTCCGTCTTAAAAATGTTAAGACATCACTTCTAAAGCCACTTATCTCTTCATATTGTGCATCTTGAGACGTGATTTAATATTTCTTTATTATAAAGGCATAAATAGTAATGTTCACCCAAGGGCTCTGGACTTTTAACTTGGTTGTTCCAGCATCCATATGTGAAAATCAGATTTAATGGTGTGACAACTGGAACTCTGTGTTGTCACACAATTCGTGAGTGTGAGATTTCATGTCACTCGCTTTACTAGTGTTTATATAGCGTTTATTGCTACTCTGTATGGTGCCAGATATTGAGTCCTGAATGTTCCAGACTCACATATTTTGTCGTTGACATAGTTGTTAATACCTCAGGCTATATGGCTATTCATAATGATAGGTATAATTACTTTTCTCAAAACACCTAATTTTTAAAATGAAGGCAAATACTTTTTGGGTATAGAACATAAGCCATATAAAAATGGAGTTGTCTTTTATAATTTATCATATAAATTTCTTTTAAGAATTGTTTGGAGAGACACACATTCTGTTTGCACATGTAGACAGTATTACCATTTTTATGTTTTTAAAAGTGAGCTGTCTTTGTAGAAACAACCATGCATCTCTGAATAGTTTTCTGTGTAAAACACAATATCAAAGAAAATTATATCTTTCTAAATAGAAGTAGGCCACAGTTGTCAGGAATTATGTACCAGAGCCTTAGTTACCAATATGTCTTGGGTAATAAATAAGGCCCCATTTAAAGATGAGATGTTTTAGTTGAGTTACTTGGAACACTGTTTTATGAAATCCAAGCAATATATTTGAATCTTGGGTGACCCAATTAATACTTTTAAATTAAAATGTTACAGGTTTTGGTCTTAATTCAGGCCAAATATAATTTATCATCTGCAAATATGATTGAGTAAAATCATAGGGTCAAATTGGTGAAAATATACCAGTAATTTTTTTTTTTTTAGAGAGTATAATGGGGAATGAGTTTGGAAAAGCAAGCTAGGGGCCTGTGAGTCTGTAAATTGTTTTGAATGTTATTCTAAGTGTTTGCATTTTATCCTGTGGACACTGAGATGCGGTGAGGAGTTTTAATTTTTATTTATTTATTTTTGGCTGTGTTGGGTCTTCGTTTCTGTGCGAGGGCTTTCTCTAGTTGCGGAGAGCGGGGGCCACTCTTCATCGCGGTGCGCGGGCCTCTCACTATCGCGGCCTCTCTTGTTGCGGAGCACAGGCTCCAGACGCGCAGGCTCAGTAGTTGTGGCTCACGGGCCCAGCTGCTCCGCGGCATGTGGGATCTTCCCAGACCAGGTCCCGAACCCGTGTCTCCTGCATTGGCAGGCAGACTCTCAACCACTGCGCCACCAGGGAAGCCCCATATACCAGTAATTTTTGCCATAAACTCATAGAATTATAGAAAAGAATTGGAAGTCATCTAACTCAATCTCACAGACCTTAAGGAATTTCCTCTTTAACACTCTTGGCTAATGCTCACCAAGGTCCTCTTCCATAATGGGGTGGTCCCTTCTCACAGAAAGTATGTCCAATTATTGAGAGGCTATAGCCTTTAAGAATCCTTCCTGATATTGAACCTAGCAGTGTTTCTCTACCATGTCATTATAAGTTCAACTCCTCTAGTATTTTCCCCTTCATTTACATTACTGCCCTTCAAGTATTTAAAGACAGCTAGCACTCACGCACCAGTGAGAACACACCAGCCCCAAGACCTCCTGCACACTGCCCACCCACCAGCCTGCCAGCACCAGTTCTGGGATATCTGGGCCAGACAGCCAGAGAACCCAGGACCTGGCTCCACCCACGGGGGGCAGAAACTAAACCCAGGACCTGGCTTTACCCACCAGTGGGTGGACACAAGCCCTCAGATCCCTTGGGCCCCAGCCCTACCCACCAGCATGTGGACACCAGCCCCAGGACCACCATAGCCCCACAGTCTGCCATGTCAGGACAAAGCCCACCTACCAGCAGGTCAGCAGCAGCCCCAGGACCCCTGGGCCCTGGCCCCATACACCAGAGGGCAGACATACCAACTCTGGGACCCCCAGAGATGTACAGCCAGAGACCCTGGGACCCAGTTCTTCCAACCAGTTAGCTTGCACTAGCCTTGAGACCCCCAGAGTCCTGCAGCCAAGAGACCCTGGGACCCAGCTCCACCCACAAGTGGCTGGCCCTAAGCCCAGGACCAGCCTCACTCACCAGTGCATAGGCATCAGCTCCAGGACTCCTGGCTCCTGGACCTTCCCACCAGCTGGCCAAAACATTAACTATGGAACCCCCAGACCCTGCAACCAGAGACCCAGGGACCTGGTTCTACCCAACAGTGAGCTAGAACTAGCCCCAGGATGGCCCTGGGCCTTGGACCCACCACCAGGGTCCAAGAACCCTAGGCCCTGGCTCTACCCACCAATAGGCACGCTTCAGCCCTGGAACCTCCTGGACTCCAATCCCACCCACCAGCAGGACAACCCCAAGTCTGAGACCCCTTGAGCTTGGGTCTTGCCCACCAGCAGCCCAACATTAGCTTTGAGACACCTTGGGGCCCTCAGCCAGTCATGCTGGGATCCAACCACACTCATCAATGGGCAGAAAACAGCTTTAGGACACCCCAGACCCCACGGCCAGCCATGTTAGGAACTGGACCTGACCACCAGTAGGCTGACACTAGTTCTGGGATCCCCAGCCCCTGCAGCTAGTAGAGTCATGACCTGGTCCCACACACCAGTGGCTGGCAGTCTCCACACCAGGTAGGGCCCACCAGGTCACCCACGTAATTACCCTGTCACAACAGAAGGACTGATGTAGCACAAATATGGGGCACCCCTAGAGTATATAGCTCTGGTGACCAGAGAGAATTGTGCTGTTGGGATGCATAGGACATCTCCTATGAAAGGCCACTTCTCCAAGGTCATGAAACATAACCTACCAATCAAACACACAGAAATAAAACCAGCATATTAGGCAAAGTGAGGGGACAGAGAGGAAAATGTTCCAAACGAAGGAACAGGATAAAATCCCAGAAGAGGAACTAAGTGAAGTGGATACAGGCAATTTACCCAATAAAGAGTCCAAGGTAATGAACTGTAAAGATGTTATTTATATATATATAATTATTTTTTTAAATTTAATTATATATATAATTATTTATATATAATTATATATATTATATATAATATATAATTAATATATTTAATTATATTATATATAATTAATTATATATATAATTAAAGATGTTAATTATATATATATAATTATTTTTCTACACACACAGAAAAAATAAAGGAATCCAAAGTACTCCTCCAAACTACTCTGTCAATCTCTGCCTTGCAATTCGCGCTTTTGAGCCCATGCACTGAACTTTTTATTTCAGTTGTATTTTTGGTTTTAACATTTTCATTTTGTTCTCTTTATATCTTCTATTTATTTCGAGACTCTTTCTTGCCAAAGCTTGCTCTTTCTTTCCCTTTCTTCCTTCCTTCCTTCCTTCCCTCCCTCCCTCCTTTCTCTTCTTTCTTTCTTTCTTTCTTTCCTTCTTTCTTTTTCTTTCACTTGTTTCAAGCATCATTTTTGTCATCTTGCTATTGGCATCTTTTTATTATTTTTTAATTCAGTTTAAGTACTTTCTGTTTCTTGGCATGATGAATGATTTTTTCTTTTTCTTTACTGAAACCTGGACATTTTCATATTATGAGACACTGGAACTTATTTAAAACTTTCGTTTTAGCTAGCTTTCTTTGATACCACTCCAGCAGGGGAAAGGGAGAGCAGTACTACCTCATTATTAGCAGGTGAGGTTAAAGTTTAGGTTTCCTAGTGGCCTCAGTTGACACCCAGAAGAAAGAGGATGCTCCTCTTTATTGCCAGGTAGGAGTGGGAGTTCTGGCTTATCAGCTGTTCTCCATTGACACCATGGTAGGTGGTCTCTTTACCATTGGGTGATGTTGCAAGTCCGTTCTCCACTAGGTCTCCTCAGACACTAGCCCAGCAGAGAGGAGCTATCACATGATGCTGAAAACCAGGCCTCCCATGTGGCCTTCACTGATGGTGGTCAGGGAAGGATGAGAAGGTGAGGAATATAAGTTCCACCTTCCTACATGGCCTTCTCTACATCACTCAGTGGAAAAGTTTCAGTACATCCTCACAGATTCACAAGGGTGGTAGTCTAGGATCATTACTCAGCCTTTGTTTTTATGTATGCAGGTAGGGCCACATTTCTTATATTTCTTTTGTGGTGTTTGGCTGAGTAGAGTGATTATGGTCTAAAAGTTTTCTGACTTTCCAGGCTGCTCCTTTCCCTGTTCCTTGATTAAAGGTTTCTGTTGGTGCCCTTTTTGTCTTTACTTGTTGGTATGTTTGGTTTGCAGTTTTCTTCAGCTCCAAAGTTGTGATATGTGAGGCAAAAATCAAATCTAGAGAAGTCACCACCTTATTGTTCCTCAAAGGTCCCGAGACAATCTGTCTTCTCTTCACCTTTCAGAATCTTTTTGTGTTTGTCTTATATATAATGTCCAAGGTCTTTAGTAATACTTAGTAGGTGGAATTGGACAAAATACAACTACTGTATCTTCTCAGAAGTAGAAATCCTGGAGGTAGTTTCCTACACAATATCTCTTTTCTCTTTACTAGCATAACCTCATTTTTATTTGGGGAGGCAATGTGCCAAATTAAAAATATTCACCTTCCTTGCCTTTGAGGGTGGCCATGTGATCAAGTTTTGGTCCATAATAGAACAGCTAAAGTCTACTGTATAGGACTTCTAGAAGTGCTATTGTTCTAGTAAAAATGGACAGATGGAGAGGCACTTTTTTTTCCCCTTCATCTTTCTCCCTTTCTTTCTGACTAAAATGCAGACCTGATACCTGAAGTTAGAACAGCCATCTTATGCCCAAGAGAACCAAAGCTACTCATTATGATTGGCAAAGAAAGAAGCTAAAAGGAGCCTGAATCCTTCACCAACTGCTTGAGCAGTTGCACCAGCCTTAAGTTTCCTACTCAAGGAGTATTTATTATGGAAAAATATTCCTATCGATTTAAGCTGCGCTAGTTGACTTTCTGTTTTGCTTACTAAACACAGTCCTAACAGTTATCCATTCTGTTCTCTCCCACACAATTTGGAATCAAGCTATATTTTACTTCATCTTCAAAATTCTGCTCAGGGCTACTTCCACTAAGATGACTTCCATGTTCTTACCCTAAAACAGATGCTCTGCTCAGTTGAGCCAGCACCAAGTACCACCCTCTTTTATGCTTTATGAAATTGTATTTTTTAAAAATTTATGATCCTTCCAACTTTACTAGATAACTTGTTGAGAGCAGGAATTATGCCTGCCTGTTATTTACTAGCTATTCAGTAAATAGTTGTCAAAAAGGCAGACAAACCAAGTTTTTTAGATACCGTTTGTGTCATTGCAATTTGTTGTTATTTGCAACTATTTTCCAAGTAATTAACTTCATAGAGTATGGCTGTTTTGGCATATTTCACTTTTCTCAACACGTCTGGAGATAGCTGAGACACTGGACAGGAATTATTGCCACAGTTACATTGCATACATTTAATTAAAGTAAAACGACATTAATTCATCTGTTCCTTATGAAGTTGGCAAGCCCACTTCCTTTAGGGTGCCAGTTTTTGGATATATATGTATTTTGGATCTAAAAAATAGTTCAAAAAACCTGAGGATATGGGGGAGCTTCCTGTACAGATTTTCCCAATTGTCTGCCTCCCGAATGTTGTCATGTGATAAATTGAATTGCCCTTCTGGGATCCATCTTGGAATCACTATGTGCTTGCTGTTTGCTTGCCTTGTGTGATGCTAGGATGCCTTTATGACCACCGCAAATCCACACTGATTTTGCCTGAAAAGGAATGAACTACTTTTTTCCTTTCTGTTGAAGTCATCATCTTCCACTACTGAAGTCTACTTCTCATCTCTCTCCTTTCTTAACTTCTGGCTGAGTTCTTCTGAGAAGATAAAATGAGTCCAAAGGAAATCTCAAATCTGGCAGCTCCCTAAAGGTAGAACCAAAAACTCTGAGTGCCAGTGTCTTAGTGTATGCTGAGGACAGGGTGAAAGGTGTGGGAGTCTTCTGAAGTGGAGCATGGAAAGGCTGAAGGAAAGGTCAATTGGCTAATGTTTGCCTCCTATTTTCTTGATTTTCACACGTGGATCCTTTCGGTGTTTGCATTTTTTTTTAAGAGGCATGGTATACATTCTAATACATTGAAGAACTCTCTAGAGTAAATATATATTCATGCACTTTTTTTCAACAAAGTAGAAGTAAAATTATAAATGCATGAATAGTATATATATATTAAATATATACGTATTTCCTACATGCAATTATATAACAAGGAAATTGCCTTTCACAGTGACATTGATGGATATATTGAGTACACGGTGTTATATTTGAAATTTTTAAAATGTCAGATAAAAAAACACAATACCTTGACTGTCAAAATGGGACTTGATCTAGACATTCCAAATAAAATAAAATATTATATCCAGGAGAAAGCATGGTGTGATAAGAAGTGCACTATGCTAATGTTAGAAGATTGGTTCTAAGAAAAACATAATTCTGAGTATTTACTTAATTCATGAACCTTAATTTCTTAATCTTTACAATAGAATGAATATTTAATATTAATAATTAATGTGTATATTTAATGAATATTCTGCCTTCATTACAGTTGTTGAAGGATAACTAACATCAGATAAGCTAAAATGCTTTAATACTTCCAAAGTGCCACAAATGTAGGTTTTCCTTAATATAATTAATAAAAATATATACCAACCATAATTAGCACTAGAAAAAAGTGGGAATCAAGAAGTTTCAATTTGTTAGGTTGATGGTGGGGTAAACTAATATTCTACATGTTAAAAGCTTAGCTTTCTGTGTTTAACAAAACATTGCAACAGTGTTTTTTTTCCAAAAGATTACCTGAAATTCAATTATGATGCAGCCAGCAGATGCAGGAGATGTTCTATATGGTGAAAAAAATATATAAGCACACTATTAAAATAAATCCAATAATAACAGAAAGCTAATAATGAGAAAGAACTGATCCCATTCTAGTCTCATTCCTCAAGCAAAGTTTTGACTCAGCTGTTTCTTTGATATTTTTCCAAATAATTTTTTTTTAAGAATATTTCTCGGTTGATGATTTTTAGATTCTACCTTTTGACTTTCTATAGTAAAGATGAAGATTTAGCTCTTTGAAATCTCCGCACCACTCCCCCATTTCTCCCAACTTTATCCCTCCAAACATTGGAATTAAATCAATGATCACTGGGGCTTCCCTAGTGGCACAGTGGTTGAGAATCCGCCTGCCAATGCAGGGGACATGGGTTCGAGCCCTGGTCCGGGAAGATCCCACATGCCAAGGAGCAACTAAGCCCGTGCGCCACAACTGCTGAGCCGGCGCTCTAGAGCCCGTGAGCCACAACTACTGAGGCCCACACGCCTGGAGCCTGTGCTCCGCAACAAGAGAAGACACCACAATGAGAAGCCCGCGCACCGCAACGAGGAGTAGTCCCCGCTCACGGCAACTGGAGAGCGCTCACACGCAGCAACGAAGACCCAACACAGCCAAAAAAAAAAAAAAAAAAAATCAGTGATCATTGCCTTCCTTATTACATTTATGTAAATACTTCTTCCAGAGCCAAAGTAATGCACAATGTGTGGGTTTTGTATTGTAAATAACTGCCCCACTTTTCACATGCCCAATTTTTTGTCTCAATATTTTTAATTTATACATTTAACTCTGTATCTCTCCATTAGCTTTCTATAATCTAGACTTCTTGATTTGATCCCATATTTCCTGAATCCCATCTTTCCCTTTCTCGATTTATTCATGAATTTGCTGAAGAATGTTTTTCAGGACCTCTCAAAAAAATGTGTCATGGGAGGTAAGTGTTCAGAACCCTGGCAGACATGAAAATTCCATGTTGCTTTTCTAGCCTGACATGCAATGATGGTTTAGCTGGGTGAAGTTTTAGTTTGAAAAGCATTTTCCCTCAGAATTTTAAAGTACTTACTCCAATGGCTTTTAACATTTGGTGCTGCTGGTGAGAAATATCGGTCTTGTTTCTTTATCCATGACTTGTTTCTTTTAAATCTCTAGAGACTTTAGGATTTTCTCTCTATTTCCTTTACTAAAATCTTATAATGATGTGCTCTGCTGTGGATCTGTTTTTGTTCTTTTGCTGGGTACTGTAGGCCTATTCTATTAGAAATGTATATTCTTTATTTCAGGAAAATTCTCGTTTACTTTCTTTAACTTTCTTCCTCTGAATTTTTTCTATTCCTTATAGAACTCCAATTTGTTGAATGCTGAATTTTCTAGACAATTTCCCTAAGTTTCTTGATATTTTGCTCATGGTTTTGTTTTCCCTCTCTCTTTCTCTCATCTCTGTTTCTGTTTCTCTCTCTGCGGATTCTATTTCCATATCATTATCTTTCAAAATTTCTATTGCAGTTTGTTCAGCAATTATATTTTATGTTATAAATAAGTATTTCCTGTTTTCTGATTTTTTTTTTCTTTTCCAAAGGGTGGTAGGCAGATTTCTAAGATGGTTTCCAAGCTTCTTGGCCTCTCATATACACACCTTTTCTTGAGTTTGGGAGGAAACTATAAATATGATGGTATATTGTTTCCTTGACTATATCACATCATGTGAAAGAAAGGATTTTGCAAATGTAATTAAGGTCACTAATCAGTACACTTTGAGTTAATTGAAAGGGGGATTATAGTGGGTGGTCTTGAGATAAATTTGTTGAGCTCTTCAAACGGGGGCTCAATGGACAGTGATAGAAGAAGTCAGAGAGTTGTACTCCTTGCTGGAGGCAAGTAACATTCATGCTTCTGGGGGCCACCCTGGCAAGGAACTGATGGGTGGTCTCTAGGAAACGAGAGTACTGGGTTACAGCTAGCAAAAAGTAGGATCTCAGTCCTCTAACCAAGAAAGAATTGAACTCTTTCACCAAAACAAGTTGGCTTGAAAGAGGAGCTTGAGCCTCAAATGAGGGTGACTGCAGTCATATAAGACTCTGAACAGAGATGCTGTGAAATAATAAATTTGTGGTGCTTTAAGCACAATAAATCGTGTAATTTATTACACAACAATAGAAAACTAGCAACTTGTTCTTGTTTTGTGGATGGAATATCTTTCTCACCCTGCTCTGAGGATACTAATAACAGTTTTCTTTTGTTCCCTCCTTTACTTTTATTTGTTCTTTCATTATTTTAGACATTTTCTCGAGTTAAAATCCCATCTTTCCCTTTCTTGATTTATCCATGAATTTGCTGAAAAATGTTTTCAGGATCTCTCAAAAAAGGGTTACTCTTACTGTTTCTTATGTTTAAATGTGAGACACTAAGAAGGGTATCAGGCACCTGAGTGAAGCCCTGTGACAAGATTTCATTTACATAGACATGACCAGATACATGGAGATCTTTTCACTGTTCTTATTTCCTTTCTCCAACGGGGAAACATTTGATATTCTGGCTAAGTCCTTAATTCCTGGTTGTTAGAATTCTGCTTGCGTGATGGGTGAGGAAGTCTGAGTGTGTGCAGATTTATAGGCTGTCAATTCCTATTTTCAGTCCTAAGCCACTTTCTATTATACTATGACCACCTGCAGTTTAAAAATTCCAGAGAAAATGCCTCAGATTCATCTTTCTTAGGGGGTAAATGTTTGGATGCCACTGTTCTGTGTCTCTGTATGGTCACCTTAAATATTGACTTGTGACAAATCTCCTTTGCAATGTGACTTCTCAAAGCTGCCATCCACTGTACACGTGGCTGGCCTCTGAGAACTTCTCCGGTCTGAACCATACAACGGTTGTCTTCAACCTCAATTGAACAATTACCATTTTTAAGGATGGAAATTAAGAAAGAACATACTATTAAATACAGCTTACTATGCTGCAGTGATAATAACTAAGATTATTATTATGCATATGGATGTTTAAACTAATGTTTACATTACAGAAGTATTTGAATTGTGAGGGAGTAGTGATATAACTGATTTTTTTAATATGGTTTGGAATACGGATTTGAAAATATGGATTATTCTATACATGTTTTGAGGGAAGCTGAAAAAATAATGACTGGCATTGGAGAGAATCGGTTGTCATAACTGCTCTCCCCTTCAGCTGTTGTCTAGCTGAAGGCACCTGAGTAGTTACCTTACGGCTCCTTCACCAGCAGCAGCTGATATTTGTCGCCAACTATTTCAATTGTTCCACTGCTCATCACCCCCACCTGCCCAAATGGCAGCATTTCTGATGCAACAGCAGTGAAGCTGCTCTGCTATGGAAACTCTCCTATCAAGTCAGATGAACACCTCCAGGTAGGCAGCTCAGATTAATCAGCTCCCAGGTAGGGTTAGGGAGATGCTTAGTTATTAAGGAAACGCTAGGTATTTTTTCTGCCTTCTAGGTGAGTCAGAGGAAGAACAAAAAAATGTTAAAGTCATAAAAGTGTTCTAATTATTTGCAAAGAAACTATGGCTCTATGTTAAGAAATCATAAATACATAAATAGAATTCATGGGAGCTATTTTGAAGAAAGATATAAATATCAGAGGTATGAAAGACTCTTCATGCCCTTAACACCAAGTTCTAATAAAATCTAAGCATATGCAATCTAAGCATACGCAATATAAGCATAAGTAATATAAACATATGCATATAAGCATATATAGGCTAAACTATTACTAGTATTATATAAATAAATTGCTAGAGTTATATAAATGAGCAATGAGGTTTTAAAATGGAAAGATTCCATGTGAAGGGTGGAATTGGAGCAGAGTTTAATAATGTGCAATGAGTTACAAATACTCATGGCAATATTATTGCCATGTTCCTTGTGTGTGAAGATAATTATATCTTCAGAACAGCAAACAAAGAGAAGGATTTGGATTTATATCCAAAAATTCTGGAGAATAAGGAAAATACTGAAAATGATTGTTTCAAAATTGGCAGATAACTCATTCTTATTTCCAAAGAGCTTTTAGACATTGAGGAAAAATTCTTCAAAATAATATTTGAATTGTTCACTTATTTCAACTCTGTTTCTGGATTTTTGAAAATATGATACAGCATTCATATTATTATTGATTTTTTGTAGTGAGGGAGAAAGCAATTATTAATATTAGTAATAACAGCAGTTGTGATTGCAGGGAATAAGATCAGTAAAAGCAGCAAAATTAAGAGTTTTATTTATTCATCTGACTTCTTAATATATATCTATTGCAACATCTTGTAGGCACATAAATAATATAAAAGTAAAAAACACTAATTATAATTATAGATTAAAATTATAAATGCAATGAGGCACAACAAATATGAGAAGACAAAAATATGCTAAATGCCCAAAGGTACTAAGAAAACCAGATTGGGTGGTGGCTGATCATATATAATTTTTAAAGCATATTCATATTACTTAAGCTTTTACTCTTCCCAAGGAAGAAAAACCTAAGCTCTTTCTCCCTGTACAGGTGATTTTGTATTTTTCTTTAAAAAATATACTTGGAGGTATTCCAATAGGTTATTTTGAGCATATAAATAGAATGTGATAATACCATCTATTTTTCATGTGCTGATAATCACCTACTGAAAAAAAAAAAAGTAAAGCAGGAGATATAGTGACTAAATTGTTTTTTTAGTGAAACAATGAAAAAACTATTCTTTGAAATAAAATATTCACGTAGGTGAGGTAAATTATCTCTTCCAAGCAGCTTTAAGTATGTTTATTCTTCTCTCAGTGCCCTGAATAACAAAATTCAGACACCTTAAGAGAGCAAATTAACTGCATATGGGATGGCACTTTGTTTCAGAACAACATAGTTTTACTTGTGAGGTTGAAGCTCTTCACATGCTCGGACAACTTCGCCAGTGACTTGACAAGCCTTAAATTAATGACAACAATAGATTCTTTTACATTTTGCCTTTGCTTTTCTTCTTTTTATCTTTTTCTTTAATCACTTACTGTTACTGTCTTAAAGACCTAGACACTTCAAACAGATCTGTAGTCGACACTAAAAAATTTAGAAATTCTTTATGGGGTCAAATGTGTTTATGTCTAACTTTTGCTTTTCTCTCGTTTTATAAGCGCTCTCATCGTACAGAACACAGCATTGGAACATGGAATAATGAAAAATAACTGTAACAGAATTCCTTTTACATGGAACTTTTCTTTTGGGATATATATGATTCTTTTTGTCAAAATAATAACACCTATTGAAAATTAAATAGTTACTTCCTCAACAATCATTAAGATTTTGGAATGCAAGTGAAATAAACAGTTTTTTTAAGCCACATGCCCAGGAAATCAGGGATTTTATCTCTGTGTATCTCCCATTAAAGATCAGCAACATTTTTTTTTGTATATAAAACAGATTTTGCATTAATGATCTGGTTTACAATGTATATGAACTGTGACTTGTTAGAAATTAACTTGCCCACATATTACTAGTTAATTAGCTTTTAGTTTTATCTTATTTACTGTATTTGGCACTAATAGAACTATTTACTTAAGTGTAGTTGATGTTTTGTAAAATATTCTATAACAAAGAATTTTTACAAAGTCAAACTTGGCAATAACTCCATTATTCCAAATCGATGAGTTTTTAAATTGCTTTCACAAATTCATTAATTCTAAAGTAGATATTGGGCTCTTCGTGTTCATCAGATGCTGTGGATATCTGCCAAGTGGATCTCAGTCCTTTCCTTCAGAGGAGTTCTCATGTGGATTGGGAGATACCGCTAAGTAGCAATGCAATAAATGCAATTCTGAGGCGGCATGCAAAGTTCAGTGATGTCCAGAGGCTGGAAGGTCACGAATGTATCCACAGAGGGAGCATCTTCTCTGTTGAAAGTCAGAGGTTGACTGATTTACTGTGTAAAACAACCGTTAGAAGAACATTCTATTCAAAGACGTCAATATGCAAAGGCATTAGGGAATCAAAATACAATTCGGAAGAAACTTAATAAAATGATTAAAATCACTGATGAAGTCAGCCTACATATAATATTGCTTAGTTAACCCAGAACTTAAGGGTTAAATGGAGGTGAGATTGAGATCAGAGTTTGGTAGATATAGTGATGAAAGTCTTCTAAACGCAGGGTTTCCAAAAGACCAAAAGGATATCAGAACTTCAGGTGAGCTTGAAATAGTTCATAATTTCAAGGAAAGGTCAAAATGGCCACAGAAAGGGAATAGGATGTTTCAAATATATAATCAGTCTGGGGAGTGGGAAACTGCCCTAATTTTAAAGCCAAAACAGTTAACGGAAGTGAAACTTACAAGAAGTCTGCATTTAAGGAAATGGGGTTACCAGGAAGAGAACAGCAGTCTTCTACATTCTGGTTAACTGAAAATGAATCATTCATTCTTTTGTTTTGGGAAATCTGTGCTTAATTTTAGATGATTTCATCAGTGGCATGCATTTGGCTTGCATTTCTTAGTACTGTGAGAAAGCTCTAGCATTCAGCATAAGTCAGCTCAGTGGTGGCAGTACTCTGCCCATTGGAACTATGTTTATGAAGTGAGTTACTGTGGCAGGAATGTGTGGGAGGAACTAGGTGGAGAACTTATCATGCAACTCAGATCTATTCCCAGCTTTCCCAGGTGACCTTGGGAAGGTCCTCTACCCTCTTCAGGCCTGAGCTTCTTCTCTCTGACGCATAGAAAATTTTGTTCCTGAATTATAGAAAATGACCAAAACTCATGTCCTTTGAAGAAATAATCCCAGGATAATGGAGGATTTGAGAGGGCTTTGAAGTCTTTATATAGTGTTTTAAAAATTTCAATATAAAGTGTATCATTCAATCAAGACAGGATTAAGAGTTATACTGACATAAAACTAATTTTATTGGATTGAAATTTTTATTTTATAGTTTAATATCTTGACATTTTTAATGTGGCATTTTGTGGTCCCACAGAAGTGGCCTTGCAATCCTATACAGTTTATTGTAGTGGTAAAAATTCAGCCTCTATAGCTAGATTCTCTAGGGTTCAAATCTCAGCTCTACCACTTGACCTTGGACAAGTTAGTTAACTTCTCTGCCTCAGTTTGCTCATCTGTAAAATGGGAATGACACTAATAATCCCTACCTCACAGGATTGTTGTGAGGGGAAAAATGCCAATGAATGTAAGGTGCATAGAACATTGCCTGTCACATAGTAAAAACAAAATGCTTTAAATTCAAGAATTTACCTAACCTCTTAGAGTTTCTATTTCATTACCTGAAAGAATAGATTATATCTCATAGGTTGTTAAAAGAATCAAATTAAAAATCTAAGCATAAACAGTAAGCAACATCCAAAGGGAGCAGTTGTGTTTGCCTTCTTCTGTAGCTACTTCCAAATATTGGTGCATTAGCAGACAAAGTGGTGGGACACACTGCCCTGGTAACAAGAGAGGCCCTAACTCAATGCTCATCCTGTCCTACTGATGCATTATTTTCTTAAAGGTAGTCTGGAAATCTCCTTTTATAGATATATTTGAGAGTAGCTGTCCAAATCAACTTCTAAATCAAAAATAATTATTTCCTCTCCCTTTTCCCTTTATATTCTAGGAAGTCATTCTATATAAGGAAGCCAGATAACTTTATTTAGATATTTTTTTTACCAAACTTCAGTTTTACAAAGCTTTAGTTTTAGTGTGGCATGCATAAGAATTTGTACTTGAGAGTAAAGGCTTTCTTGGGTTCAATTCCTGACTACCACTGATTGTGTGGTGATGGGCAAGTTACCTATGTTTTGGTTTCTACATTTGTAAAAAAGGATACTGAGAATAACTTAACCTGTTGAATTGCTCTTTTAAAAGACTCATTATATATATGTATAACTGATTCACTTTGCTGAACACCTGAAACTAACACATTATAAATCAATTATACTCCAATAAAATTTTTTTAAAAGACTCATTATACATAAAAATGTTTACAACTATGAATGGTGCATACTAAGACCTTGATAAATATTAGCTATTGTGGTAATTACTGTTGTTCTTAGTTTTTAGTTGTAGAGTAGATCCCAGCAATAGAGTAAGCTGAAGTTTGTGTAATTTGATGTTGTGCATAAAAATGTTACAAAACAAAACAAATCTAAACTAAATAAAAAATGTTAGCAAACATAGTAGAATGAGGACCTCTGAATATTCTCCCCTCCATAAAAATGAACAATGCAAAAATTGTCAGATTTTTTTTCAGAACTCTAGAAATTAACCAAAAGCTTGACAGAATCTGTAAAAACAGCTGAATTTCAGTAAAAGAAGTAAGTGTTGTGGCTTTTTTTTTTTTTAAAGGAATTCCTTTATTTTTATTATTTATTTATTTATTTATTTATTTTTGGCTGTGTTGGGTCTTCGTTTCTGTGCGAGGGCTTTCTCTAGTTGCGGCGAGCGGGAGCCACTCTTCATCACGGTGCGCGGGCCTCTCACTATCATGGCCTCTCTTGTTGCGGAGCACAAGCTCCAGATGCGGAGGCTCAGTAGCTGTGGCTCACGGGCCTAGTTGCTCCGCAGCATGTGGGATCTTCCCAGACCAGGGCTCGAACCCGTGTCCCCTGCATTGGCAGGCAGATTCTCAACCACTGCACCACCAGGGAAGCCCTGTTGTGGCATTTTAACTTTCCCTATTCCCATGCCGTCCTGCCAAGCTCAGTGGTAGCTTTAAAAACAAATAGCCCATAATCGTGGTGAAAACCAGAAGGCTGGCAGCGTTTGGAAGTGCACAGTGGTGCTGGAGCAACTCCGAAGACCCATCCTCAGAGGACTGTCATTGGTTTGTCTGATGGTTCTTCCTGGCAGGACTGTTTTTACTTGACCTGACTTGGAGTTCACCTAGTGAGAATAGCCTTTTCTCTGGGGCATCCAAAAACAATCAAAGGCAATTGTTAAATATTCTGTTTGCCTGAGATGGTGGTTAAAGGTTGGAGCAAACAACAGGCTAACCAAAACATTTAGGAAAATCTGGGGAATGAGCTGACCCTAAGGCTGACATACTTCTGAGGATCTAGAAGGCTGCATGAATGCATAGGGTTGTTCACATGCCCAGGGCTGTATACATGTTAAGAAAAAACCTGAGAAGGATCTAAACCCCTGTATCAGTTTGTTTGGGCTATTATAACAAAAATACCATAAACTGAATGGCTTATAAACAACAAACATTTATTTCTCACAGTTCTAGAAGCTGGGAAGTCCAAGATCATGGCATCAGATTTTTCTGATGAAGGCCTACTTCCTCATAGATGACACCTTCTTGCCATGTCCTCACATGGTGGAAGGGGCAAGGGATCTCTTTTAGGACTTCTTTATAAGGGCACTAATACCATTCACAAGGGCTCTGTCCTCATGACCTAATCACCTCCCCAAAGCCTCACATCCTAATAACATCACTTGGGAGGTTAGGATTTCAACATGTAAACTTGGGGGATACACAAACCTTTAGACCATAGGTTTTCTGTGAGCAGGAAGTAAAGGCAAGGATAGAATTGTCAGTTACCTGTTTGAGTGTTGAATACACACACAGCCTCTTAGCACCAAATACCCATAGCCCCTCAGCAAAGATTGGGAAACTTAATATTTCCATGCGTTTAAGGAAATCTCTGCTCAATCAGTAGCTGACGACTAAGATAACTGAGCAGAAACTTCAGTGACATGACAAAGAACACATACTTTACAGATTAGTTCCAAAAAGTCAATAATAAACAACCACAACAAATAGACACAACAGCAAAGATCAGGGACAGAGGAGAATCTGATCTCCTGAGTTGGCACAATGTATTGTTTAAAATGTCCAGGTTTCAAAACAAATGCTATGAGATATGCAAAGAAATATGAAACTATGGCCCATACACTGGAAAAAATTCAATAGAATGGTCCTTGTGGAAGCATAGATGTTTAACTTACTAGACAAAAATTTTAAATCAGCTATTTTAAAAATGCTTAAATAACTAAAGAAAGCTTTTCTAAAGAATTAATGAAAGTTTGAGAATGATGTCTCAGTAGAGAATATCAGTAAGAAGGTAGAACTTATTTTAAGAAAGAATAAAATAGAACATCTGGAATTGAAATGTACAATAGATGAAATAAAAAATTCACTAGAGAAGCTCAATAGCAGATTTGAGCCAGCAGAAGAAACAATCAGCAAATTTGAAAGTAAACCAATTGAGATTATCCAGTCTTAGGAACAGAAAAGCAAAAGAATGAAGTAAAATAAAAAGAGCCTCAGACTTGTGGGATACCATCAAACACATTAACATATGTATAATGGCATTCCTAGATGTAGAGGAGAGAAAAGGGCAGAAAGAATATTTGAAGAAATTGTGGATAAAAACTTTTCAAATTTGATGAAAAAGATTCATTGACACATCCAAGAAGCTCAAAGAGATCCATACCTAGACACATCATAATCAAACTTTCAAAAGCCAAAGACTAAGAGAGAACACAGAGAGTATCAAGAGAGAAGCAACTCATCAGGTGCAAGAGATTCCTAATAAGACTAATAACCAATTTTTCATCAGAAACAATGGATGCCACAGGCAATATAAGAATATATTCAAAGTGCTGAAAGAAAAAGACTGTTAAACAATAATTCTATTTCTAGCAAAACTGTCCTTCAAAGATAAAGGAGAAATTAAGACATTCATAGATAAGCCATACTGAGAGTATTCATTGCTAGCAGACCTCCCCATAAGAGACCATAATGGAAGCCTTCAGTATCAAATGAAAGGACACTAGATAGTAATTCAAATCCAAATGATGAAATAAAGAGAACTGGTAGGGGTAACTACATAGGTAAATATTTTTTAAATGTGTGAATGTATTTTTGTTGGGAGTTTTCTTTCATAACCAATTTAAAATAAAACTGCATAAAGCAAAAATTGTAAATCTGTGTTGATAGTAATATAATATATAAAGATGTAATTTGTATATGAGCACAAAGGAGGGGGAAGAAAATGGATTGTATAGAAGTGAAGTTTTTGTATAATATTGTAATTAAGTTGGCATTAATCTGAACTAGATTTTTATAAGTTAAAATGTTAATTTTAATTCCCAGGACAACCACTAAGAAAATAGCTACAAATATATAGTAAAAGAAACAACAAGGAAAATAAATTGTATACTAGAAAATCCCCACTTAGCCCTAAAAAAAAGGTGGTATTGGAGGAATAGAAAAACAGTAAAGAAATAAATAACAAAATGGCAGAGTTAAATCCTATCTTATTAGTAATTACATTAAGTGTAAATGGATTAAATATTACAACTGAAAAGAAGAGACTGGCATAGTAGATATTTTAAAAACTCATCCAACATTATGTTGTGTACAAGAGACACCATTTCAGATTCAGACACAAATATGTAAAAATAAGAATGAAAATATATATACTCCACAAACATTAATCAAAAAGGAGCTGGAGTGGCTATACTAATAGCAGACAAATTACACTCTAAGACAAAAATTGTTACTAGCGACAAAGAAGAACATTTTTATAATGGCGAAATGGCAACCCATCAAGAAGGAAAACAACTAAAACATATAACATCAGAGCCTGAGGTATATGAAGCAAAACTGACAGAATTGAAGAGGGAAATGGACCATTCAACAATAATAATTGGAGACTCTAATACCCCATTTTCAATAAGGGATAAAACAGCTAGACAAAAGACCAACAAAGAAATAGAAGGCTTGAACAACACTGTACATGAACTAGACCTAGCAGATATCTATGGAACATTCTATCCAACAACAGAATACCCATTCTTCTCAAGTGCACATGGAATATTCTCCAGAATAGACCATATCTCAATAAATGTAAAAGGACTGAAGTAATACAAAGTATGTTCTCAGACCACAATGGAATGAAATTGGAACTCAGTAACAGAAGGAAATTCAGAAATCCACAAATATGTGGAAATTAAACAACATGCTCCTAAATAATCAATAGGTCAAAGAAGAAATCACAAGGGAAATTAGAGAATACTCTGAGATAAATGGAAATGTAAATACAACATATTGAAATTTGTGGAGTTCAGATAAAATAGTGCTTGTAGGGAAATTTGTAGCTACAAACGCTTAAATTATAAAAGAAAAAAGATGTTAATTCCACAACCTTCTACCATCAGACATTAAAAAAAGAAAACTGAGCCTAAAACATACAGAAAGAAGGAAAAATGAATACTAGTGTGAAAATAAATGAAATAAACAATAGAGAAAATCAATGAAACCATGAGTTGGTTCTTTGAAAGATCAATTAAATTGACAAACCTTTAGCTACAATGACCAAGAATACGAGAAAGGACTCAAATTAGTAAAACCAGAAATGAAAAGAGGGAATATTACTACTGGTATTACAGACATTAAAAAAAAAAAGATTATAAAGGAATATTAGAATAATCGTATGTTAACCAATTAGATAAATTAAAGGAACAAATTCCTAGAAAGACACTCAAAGAACTGAAACTGACTAAAGAATAAATTGAAATCCTGATTAAATAAACAAACTGAAAGAAAATGAAGGAAGAAAGAAAGAAAAGAAAGAAAGAAAGAAAGAAAGAAAGAAAGAAAGAAAGAAAGAAAGAAAGAAAGAAAGAAAGACAGAAAGAAAAAGGAAAAGGAAGAAAGAAAAAGAAAGGCAGAAAAAATACACGGAAAATGTGGTCTTTTTTTCTGTTAATTTGCTTATTTTCCTAAACTTGTTGTGTCCAACTTTTTAAAGAGGTCATCTTTGTTAACTGAGTATTCTGGTTTGTTTGTGTCCAGCTAATTTTTGAGATAAAATGTCTCCCTTTGTTGCTGGCCTGCACCATATTGATAACTACTCAAAGTGCTGTCTATTGTTTTCCTAATGTTGTCATCTGCTAACTAGAAAATAGAGAACATGCCCAGGCTTATGACTGGGAAAGGAATACCACCCTCATACCGGAGTCTTTCATTTTAAGGTAGCTTATCCTTAAAATGTGATATCCAAAATATCAACAATAAGCTCTTCCTTTCAGTTTTTACAGTGGTTTACAGGTATATGAAATGATAAAGTATGTCTTCACAGTAGTCATTCCTCATAGCAGCAGGTGTGATTTTTATTGTGACATAAACTGGACATATACTTCTGATTTAAATGAATGATTAATATTTTATACTTGGCTCCCCATGGTATATTTGAAATTAATTCAAGAACCTGTGGAACTCTACTTAGCACAATCATTTATTCACTTTTCCTGCAAGCAGAGGCCCAAGCATAGAATAAATATGATGTCTGGACTGAAAGTATACTCTTGATAAATACAGTTTTTAAGTAATATACCATTATTTTAAATGTGCTTTCAAAGACCATTTCACTTTCCTAGACTGAATAGCAACAATGATGAGAGAGTGCACTTGAGTATCAATTCAGAAAAGCAGATGATTATCCTCCAGAGGAAGTTGCAGGTGTTTTTATTTCCTGTTTTTTATTTCTATGGCCCTTTAGCTAACTGTAACTGCCACTTTAGTGCTTGGCCAGAAAGCTGTTATAGCAATCAATCAAACAAAAAAATGGGTAAGTTAATTAATATTTTTTGCTGAGAACTATTTAAAAAAATTATAGCAAAGCAATTTTGATTTTCAACAGTCCTACTCGCCACCTGCATTTAGCAAAACTCTTGACATCAGTCTGGGTTGCTAAGCAATAAAATATCTCTGCCATGACTCCAGAGTCCCCGGGATCATTCCATTATTTTGTCATTCAGGCATGTCACACAGCTTGATGTGGGCCTCCAGTTCCTACACACTCAGAAATGTAGGCCTGCTGCTCCTATATAAAGAGAATGGTGGGACAGAGAGATGATTAAAAGGTTAGGAGAGCAAGGCTGCGTAAAGCTCAGAATTGGGGGGATGCACTTTTGAAATGAGAAATAAATCATTATAAACTCAGCAGCTTCATCCCTTTAAAATGTAGATAATTCTCACACCCAGCAGAAACTCACCACACTTAGGGGTAATTATACTAACTTTGCTATCTTAGCCATACTTCTCAGATAAAATATGATACGTTTTGTAAAATCTTCTATAGTATTTTCTATTTATCAAAGGGTTGTCCTGTACATTTGATCATCAGATATGTTCAAGTCCTGACTTCAGTGAAGATAGGAAAGACTGGTGAGAGTCCTGTGCTAATTTAAAACTTATTGCTGGTAGGCTGACTAGTTTAAGAAGCCTCCAACTATTAGAATCATATGTAATTATTTATTTAAGAACAATTTTGTTTTTTTCTTTATACCTGTGTTAGATTCTGTGAAAGTACTTCTCTTACTGACTTTATCTTGCAATATAGGTACAGTTATTTACTTCTACATTTTTTGACCTATAAAAAGGAAAATGGGTCCTTTCACACTGACTTATTGAGGTTTTTGAAAATGGGTAAGACTTTCTCTGAGTTACAGGAATAAAGAGTAAAGAATATGTGAAACGTAAATTTGAGTATCTTTTTCAAATTAGTAACTGAGTTCTTTTGAAGAATTAATTTATGCTACATAGCATAGATTGGTCTTGAAGAGATGAACTTAACCATATTAGATACAACTGAGATGAAAAAGAATACAATTCCCCCAAACTCCTTGACCTCACCTTCTGAGGTTAGTTTTCTAATATGTAAAATAGTAGGTTTGATGAAGATAATCTCTTAAAACTTTCTCATCTGCAATATAGGAACTGAAGCAAAGAGTTAAAGTAGCTTTATTCAATATGGTAAATTCAGTCAAATCAAAGATAAAAATTCTGCTCCATGACTGTTTGATTACCTCTATTTATACCATGTTTTAATTTGTCATCAAAAAATCTGAAGGCATTCTATTTCAGACATTCTCAATATTCTGACAGTGTGCAGGCAGAGAGGTGAAGTGCAGCCATGGAGTGAAATGATCAAGAAGTAAAGTGACCTCCTCAAGATCACAGAGCCAGAAAGTGTAAACCTAAGATTCAGACTGGCTCCTTCTGAAAGCCAGGCCAGAGGTTTTCACAGTATAACACTCTTCATTATACAAGAAGATATATTCCAGTATCCTCATTTTTCAGCTAAAAAAACTGAGCCTTAGAGTTGTAAAATGACTTACCCCAAGGATGACTACAGAATGAAGACTAGAATCTACACTTCCTGACTTCCATTCTGGAGCTCCGTCTGTTTACATCATCCAGATTTATACCTAATCTTCACTCTTATTCTGTACATTCCATTTTGAAGGATAAACATTATGGGGAAAAAGAGGTGAAAACATTGAGATTTAACAATATCTTTGAACTAAAAATTTAGACAACTTTTTTGAATTATTCAACCTTGAGTTTTTTGTGGTTAATGAATTTTTTCCTCTTAAAGGATAACCCAGTAGATAAAATATCTACCGGTTTGCAGTTGCTGATTACAAAAAGCAGGACCTCAGCCTCACCTTCCGGCAGCTACTTTATGATGCTCCGAAAGGGCTAGAACTTCTTTTTTTTTTTTTTTTTTTTTTTTTTTTAGAATTTTGGTAGGAACTTTATTAATTAATTAATTAATTAATTTATGGCTGTGTTGGGTCTTCGTTTCTGTGCGAGGGCTTTCTCTAGTTGCGGCAAGCGGGGGCCACTCTTCATCGCGGTGCGCGGGCCTCTCACTATCGCGGCCTCTCTTGTTGCGGAGCACAGGCTCCAGACGCGCAGGCTCAGCAATTGTGGCTCACGGGCTCAGTTGCTCCGCGGCATGTGGGATCTTCCCAGACCAGGGCTCGAACCCGTGTCCCCTGCATTGGCAGGAGGGCTAGAACTTCTGTAGTCAAGGCCATTTTGTCAGCTAGCCACTGTAGATGATAATCTCTTGAGCAGTTATTATGTGTGAGGAGTTATGCCATGCTTAGTATGGTAATTTAATTGTATCCTCACAACAACCACATACCATGGGTACTATTAACTCCCTCATTTGACAGGTGAGAAATCTGAAGCACTATGGGATCCCAGGTTTCTTAGCCATTTTTTAACCCAGGTAGGCTGCCTCTAGAGCTGATTCTCTTCCTGAAACTCCACAGCAAACATGTGCTTATACAGTTCCATGTGCTGCGTATTCACATATATGGCAAAAGGAGTAGCTTGAAATAGCTGTGACGCTCCCTTTTAGGGGCTGCAGACTACAAGTGCTTGCCAAGTTTCCAGTTCTCAGCCAAACCTGGGTTATTTTCCATGACTGAGAGACCTCCTCTCCAGCTCATGCTGCTGCATTTTGTGTCATACACCCTAAAAATAGCTGAGCGTATATATAGTTTCACAAAGTGAACAGTTTTGACGTCTTCTCCCCCCTTATTCCTTACTCATAGGAGATCAAACGCAGTGCCAGAGGCCATAGGAAGATCAGATACTCCATTCTCCTCCTCTTTCTTCTCTCTTTGTAGCTTCTCTTCCACAAAACCTTTCTCCCTCTCCTTCTCAGACAAAAACTTTTGTACGTATCGGTGTGTGTGTGTGTGTGTGTCTCCATACACTCAGCTTCTGTAGCCAAATTAGTATCTTTTAACAAAAATAATATTAAATGTCATAACACTGAATCCAATTACCAGTGAGCAACTATAATGAAATTCTATCTATAACAATTTTTATATTTATTTATTTATTTATTTATTTTTAATTTTTTATTTATTTACTTATTTATTTATGGCTGTGTTGGGTCTTCGTTTCTGTGCGAGGGCTTTCTCTAGTTGTGGCAAGCGGGGGCCACTCTTCATCGCGGTGCGCGGGCCTCTCACTATCGCGGCCTCTCTTGTTGCGGAGCACAGGCTCCAGACGCACAGGCTCAGTAGTTGTGGCTCACGGGCCCAGCCGCTCCGCGGCATGTGGGATCTTCCCAGACCAGG
The DNA here is from genome assembly GCF_965194805.1 of Balaenoptera borealis. Taxonomy (NCBI): domain Eukaryota; kingdom Metazoa; phylum Chordata; class Mammalia; order Artiodactyla; family Balaenopteridae; genus Balaenoptera; species Balaenoptera borealis. The sequence continues at coordinate 114,465,861 of NC_138873.1, read as the reverse complement.
GCTCGAACCCGCGTCCCCTGCATTGGCAGGCAGATTCTCAACCACTGCGCCACCAGGGAAGCCCAACAATTTGTATATTTATTATTGTCAAAGGAAGTTATGTTCCTTGAAGAAACTGCAGATATGCATGAAGATAGAAAAATCATTAATAATACCACTGACAATTTAGAATAATTATTGTTAACTCATTGACACACACCAATCTAGACTCACACTGTGGCTCATGATTAACGTGCATTTTTCTTTTTCTGTTTTTCCTTTTTACATTTCAGTTTGAGAACTTTCTATTGACCTGTCTTTAAGTTCCTTGATCCTTTCCTCAGCCATGTCAAGTCTCCTGATGAGCCCATTGAGAGCGTTCTTCATTCCTGTTACTGAGTTTTGATTCCTATCATCTCCTTTTGACTTAGAGTTTGTACCTCTTTACTTATATTATTCATCAGGTTTTTTCATATTATCTACTTTTTCCATTAGAATATCACTTTAAACTCTCTGATTATTCCACCATCTGTGTCATATCTGAGTCTAGTTCTGATGATTGCATTTTCTCCTCCAAGTGTTTTTTCTTGCCTTTTGGCATGTCTTGGCTGGACCTGTTGTTTCAGGTAGTAGGCACTGGGGTAATAGGCATTGTGTGAGGATTGATGTTAATCTGGCTAGGAGTTGGGCTGTGTTTAAAGTTTAATGTAGCTACAGGTATCATTGTCTTATATTCCTCAATTGTCTTTGTTTTTGGCTCCCCTCTTGACTTTTGGCTTCCCTAAGTACTCCTACTCAGAAAATCTATGTTTTGTAACTTCTTTGGCTGTAAAACACTGTTATTATCTTGGAATCCTGTTGGTATGGTGGTAGGGTATATGGAAGAGGTAGTGTTCTATAATCTTCTGATTAAATTTCAGGCTTTTAGGGGGCCCATCTGTTGGGACCTTCATAAGTCTAGTAATGTAGATTTTATCTCCCCTTCCTCCTATTCCCTTCCCTAGTTGCAATGTTCTCAATCTATTTCCTTGAAGCTCTGATCCCTGTTGACTATTCTTTTGCTCCTCTCTTAGGTGAGGGGTTGGAATGGAGAGGGATTCCCTCTTCCTGACGGGATAGAGCTTCAGAATTGAGCTTTGACAAAGTCCTTTACTGTGGAGAGTGAGCCTTCATTATGGAAAAGACTCTTGGCTTATTTCACTATGGTTATTTTCTACTCTTGCTATGTCAGAGCCAAGAGAAGATCTTATCATATTCTCACTGTGAGGACCTGGTGGAGTTCTTTAAGGAAAATTCACAAAAGTGCAGTGGGGTCCCCTAAGACAGTGGCCCTAGGAGTTTCTCACTCTCAAAGCTAATCAACATTCAACATCCAGAAATTAATAAAAATTATCATGTAATTCTAAACAGTTTATGGTCCCAGAAGCTTCTTTTCCAGATCTCCATTGCTGTATCTCTCTATATGCACCCAAAGCTCCAAATTTAAGTTACCAGTGTGTCCTATGACCAGAGTTCCCTGATGGGTCCAAACAAAAATCATTGATTTTCAGTTGTTCAGCATTTTCTTGTTGTAAGGACAGGAGTAATAACTTTTAAGCTCTTTTCATTTGGAGCGCTATAATGTGTATTTGTCACTTAAAAATATATCCTGAAGATTTCCATGTCACCACATAATCTCCTACAACAACATATTTAATGACTATGTATCATTATATTGTGTAAATTTATATTGTTCATTAAACCATTCAACTCTTTTTGGGCATTTTTCACTCTTCTAATGAGAACCATCATGAACATCTTTGAAACTAACTAAATATGTTCACATTGATTATTTCCTCAAGAAAATTTACTATAAATAAGATTTATAAGCCAAAAATCTACATTTTCAGTCTATTTTTAAAAATTGCCAAATTGCTCTTAAGTTTGTTTATAACTGCTTGTACTCCTAGTCATCAAGAGACTCTGATTTCTTGCATCCTTACCAGCATTGGATAAAGTGTTTTCTACATTTCCACTTTTGTGTTTTATGTTCTTATATCAATTTACATTACTCTGATTATTTAGGAATTCGGGTATTTTTATTATATTTTAATATACTTTCTACTATTTTTTGTTTGAAATTGCCTGATTTAATTGTCCATTTATATAAGTTGCTCAAATTTTTTGACTATTCAGAATTTAAAATTTTTTCTTATTAAAACTGATCAATTCTTTTCTTTTAAATTTTCTTTGCATTTTTTTTTTGTCTTTAATATCTGAACATACCCTTTGAATCTGAAGTTAAAACAGAACACAGTTAATAAACAGTGAATACAGTTTAAGAATACTTTGCCATGGGTTATGAAGTGTGCCTTTCTTAGGTTGGCAAAGATTACACTATAGACTCAGCTAAGCCTGGGAAAAGAGTAGCTCTCCTTACCCTAAATCTGAAATTATCCCTATTTTCTCATTATGTCCACATCATGCATAAATCATTGTACAGTAGGTAGCATGCCTTTTATTACAGGGCCTCTACTTTTCAATTTTATAAGATTTGCTATCTAATAAATATCTACAGCGTTCGCTGTGTTGAGCCACTGAAAGCATTGGGCCTTATACTAGTGCAGTAATAATACAGAATTAAACAACAAAAAGATAAGGTGAAATGTGGTGGAAAGCAAGTCAGTTTGGTGGTGGAGATTAAACATATATGCCATGCTTTTACTATTTTGTGAACAATTTAATCTGAAATGAAGTTTAAAGTCTCCCAATAGCTTAAATATAGGTCAGCTACAATAGTAGATATTGATAACTGAAACTGGGGGAGGGCAATGTGTTTTCTATTATCTCTGGCAATAACTGATAAAGAATTAATAAATAAAATTTTATTTTGTTTTTATTTCGTTACTCAAATCAGGCCTGTTATTCTGTATATTAGATTTTGCTTATCAAGTGAGAAAGTGAATGAAAGAAAAATGTTCAGATGATGAATCTCCAAACATAGGCATAGGGTAGCAGCTTTGGTATGTATGAAATGGGCTTTTGTGCACTTTGGAGTAGATTGTATTACTTGGTTAGGAGCCTATAAATTAAAGCCACTGAATGTAATCAAAATGCTTAATGCCTTTTAGAATGAAGTAAAAAACATTAAATCTAAGAGATATCTTTTTTTTTTTTAATAAGTTTATTTATTTATTTATTTTTGGCTGTGTTGGGTCTTCGTTTCTGTGCGAGGGTTTTCTCTAGTTGCGTCGAGCGGGGGCCACTCTTCATCGCGGTGCGCGGGCCTCTCACTATCGCGGCCTCTGTTGTTGCGGAGCACAGGCTCCAGACGTGCAGGTTCAGTAGTTGTGGCTCACGGGCCCAGCCGCTCCGCGGCATGTGGGATCTTCCCAGACCAGGGCTCGAACCCGTGTCCCTGCATTGGCAGGCAGATTCTCAACCACTGCGCCACCAGGGAAGCCCTAAGAGATATCTTTTATTCTACAATTTATGTCTTAGTTAATACTTAGTGATTACTCTGAATAGTCAAACTATTCTGATTAACATTCAAGTGAAGTTTAAATAGATATGTGTGCAGTATGAAATAAAAGCATCTGCCTGCATCTGAGATTATTTCCTCTAGGTAAGTTCCAATAAATTGAATTTATGGATCAAAAAGTATGCAAATTCTCACCTCTTACCCCATTTCCTCACTAGATGATGAACATTTTGAAGTCAGAACTCTGTCTCAATTGTGTGTAAACCCCGTTACCTAACAATCTTACAGGTGAGGAAACTGAGAGAGTTTAAGTAATTTCTCATTTAATGTTTATTGAATAAGTAAATTTGGTAATTTAAAAAAACCTTTGCAACATTGAATAGAAGAAAAAAAAATGAGCTTTCAAAACAGGCCATACAACTTAAGCTATAAATAGTTCAATTTTCTTTAGTTCTTACTCCTACAGTAAAAATATTGATCAATTATTTTTTGTTTTCTTGCATTAATTGTAATTCTGATGTAAAAATGTTTTGAATATTGCTGAAATTAATAATAATATACTACTAAATAAGTATGCCTAAGCACAAATCTTCTTAGAGAAACACACACATCCAAATGCCCACCTAATGGCCACTTTCAAGTGTCATCTCAAATGGCATTTTGAAAAAAATGGAACATTTACTAATTCATCATCGGATGTTTTAACACATCATTCATTTAGTCAGCATTTATGGAGAATATTTTACATGCTTTGTATCTATTATGAGAACCACAAAATAATAGAAAACCTGGTCTCTCTCCTCAAATAAATTACTATGCAATTAGATCTGAAATACAAAAAGTTGAAACGACTGAAGACTGTTATTATAGGTCTAAATATTAATAAATGCAAATAGAAATGTTTCTAATTGAACTCAAATATGCTGACAAGGTGTTGGCTGGAGGAACATATACAGTCAGAAAGTGTTAAGAATGGAAGAATGATTGGAAATTGGCACCTGAGTTTGAGAAGAAATGAGAGTTAACGAATTGGCAAAGCTGTGGGGAGCAGATGTTTTAATTGCAACATTGTTGTATTTAAAAACAGAACGATTGTTGAAAGAACAGTTTTGTAGGAAGCAGAAGCATTATTCACCTGATTAAGTGAGAATGAGGTTGATAGAAAGAATGAGAGGACAATTGATTGAACAACTCCAGTGGTGACCCAATGAGACTTGAGCCTGGGCGATGGGCATCAACAGAGAAAACAAGGATGCTGTCATGGTTGTGGGAAGGGCAGCACACTTCTAGCTTATGTGAATTGGGGGAGAGAGAAAGAAGAAAGTGGAAATAGATGATCTGACAATAACTCTGTGGGAAAAGGATCAGATAGCCTTATATGGAGATAAGAAAGATATTTTGAGACTGCTGATTCTGGATGATTCAATGCGTGTGTGTATGTGTGTGTGCACAACATTTGTATATTTACTTCCTGGAAGAAATAAAAATAATAGCATTCAGTTAATGACTTGAGCACTGAATGGTCTTTTGAGCTAAAATCTTGAGTCATAAAAAATATCATCCTGCTAAATTTACCCTTTATTTTGGCACATGATATGGCTTGGATAATTAACCCTAGCTATTAAATATGTAAAAATGTTTTTCATATAACCAGTATAACTGTGCTTGATGCAATGGAAAATATTATTTAATTCAGAACCACCTAATTTGCATCAAGGACTTATCATTCATTTTTCCCTGCATCTGCACAGAGTTAATCTGTGTTCTGAAGTTATTTGGAACTCTATGTCCTTGAAAGATAACTGAAAAAAAAGTATGAGAAAGTACCATATGGAGACAATGAGGCAAAACTCCAAACTTCAGGCTTCCAAACAATGGGGGAGCCTGATTTTAGGAGAATATGCTAGGTAAATCACCTGTATATTCACAATGTTCTCAATAGCCCTAATGGAAAATTCATATAAAAATGCAGCATCTTCTAGAAATGTCATAGCAAAATTAAGAGATATAAACTGACCAAGTGAACACTTTTAAATTTTTTAAAAATTTAAACAAGACATTTAAATCCTCCTATTTTATTTTTTCCCACATCACTTACTTCTAGCCATCAAGATATTAAACCTCAAACATACTAATTTACTAAAAAGAATTATTTCTCAATTCTCTTAAACTTACCTTACGAAGTACAATATTTTCCATTCAAAATACCCAATTTAAGAAAAGCAGCAGAATGGAGCGCTGGGGCCCAGGTCACACCACCCCAAAATATGCTTCAATTGCACATGAATTATTTTGAATTAAATTTACTTAAGGAAGAGTCAAAGTGAGAGGGATACTCTCACCCTCCTCTCTGTCTCCCTGAAAGCAGAAAATAAATCTCCCATATGAAAGGTGCCCTCCCTGCATCTGGAAGTTTAAGGACACCCTTATCACCAGAGATAGGAAATTTAGGATGAGAAACCTGAATAAATAAATCTTGGTACTTATTTAATTTAGTACACCAAACCCAAACTCTGTTTAGAATCTTCACTAATTAAGCACCCAAAACCCAAGTTCTTTGTTCTGTTAATTCCTCACAAATTTATTGTTTCTTTGTCTAAAAAGTAAAAAGCTGCCTGCTTTGGCCACTTAGGCCCCATTTTTATGAGACCTCCATGTGCACAAATTCAATTAGTTTCTTTTTCTCCTGTTAGTATGTCTTGTGAATTTTATTATTAGATCAGCCACAAGAACTCAAGAGGGGTAAGGGGGTAACTTCTCCCTCCCTGATGGGAGTTATTTCTAACTGTTTATTGAAAGTAAGAGAAAAGGCTATGGAGTTCTGTTATTGGTTGTGAGTGAGGCCTTGGTCATGAGCATGAAGGTAATAGACAAAGATAATTGTGGGAGGGGATAAAAAAATGATGAGAATGCAAATGGCAGACATGTGGGGAAAAGGAATCTGCATCTGACAGACTGACTCGAAGTTTCAATAACACCTGCCACAGCCAATGAACACCATCCTGTTAACATGATGGCAACCTTGGCACTGCCATCTCAGATCCAGTCAGCCATCTCCAGTACAGTTGTACAGGTAACTTCCTCACAAGTAGATTTTACTTTACGTTATCAGTGCTGACAACAGTAATGGAATATACACACTTTTTCCTTTTAATTTGTGATATTCTCTGGGATTTCTGCTTGCGTGTGTGGATGCTCAAAATGGATGTCTTGTCAAGTCATGCACAAATCTGAACTAATCTTGCAAAAATGCTAGCTGTTCATCTCCTCCAGAGAACACGACACTGGGTAAAAGGACGAGCAAACCGTACTGTCATATTAGGATTGTATTTTCAGGGAATAAATCAATAACAGAGAAACGCAGACTCTTATTAAGGTTGTCTAAAAAAGATGATAGAGTTAAAAAAATATAGTTGTCAAGAGTGAAATAATAGTGATGAAATTTATTTCCTTAAGTAGGGAATGAAACTTCATTTCAAATGTCAATGGGAAGAATGAGAAAAAATTATCATTATTTCTACTATACTTGATAATATACATAGAAAATCAGATTATCAGTTGGAAAATGTTGGTGATTAATTAATATGAGTATTCAATAAAATGACTGGGTAAAAAGTGAACAATTGATCTTCATAATTCATGGTTTCAGCATTTGTGAATTCACCTACTCAATAAGATTTTTTTTGTAATCCCAAATCAATAAATGCCATGTTTTTGTGGTCATTCGTGGATATTCACAGAGTGGCAAAAAATTTGAGTCATCCAACATGCACATTCCCAGCTGAGGTTCAACAAGCTGATACTCTGCCTTTTTGTTTCAGTTCTCAAACTGTAAATGTGTCCTTTTTGTCATCTATTTAGTGCCATTTTGGGGGCATTTTTGTACTTTTCTTTGATTAACTGTCTTTTCACTGTTTAAAATGGTTCTGAAGCATAATGCAAAGCTGTTGTCTACTGTTCTTAAGTACAAGAAGACTGTGAAGTGTCTTATGGAGGAAATACATATGCCAGATAAGCTTTATTCAGGCATGAGTTATAGTGCTATTAGCTGTGAATTCAATATTAGTGAATCAATAATATATGTTAAATAAAGTGTCTTTAAACAGAGACATATAAAACAAGGCTAAGTGTTGATTGGTTGACAAAAATGTCGTGACCAGAGACTTTCAGGAACCTTACCCTGTATTTCCCCTGGGAGCAATTTTTCAGTATTTGCTAATTCAGTGTTTGTGGTGAATTTATACAATATAACTACTGAATGAATAATGGGAATCATTTGTATACAAAAATAGATCTTATTAAATAACATGTTTGAAAGTGTAATATAAAAATATTCAACTAATATTCAACTAAGATTCAACAAAACTATACTAAATTTAGTAATGAACTTAACTCACTTTGGTAGTATGATGTTCTTTGTTCTTTTGTCCTTTAGAATTTAAGTTGCCTGGGGACAGATAATATCAGATTCTGTTCTACAACCCCAGCTCTAGAATAATGTTTGGCACCTATAAGGAACCTAAGAAGTTGTTGTTATTGTTGCTTTTCCATGGAGATTTTGCCTGCATTTATTTTATTTCTGTTTTATACTGACTGCAGAATTACTGAAAAACTGAATGATAAGATTTAAAAATTGCACAAGAAAAGAGTAGTTATAAGAGCAATGGAAAAATTTTAATAAGAAATATAGATCAATTTAATACACACACATTCTATAAATTAAAATACAACAAAAATTAATACACAAAGAACAGTTTGCAAAGCAATAAATAGAAATACATGTGACTGAAAATGGGTTAAGTTTATTCATATACATAAAGCTCATATGAATAAATGAGAAAACTGCAATCTCAATTAAACAAATGAGAAAAAGTAGACTATTTACACAAAGGGAAATTCAAATAGATAAGAGTAGAAAATTTCAACTTCATTTATATGCTGAAAATTAGAATGGAAACATATCTCAACCTTATAAAGACCATAATGTGATAAACCCACATCCAGAATTACACTCAGTGACTCTAAATCAGGAACAAGACAAGGATGACCACTCTTGCCACTTTTATTCAATATACTACTGGAAGTCCTAGCTAGAGTAATTAGGCAAGAAAAAGAAATAAAAGGCATCAAAACCAGAAAGGAAGAAGTAAAGTTGCCTCTGTTTGTGGATGACTTAATAAATATAGAAAATTCTAAAGATTCCACTAAAAAACTGTTAGAGCTAATAAATGTATTAAGTAAAGTGGCAGGATAAAAAATCAACATACAAAACTAACTTTATTTCTATACACTAACATGAACTATCAGAAAGAGAAATTAAGAAAACAATTCCATTTACAAGAGCATCAAAAACAGTAAAATACTTAAGAATAAATTTAACCAAGGAGGAGAAAATCTGATATACTGAAAACTATAAGACATTAATAAAGGAAATTGAAGATGACAGAAATAACTGAAGAGATATTCTATGTTCATGAATTGGAATAATTGTTAAAGTGCCCATACTACCCAAAGTAAACTATGAATTCAATGCAAATCCTGTAAAAATTCCAATGGTATTTTACACAGCAATAGAAAAAACAATCCTAAAATTTGTATGGAACCACAAAAGACCCTGGATAGACAAAGTATTCTTGAGAAAAAAGAATAAGCTGGAGGCATCATACTTTCTTATTTCAAACTATAATATATTGTACATATTACAAAGCTATTGTAATAAAAAAGAGTATAATACTGGCATAAAAGCAGACACATAGGGGCTTCCCTGGTGGCGCAGTGGTTGAGAATCTGCCTGCCAATGCAGGGGACACGGGTTCGAGCCTTGGTCTGGGAAGATCCCACATGCCACGGAGCAACTAAGCCCGTGAGCCACAATTACTGAGCCTGCGCTTCTGGAGCTGTGCTCCGCAACAAGAGAGGCCGCGACAGTGAGAGGCCTGTGCACCGCGATGAAGAGTGGCCCCCACTTGCCGCAACTAGAGAGAAAGCCCTCGCACAGAAATGAAGACCCAACACAGCCAAAAATAAATAAATAAATAAATAAATAAATAAAATTTTACAAAAAAAAAAAAGCAGACACATAGACCAGTGGAACAGAATTAAGAGATCAGAAATAAACCCATGCTTATATGGTCAACTAATTTTTGACAAAGGAGTTGTGAATATACAATGGGAAATGAATAGTCTCATAAATAAATGATGTCAGAAAAACTGGATAACCATAGGCAAAAGAGTAAAATTGGACCCATACTTACACTATACACAAAAATCAACTCAAAATGGATTAAAGACTTGGACATAAGATCTTAAACCATTAAACTCCTAGAAGGAAAAAAAAAAAGGAATAAGCTCATCAGCATTGGTCTTTGCAATGATTTCTTGGGATTTGACACCAAAAGCAAGATAACAAAAGTAGAAATAAACAAGTGAGACTACCTCAAACTTAAAAGCTTCTGCACAGCAAAGAAAACTATCAATGAAATGGAAAGCAACCTACCACATAGGAGAAAATATTTGCAAATCAAAATATATTAGAACTCATACAACTCAATAGCAAGAAAACCTCAAACAATTGATTAAAAACTGGGCAGAGGTTCTGAAATTTCCCAAAAAGACGTACAAATGAACAACAGGTACATGAAAAAATGCACAACATCACTCATTATCAGGGAAATGTGAATCGAAACCATAATGAGATGTCATCTCAAATCTGTTAGAATGCTTATTACTAAAAAGTCAAGAGATAAATGCTGGTGAGAATGTGAAGGAAAAGGAACCTTTGTGCACTGTTGGTGGGAATGTAAATTAGTACAGCCACTATGGAAAACAGTATGGAGTTTCCTGAAGAAATTTAAAAAATGAACCACCATATAATCTGACAATCCCACTTTTGGGTGTATATGCAAATGGAATGAAAGCATTATCTTGAGATATCTGTACTCTCATGTTCATTGAAGTATTATTCACAATAGCCATAGTATGGAAACAATCTTAAGTGCCCATCAATGGATGAATGAATAAAGAAAATGTGGTTATATATAGACTGGAATGTTATTTAGCCTTAAAAAAAGAAAAAAATCCTGCCATTTGTGACAATATTTGCCTTCCACAAACTTGGAGGGCTTTATGCTAAGTGAAATAAGCCAGATAGAAAAAGACAAATACTGCATGATATCATTTATATGTAGAATAAAAAAAGTCAAACTTATAGTAACAGTAGAGAAGCTGAAACTTGGGAACAAATTCTATTCCAGTAAAGTGTACTGACTATGCAAATCATGTTATAGCCATTTGATGGAAAAGTATGCATCCATTAAAAACAATGTTTATAAATTTTTAAACACATGAGGAAGTGCTTAGGTCAGCATATGTGTTACCAAATCAAACTTAAGTCTGTTCAATTTCTCTCAGCAAAGCTAATCTACTGACAACAGGTTTTGGTGGAGGGAAGTGCAGTGTTTGTTACAAGGCCAACCAAGGAGTACGGGTGGTTAATGCTCAAAAAAGACCTAAACTCCCCAGTGCCTTTCAGGGAAGAGTTTTTAAAGATGGGTGAGGGAGAGGGTTGCAGGGTGCCTGATCAGCTGGATATTCTTCTGATTGGTAGGTGATGAGGTAGCAGGGTAGTATTTGGGGAGTTAATATCATCAACCTTCTGGTTCCAACAGGTCTGGGGTCTACATGCTGGTGGTCAGCATGCAATTAACTTCCTCCACCTGGTGAAGGTTTCAGTATCTGCAAAACAACTCAAGGATATGGCTCAGAATATTATCTATAGACCTTGAAAAGGAACTAAAAGTCCTTAACTTTGTTTAAAGGCCAAACTATCATTATTTCGTCTTGCTTAACTGTTTTCCTTTGTTTCCGCATTTCCTCATTTCTCTGATTAAATTTGCTCTTTGGAACTTGGGGGAGGCTTAGAAGACTAAAGTTTTTCAACAAACAAGAGGCAGGGACTTCCTTGGTGGAGTAGTGGTTAAGAATCCGCATGCCAATGCAGGGGACACGGGTTCGAGCCCTGGTCCAGGAAGATCTCACATACCGTGGAGCAACTAAGCCCCTGTGCCACAACTACTGAGCCTGCGCTCTAGAGCTCACATGCCACAACTACTGAAGCCCATGTGCTTAAAGCCCATGCTCCACAACAAGAGAAGCCACCGCAATGTGAAGCCCATGCACCGCGACGAAGAATAGCCCCCGCTTGCCGCAACTAGAGAAAGCCCGTGTGCAGCAACAAAGACCCAATGCAGCCAAAAAATAAATAAATTAATTAAAAAAAAAGAAGAAGCAAATGGAAGACATGCTGGGGGGGGTGGGGGGGGGTGGGGGGGTGGGGGGGGTGGGGGGCTGGGTGTCCCAGTAAGGTCCCGTAAGGTCTTGCCTGGTTACCTATGTATTCTGCAGTACACTAATGATTTGATATAGAAATCAATGTTATGGAGAAAGGTTTCCATTATGAAATAATTTTGAGAAACTCAGGATCAATTGCACACATACAGAAAAGTTTCCTTTTCTGAAGTTTTTCTCAAAGTCTTTTATATGCCATGCATGTTTTTTCATTAACAAAATCACTGACATAAATATCAATAAAGTTATATTCTGAAAGAAAATGAGAGCACACACACACAAACCCCTAAAACTTAAAGTTATAGTAATTATCATTTATATATAATACATATATATATAGTAATATATATGGTATATATTTATATATAGTAACTATCATTAGGCAAATTTTTATAGTTTACAAGTACTTTCTTACAAATGGCTTTACTTTTATAATAAACTTTAAAAATAAGAGTTTTTGAGTAGACTATCTGGACTGAAATCTATGCCCAGAGATCTGTGTCCTTTTTGTTGACCTGAAACAAACAGACTGCCAGATATTTCTCCAAAAAAGATGGGTTTATTCAGGATCAGCAGAGAATTGCAATTTGGGTTCTGCAGCCATGGTGAGATTCTTGCAAGTCCTTACAGGACAAGGGAAAGGGAACATTTTTATAGAGAGGAAAAGGAAGTTGGGAGGGCTGTAGTAAACTAAGAGTCCATGGTTTTTCATTGGCTGAGTCCTTGCCAGGAAAGAAGAGGAGTTTTTCTCCTTCCTGTTGGGCTCTGCTATACTTGTAGGGCACGAGAGCTCCCACTTCTGGGCTCCCAACCCTATTTAATTGAGCTTTTCTGTTTAATTTTTTTATACTTTAGCATATTACTTTGTCTTTTTAAAACTAAATTTCCTTATCTGTAAATTAGGAATCATAATAGTAGTCCATGTCTTATTTTTGGGTAGTTTTACTGATCAAATGAAGACTAAAGCTTTTAGCAGGGAGTAAATAATCTATAAATAGTAGCAATTATTATTATTGCCTCCACATTACCAATAAGATTTAGAGAACTGAAGATTCTAACGCCCTTGACCAATAAATAGAACGAAGATTCAAACTTTTACCTTCTGATTTCAAACTCATTGTATTTGCATTGTGCACAATGCCTTAGAGAATTTGAGGCAAAATGACTTAGAGACAGAAAACTTGAGTATAAACAGAGCATTTTGAAATGGCACTGATTATTTTCCACAATTTTGTTCCTTTGAAGTGTTCCCTTCCCTCTACCTGTGGCTAAAGACACCTTCTTAAGTAAATTCTTTGAGTGCTACTCTCTCCACTCAGCACTGTCTTCAGGGCTTGTTTTATCATCAGTAATTACCAGAGGATGGGTTTTCAGGCCACTGAATTAGCCAAGCTATAGAACTTTGTTCTCTCAGGAAGTGTGTTTTTTTCACAAGATATAGAGGCTTCTTAAAATCTCTGGTTTAAGAGAAGACAGCTAGGTTCTCATCTATGCTTTTGCCTTCAATCTATTGCTTTAAAACATTACCCCATTTCCTTCAGTCTCTGGAAAACTCCACTGTATACTTGTAAGAGAACGAGAATAAAAAAGTAGAATGCCTTGGCATTATCATGAAAATAGTTTTTGTCTTAAGAATCCCTAGTCCAAAGTTTGATAAACACTGATTTAAAATATTTCTAGGGCTTCCCTGGTGGCGCAGTGGTTGCGAATCCTCCTGCCAAGGCAGGGGACATGGGTTCGAACCCTGGTCTGGGAAGATCCTACATGCCGCGGAGCAACTAGGCCCGTGAGCCACAATTACTGAGCCTGCGCGTCTGGAGCCTGTGCTCCACAACAAGAGAGGCCGCGATAATGAGAGGCTCGCGCACCGCGATGAAGAATGGCCCCCACTTGCCGCAACTAGAGAAAGCCCTCGCACAGAAGCGAAGACCCAACACAGCCATAAATAATAAATAAATCAATTAATTAAAATATTTCTAGATATGGTGTAGGAAACAGAAAATATATAAACAAGTAAAATAAGTTTGTTTTGCCCAGTTACAGTGAAGTTCACTTCACCAAAAAATTCAGTTTTAACCTCCAAGTATGTACCAGCCACTATTTTAGAAACCATTTGTAAAAAATTAGTTATATAGATTATCAACTTTTAAGGGTCTAATCATTTCAATAGAAGGAAATCAGATATATTTACAAGTATCTCAAAAGTGTGAGAGAACATATTAAAGGGCAAAAGATGGTCAACAAAATACCAGAAAAGGTCCAAAGGAAAGAAAAATCAAATCAACTTTGGGAGTCTCAAGAGGTTTCCTATTTCTGAGAAATTAGTCGTATTTTGGTACTAGGTATTGATTTTTGAGAATATAGTTTGTGCCAATCACTGTTCTAGGACCTTTGCATATACATATTCATTTAATCCTAATAACAATTCTATGAAGCAGGTGTTATTATCCCTTGCAATAGAAGAGGAAACTTTGGCCCAGAAAGGTTAGCTAACTTGCTGAAGGCCACACAGGTAATATTAAGTGGAGCTAGGCTATAAACTCAACAATGTGGCACAGGTGTCTATTTCTTTAACGAACACAGTCACTGTTTCTTCAGTAGGGATTTTTTAAAAACATGTATATGTTTGTATGAATGTGTGTTAGCAGAATTCAGTTACAAGAGGTTTGGGGAATGTAGTTAGTTCTACTTGGCTGGATAATCAAAAATTCCAAGTAAAATGGAGGGACATAAGTTAAAAAAAGTCATTTCAGATTATACTGTAGGGACTGTGGCCCAACAGAGTAAGGTGTACACATAATTTGATGAGCAATGGAATGATACTGAAGACATTTGGGAAAACTACTGAAGTAATTAACTGTAGGACTCAGAAGCAAATCTGGCAAAACAGATGGATTGGGAGGGGAAAGAACTGGGCAGATGGACATCATTGCTATTGAGATTGTGAGAATGGGTGGTGGCGGTGAGGATGGAGAAAGAAAGCCACAGGGGAAGCTGAACATACATGACCCTGTACTTGATTAGATGTGTAACGTTTCTGTGTGTGTAGGAAAGAGGTGAATTCAGGATGGACCGGTAACAAGAAAAGTCAAAGATAGTGTCCTATATGTTTCTCTGAGCCATGGACTTCTAAGCCCAATTTGATGGTGTCTGATCTCCTTCTGTAGGATTAGTGTTGTCCTAGGTTTTGTTTTGTTATAGTTTGCCATTTTACTTCAAAAGCAGTTCTTGATCACCCCTTATGTGCAAGACATCATACCAGATGCTCTGAGGGAAAGAAAGGTGGATGAAACATACTCTCTTTAAGTAAGTTTACGTTTAGGAATTTACTTGAGTGCAACTTCACGAAGACAGGGTTTTTGGTCTGGTTTCCCAACCTCTATAGTTCTTGCTAGCAAGTGCTCATCAAATATATGAATAAATGAATTAATGAAGAGGCTACATTCAAAGTAAACCAATGAGAGAAGGTGAAAATCGGGAACATGATGACCGGGAAATGAATGGGGAAATAGCCAGCTCTTGATCTGACATTGGATCGTTGGATGTTATAAGTTAGAGAGACAGTTTTAAAATCCTTTCCCTACAGTGTGGCTTATTATAAAGTATCTAATCTGGTTCCAAGAGTAGCAGACAAGCATGATAGAAGGAACACTTTTAGCAATATTTTTCAAAAGCTTGACCAATTTAATTAACTTAAAAGAATTCAGTGATTCCTTCAATCACTTATTCAAACAAAAAATATATTGATATTCTATGTACTAAAAACTGTGCCTCTGGTGAAAATATAAAAGATAGGGGCTTCCCTGGTGGCACAGTGGTTGAGAATCTGCCTGCCGATGCAGGGGACACGGGTTCGAGCCCTGGTCTGGGAAGATCCCACATGCCGCGGAGCAACTACGCCCATGAGCCACAACTACTGAGCCTGCGCGTCTGGAGCCTGTGCTCCGCAACAAGAGAGGCCGTGATAGTGAGAGGCCCGCGCACCGCGATGAAGAGTGGTCCCCCCTTGCCGCAACCAGAGAAAGCCCTCGCACAGAAACGAAGACCCAACACAGCCATAAATAAATAAATAGATAAATAAAATTTAAAACAAAAAACAAAAAACAAAACTTCGTTAAAAAAAAAAAAAGATAAAGTAGGATAGAAAATTTCTTGTCCTCATGGAATTGATAATCCAGTGAGAGAAAATTAAATAAGGAGGGATACAAGCATATTGTGATATGTAGAAGAAAATAATAGAGTATTATCATGGAGAGTAGGATAATACTTAATTAAAGACTATTGGGAAAGTCTCCCTGAGGAGGGGACTTTTGGATGAGAACTGATGGATATGCAGGAGCTAGAAAATGGGAGCAGAGAAAGAGTGTTCTATAGAAGAACATGGGCAAGGGCCTTAGGTAGGGAACAGCTTGATCTCTTTGGCGGTTGGTGGCCCACCTGTTTGACTAGAGCATCATGAACCAGGTGGGGAGCGTCACATGCAGTCATGAGACAGGCTGAGCCACATGATACAGTGTCTTATGGGCCAGGGTAAGGATTTTTAAAGCTGAAAAGAACCCCAGAAGTCATGTAGTTCAACTTACAGTCAAACAAAGAGGACGAGATTCAATACCACCACTGATGAATGACAAATGTGGGCCTTGACAATATAAAGATAAAAGTCATGGTCATATTGTGATGTATTTGAAAAAGAAAAAGAAATTGGGCTTTTTAATTGGTAGAAAATCCATTATGCTATTGATACATTTTTTAAAAAATACAGTTTTACCAAGTCAGTTGATTGGTGCACTTATAGGAGCAAATGATGAAAAATATTAATAAAAGCCAGGGTCTTAGTTGTGCATTGCCTCATAAACCACGAATTACCATCTCCCCAGAATGTAATGAAGTTTATTTGACAGAGGTTATCATTGCCAATGTATGCAGTAGCTGAGACTGAGTGCAGATTTCCACTTCAGTGGAAATAATGCTCTTTTTCATTTTTACGGAATTTTATTTGTTTAGCTTTTTCCTCAAATATATTACTTAAATTTCAAAGAACAATTTACTGAAATGCTTAAAAACCATGATCTAGATATGCCTGTGCATAATGAATTAGAGAAAGTTATAAATGTTAAAACAATTTTATTTTCAGAGTCATAGTGAGGTAGACTTTAAATGATCAATTTATAGATATAAATAAGTACATTAATTAGTAATTAAATTTCTAGTGCTGCAGTGGCATTTTTTTCACAATGTAAAACTTTCCTCCTGTGTTTGGGCCAAAACCAGAGGTAACAATTGTCGAGATAAATTGATCTAAAGGAACAATTAAGAAAAGAACCAGAAAAGCAACTTAGAGGGTGATTTTGGCCCCCCAAAATTATCTGGATTCTTAAAGTTAAAGGTGAATCATCTATAATTCCAAATGCAATCATGTATTAAAGGAAGAACTTTGAAAGATGTGGTGGGGAAGACAGGAAAGACATCTGAACAGTAGCTTACAAATATTTTTAATGTTAACCCACAGAAATTTGTTTTACATTATGGTCCATATATATACAAAGTTTATTATCAGAGTATTTCATACATATATATATATATATATATATATATATATATATATATATATACACACACACACACATATATTAGAGTATTACATATATATAACATATAATGTAATGTATATATATGTACAATGATATAGCTAACTGTGTGTATTCTAGTAAGTGTGATGAACTCTAATATTTTCTTCTTATCTGCCTTATTTGGATCTATTCCATTCCATTCCATTAAGAAAAGCTTATTTTGATCAATTAAATGGATGTTATGCCCTAACTAGTGGGATATTAATGCAGAACTTGAAAAATACTGCATGAAAGAAACACCTGGGGCTTGACTATGCCACAGTGTTCCAGAGAAGATAAAAGATTGA
Organism: Balaenoptera borealis; assembly: GCF_965194805.1. Lineage (NCBI taxonomy): Eukaryota > Metazoa > Chordata > Mammalia > Artiodactyla > Balaenopteridae > Balaenoptera > Balaenoptera borealis. The sequence continues at coordinate 114,448,159 of NC_138873.1, read as the reverse complement.
AAAAGGAATAGAAAAGACAAGATGGCAACTACACATAATAAAAGAGATTTTGTGCAGGTTTGACAAAGACATTAGGATAAATTTGTGGAATTCTCCTTGTCCTGGGGTTTGAGAGCCCACAGGTAAGGAACATTGAGTCCCAGTTCAGTTGCTTTCCAGGGAAATCTTAGCTAAGACAGAAATGGGTGGAGAAAAATAAATAGTATTGTTAAAGAGCAGAGGAGTAATGCATGTTTGATTAAGGAAGAACTGAAAGAATTCTTGGTTTCTTCTAAGTTCTTGTGTCTGAGGTAGTCCTAGGAAATAGAGGGTATAATCAGGGGCAAGTGAATTTATACTGAGGAAAGGGTATAGAGCGTCAGTTAGTAGCCTGGATGATATAAAGGGGTCCCCTAACCTTGGTTCCTTAGGAATTCTTAAATGTCTAAATTTAGTCTACTTACCTAAAGTTTGTTATATTGTTATACAGTAACTTCTGTTAATTAAGCCACTTGACACAAGACCACCGGTTGCATGAAATGCTGGAAAAGTACATTACTTTCAATCTAACAATATTCTATCAAAATAGTTAAAATGAGTTATCTGATATAGTTACGAAAGTATGCATGATTTTTTGGTGCTATCCCGGGGCTCACTGGGGATATTTTTGTGATTACTTGCTTTCTATAAATCTCATTCTTGCATCCCTAGCCAGCACTGAGGTGATCTTGATGTGAGTAGCATGTAGCATACAGCAAGAAGAAGGGTAATCAACTGATGTGCTTGTTAAAGGTCTGATGTAGTGGAAAGAACATAAGTTCCCTTGAGGCATATTTGATCGTGAGGATACCCTTGGACGATGAGGAAATAAACATTGAGAGGATGTCGCTGACCACATTGGAACTTCTATGGTTTAGGAGGTCAGGTTTTGCAGTTGTCCTCTGAGCTACAGTTACCTTTAAGACTCTCTAAAGCAGGGGTCAGCAAACCTATTCTGAAAAGGGCCAGGCAGTAAGTACTTCTACTCTGTGGCCCATATTGTTTCTGTCTCAACTTCTATTTGGTTATCAATTGTTTCTTTGTCAAAAGAAACAATTGATAACCAAATAGGTGTAGCTGTGTCAAAATTTTTTATTTGCCAAAATAGGCAGGGGGTTGGTTTGGTCTATGGGCTGTAGTTTGCTGACTTCTGCCCTGGAGAGATATTTAAGTGTAGGTAGACCAAAAATATTTTTACATAAAACTGTTTTCATTTTAATGGTGGGGAGGACTCTTATTTGGTATTAAGATACTCCTTTTAGCCACCCAAAGGGTAAAAACTATAGAAGAGAGAAGCAGACGCGTATGTACAGGCATGTCTTGTTTTATTGCACTTCGTTTTATGTTGCATATGTGCATATATTACACTTTTTTACAGATTGAAGTTTTGTGGTAACCCTGCATTGAGCAAATCTGTTGGTGCCATTTTCCAACAGAATTTGCTCACTTTGTGTCTCTGTGTTACATTTTGTTAATTCTTGCAATATTTAAAACTTCTTAATTATTATTATATTTGTTATGATAATCAGTAATCTTTAATATAACTATTGTAATTGTTTGGGGGCACCAGGAGACACACCCATATAAGACCACAAACTTAATCAATAAATGTTGTGTGTGATCTGACTGTTCCATCGACCAGCTGTTACCCCATCTCTCTCTCTCTGCTCAGGCCTCCCTATCCCCTGAGACACAACACTATTGAAATTGGGCCAATTAGTTAATAACCCTACAGTGGGCTCTAAGTGTTCAAGTGAAAAGAAGAGTTTCATGTCTCCCACTTTAAATACAAAACTAGAAATGATTAAACTTAGTGAGGAAGGCAAGTCAAAAGCTGAGATCGGCCAAAAGATAGGCCTCTTGTGCCAAACAGCCAAGTTGTCAATGCAAAGGAAAAGTATTGAAGGAAATTGAAAGTGCTACTCCAGTGAACACATAAAAGATAATAAAATGAAACGGCCTTATTGCCAATACCGGGAAAGTTTTAGTGGTCTGGATAGAAGAGCAAACCAGACACAACATGCCCTTAGGCCAAAGCCTAATCCAGAGCAAGGCTCTAACTCTTTTCAATTCTCTGAAGGCTGAGAGAGGTGAAGAAGCTTCAGGAGAAAAGTTTGAAGCTAACAGAGGTTGGTTCATGAGGTTTAAGGAGAGAAGCTGTCTCCTTAACATAAAAGTGCAAGGTGAAGCAGCAAGTGCTGATGTAGAAGCTGCAGCAAGTTATCCAAAAGATTTAGCTAAGAGAATTCATGAAGGTGGCCACACTAAACAACAGATTTTCAATGTAGATGAAACAGCCTTCTGTTGGAAGAAGATGCCATCTAGGACTTTCATCACTAGAGAGGAGAAGTCAATGCCTGGCTGTAAAGCTTAAAAGGACAGGCTGACTCTCTTGTTAGGGGTTAATGCAGCTGGTGACTTTACGTTGAAGCCAATGCTCATTTACCATTCCCCAAATCCTAGGCCCTTGAGAATTATGCTGAATCTACTTTGCCTGTGCTCTATAAATGGAAAAACAAAGCCTGAATTGCAGCACATTTTTTTGCAGCATGGTTTACTGAATATTTTCAGCCCAGTGTTGAGAAAAAAAGATTCTTTTCAAAATATTACTGCTTATTGACAATGCACCTGGTCACCCAAGAGCACTGATGGAAAGGTACAATGAAATTAATATTGTTTTCATGCCGGCTAATATAACATCCATTCTTCAGCCTATGAGTCAAGGAGTAATTTCAACTTTAAAGTCTTATTATTTAAGAAATACATTTCTTAAGGCCATAGCTGCCATAGATAGTGGCTTCTCTGATGGATCTGGGCAAAGTATATTGAAAACCTCTGGAAAGTATTCACTATTCTAGATGCCATGAAGGACATTTGTGATTTGTGGGAAGAAGTCAAAATACCAACATTGACAGGAGTTTGGAAGAAGTTAATTTTAAACCTCATAGATGACTTGAAGGGGTTCTTCTGTGGAAGAAGTAACTGCAGATGTGGTAGAAATAGCAAGAAAATTAGAATTAGAGGTAGAGTCTGAAGATGTGACTGAATTGCTGTAATCATATGATAAAACTTGAACAAATGAGGAGTTGCTTCTTATGGATGAGTATGGAAAGTGCTTCCTCAAGATGGAATCTTTTGCTGTGAAGATTGTTGAAATGACAAGAAAAGATTTAGAATGTTACATAAACTTATTTGATAAAGCAGAAGCAGGGTTTGAGAGGTTTGACTCCAATTTTGAAAGAAGTTCTACTTCTTCATTTAAATAACTCACAGCTATCACTTATCTCCTCCCTGCCTTGATTTTCCTCTTCCACCAGCACAGGAAGAGCAGTCTTTGATTTTAATGAGTCTCATCATTTGTGGAAGGCAATGGCTGGTCTACTGACTTGGAAACTTCAACATTTGAATTGTGACTGTGAATTGCTTCTTATATGATGAAGCAGAGCCAATTGGTCTGAGCCAATTCCCTCTCTGAGTATCAGTTTTCTCAAGTGCAAATTGAGATTTATAATATATACCCTGAAGAATTACTGTGTATGTACACTGCCAAACACAGTAGGAAGTTCTAGCAGTTGCGCAGTACATTAGGGGTATTATGATTATTTTATTATATTATTATCCTCTGGTACTCTCTGCTTTTCATGTGAAGTTTGAAAAAAAGGAATTGTGGATTAGAAGATTGTGGTCAACAACGTGAATTTTGGACCCAGCTCTACAAAATCTGTGAGACTCCAGGCAATTCATCTCTCTTTTTCATACATTTCTTTTCTCTTTAAGAAGATAAGGAGGTTGTTTTAATCATATTACCTGAGTGAGGTTATGGTGAGACCAGAAGCAGCTCAAGACAGAGGAACTGGATTTTTATGGTTCTGGTATTCACAGTTCCCTGGGTAGACACAGCACACCACTCAGGGCCAGGCAGGGGAAGCATGGAGTGGGGGTGGGCGTCGGTCACAAGCCACAGGGAGAGGGGGAGATGTGCGAAAGTACCTTTATTGTGTTTTCTGTGGGAAAGAAAAGTGAAGGAAGGGTGAACAGGTTTCAGATTGGCTAATAAAAATCTCAGCAGGCTCTGAGTCATAGGAACTATTTCTGTTCCTGCCTGGTCCAGGGGCCATTAGGATGGGTGTATAGTGGCCTAGAGTGTGAAAGCCCCGTAAGGGATATGGTTGGCCGTGTGGGCTTAAGCAGCTGCTCAAGAAGGGGGAACTGACTGGCCTTTAGTCCAGGGCCTCAAAACTGGATCCAGATAGCACAAAACACCTGTTATTACAGAGGTTTAAATAGGTGAGCTTAATATTCTTTGCAAGCTTAATTTCTTATTGGGGGCACAATGATTTCCTTGCTTGGTAATTCTTGGGCCAGAATATACATGCCACATTCATATAAGCAGGGATGCTATGGTCTTCCCTTGAATGCATAAGCCCGTGCTTCCACTCCCAGACTTGTCAAGAGAAGGCACTAGAGATGCTTTCCTCTGGCAAGACATCCAGTCAGGAGACAATGTTATTTTCCAGTTTACAATAAGGTCAAGTTTCTCATTTTCTTCTATGCCCTATGGACCTGTTTTCCAGGTGGACTTTCTATTGATTTGCTCAGTAAGAACAGAAACTGGACTCAAATACTCAAAGGACTTTATACACTGATTACAAAATAATTGATATGTCAACTCATTCCTGACACTGCAGTTGCCTTTAGGGTGGATATGTCAACTCATTCCTGACACTGCAGTTGCCTTTAGGGTGGAAGGGTGTTTAGCAAACAGCAAGCAGTGCACAGCATCACAAAATATCATTCTGGATCACAAAATAAAGACTACCTGATCCAATTCAAAGGTTGACAGAATGCAATTAATGGCAAATTGAATTCAGCCTGGGGTGGAAGAGCAAAGTTCAAAACAGAGCAGTAGCTAAGATATTTGGCCAATTTACATTAGGTCTTGGTATTTTGCAAGCAATTTGCTAATTTAAAGACTGAAATATGTAAGATAGTTTACTTTTTTAAGTTGACAAAGTAATCTTATCAGGAAATAGGAAAGTCATATTAAAACAGAACAAAGGCAGAGCTCTTTTAAAGTTTCTAATTGCTATAATTATAGGCTCCAAACTATAGATTATCTTTGTAATTTTGACCAAAAAAACTCAGTAGGCTGAAAATAAGAAAGTAGTTTATTTGGGATTTTAAGAATTGCAATTTGGAAGGCACTGATTTGAGCGGAAACTCAAATGTGCTCCAAGGGAAGTAGAAAATCGTGAGGGTGTATAAAGAAAACAGACAAAGACATTCCAGAAAAGTACACGAGTTGTTTTACAGAACTGTGATTGGTACCAGCAGGCATTCAGTTACTTACCAGCAGCAGATTGGTTGATAAGCTGCAGTTTCTATGGAGTAAAGAAAATTGAGTTCCAGGTGGTCTGTGGATGGCCAGGTCAAAAGTTTAAATAGCATCCGTGTGTGGACTTCTGTAAGTTCTACTTGGCTAATGGCCTCACGGCTCCATTTTAAGTCTCTGACATCAGTGACTCCATTTTGTTGTTTGTAGTCCACAATATTTAGGACCATGTCACTCACTAACCCTCTTGTTTATTTTTTCATAGTACCTTTTTTTTTGTTTTACCAATAAAACTTTATTAGAATTTTGGGTTAAAACAACAGCTTTATTGAGGTATCTTTGACATGTAAAAAGTGTGTATGTTTAAGGAATACAACTTGATGCTTTGAAACATATATATTGTGAAAAGATCACTATAATCATAACATACTAGACAAATAACATATCCATTACCTCTACACAGTTACCAGTGTGTGTATGTGTGTGTGTTGAGATTTAATATAAGATCTATCCTCTTCCCAAATTTCAAGTATGGAATGATATGTTGCTAACCGTCTCACCGTGTTGTACATTAGATTTCTATAATTTATTAATCTTGCATAACCGAAACTTTGTAACATTTGACCACTATCATCCATTTCCTCTTAATTCTAGCCCCCAGCAACCACCATTTTACTCTTTGCTTCTATGAGTTTGGCTACTTTAGATTCCACATATAAGTTAGATAATGCAGTATTTCTCTTTCTGTGTCTGGCTTATTTTGCTTAGGGTACTGTCCTGCAGCTCCACCATGTTGTGGTAGATGGCAGGATTTTCTTCATTCATAAGGGCTCAATAGTATTCCATTGTGGATACATAGATAGGTAGGTAGACAGATATATTTTCTTTATCCGTTCATCCATAGATAGATGCCTAGATTGTTTCCATATATTGACTGTTGTGAATAATGCTGCAATGAACATAGGAGTGCAGATATCTTTTCGAGATGGTGATTTCATTCCCTTTATATATATATACCCTGAAATGTGTTTGATGAGTTATTTTTTTGAGGAATTTCCATACTGTTTTCCGTAATGACTGTACTAATCTACATTCCTACAAACAGTGTACAAGGGTTTCCTCTTCTCCACATTCTCTCCAGCATTTATTGTTTGTAGATTTTTTCATGATGGCCATTCTGACTGGTGTGAGGTGATACCTCATTGTAGTTTTGATTTGCATTTCTCTAATGATTAGTGATGTTGAGCATCCTTTCATGTGTTTGTTGGCAATCTGTATATCTTCTTTGGAGAAATGTCTATTTAGGTCTTCTGCCCATTTTTGGATTGGGTTGTTTTTTTTTTTTTTTGATATTGAGCAGCCTGAGCTGCTTGTAAATTTTGGAGATTAGTCCTTTGTCAGTTGCTTCATGTGCAAATATTTTCTCCCATTCTGAGGGTTGTCTTTTCATCTTGTTTATGGTTTCCTTTGCTGTGCAAAAGCTTTTAAGTTTCATTAGGTCCCATTTGTTTATTTTTGTTTTTATTTCCATTTCTCTAGGAGGTGAGTCAAAAAGGATCTTGCTGTGATTTATGTCATACCATATTCTGCCTATGTTTTCCTCTAAGAGTTTTATAGTGTCTGGCCTTACATTTAGGTCTTTAATCCATTTTGAGTTTAATTTTGTGTGTGGTGTTAGGGAGTGTTCTAATTTCATTCTTTTACATGTAGCTGTCTGGTTTTCCCAGCACCATTTATCAAAGAGGCTGTCTTTTCTCCATTGTATATTCTTGCCTCCTTTATCAAAAATAAGGTGACCATATGTGCGTGGGTTTATCTCTGGGCTTTCTATCCTGTTCCATTGATCTATATTTCTGTTTTTGTGCCAGGACCATACTGTCTTGATTACTGTAGTTTTGTAGTATAGTGTGAAGTCCAGGAGCCTGATTCCTCCAGCTCCATTTTTCTTTCTCTAGATTGCTTTGGCTATTCGGGGTCTTTTGTGTTTCCATACAAATTGTGAAATTTTTGTTCTAGTTCTGTGAAAAATGCCATTGGTAGTTTGATAGGGATTGCATTGAATCTGTAGATTGCCCTGCATAGTATAGTCATTTTCACAATGTTGTTTCTTCCAATCCAAGAACACGGTATATCGCTCCATCTGTTTGTATCATCTTTAATTTCTTTCATCAGTGTCTTATAGTTTTCTGCATACAGGTCTTTTGTCTCCTTAGGTAGGTTTATTCCTAGGTATTTTATTCTTTTTGTTGCAGTGGTAAATGGGAGTGTTTTCTTAATTTCTCTTTCAGATTTTTCATCATTAGTGTATAGGAATGCAAGATTATTGGACCAATGGCACTATAAAACTCTTAGAGGAAAACATAGGCAGAACACTCTATGCCATAAATCACAGCAAGATCCTTTTTGACCCATCTCTTAGAGAAATGGAAATGAAAACAAAAATAAACAAATGGGACCTAATGAAACTAAAGCTTTTGCACAGCAAAGGAAACCATAATCAAGATGAAAAGACAACTGTCAGAATGGGAGAAAATATTTGCAAATTAAGCAACTGACAAAGGATTAATCTCCAAAATATACAAGCAACTCATGCAGCTCAATATCAAAAAAACAGACAATCCAGTCCAAAAGTGGGCAGAAGACCTAAATAGACATTTTTCCAGAGAAGATATACAGATTGCCAACAAACACATGAAAGGATGATCAACATCACTAATCATTAGAGAAATGTAAATCCAAACCTATCTCCTCACACCAGTCAGAATGACCATCATCAAAAATCTAGAAACAATAAATGCTGGAGAGGGTGTGGAGAAAAGCGAACCCTCTTGCGCTGTTGGAATGTAATAATTCAGCCACTATGGAGAACAGTATGGAGGTTCCTTAAAAAACTAAAAATAGAACTACTATATGACCCATCAGTCCCACTAGTGTGCATATACCCTGAGAAAACCATAATTCAAAATGAGACATGTAACAGAATGTTCATTGCAGCACTTTTTACAATAGCCAGGACATGGAAGGGCCCTAAGTGTCCATCAACAGATGAATGGATAAAGAAGATGTGGAACATATATACAATGGAATATTACCCAGCCATAAAAAGAAACGAAATTGAGTTATTTGTAGTGAGGTGGATGGACGTAGAGTCTGTCATACAGAGTGAAGTAAGCCAAAAAGGTAAAAGCAAATACCGTATGCTAATACATATATATGGAATATTAAAAAAAAATGTTTTTCATGAACCTAGGGGCAAGACAGGAATGAAGACACAGGCGTAGAGAATGGACTTGAGGACAAGAGGAGGGGGAGGGGAAGCTGGGAGAAGTGAGAGAGTAGCACTGACATATACACGCTACGAAATGTAAAATAGATAGCTAGTGGAAAGCAGCCGCATAGCACAGAGAGATCAGCTCAGTGTTGGGTAACCACCTAGAGGCGTGGGATAGGGAGAGTGGGAGGGAGACACAAGAGAGAGGGGATATGGGGATATATGTATACATATAGCTGATTTACTTTGTTATACAGCTGAAACTAACACAACATTTTAAAGTAATTATACTCCAATAAAGATTAAAAAAAGAAAAAAAGAAACTATGTGTTTATTTTAATAGTGTCTGATGTGCCACCTGTAAAAAAAATCATGTATTTAACAGCATCTGGATCGCACTATAGCTCTTTCAATTACATTACCATAGAAACCATCTTAACGAAATGGTGTTCAAAAGATGCTTATGACCGCCGAGGAGATTCATGCCTATGTATCAGAATCCCAGTGGAATATTTGCAATACCCTGGTGTTTGGAGATAGCTAAGACTTTTCTGGGACATCCCATAATCTTATCACTGTATATTTCATTACCTTTGTAAAGATAAATTTTGAATGGGCCAAGGAAAGTTAACATATATTTTAACATGCTCCGTGCTTTTATCATATCTGTATATGTGGTTAAACCACATACTGAAATTCAGAAAATATGTCTTAAAGAGATAGCAAAGATGTTTCTCAGGGACAAAATACAATTTGAACATTAAAAGCTGTGAAATAAAAAAAAAAAAACATATTAAAGGTGAGTTACTTGTTTTGCTGAAAAATAAGTTCCTAGGCCATAAAGATGTTACATGGGATATTATGATGTTTGATATGGAACTAAGTAAAACCCACAGATGGTGTTACTGTCAGAAGATTGGCAAGCCAAGAAAAAAAAATCCAAATCCATATGAAGTGTCTATTCCAGTGAGGACAAGTTACTACCTCATTCATGAAACAAAAAGTGTCTAGCATAATTAATCTTCCATGAGTTGGCTGAAGGATCCCCTTAGGTTTTGTTACTTATAAGAGGATCAGGGTCAGACACAGCCACTGGCCAATTGAATATTCAACCTTAATAGTAGCCAGGTGAGTATTAGAAAGGGAAAATCCATGTCACTGAGCCCAAGCATGACATCTGTTCCTACCAACATGCACTCCTTGCTAATAAGCTTAATGAATAATTATTGGGTTGGCTGCACAATGAGGCAGATTGACATCCACAGGGCAGATCGTTATATACACTTGATTATGAGAGTTTTATTTGCAGTGGAGACATTTCTGGCAAACACTCACATTAGATAAAAATATTCTTACATTTAAGACTCATTCTATCTACATGACCTGTCCTCAAACATCCTTGTCGCCCATCGTCTAATCTTGTTCTTTCTAAGTTATTGATTGTTCATGGAAATTGTAACCATTATCCAGGAATCAATGAACCACAAGAATAACTGTTGGAATTTCTGCTTATCATTAATATTTCCTGTCTCCAATGCCCTTCAGGGTCACATGAGTGGGACTGTTTCTCCAAAAACCTACTTCCATCAGGTGTCAGTGTGTACTGCTGAGTAATATGGGAAACAGGCTCAAATGTTCTCTTCTGAATCATCTGGTTGTGGAGAACTTCACGAGATTGAGCTGCAGGTTGAGGCAAGCATGGCAAGGGAAGGGCAGAGCCGAAATTTACAGGAGAAACTTGCTTATGGAACTCACTTGTGCACCTACCTACCAGTCTCATATACACAAAATCCATCTGCTGTGCTGCTGTTGACCCCAAATTTTATGGCTTGATCAGATGATCAGATGATCATGTCATGAAAGGCAGTTCAGGCTCATGGTTACCTTTACTCTTAGAGTTAGGCATTCCATTTTTATTGGAGCTCAGAAGCAAGGCAAAAATTGCCTCTCAGGAGGAGACTATTCACTTTCAAACTTTGGAGACATCTGCTATAAATTTCCAACTGAGGTTTGTAAGTCATTACTCAGCATCACAACATGCCATAGATATTTCAAGAACATTGCATCTGTGGTTTAGTCATACCAGTCAAATCAGAGAGCCTTCTTTTGTTTAGGGCCCAGTCAAAACTGGCAGCCTTTGGGTCATTCAGAAAATGGGTTGCAATAGCACATCCAAATGGATTTTTTGTTATCGTGAAAGTCCAAAGAGTTTCACCAAATATTATGTCTCCTACTATTCCTTGCAGTGTGCAAGACAAATGCTTTCTGGAGCATTTATCTAAAGCTTTAATTACATCACTTCATATTCTCTCAGCCCACCTTTTGCTCCTGGTATTGCTCTGGCAACCAGTTGCAGCAAACCCCCCCTTGCCTCAGCTGCATTGCACAAACGGACCTTGCTTCTTGTCTCTGGGCCCTTCTGATGCATTGGCATGGGAAACCCGCAAAACCTCGTTCGGTATTTATGCATGGACAATCTGGAATTGTAGAGGAAATAATGTCCCATGGGCAGCCTATAGCTAATTAGGACTGGGCAATGCTAGATATATGCTCAAGCAGACAAGTTTGAGGCATATTTTACCGCTCCACAGAGAGTCCAAAGTTACTATACGTTTCTTACTTCCTATCCTGGGCCAACTGTGACGATGTGGTTTGGGGCCCTGTGGAAACCCATTCAGGTATCATGCATTCACAATTTAGAATTACAAACTTTGACCAATGGCAGATGGAGCTGATGAATAAATCATCCTCTTGCCTCCTCTTAGGTAGACAGTTCTGAGGGTTCATTCTCTACAATTTGGAAGGTCCATGTGGAATTGACAAAACAATAAACTGGCTCTCCCTCTTTTCCTGTTTTACTCTCCTCATTTCCTCACTTCTGTTTCTTGGGATCACTTTCCATTTAAACTACTTGCATGTATCCAGCTCTGCTTTTTGGAGAGCACAGGCAAAGAAAAAGGGGATCTCCAAACGTGTCTCGGGTCTCTGAGCCATTAGCTTTACCTGAGTGTCAAATGCCATTTATCTCCTGCTTTTGGACATCTGTCTTACAAAGACGTCTAGAGCTCCATTTTCCATTTCACCATTTTATCTGAGCACAGAGTAATCACTTAAGTAGATTCAGGATTATGCCTTGGAGACAGTGAGGTAATAAAGGTTCCCATAGACTGAACTGTGGCTCAGTTCTGATGAGCTGGCAGAGCCCTGCTGTGGGATGCGGGATGTGTGCAGCTGTCCATGTGAAAGCAAGTCACTTCTGGAGTTGCCTGATAATTGTGATAGAAATTTTAAAAAAGCCAGATCAATAAATACACTAAGGTATTTGGAGTTGTGGTGATTTGCTCCAGGAAAGAGTCTCCATCTGGAACAGCAGCTGCAATTACATTCACCACCTGATTAAACTTATGCTAATCAAATGTCATTTCCAAGACTCTCCTGTCTACAGAGAACAGTCAAGTTAAATGGTGATATGTTAGGAATCATCACTCTTGCTTTTTCCAGTCTTTGGTGGTGATTCCCCCAGAGAGGTGGTACTGATTTTGGTTTATTATTTTGGTAGGGAGGGGGAGCTGAAGAGGCCTTTCCTTTTGTTTATTGGAGTATAGTTGATTTACAGTGATGTGTTAGTTTCAGGTGTACAGCAAAGTGATTTACATATGTATTCATATATACTCATTAATATCCATATACATATATCATATTTATGTATTATATATAATTCATATATATAATAATTCATATATAATATATAATTCACATAATTATAAATATATATTATATTACATATAATTGATATTATATATTAATTATATATCATATATTAAAAATATAAGTGATTCATATATATCTATGTATATTCATATATTCATATATGAATATATATTATATATAAGATATATATTATGTAATATATCATATTATGATAATATGATATATAATATGTATTATATATAATTCATATATATGATAATTCATATATAATTCTTATATAATATATAGTTCACAAAATATGTATTATATAATATATATGTATTACATATATTATATTCATATATAATATAGGAATTATAATATATGAATATATGCTATATATTCATAAATATGAATATATGAATATATATGAATATATATGAATATATATGGATTATAATTCATATATATTCATATAATACATTATAATTCATATAATTATAAATATATATAATAAATTTAGTATATATAATATATATTTAGTATATATTTAATATATAATTATATAACTTATAATTATATATTAAATATATATCATATATTATATAAATATTACATAAGATATATTATTATATATTAAAAATATGAGTGATTCATATATATTCATACATATGTCATATATTTTATATAATTCATATATAATAATTCATATACAATTCATATATATGAATTCACCTCATTATAAATATATATATTTACATATTATATAAATATTGTGTAAGACATAATTTAATATATTATCTATTATATATGAATCATATATATGAATTATGTTATTTCACAATTATAATATTATAATTATGACATGTCATAATTCATATATATCATAATTCATATATAATAATTTATAGTATATGAACTATAATTAATTATATATGAATTATTATGTATTATACGAATTATATATTAATATATTCATATATATTTCATATAATATATAATAATATAATTCATATAAGAATATAATTCACATAATATATAATTCATATAATTATAACTATATGATATATATTTAATACATATATTAAATATATATTATATATTATATAAATTTTATATTATATAAATTACATGTTTTTATATATGAGGTATATAATTATATATATTTAATATACACATTTAATGTATAATTCATATAATTCATATATAATATATAATTAATATATACTCATATATATTCATATATATTTTATTCATATATATTCATATACAATATATATTCTTTATATAATATATTATATTCTTATATATTCATATATATAGTGTATATATATTCTTTTTCAGATTCTTTTCCCATATAGGTTATTACAGAAATTTGAGTAGATTTCCCTGTACTGTACAGTAGGTCCTTGTTGTTTATCTATTTTATATATAGTAGTATGTTTATGTTAATCCCAAACTCCTAATTTATCTCTCCCCTCCTTTCCCCTCAAGAGGACTTTCTTAGCTACCACTTGCATGATAGCCTTTATTCCATTAGTGACTGGTATTTCTTAAATTTATGTTTATACTACATTCTTAGAAACTATGGTTATCGCAAGACAGGCATGGGATCCCACAGGGCCTCAAATGAGATGGAATTTGATCAATCTCCATTTTACACTTGAGGTAAGGAGATTTTCTACCTGAATACCCATTCAAACCTGCTTCAGCCATGCTGTTTTCTGCTAGAAGCTGACCATATCGTGCTCAAATTCCTAGCCTTTCTGCAGTTATGACTATGTGACATATTTCTGGCTAATGGGAATCAGAAGTACTGGAGAGGACTTTAGTTCCTGAGAAAAACGTGGCAAAGTCTTGTGAAGAAAATACTCGACATTTTCTTTGCCACCTTATTTTTCTTGCCAAAATGTAGTGCCCAGAAGTACAGCACTCTAATCTGCCACCTTCTATTCTTCTTTGTGCATTAAAAAATGAGTTTGGTAGGCGTTTCTCATACTCGTGATTCACATAGCTGAACAGACAGACCACACAACTCATAGGAGCCTCTACTCTGAACAGTAACCATGGAGACCAAGCACCTCGGGATAATATAGGTATTTCCTTTTCCCCTTTTCACAGTTACCCCACTATCAGGACAGAAGTTTCATTGAAAAAGATGAGGAGAAAAATGTACCATATAGACTACGATATTATTGCAAGTCTTTTTTCTCTTGGTATAGTCAAGGGACTCTCAGTCTTGAACTGACTCAGATCTGGGATTAGGCAAGGGGCTATGACTCTAATGTTATGATATTAATGTTACTTCTCTGTCATCAGATTTAGAATGTATTTGCTTATGCAAAGCACATAGACCTTAGTTCACTTTGCATCTACCTGAACCTATACATTTATCCTCAATAATGATTTCAGTAATCTCTATAGATGTTACCATTTTAATGACCACTCTACCCTGCTGTGTATTATAGTAAGTGTGCCCAATTCTGTTAAATAGCACAACTTGGCCTCTGCCAGTCCAGATTCCTTCAGTATCTTTGAAATTAAGGAGCCCATTTTAATGTCCAGCAATTCTATCAATATTCTTGTCATACAAGAGTTAGCCACTGCAACACTTATCAAAGGTTTAGAACACTTCCAGATCCAATGTGTCTTTCAGTATTATGGCAAAAGATTATCTTCTGGTTACAAGTGATACCAATTTGGTTATAAATCAGTATTCTTGTTTTCAAAATCACAGTACATTTCACGTAACATATTTACATGCCTTTTTGTTTCTCCATAAGCTTTTGGATTCCTTTATCTATGATATAAAAAGGAATTTCTTGTGTCTCAAAATTGTTTGGTCTAGTACACTATGAAGTACATATTTCAGTAAAACCATAGAGGAGGTTAAAACTACTTCCGTCTATCTCAGCTAGCATATTGAATCCAAAATGTCTGGTAAATACATCTATCTCACTAAATTCAGTCAGATATAACAATGTTTCTTTCTCTCTGTTCAGCACCCTTGGAACCCATTCTCATACATTTTCTCCAAGTCTTCAGTGATGTGGATTAGCAACATATTGAATTTTGCTTGCTGCATAAACCTTTACATCCCACAGCCTATGAACAAGGATAACTTGGGAAGGGGCATGGAGATATTGGACTGCTTTTGTGTGGCACAACATTGATATTCATTCTCCCCTTCCACATTAATCTCAGAACCCACTTTTAATAGGAACAATCACATGCCCTAACTAAAATAGTACCTTTCCCTCTGCACCTGGGTTTGTCACATGATCAAGTCCTGCCAATGAGAGGCATAAAGAAGTTGCATGGCCTTCCTGAGAAGTTCCTTAAAAACTGGGGTTCACTCTTCTTCATCCTCTTCTTCTCTTGGTGACTAGGAATTAGAACTAGGACAATGTAACAGTTCACTGAAGGTGGGGAATAGAAAAGTAATTGGACCCTGGGGTGTTGGTGACCATGGAGGACCCTTTCCAAGTTTGGATTACCTGTTTTTGGACTACTTTTAAGTGAGATAGAAAATAGTTCTATTAGGTTTTAAATACTGTTAATATCTTTTCCTGATAATGCAGCTAGACTTAATCCTGTTTCATGTTTCCAGGTAAATGTTTTGGTAGGGTTGTTAATGGGTCTTCAAGCAAGACTGAAACAACCATTAACTGCCAGGAGACCAGGAGATGGTTCTGTAGGCAAAGGAGGCTCAGTCAGACTGGAGAGTACTTATCAAAGCTAGTGCTTTTCAATAGGGGTGCTAAGTATAATTTAGGTGAGAAAATTTTTCTTTGTGCAGGGTTTTCCCTTTTTTTGGGTGGGGGGGCTGGAACACTATTTTTATTACAACACATTTATACATCTGCAGGAAGAAGAAAAAAGTTTTTTACCCTCCGTTAAACAGAATGGCTTACCCCCCCTACCCCGCCCACATCACTTGATTATGATTATGGTTCAACAGATGCATTTTTCAAAGGATCATTTACTCATTAAGCCTCAAAGGAATTCTGTAGCCATTCCTGGTTACTTAATAAATTCAAAATATGTAAATGCATGTTTCGTCTCTCTTTTGTGATGCTTTTACTACTCCATACTTCAAACTTACCCTTTCCCGTACTGTCTGAATTAGTGACGTCCTGCTAAACACCTAGTAAATGGCCATACATAACACAGACACGCAGAACAAGGAAAAACATACACAATGTAGAGGTTTAAAAATTAAACTAAATTAAAACGCTAAACAATGGAAATACTATGCACCAATTTCAAAGTGTCCTCTGAGGAGGCCTGGATTCACAGACAGCCTAGGAATAGGCTGGAAGTACAGGTGGACCATTGAAACAGGGCAGCGCTGTGTTCATCTGTTTTGTATACTGGCCAACTGGAGGAGGTCTCTTTTGAAGAAAGGGTTCCTCAGTAAAACAGTGTGAAAACCATCTCTGTGCAAACTTCAAAAAGCTACGTATGTCAGCAGACGTATAGCTGCCAGCCTTTGTCCGCAGTCCTTTAGTAGGGATAGTGTTTCGTGATGTGCGTATAAATTCCATTTAGGGTGAGTTGTTTATCAGGAGCCATCGTAATTGCTTGTACGATTAATTGTGCATAGGAATAAGGTGGCTTTGAATCATCCTTTGGGCTGTCTCCACCTGAAGCTTCCTTCTCATTTTCTGGCTGTGAGTTGTCGGCCATTAAATTGAGGTCGGATGGTATCACACGGCCCATCTTGTACCCTGAAGACCCTGCTCCCCGGGGGCTGGATGGACCGGAGTTCGCAGCCCTGATGGTTCCTGTGGGCGAGGGGAGGGGGCTGATGAGGTGGGCCGTGGCGTCTGGAATGCTGATGGTCAGCGGCGAGATGTGAGCCTGCACGGGCTTCACGGGGGATTCGGGCGCTCCCTGTTTCTCCCTCTCCCTCGCTGGACAGGGCAGTGAACGTGATCTTGATGTTTGTGCTCGGGAACCTGAACGTGCACACGCGCGGCAGCTGCAGTGGCGGCGCCCCGCGCCTTTGGAACACGCCGTCCACGCACACGCCCTTCTTGCCGAGGCAGCGCACGTAGAAGTCGCCGCCCGCGTCGGGCCCGGGCTGCGCCGACGGCTCCGGGGCCGCCCCGCCATGGCCGCCGCCGCCGCCGCCGCCCGGGGGCGCGAAGATCTCGAGGTGGCGCCGCGAGACGAAGCTCGAGTGGCCCATGCTCCCGTCCACCGAGCCCTGCGACGAGTTGCGCCCGATGGTCACCGAGCGCTTCTTCATCAGGTACTCGAACTTGCGGCCCTCGAGGCGCGCCACGGCCCAGCCGCCCGGCGGGGACCCGCCGCCCGCGCCCCGGCGCCGGCGCCGCCGCCCGCGGGAGGCCCGTCCGTGCCCGGGAGCGCCGCGCCCGCTGCCGCCATGGGTCTGCCAGGGCCCGGGCCGCCTTCCGCCGCCGCCACCGCGGAGCTGAGGCTCCCATATTTTTTAGAGCGTTTAAAATCACTCATACCCAGGTGATAAATGCCAGTAGCGTCCCCAAGTCAAAGGACCTGCACATGTTTACGGAAACGCTCTGAGACTGGTGGCGCCTCCAGCTGAGAACTACTGCTGTAAACCATGTGTATCTTTCCATCAGTCCTGGTTCCAGTTCTTGGTGCCCTCTTCATTTTTAACATTTACATAAGAGATTTGGCAGAATTACAATTCAACTGGTGGTGTAAGTTTTCAAGCCACAGGATTGTATGTTAACTTTTATTTATTCCACTTTCAACCCTGTGGCTACGAGTGACAACAAATTCATTTAGCACAGCATAGAAAAACCTTGATTTTCTGACTCTGCCTGAAAAAAAAAATTAGAACTTTGAATTTGTCATTTTATTTCTGGAGCATCCCAGCGCAATTAGAGGCCATCGAGCCATCTCGTAGCCCTCATGCTCGTCATATTGTTTTACAGAAATGGATATTGGGTCCTTCAAAGTCTTGCCATCAAATGGGCACTTAACGCCAGGTGACCACAGGTGAGAGTAAATAAGTTATCTGTTGGGCCAGAGAATGTTTACAGTTTAGAAGTTATAATCTTACCACCTCAGAACCAATCGAACAAGAAAAGTAATGCCAGATTTATTCTTTTAAGTATCAGTTGTCTGCAACTAGTGCCAGCTTCTGAATCGGTGTTCTTAGTTGCAACAAACAGAATTCCCTCGAGATTGTCTCTGATAAAAAGTAATGACTGAGGGCACGGGATGGGGGGGTGGGGAAGGGGAAGCTGGGATGAAGTGAGAGAGTAACACTGACATATATTCACTACCAAATGTAAAATGGATGGCTAGTGGGAAGCAACTGCATAGCACAAGGAGATCAACTTGATGCTTGTGATGACCTAGAGGGGTGGGATAGGGAGGGTGGGAGGGAGGCTCAAGAGGGAGAGGATATGGGGATATATGTATGCATATAGCTGATTCACTTTGTTGTACAGCAGAAACTAACACAACATTGTAAAGCATTTATACTCCAATAAAGAGGTGAAAAAAAAATAATGACTGAGAATGAGTCTTAGAGACTATGAAGAGAGGAACAATTCCTCAGTTGTACCACGGAGGTTGCTTCAGCAAAGAAACCCCATGGAGGCAGCTTAGCCCAGTACAGATACATTAGCAAGTCCAATGATGCTGGGAAGGGGACTCAAAAGCTTCACCATCACCATTCCTAAAAATAGATTCCATTGGGTGCCCACTTCAGTTGATTTCCTTTTGAGCTGGCCTCACGTGGGTGTGTTTGATAAAATAATTTTTGCATTATGACCACATGTTTTTTCAGAATCCTTTTTTCAAGCCTATGCTTGGGGTAGATCACTGCTATTCAACATCTTCACGATCTTTGCTAGCTAGTTAGTGATAGTGCTTATTTTCATGTTTTAACTGCTTTATTATCTTTTAAAAAATATGTAATACTTTGATTACTGTGTAAGTTGAGAAATTTTCATATATCAATGTCTCATTTGTATATTTTCCATGTGGATTTTTGTGCCTTTTTTCCCCACCAAAATTTCACTTGTAGTGTTTCCTGAATTTTTAATTAAAATTTGCATATTTATTGAGTCTATAAACCATTCTTGTCATATTTGCTATAATTATATTGCCAGCTCTTCGTGTTTCCTAATTTATTTCCCATTTTTATTTTTCTTTATGATATTTTCCATTGATTTTATCCTGAGCACAGGATGTTATTCTATTAAATGATCAATTCTTTTTCAAGGTCCCCATTATTGTCATGGATGATTCCTTTAATGTGCTCTTGAATTTTATTTCTTAATAATTTAGAATTCTTGTGTTACGGTCTAAAATGAACTTGGTCTCTGGGGTGGCTTGGTATGCTGTTTTTACCCTGCTTGGATATCAGAAATCTGCTGGTAACTTGACTTGGGTGACTTCTATCTCCTTTTTCATGCTCTGGAGCAGTTATTTTATTTATTTATTATTATTTTTTTTTAATGGAAGCTTCTTTATTTATTTATTTTTGGCTGTGTTGGGTCTTTGTCTCTGCGCGAGGGCTTTCTCCAGTTGCGGCGAGCGGGGGCCACTCTTCATCGCGGTGCGCGGGCCTCTCACTGTCGCGGCCTCTCTTGTTGCGGAGCACAGGCTCCAGACGCGCAGGCTCAGTAGTTGTGGCTCACGGGCCTAATTGCTCCGCGGCATGTGGGATCTTCCCAGACCAGGGCTCGAACCCGTGTCCCCTGCATTGGCAGGCAGATCCTCAACCACTGCGCCACCAGGGAAGCCTGAGCAGTTATTTGTTTAATAAACATTTTCTATAACATTCTAAGTGCATTTGGTTCAGATATTCTTTGTGAAGATAATTTTTTGTGCATTTTCATGTTTTAACCGTTACTATTGGAGTCAAATTTGGTACCATAATTTTAATAGAAAATCAAACAAATAGAAATTTAAATATTTTTTTAGTGGAGAGCAGTAATTCTCAAACTTTAATGTGAATAAGTATCACTTGATAGATATGCAGATTCCTGGCTACTTCTCCAAACATTCTGATCCATTCATTAGCTCTAATTCTGAGTGACCTAAACTTTTGCATCTTTAATATTACAGGTAATTCTTAAATTAGAAGAGTTGAAAACTATGTCTTGAGAAATATGGGGATAAATTTCACATATTCTCTTATAATTGCTATCTCCTTGTATAGGTTATTGTATCTTTTATCTCATTCCTAATTTTGTTTTCTTGTGTTTATCTTTTCTCTTATTTAGAGTTACCAGGAATTATTGCTAACTTTTCATAAGTACAATTTATTGTATTCATTTTTATTTGTACTACATTCTATAATTTACTGATTTCCTTTGTGGTTCTTATTATATTATCCTTTATATAAATTTGTTTTGTTTTTCTCAGTTATTGAGTTGGGTATTCAGTATACTTGTTTTATTTCTGCTTAAAAATGAAAATATTGAAGGTCATGTTTTTGAGTATGCTGTTTTCATATCCCATGAGATCTAACGTGGTATTTTAATTTTAGTTATTTTGTAAAATTCTGGGATCATAGTTTTGAATTTTATTTAATACAGTGGCATTTAATAGTTTTCCCCTAAGCTTCAGTTGCTTATTAGCCCTTTGTTAATGGTCCTGATTTATTGCATTATGGAAAAATATTCTAGTTCATATGATTTATTTTTTCAGGAAATTACTGATGTTGCCCCATGGCTTAATATGCCATTCATTCTTTCTAGTGGCTACTTGAAAAGAAAAGTTTTAGTTTTTTTAAATAAATTTCCAAGTTTACCATATTATTTACATTCTTTATATCTTTGTTTGTCATATGCATATTATGCAGAGTTTTTTAAGGTATAGTTACATCTCTCACAAAACTGTTTCAATTAACATCTTATTTGCTTCCTATGAGTTTTTACTGTATATAATTTGAATAATTTTTATTTGGTTGTAAACTTTCTTAAATATTATACTATAAATTCTACCTTTTCATGGCATACAAGCATTCTTAAAATCCATTAAATTATTGAACTTGGTTTCTCTTGAATTCTACTTTGTCTAAAATAGTTTTCCTACTTCTACTTTCTTTATGTTGATATGTGTTTGATAAATCTCTGCCCAACATTTTATTTCTAACATTTATTGGTTATTTTATTGTAGTTGTGTCTCTTATAAGCAAGAGGTTAGAAATGAAATTGCTTGTTAAAACTACCTCTTACTTTGGTTTTATAACTTAAAATATATCTTACCTATATTATTTCGGTAATTAAATTATTTTTACTTCATTATGTAGAACAAAAATTTAGTGGACTAATTTCCTATTCTCCTCTCTCAGTTTTTTTTGTTTTGTTTTTTGCTTTTTGGTGTGAAAATGTAATCTCATTTTATTTTTTAATTTTTAAAAAAATTTTATTGAAATATAGTTGATTTACTATGTTGTGTTAGTTTCAGGTATACAGCAAAGTGATTCAGTTATATATATATACACATATATGTATGTATATTTCTTTTTTTTTTTTTCACACACACACACTGTATTTTATTTTTACAAGAGATAAATCGACTGACACCAAGCATTGTACATGGATGACCACAACAAAAGCAACAATGATTGCAATTACGAAACATGAAACACACTCATACTATGTCATAATATTGACATTCAGTCCAGTAATCCTCCACTGTAACAGCTCCTTTACTTTGCAGTGAAAATTGATTTGTATATTCTTTGCCTCTGAGTCCTTGTGGAATTTTTTTTTTTTTTTTAAATTCAGACAGAAAGTCACAAAAATTATACTCATCCTCATCAGTTCACTCAGTCCCATGTAATTAATTTTTTTTTTCATCTTGATCTTTTGTTAGCACTTTTATGAGTTCATCAGTTTTTCATTAGAGTTCTGAAAATGCTTATTCATTCAGTTCAGCAGTACAGTCCGTTACCAGAAACCTGTACTTGTCAGAGTCTTTTCCATGTATTTCTTGAAGATGAAACCCTTTTATAGGAACATATTTGCAAAATCATCAGAGTACACCCAGAACTGTCTGTAAATGACAAAAGACTTAAAAATGACCACGGTTAAAGATTTGATGACAGTTCATAATAATGCAGTTGACAAGAAAATTAGTTATTTCTGAGATATACATTTTAAAGTAATAACTAGGATTATTACTTATAACATTATACCAGAACATATAAGATTTTTAGAAATTTCATGTAATGTCTGAAACATTTATATTAACATATTTCCATACATATTTCCATACAAGTACAAATATAAGATTTTTAGAAATTTCATGTAATGTCTGAAACATTTATATTAACATATTTCCATACAAATACAAATATGATTTTTAGAAATTTCATGTAATGTCTGAAACATTTATATTAACATATTTTCATACATATTTCCATACAAATACAAATATAAGATTTTTAGAAATTTCATGTAATGTCTGAAACATTTATATTAACATATTTCCATACAAATAACCCAATGAAAGTTTAGTATTAGTTGTTTTGTTTGTTTTTTTATACTGCAGGTTCTTATTAGGCATCAGTTTTATACACATCAGTGTATACATGTCAATCCCAATCGCCCAATTCAGCACACCACCATCCCCACTCCACCGCAGTTTTCCCCCCTTGGTGTCCATATGTCCATTCTCTACATCTGTGTCTCAACTTCTGCCCTGCAAACTGGCTCATCTGTACCATTTTTCTAGGTTCCGCATACATGCATTAATATACGATATTTGTTTTTCTCTTTCTGACTTACTTCACTCTGTATGACAGTCTCTAGATCCATCCACGTCTCAACAAATGACTCAATTTCGTTCCTTTTTATGGCTGAGTAATATTCCATTGTATATATGTACCACAACTTCTTTATCCATTCGTCTGTTGATGGGCATTTAGGTTGCTTCCATGACCTGGCTATTGTAAATAGTGCTGCAGTGAACATTCGGGTGCATGTGTCTTTTTGAATTACGGTTTTCTCTGGGTATATGCCCAGTAGTGGGATTGCTGGGTCATATGGTAATTCTATTTTTAGTTTTTTAAGGAACCTCCATATTGTTCTCCATAGTGGCTGTATCAATTTACATTCCCACCAACAGTGCAAGAGGGTTCCCTTTTCACCACACCCTCTCCAGCATTTGTTGTTTGTAGATTTTCTGATGATGCCCATTCTAACAGGAGTGAGGTGATACCTCATTGTAGTTTTGATTTGCATTTCTCTAATAATTAGTGATGTTGAGCATCTTTTCATGTGCTTCGTGGCCGTCTGTATGTCTTCTTTGGAGAAATGTCTATTTAGGTCTTCTGCCCATTTTTGGATTGGGGTGTTTGTTTCTTTGATATTGAGCTGAATGAGCTGTTTATATATTTTGGAGATTAATCCTTTGTCCGTTGATTCATTTGCAAATATTTTCTCCCATTCTGAGGGTTGTCTTTTCGTCTTGTTTATGGTTTCCTTTGCTGTGCAAAAGATTTGAAGTTTCATTAGGTCCCACTTGTTTATTTTTGTTTTTATTTCCATTACTCTAGGAGGTGGATCAAAAAAGATCTTGCTGTGATTTATGTCAAAGAGTGTTCTTCCTATGTTTTTCTCTAAGAGTTTTATAGTGTCCAGTCTTATATTTAGGTCTCTAATCCATTTTGAGTTTATTTTTGTGTATGGTGTTAGGGAGTGTTCTAATTTCATTCTTTTACATGTAGCTGTCCAGTTTTCCCAGCACCACTTATTGAAGAGACTGTCTTTTCTCCATTGTATATCTTTGCCTCCTTTGTCATAGATTAGTTGACCATAGGTGCGTGGGTTAATCTCTGGGCTTTCTATCTTGTTCCATTGATCTATATTTCTGTTTTTGTGCCAGTACCATATTGTCTTGATTACTGTAGCTTTGTAGTAGAGTCTGAAGTCAGGGAGTCTGATTCCTCCAGCTCCATTTTTTTGCCTCAAGACTGCTTTGCCTATTCGGGGTCTTTTGTGTCTCCATACAAATTTTAAGATGATTTGTTCTAGCTCCGTAAAAAATGCCATTGGTAATTTGATAGGGATTGCATTGAATCTGTAGATTGCTTTGGGTAGTATACTCATTTTCACAATGTTGATTCTTCCAATCCAAGAACATGGTATATCTCTCCATCTGTTGGTATCATCTTTAATTTCTTTCATCAGTGTCTTATAGTTTTCTGCATACAGGTCTTTTGTCTCCCTAGGTAGGTTTATTCCTAGGTATTTTATTCTTTTTGTTGCAATGGTAAATGGGAGTGTTTCCATAATTTCTCTTTCAGATTTTTCATCATTAGTGTATAGGAATGCAAGAGATTTCTGTGCATTAATTTTGTATCCTGCAACTTTACCATATTCATTAATTAGCTCTAGCAGTTTTCTGGTGGCAGTTTTAGGATTCTCTATGTATAGTATCATGTCATCCACAAACAGTGACAGTTTTACTTCTTCTTTTCCAATTTGTATTCCTTTTATTTCTTTTTCTTCTCTGATTGCCGTGGCTAGGACTTCCAAAACTATGTTGAATAATAGTGGTGAGAGTGGACATCCTTGTCTCGTTCCTGATCTTAGAGGAAATGCTTTCAGTTTTTCACCATTGAGAATGATGTTTGCTGTGAGTTTGTCATATATGGCCTTTATTATGTTGAGGTAGGTTCCCTCTATGCCCACTTTCTGGAGAGTTTTTATCAGAAATGGGTGTTGAATTTTGTCAAAAGCTTTTTCTGCATCTATTGAGATGATCATATGGTTTTTATTCTTCAATTTGTTAATATGGTGTATCACATTGATTGATTTGCGTATATTGAAGAATCCTTGCATCCCTGGGATAAATCCCACTTGATCGTGGTGTATGATCCTTTTAATGTGTTGTTGGATTCTGTTTGCTAGTATTTTGTTGAGGATTTTTGCATCTATATTCATCAGTGATATTGGTCTGTAATTTTCTTTTTTTGTAGTGTCTTTGTCTGGTTTTGGTATCAGGGTGATGGTGGCCTCATAGAATGAGTTTGGGAGTGTTCCTTCCTCTGCAATTTTTTGGAAGAGTTTGAGAAGGATGGGTGTTAGCTCTTCTCTAAATGTTTGATAGAATTCACCTGTGAAGCCATCTGGTCCTGGACTTTTGTTTGTTGGAAGATTTTTAATCACAGTTTCAATTTCATTACTTGTGATTGGTCTGTTCATATTTTCTATTTCTTCCTGGTTCAGTCTTGGAAGGTTATACCTTTCTAAGAATTTGTCCATTTCTTCCAGGTTGTCCATTTTATTGGCATAAAGTTGCTTGTAGTAGTCTCTTAGGATGCTTTGTATTTCTGCCGTGTCTGTTGTAACTTCTCCTTTTTCATTTCTGATTTTATTGATTTGAGTCCTCTCCCTCTTTTTCTTGATGAGTCTGGCTAATGGCTTATCAATTTTGTTTATCTTCTCAAAGAACCAACTTTTAGTTTTATTGATCTTTGCTATTGTTTTCTTTGTTTCTATTTCATTTATTTCTGCTCTGATCTTTATGATTTCTTTCCTTCTGCTAACTTTGGGTTTTGTTTGTTCTTCTTTCTCTAGTTTCTTTAGGTGTAAGGTTAGATTGTTTACTTGAGCTTTTTCTTGTTTCTTTAGGTAGGCTTGTATAGCTATAAACTTCCCTCTTAGAACTGCTTTTGCTGCATCCCATAGGTTTTGGGTCGTCGTGTTTTCATTGTCATTTGTCTCTAGGTATTTTTTGATTTCCTCTTTGATTTCTTCAGTGATCTCTTGGTTATTTAGTAACGTATTGTTTAGCCTCCATGTGTTTGTCCTTTTTACGTTTTTTTCCCTGTAATTCATTTCTAATCTCATAGCGTTGTGGTCAGAAAAGATGCTTGATATGATTTCAATTTTCTTAAATTTACTGAGGCTTGATTTGTGACCCAAGATGTGATCTATCCTGGAGAATGTTCCGTGCGCACTTGAGAAGAACGTGTAATCTGCTGTTTTTGGATGGAATGTCCGATATATATCAATTAAATCTATCTGGTCTATTGTGTCATTTAAAGCTTCTGATTCCTTATTTATTTTCATTTTGGATGATCTGTCCATTGGTGTAAGTGAGGTGTTAAAGTCCCCCACTATTATTGTGTTACTGTCGATTTCCTCTTTTATAGCTGTTAGCAGTTGCCTTATGTATTGAGGTGCTCCTATGTTGGGTGCATATATATTTATAATTGTTATATCTTCTTCTTGGATTGATCCCTTGATCATTATGTAGTGTCCTTCCTTGTCTCTTGTAACATTCTTTATTTTAAAGTCTATTTTATCTGATATGAGTATAGCTACTCCAGCTTTCTTTTGATTTCCATTTGCATGGAATATCTTTTTCCATCCCCTCACTTTCAGTCTGTATGTGTCCCTAGGTCTAAAGTGGGTCTCTTGTAGACAGCATATATATGGGTCTTGTTTTTGTATCCATTCAGCCAGTCTATGTCTTTTGGTTGGGGCATTTAATCCATTCACGTTTAAGGTAATAATCGATATGTATGTTCCTATGACCATTTTCTTAATTGTTTTGGGTTTGTTTTTGTAGGTCCTTTTCTTCTCTTGTGTTTCCCACTTAGAGAAGTTCCTTTAGCATTTGTTGTAGAGCTGGTTTGGTGGTGCTGAATTCTCTTAGCTTTTGCTTGTCTGTAAAGCTTTTGATTTCTCCATCAAATCTAAATGAGATCCTTGCCGGGTAGAGTAATCTTGGTTGTAGGTTCTTCCCTTTCATCACTTTAAGTATATCATGCCACTCCCTTCTGGCTTGCAGAGTTTCTGCTGAGAAATCAGCTGTTAACCTTATGGGAGTTCCCTTGTATGTTATTTGTCGTTTTCCCCTTGCTGCTTTCAATAATTTTTCTTTGTCTTTAATTTTTGCCACTTTGATTACTATGTGTCTCGGCGTGTTTCTCCTTGGGTTTATCCTGTATGGGACTCTCTGAGCTTCCTGGACTTGGGTGGCTATTTCCTTTCCCATGTTAGGGAAGTTTTCGACTATAATCTCTTCAAATATTTTCTCTGGTCCTTTCTCTCTCTCTTCTCCTTCTGGGACCCCTATAATGCGAATGTTGTTGCGTTTAATGTTGTCCCAGAGGTCTCTTAGGCTGTCTTCATTTCTTTTCATTCTTTTTTCTTTAGTCTGTTCCGCAGCAGTGAATTCCATCATTCTGTCTTCCAGGTCACTTATCCGTTCTTCTGCCTCAGTTATTCTGCTATTGATTCCTTCTAGTGTATTTTTCATTTCAGTTATTGTATTGGTCATCTCTGTTTGTTTGTTCTTTAATTCTTCTAGGTCTTTGTTAATCATTTCTTGCATCTTCTCAATCTTTGCCTCCATTCTTATTCCAAGGTCCTGGATCATCTTCACTATCATTATTCTGAATTCTTTTTCTGGAAGGTTGCCTATCTCCACTTCATTTAGTTGTTTTTCTGGGGTTTTTTCTTGTTCCTTCATCTGGTACATAGCCCTCTGCCTTTTCATCTTCTCTATCTTTCTGTAACTGTGGTTTTTGGTCCACAGGCTGCAGGATTATAGTTTTTCTTGCTTCTGTTGTCTGCCCTCTGGTGGTTGAGGCTATCTAAGAGGCTTGATGGGAGGCTCTGGTGGTGGGTAGAGCTGACTGTTGCTGTGGCGGTCAGAGCTCAGTAAAACCTTAATCCACTTTACTGTTGATGGGTGGGGCTGGGTTCCCTCCCTGTTGCTGTGGCGGTCAGAGCTCAGTAAAACCTTAATCCACTTGACTGTTGATGGGTGGGGCTGGGTTCCCTCCCTGTTGGCTGTTTTGCCTGAGGCAACCCAACACTGGAGCCTACCCGTGCTCTTTGGTGGGGTTAATGGCAGACTCTGGGAGGGCTCACGCCAAGGAGAACTTCCCAGAACCTCTGCTGCCAGTGTCCTTATCCCCACGGTGAAACAGAGCCACCACTCGCCTCTGCAGGAGACCCCCCAACACCAGCAGGTAGGTCTGGTTCAGTCTCCCCCAGGCTCACTGCTCCTTCCCCTGGGTCCCGATGCACACATTACTTTGTGTGTGCCCTCCAAGAGTGGGGTCTCTGTTTCCCCCAGTCCCGTCAAAGTCCTGCAATCCAATTCCCACTAGGCTTCAAAGTCTGATTCTCTAGGAATTCCTCCTCCCGTTGCCTGACCCCCAGGTTGGGAAGCCTGACGTGGGGCTCAGAACCTTTACTCCAGTGGGTGGACTTCTGTGGTATAAGTGTTCGCCAGTCTGTGAGTCACCCACCCAGCAGTTATGGGGTTTGATTTTACTCTGATTGCGCCCCTCCTACCGTCTCACTGTGGCTTCTCCTCTGTCCTTGGACGTGGGGTATCCTCCTTGGTGAAGTCCAGGGTCTTCCTGTCAATGATTGTCCAGCAGCCAGTTGTGATTCTGGTGCTCTCGCAAGAGGGAGTGAGAGCACGTCCTTCTACTCCGCCATCTTGGTTAATCTTTTTTTTTTTTTTTTTTTTTTGTATATTTCTTTTTTAGATTCTTTTCCATTATAGATTTTGTTTTGTTTTTTCTTGTTTGTTTGTTTTCCATTATAGTTTATTACAAGATATTGAGTATAGTTCCCTGTGTTATACAGTAGGTCCTTTCTCATTTTTCGATAGGATATAATATGACCTGCTTTTTAAAAAAATCATAAATTACCACTTTTAAATCATCATTTTTACATTGCATATCTTACTGTGGGCAATATTGTTTTATCTTTTTAAGCACTGCTCCATCTTAAAGAGCAGCTTCTTACTCTAGGCAACTGCTTCTTTCTACACTCCAAACACGTCTTTCCAATGGGGATGCCGTTTGTAGTGTTTTGTCTGGATAATCAGTTGATTTGCATAGCAGTTGGCCCCTGATTAAAGATAGGCTAACCTGAGTCCTTCCTCAGAAAGTTTTGGAGCAGAATTGTGTCAAAAGATAAAGTAAATGATCTTTTACATTTCATATATAAAATGTATTCTTGTGGTAAACAAGTGGGTTATCAATCATGGGAAGAGCGAAAACCTATGTTTCCAGACTGTCAAAGAAGATGCCAGTCTCAGGGAAGAAATATGACAAGCAGAGAGAAGCAGAGACAGAGAAGAAAAGGTGGTCCTGTTGGTGTTTGGACCCCCAACTCCTGATGTCCCTGACCTCCAGCTGTTTTTCTGACCTTCCTGAGGTTGTGTTGGCCATCCAGTCAATTCTCTAGACTGAACAGGAAAAGAGTGCTTCTGATCAGGGTCAGCAGAGGTTGAACAGTCCTCTACATCCTTAAAAAAAAAAAGAAAAAAACCTCACAAATAACCTGTTGGTTAAAACCTTATATGCCCAAACCCAATAACAGACAGGAAGCAAAGCAAAAAGATATATTCTACTTTCTGTTAAACAAGTACACTTTTCTAACAACATAGGGCACTTTGGTCAAAAGTGGGCTTTTCAGTCTTTTCCATCGGCTTCATAGAGGAAATTTATTCTAGGTTTTTGAGAAATATTATGAGAGTATTATTGTTGCTTTTTTCCTTTTTTTTTAATTTACCTTTTCTATGTAGTTAGCATATATTAAAGGTAATCTGAGAGAGGACATTTTAAATCAAATACTATCACATGCATCACATCTTGTTTGTTCATTCATATAGTTGCTTCAGCCTGCAATCCCCTTATCCCATTCTCCATGTATATTTAGGCAAAGCATATACAGTTTAATTGCTTCTCCATTTATTGCACTGTGTAAAGAATCACCCAAGTGAAATGTTATTATTTTACTTCTTAAAAAGCTGATGGATTGAAGAAGTTTAGTTAGGATTCATATGAAAACATACTAAGAAAACTGATTAGGTGAACAGAATTTGTTCATCCCTTAATTGCATTGAAAACATTTCTGAAAATAAGGAAGAGCAGCTCTGACCTTAAGGAAATCCTACCAGAAGTGCCAGGGTAGTTTTATTTGAAATGCAACCTTTTCCAAAATTGATTCATTGTAGTTCATCACCATTTGATGTATATGATGCAGTTTCACTAAGCACAAAGCACTGTGTCATTTACATTCAGAAAAATGTGCCATATTGTAAAAAACTTGAAGCCGTGATTGACATAGATCTGAGTTCTATTATTAACTGCTTGTATAATAGCTATAGCTTAATAACAAAAAATAAAGAGTAAAGAAAAGTAACATCTGATTTATTGTAGTGTGGTAAATGGGAGGTACAATCTCTAAGAGGAAGACATCACAGATAAGTTATTGGGGCAACTTTGATAATTAATTTCCAAAATCATGTAGCTCTTGAAAATTGCTAAAAATATAATATCTTAGTAAAACATTACATAAAATTCATATCTGCATAATTTTTACTTATTTTCTGTGATTTTGAAAAGTGAAGACACAACTTATAGGAAAGTTAATTTATAAGGCCACAACGATTATTAGGACCCAATTGGGGAAATTGTTTATTTTACTATTTTGGCTTTCTAAGCCAAGTGTCCTTAACTTGTGTTAAATCATTTAAGAGGTCCTTGAATTTGACAGGGAAGAAATGCATCTTTATTTTCACTCATATCTAATTGAAATTTAGGTTTCTTCCTTTATTATTTAGGCGGCATATTTCAATAAGATTAGCAGTATCTATGATTTTGTTACCGACAGAAATTATAAGTATTTTTATAACATAAAACTCAAAATACTGTTACACTTAAAACTACTTCAAAGTTATAGTAAACTACTTACTATATTTTGTTATTTAATGCATTTATAAAGCAGCACATATATTACTATACCACAAATTCATTTTCTAATAATATTTTAATGCCTGAATCTCAAAGTAAAAAGTTTTATTTATTTATAATTCTATGTATTTTTATGCATTTAAAGACATTAAAAGAAATGGTCCATGAATAATAACAGAATGTTAAGAATCTTTTTTGAAAACTCATGAAAGTGAAAAAGTAAGGAAAAGAAAGAATAGTAGAATATAATTTTTTCCAGCACCATTTCATTATTCTTTCAATATTTCATAAAAAGGGAATGAAATTAACATTTTGAAAGAAAAAATATATTATGGGGGCAACTATATTTCCTGGTTTGCCTGGGATAGTCCTAGATTTCCTAGGGTGATTATTAAAGCATTCCTTTTCACACTCCAAAGTGTCTTGGATTGATGATAAATGATACCAGCATGCTACATATTATGTACTCAAACTCACTAGAGAGAAGGTTTGGCATTGATTTAATTCAGAGGATTAATAAATGGAATGTTTTCCCTTAATTTTTTTTCCAAGATCTTCCATTTCTTACATGCAAAAAAGCAACCGAATAATAAGATTTATTACCTTTGACACTCAAAATACTGGAAAACAAAGGCAGAATCTCAGTAAATGTCTGTTTAATTAAGAGCTGTCTTAGGTAGAAAA
Source organism: Balaenoptera borealis (assembly GCF_965194805.1). Taxonomy (NCBI): domain Eukaryota; kingdom Metazoa; phylum Chordata; class Mammalia; order Artiodactyla; family Balaenopteridae; genus Balaenoptera; species Balaenoptera borealis. Next base: position 114,416,467 of record NC_138873.1, on the reverse strand, counting down.
GGAATATTCACTGATTTATTCTGTCTTGCCTCCATCTCTAGTTTAAAGTACCGCACACAACAACCATAATCTAAAATCTAGAATAATCATAAAAAGGCCATGCAGATAGGGTATGGCCTATTATTCACAGTGGGGTCTTATTCAGACATCTGAGAAGCAAGCAGGCACTACTGACTTCTTAGCATAGATTTCACGTAAGAAAAAATGAGAAATGAGTCCTAAAATACATATGAAAAAATGAATACTGTATATGAAGGAAAAAAATTAGTGTAAAGGTACAGAATAGGATAGCAAGAGTTCATGATATAAATAACAACTTTATCATGCTAATGGATTATTAGACAATTTCCATGGAAAGCAGAATAAACAATTTATGCAACAATGGTAACATTTCATTGCCAAGAAAAAGAAACATACAATGGCAGAGATTGGCAAGAGTTGACACAAATAAGCGGGACACCCCAGTGTGCTTTTCCCCCTAACCATTAGATTGCCCTGCCCTAATGCTTGCAGGAAGAGAATTTACATGTACAATCTACTGGCTGGCTTGCCTTCAGGAAGTACATATACACCTTTGACAAGTAAATTGTAGACGCCTCTTTCCACACTTTGTTGCCTTACAATAATTTTTTGTTCTCTCATTTTGGCTTTAATCAAGACTGGATTATTCTTGTTTTGTTTCTTCTTATTTAGATATCTGCCAGCAAAGATGTTTGCTCTGTGGCCTTATTCCCTGCATCTATTTCCATGGAAATACCTAAAACTTCCAAGTGAAAATCTATATACCATGATTGCTTTAAAATTGAGATGTCTATTCCAAAGTGAAATTTCCTTTGTGGGGAACTGTAAACAATTCTACAAAAGAAATTAACATTATGTTATGAAATGGACTTAAAAAGCAGAGTTGTCTTTTTAAAATAAATTGTCTTAGAAAGCAAAAGTGTATTTTAAAAAATCAAAAGCAGCCACGACAGAGTGTAAATAAAATATTCTATAAAATGTAATCTGGGATATTTTGATGAAATATTGAGGAAGACAGTAGAAACATGCCTTTGAGTGACACTAGTGGTAAGCAGTTGAATTTTTGTTTTGTTTTGTATTCCGTAGTCAAATAATTAAATCCTTGAGAAACAAGGAAAGCCAAAGAAATTAGAGTGCATCACCAACAGAATAAACTTAAAATACACACCCACACAATGAAATTTGCCTCAAAATATTTGTACAGTTCACTATTGCATCCCTGGAATTGAACATCCATCCCCAAAGCATTAGCACATAAAGTTTTCCTTAAATTATATTTTCCAGGGCACCCAGATGAAGACATTATGTTTCTACAGTTGTGATGAGACCATCACTAGTATTTTTGGTTTCTGTCTTTATGAATCATTCAATATTTCATTTGCCCTCAGCCAGGATTGCAGGCAATTGAGACGATGAGGTAAATCAAACAACTATTTCTGAGGAATAGAATTAACTGATGGTCTTACCTGTCTGATGTTTGGTCTTTCTGAAGTTTCTGGAGTCTTCCAACAAGTTTTACTACCAGACTAGGAGGAACCGTAGGGAAGACTTTGGGTTCTAAATGTATTATGACCTTACCTCCAGCAAATCTGTTTTCCCTTGATAATCAAGATCAATAACCCTCTATTTTGTGACTTTGTCCTACAACAACAGGAAGAGCTTGAACCGGACAAGTGGAAGCAATAGCCTCCAATTCACTGAGACCATTGTAGAGTCCCCTGACGGAAGAAGTTATCCTTGTGTTCTAAAACCTCCTGGGTGAACCCTAAGACAGAGAGCTGGACACAAAGACATAAATGGAAACATTAACTTGTGAGGGATTCACTAGGTATGAGAGTGAGAGGTGTGAAACGTACTTCTATTCTTTGTTTCCTGTATTCCAGGTCTGGTTCAGAGAATATACACATTTCACATAGGACAGCACCGAAATTTTATAAGATGTTATCTTCTATCTTATTTCCATTCAGACTATTTCAACCCTCTGTAAGGTCAAGTGATTTGGGGTGATAAGGTACACGGTAAGGCAGTAAATTCTGTGAGTGTTAGGCTATTGCCTTAACTTGTCTGCATGAAATTAGTTCTTTGATAAGAAACGATGTTGTGAATAAGGCATTCAGGAAACCCAGAGATGGGGTTAATGGAAGAAGCATGTCAGAAATGGAAGGAAAACCTAAATTCAGAGTAAATATTTGGTACAGTTGGGGAAAATTATTCTTCCTTTCATGATGTAAAAGATCTAATGTTTCAATTCACAATCAGATAGCTGGCTAGATCCCTAGGGAATAATAACTTTACTTTTGGTCTTTTTCACTGGTGCTGGTAAGTTGGATACTGAGTAGAGGCTGGAACCAGTGGGCCATGGAGTGGGGAAATGTTTGTTGCTACGTAGTCTCTGACCTTGCCCTCAAGGTCATGGCATCCTTTGGCCAAGCAGTAAGAAGGCTTGGGAAAGAGGTGACTGAAAACCACCAGTGTATTGAGAGTCCCCACTGCACTGGGAGCCTTTTGGTGAACATTCACATGGTGCATAATATTATCACACTCTGAATCCATTCCAGAAGTTCCATTCACATGCTTCTTTCTAAAACATCCTAGAAACCTACTCCTACGTACCAGTTTTTCCAAGTTCTTCTCTGTCCAAACAATTGTCCACCACTTAACGTGTATACGTCCTGATCTTTGTCTTTTCCAGCCTTCTTCTCTTTTGCCAGAAGAATTAGATGCCATATAACTCAGCTTGGGAGTAGGGCTGAAATGCCACAACTCTTGTATTCCTATTTCCAGCATACTATGAAAGGTCTTCAGGAAGACTTTTGGTTCTTGTTAACGGCGTGTTCCTCTATCTGCAGTTGTGGCTTGAGGGAGGGGGGGACATACGGCAGGGCTAAACACAGTGGGATCATGAACTGCTCATGAAAGGAACACACTTGTGCTTTCAGATCCTGTGCACAGTAGTATTTTCTTTTTTTAAATTATTTATTTATTTACTTTTGGCTGCATTGGGTCTTCGTTGGGTTGCGCAGGCTTCTCACTGCAGTGGCTTCTCTTGTTGAGGAGCACGGGCTCTAGGCTCGAGGGCTTTAGTAGTTGTGGCTCGCGGGCTCTAGAGCACAGGCTCAGTTGTAGCACACGGGCTTAGTTGCCCCCCGGCATGTGGGATCTTCCCGGACCAGGGCTCGAACCCGTGTCCCCCACCTTGGCAGGCGGATTCTTAACCACTGCGCCACCCGGGAAGCCCCAGTAGTATTTTCTGATTTAGTTTGAGGAACATGCCTGCTTTTTCTGGTTTATAACATCTGATAACACCCAGTTCATGATAGGCAACTCAAATTACTGGGTTACCTAGTTCTATAATCAGGTATTCAATCTCTACTAGGGTTTAGCAGCAAACCGATAATTATTTCTCTAAGGGAAAATAATTACTTGTTAATGACTTGTTACCTGGATTTATGCCAAAACATAGGATTCTCTGTGCCATGGCTCACCACAAACACCACATAACATCCAAGTATGACACAGGTACTTTGAGTAACACTGAATTCCCTAGTCATAAAGTCCCAGTGAAAAAGCTGCAGTCATACTGCCCAAATCAGTTAAAATATCTACTCTTTCCTATTTTTCTCTCAATACTGGTAGCATTTTGAGCTACTCAATAAATGAATCAGAGCAACACACCTCAAACAATTTTTCCTGCAAAATACAAAAGGATGTATCATACGTTTTGTCTCATTCTTTGTGGTAAAGAGTATGAGGTACAGCAAATTATCATTCATTTTGAAAGGAATATCCTGTAATTTCCAGGCTCCTAAATTCCCCCAGAACTCTACTGAGGAATCAGGCCCCCGGATTTTAATAAGAATCATTTCTCACCCTCTAGCAATAGGAGCATACAGACCTGGCATCTGGCAGACCTACTGTTTTCTATTCATCGGGTTCTATCAGCCTTATGCAATCAAGGTTTCAGAGCAGCATACAGATTTGGGAGGAAGATGAAAGGTCTTGAGGGGTACAGAGCCAACAAAGCAAGTTAATGAAGATATAATATTACTCCTATTAAATTAACGCAAACAAATCCTGGTTTTTGCTGACTTGTGAGATGGAGAAGAAATACATATGTATAAATAAATATAAAATATTTAAATATATAAATTGTAAAATGATAACGGATATGATGTGAAATAACATCAGCAATTGGAATCGCTAGCTAATTGAGTTTATGATAATCCACTCATTCTCTAAGATAGGTAGATCTGCTCAAGACAATGGGCACATTAAGTCATGATGTGATTGGAATCATCACCTGTATATCTCTTGCCTTCACTGGTGGCACTAATCTCCAGGACTCACCCAGACATGTGATATTGCTAATTATTTTACTCTTTTGAGATAAAGTATGTGGTGGTTAATTTTATGTGTCAACTTGACTGGGCATAGGATACCCAGATAGCTGGTAAGACATTATTTCTAGGTATGACTGTGAGGGTGTTTCTGGAAGAGATTAGCATCTGATTGAGTAGACTGAGTAAAGAAGATCCACCCTCACCAGTGTGGGTGGACACCAAACAATCCACTGAGTTCCCAAATAGAACAAGAGTTGAAGGAAGTGTGAATTTCTTCTCTCTTCTTGAGCTGGGACATCAATCTTTTCCTGTTCTCAGACATCAGACCTCCTGGTTCTTGGGACTTAGGACTCCAGAACTTATTCTATACACCCACCCCACCCGGGTTCTCAGGCCTTCAGACTTGTATTGAGTTATACCATCAGCTTTCCTGGTTCTCCAACCTACAGACAGCAGACTGTAGAACTTCTCAGTTTCCATATGTGAGTCAATTCCTTTAATAAATCTCCTTATATCTGTATGTATCTATGTATATATGTATGTATGTATGTATGTATCTATCTATCTATCTATCTAATATCTATCTCCTGTTGTTTCTGTTCCTCTAGAGAATCCTGACAAATAAAGGGGTGAGGATCAGGACCTTCCACTTGGCTCTTTCAACCATGTTAACCACAGGACAGAGAGTTACTGTGACATTCTCTTAGTTGCTGATTACACTTACTCTCCTTTAATTTGGGAACCAGAGTAACAACCACTTGTTTAGTCAAAGAGCCAATGGGGCACATGAACACTTTTAATTTAAGTACTCATTCAGCATCTGATTTCAATAAGCTACCACTTGGACCGAAGGACTAAAGTGTTCTAGATTCCTAGGGATTAGTATTAGTATAGAGACAGTAATAATCCAAATCGTCCATGAAATATATGGATTTTTCCATTTTTGGATGCATGAGTGCTCTTGTAAATGTCTGTCGGACCTTTTGAGGAGAATCAGGATAAAATTTGTAGCTCATGATTCTGTTCTTACAACAAAATCCTTCTCTAATCGTGTCCACTATTTCATGTCTACTGTCCTGTTCTCTATGCTCCACTAAGAGTTCAAATATGCTACCCTGGGGCAAAATTATTGTAAGATCATCAAAGTTTTAATAAGCTTGCCTAATACCAATATGATTTTTCATCTCATTACTAAGAAATTGATCATGTTTGAATTCTAAAGGATAAGCAGGAATTCACATCAATGTGATTCTTTCATTTAACGGCTACCAAAACAGAATTAATGAAATGTAATTTCGAAATGGAATGAAGAAAATCCAAAATTTCTTTTAGATAGTCATAATACACAAAAAAGATTTAAAAAATCTATTCAGTGTATTGACAGGTCAATAAAACAAGCAGCTTTTAATGCTGATTTACCAATTATCTCTAATAGTGTTGTACCTTTTGCTTCCATCACTTGTTTAATTTCTGAGCAGGGCTTCCATTGGTGATTCTTAATTGGAAAAAAAACCTCACTTATGAAGACATCAATTAATTAAATATATATACTTTTTTATTTTAGCAGTTTAGACACTGCAAGCATCTGTTTACCACATTGCTCAAATGCTTAAAAGAAAAACCTGCCTTTCAATAGTTTATGCTAGATAAGATTGTTTTTGATGTTTAAAGGTGATAAGATGTGATTCTAAAATTTTCTAGGCATGCAATTTCATTAGAAGGCAACATGTTATAAAGAAAGAGAACAAGTTTTTATATCAGAGAGTCCAACTTTGGCATAGTGGATCTGCCACTGGCTTTTTTTTTTTTTAACACAGACAAGAGATTTAACTTCTCTGAGCTTTAATTTATGAATCTTCAATTAGAAATAGAAATACCTATCTTGCAGGTTCAGCAATAAAGTATAAAATGCATGTGGCCAGAGTTTGGCGCATAGTTATTAAGGTAGTTATTGATTATATGTTTTAAAATAGACAAATTATGAGATCATGGTTTCATAAAGATGTATTCTGCCTAAACATCTTTAAAAAGAAGACAAGCAGTAGGTATCATTGACATATATCTTTGTCAAGTATTGTGGCAGCAATATCTCCCTTTCCATGTCCTACCTACTTTTCAATCACCCTTTATGAATGACTGTGCAGAGTCACACTGAAGCTTAATTAATACTGAGCTTTGGGGGACCCTCAGCAGTTGTTGAATATGTGGGAAGAGGGGCCCAGGAGGCCAGGGCCAGGGACTTGCACACCATCTTTAATTAGCAGATCAGTGTTTTTAACCACTTAAAATTTTGGTCTTTGGAGTAAGATTTAATCTGAAGGAAGAATTCTGTGCTGCCCATATTTTGAAAACCACTAGCCTAGACCACTTCGTCTTGGCCTTTTGAGGATAACAGATGTTGGTTAAAACCACAGACAAGAGCCATATGGATGTCACTTCCTGTTTCTCCATTAAATATCTTCTCCATCTTTATATAGCGGTTGGACATTTAATAGAGTCCGACCTGAGCACAAAGCCATGGTGAATGTGTCTTGTGCTTTTTGTCCCTGGAAAAGGAAATTTATGTTTTGTTCTAGTGTTTCCCCTTATATTAAAATGAAGTAAATTACTCTAATGTCATCATTCAAAATATAAATATAATGTTTATTTTGAAATGTGTATGTTCCCTTTTACAATCCCCAAAGCTTCTTATCTCCATTTCCTTTCTCCATGAGTTTAAATAATAATAGCTGCTGATTATACAACATCCCAAATTTGTTTCAACATTCCCTGATCTCTTCCGAAAAATGCCTACTTTGTCAAGCATTTTATTGCTACTCTTCCACTCTGTTCAGGTTTATATTTTTCTTCCATTTAGCATTTTACAAAATGGATTTGGTCATTTTTGGTTTTCTGGAAATGAGCAGGTCTGGGCTAAAATAAGAGGTCTGGGACTTCAGGAAAGGGGACGCAGGGCTCTCGCAGCCCCCACCCCATGAGGAGAGTTTTCTTGAATCCTCTGGGAGGCTGAGCCTCTGGCAGCAGCAGCCTTGACCACCTGCCCCGCTGCCCTCCTCGTGAGACACCTCCGCGCCGTCTCAGCTTTCGGAAACACCTCTACCTCCTGCGAGATCTCCGGCTCGGGGGAAACTGCACTGGCCAGACAATAGCAACACAACTTTCCCAGGGCCCTGATTGTCAGCACGGATAATTGTTTTTCTTCAGAGAAGATGGTGCCTATGAGTTCAATCCTGACTTCCTGGAGAAAACTCATGAATGGAACCAGAAAAGAGCAAGAAAGGCAATGAGGAATGGCATACCCCCCACCATCACTGATATTACTGCTATTATTACTGACGATGCCAACCTCCAACGAAATACCAACGAAAGAATCTTTTCAGGCTGTAAATGGACATGGTAGTTTTCAGGCCAGAGATGAAGAAATATTTATAGAGTCCCAAGAGAGACAATACACCGAATGAAAGGTATGAACATGAGGTTACTTTTTCCGGTGTGCTGCATGCTGGAAAAACCAAGCAGAGCCAACAGAAAGCAGGACAGGAGTAAAGCATCTCCTTCCGAGGGTGCAGGGTGTGGAACACCTACGCAGAGTTCCCAAACCGGAGGGCCCCTGGGGGCTTCACTAATGAGAGCTCCTTTAACACAAGGGATGGTTGTCACCCTGGGTACTGGGTAGGGCAGTCACAATTTTCCTAAATCAGTTTTTCCTTCAGTTTTTAGTCTTTACCCTTCATTCAGTTGTAGTCAGAGCTCTCATTCCAGTGTAAATTGTCAAACCTGAAAGTTTTTGAGCAGAAGTCATTACATTCCTCTTCAACAAGCATTTGTTTAAGTGATCCTGTGTGCATGGCCCGATGATGCTGGGAATTCTACCCATTTGATTAAACAAAGTCCCTTTCTCTAGGGAAAGAATTAATTTGAAACTGAAACCTGAGAGCATACCCAAGAACCTAATCAGCCACATGGGTTCATTAATGAACTGAAGTGTTTATGTAAAGCTTCAGTACTACCACTGTCTTTGAAGCAATCTATTTTTTCAGGAAATTCATCTCCATCAGGAAGTTGGAAAGGTGGGGGAGAAGTAGGAGGCAGGAAGAACTTTAGTGCCATTGATACTTTGATCATCCATGTACCCAAAAAATGTGAGATGTGTGGCTGTAATGATGATAGTGATTTTCCTTTAAAATGAATATGCCAGAAAGTACACAACCTAAGTGAACATTGTCCTTCAAAATAGACACTTTGGGAAACTGTTCCTCTGTTTTAGCAATGTATCATTGTTAGAAATGTCTGATAAAATCCTTCTTAATAGCTATACAAGCTACTGAGGAAAATCAGTGTCATTATGTAAAGTCACATTGTGTGTTTTAACTACCACTTTATGGAACAGGGTTAAACCTGAATAACTTTTGGCTGTTGAGCTAATAGTGTAAACAAAACAAGCCTGGCTTTATAAAAACACCAATTTTTATGAGGAATAATTAAGCAGTTTTTAAAATTATGCCTATAAACGTGTATAATCAGTTGGCAGCCCCAAAGTTTTGGGAGTACAAGGAATGAAGTATCCCAGGATGCAGATCCTATGGAGATACGGAAAAGTCATGCTCATCTTAAGAGAAGCAGTCTTGGTGTTTTATGTGGCATTACGACAAATTTCTACCACAACTCTTACACTAATACTGAATTTATGAATCAAAATTAAATTTTAACATATTGGAATCAGATTAATTTGGTGTGAGACCATGATAGATAAGATCATGTAGGATGCATGCTTTATCTTGGCCGACAGCTTCTTTCTAATGTTTTGTGGAGTGTTATTTTAACTGTTGTATATAATGGTGCTTTTATGGTTATTAAAATTATATATGGTATTGCTTTAAAAAAAATAAAATAAGACGTCTAGAGTCCTTAGAGATATTCCTGGAAGCAATTGAGTTGTTGAGTCCCTACTATCTGGATTTGGGGTGCTTCTACTCAGGAGAATAGTAGATGCATATAGTTTGGGGCTGTCTTTATAAATTTTTATTGCATAAACATTCTTGGAAACAACTCTTCCTTTCCCTTGTACTCTGCACTTATCCTTAAGGACACTGCTTGGTCTAGCTGTAACCATAGTGCCTTTCAATACCACCTTTCTGAAGCATCAAGATCTTTTCTCATCTATGATGGCTTTCTGTCCAAAAAGGTCTCTGACGTCTCAGCAACTTCCTTTTATACAGCACTTGCAGTATTCACTAACAACAACAACAAAATATCCCAGTACAAAATAACAACAAGAACAAAAGTCCAAAACCTTTCATTCTAACAGGCACTTAATTTATTCAGATCACAATTGAACACTGTTTTAAATCAAATCAAGGTTAAATTTTATCTCTTCAATAGCCATTAAAAACCTGCAAAACTATCATAAAATGCTACCAGAAATTTTTACTATGTATGTGTAACCTAAGCGAAAAACTTGATATCCATAAATACCTCTCAGAGCAAAGATATTCATTCTCATACGTCTTTTCATGGAAACAACAGAAACAAAAAACAATAACAATGCCAAATCTAAGTCTCTAGTATTTACTTGAGTAATGTATAAGCTTACCATGGAATTATTTCTGAATGGAATATTGTGAGTTCCTATAAAATTATGATAACTGTATTTGTATTAATGTGAAAAAGATTTATGCTGCCATGTTAAGTGAAAACGAAATCAAACAAAAACAGGATGAAAATATCAATACATATGAGATTGTGACTACGTAAAAATGCAAAAATTCATAGCAAAAATCTAAAATGTCAATCCCAGTCTCCTAATTTATCCCTCCCCACCTTATCCCCTGGTAACCATAAGTTTGTTTTCTACATCTGTGACTCTACTTCTGTTTTGTAAATAAGTTCATTTGTACCCTTGTCTTTAGATTCCACATATAAGTGATAGCATATGATATTTGTCTGTGTCTGACTTTTTCACTTAGTATGACAATCTCTAGGTCCATCCATGTTGCTGCAGATGACATTATTTTGTTCTTTTTTATAGCTGAGTAATATTCCACTGTATATATGTACCATATCTTCTTTATCCATTCCTTTGTTGATGGACATTTAGGTTGCTTTCATATCCTAGTATTGTAAATAGTGCTGCAATGAACATTGGGGTGCATGTATCTTTTTGAATTATGGTTTTCTCTGGGCATATGCCTAGGAGTGGGATTGCTGGGTCATATGGTAGTTCTATTTTTAGTTTTGTTTCTTAGGGAGCTTCCATACTGCTCTTCACTACTATATATTAAATAGATAACTAATAAGAACCTATTGTATAGCAAGGGAACTCTACTCAGTACTCTGTAATGGTCTATATGGGTAAAGAATCTAAAAAAAAGAGAGGATATATGTATATGTATAGCTGATTCACTTTGCTGTACACCTGAAAGTAACACAACATTGTGAATCAACTATACTCCAATAAACATTTTAAAAAATCTAAAATGAAATGCTCTACATTTTACTATGATTGTCTGAGGAATGAGGGATTTAGATAACTTTCTTCTTTATTTTCTGTGCTTTTAGATTCATTAATTCAAAGAAATGTCTAGAAAGAGATTCATTATAAGGTATGGAGGCTGAGAAATCCCAAGATGTGCCATCTGCAAGATGGGGATCCAGGAAAGCCAGTGATGTAGTCTGAAGGCCTGAGAGCTGAAAAGCTGTGTGGATTCCAGTCTGAGTCTGAAGGAAGGGTAGGAAAAGATGTATGTCTCAGTTCAAGTGATCAGGCAGAGAATGGATTCAACTTTTCTCTGCATTTCTGCTGTGTTCAGGACCTCAGTGGATGGGATGATGACCTTCCACATTGGGGAAGACAATCTGTTTTACTCAGTCGACGGAAAAAAATGCCAGTCTCTTCTAGAAACACCCTCACAGATACACCAAGAAAAAGTGTTTAACCAGATATCTGGCCATCACATGATGCAGCCAAGTTCATACATAAAATTAACTATTACACATATAATCTCAATCTCTGAATGGATAACTTTCATCATGGAATTTTTTTCTTTTATAATAATAAACATTCTTGAACACAATGATCAGTCCAAGAATTAAAATAACACTGAAAGTTTAAATGTACCTATATCTTCTTTCCCTATGTCCCCAAAAGACATGCACCATGCTTAATTTTATATGCATCACATTTGCTTTTTCTGCCTTTTATTATCATTATGTATTTTTAAATACCTAATAATTATATAATTTAGTTTTACCTATTTCACTCCATAATAAGCTCCTTATGCCATGTATAATCTTCTGGGACAGTTTTGTTTTGTTTTGTTTTTTTACTCAGTATTATATCGTTAGCCATTCCTAGTGTTCACAAGCGTTCTTACCTCTTTCCCTAGCTTTCTCATAGTTGGTTAGGGTCATAGGATAAATTCTGACCAAGATATTCGAGGGAGTAGTGTGTGTAACTTGTGGGCTACAATAGTTGTTGATAAACAACCACCTCCAATGCTCTCTTTTTATGGTATTGTGATCTTGGAGGAACCCTGCTGTTGAGCTGGTGTGAGGTCAAGGGGTCAAAGCAGCCTGAATCTCTGAGCTACTTCAGAGAGGCCAAGCTCTTGAGAATCATCTAGACAAGTGATTAGCAACCATTGTCCATGAACCAAATCCAGCCCACTACCTGATTTTGGAGACGGAGTTTTATTGGAACACAGCCAGGCCTGTTCACTAATGTGTCGTCTGTGGCTACTTTCATGCTATGATGACAGAGGTGAGTAGTTGCAATGAGACCCTACGGCTCATAAAGCCTAAAATATTTACCATCTAGTGCCTTACAAGAAAGTTTGCTGATTCCTGCTCTAGACTGACGGCAGTATTAGAGTGAGAAATATTAAATCTTTGCTTTGCTTAGTCATCAAGCTCATCATACATTATTTTTGCAGCAGCATAATGTGTCTTATACTAACTACAATACTAATATTCATCCACATTGTAGAATACGGCTGGAGCTCATTCATTTTTAGTGCTATTCAATACTTTTTTTTGTGATTATAGCACAACTTGTGTAACCATGCCTCTGCTCATGGACATTTGCAAATTTTGTTTTTTGGTTTTTTTCTTGCTACCAAAAACATTGCTTCAAAGTTTTCAGTTTCCTGTAATGGCAAAATAGCTCCTATTGGACCAAGCTTCCCACAGATAACAACTTTAAACTCTGGACACAATATAAAAAACAACCATTTTGGGGCATGGGAGAGTGGCCAAAAGCAGAGAGATACTTGCTGGGTCACCACTTGGAAGAAGGAAACTGTACCATATGAGCTTTTATGCCTTTTAGACTAAGGCCCAAGTATGTGCTATGCTAGGTGGGTAGCACAGACATAAAAAACTTCCATTGTTCCAGGCTTGAAAAACCAGAGGTTAGAATTTGGGAAAATTATGGCAACTGAAAAACAAGGACAGAAATCATGGAAAGGAGAGAGACAAAGAGGGAAGACTAAAATTATTTGTATAATCTCTACTCAAATCTCTGTGTGACCCCCGAACTTCACAGGTACTAGAAAGATTTCAAGCATTGCAGTTAGGCTAAAAGATCTGAGGTGAAATTTCAGTAGCCACTCACCACAGGGAAGACTATTTGCAATTTGAATTTGAGTGAAGACAAGATAACTCCCTGCAAAAAGTTTTTCTTTGGAGGAACGTAACAAAGTCTATAGTGTCTACAATATATAATTCACAAGACTCCAGACAAAGTATAACATACCCTGCCATATAAAAAGGAATAGGAAATTGTTATTTATACTCAAGAGAAAAGACAAGCAATAGAAACTGAACCTGGGATAAGATGGTGGAATTAGTTGACAAGGATTATTAAAGCAGCTGTTGCATGACCATGGGTATGAAGGAAAATTTGCCCCTAATGAATGAGAGAGAAATCTCAGACTATCAATAGAAACTTTAAATAGGAAACAAATGGAAATTCTAGAACAGAAAATGCCATATCTGAAATAAATATCTGGATGGGCCTAATAGCAGATTAGTGATGACCAAAAAAGCCGATAAACTTCAGGACACATGAATAAAAATAGCCAATGCAGATAGAGAAATTTAAAAAGTTTCAGAATCCTGTGGGCCAATTTCAGAAATTTTAAATGTATGTAACTAGAGTCTCTAAATTAAATGAGAGGAAAAAAAGTCAGTGAGAAAAAATATTTGAAATAATAATGCCTTCCAAATTCCTAAATTTGGTAAAAGACGTACCTGTAAATTCAAGAAGCTCAGCTAACCTTACGCTGAATACGTATAAGCAACCACACCCACGGAAATTGTAGTCAGACTACTGAAAGCAAAAGATGAAGAAAAATATTGGAAGTGACAATTAAAAGTGGGCAAAAGATCTGAACAGACGTCTCATGGAAGAAGATATACAAATGGAAAATAAGCATATGAAAAAATGCTCACTATCATATGTTATTAGGGAATTATAAACTAAAATGACAATGAGATACTACTACACCCCTATTAGAAAGGCTAAACCCAAAGCACGAATAACACTAAATGCTGGCGAGGATACAGAGCAACAGGAACTTTAGCTCGTTGGTGGTGGGAATGCAAAATGGTACAGCAACTTTAAAAGATAGCTCGGTGGTTTCTTACTAAACCAAACATACTTTTACCATAGGATCCTGCAGTCACACTCCTTGATTTTTACCTAGATGAGTCGAAAACTTTTTTCTACAGAAAAATCTGTACACAAATGGATATAGCAGCTCTATTCATAATTACCAAAACATAAAGGCAAAAGAGATGTCCTTTAGTAAGTAAATGAATAAATAAACCCAGACAATGGACTATTATTCAGCGATAAAAAGAAATGAGCTATCAAGTCAGGATAAGATACAGAGGGATCTCAAGTATATATTGCTAACAAAAGGAGCTAGTCTGAGAAAGCTATACACTGTATGATTCTAACTATATGACATTCTGGTAAAGGCAAAACTGTGGAGACAGCAGAAAGATCACTGGTTGCTAGGGATTCAGCGAGAGGGAGGGACTTATGAACAGGTGTCACACAGGAGGTTCTTAGGACAGTAAAACTATTCTGTATGGTACTATAATAGCAAGTGCTTATTATATATTTATCAAAAGCCATTGCGTATACAGCACAGAGACAACTCTAATGTAATGAGAATCTGATCAGAACTGCACTAAATTTAGAGAATCATTTGGGGATAATTGACCTAGTCATGATTACAAGGATGTTTCAAAGTGTTATTTTGTAAGTACCAAACAGGAATGTTGTTGAAAGACATGTGTCATGTTTATGAAATTCTTCAGATAGTTTTATTAGTAATGGTAATACAAGTAATACTTCACTAAATTAACATTAGCACTCATTTTTACTAGGTATTCTTGAGAGCATATATCATGTCCCATTCTCTGTCTTCACTTTTATTAAAACGTATGATTATATAATTCTAGAAAGATTTTTTTTCTGTTTTGATTATCTGCCTTTAAGTTCAATCCATGTTAGTTTATTGAGATGATTAGAAGTTTCTTTGTAAAATTAGGTAAAGGGAAATATATTTCATTAGTGAAGTCAGGACAATATTTTGGATTTGAGTTTTGATCCCTAAATGAACAATTAACTAAATAGTTACAACTTTGCATTTTATTTATCCCCAAATTGTTTTAGCCCAAGGACCTTTGGTTTTGGAGCTTTGCTTCAATTTTCTCACAGCTGTATACCAGTAATTTTCAAATGAAAAAGCAGAGTATAACAACACATTTTTATATTAATATGCCCATAATATTCTTGCACATTTCAGAAAGTTAATTAAAATAATAAAAAGAAACCTTAACTATGCAGCAATGAGTTGAAGTATAGTTACGTGTAATAGAAAGTTTTATGCTAGAGAACTGAAAAGGAAGTTAATCTGTCTCATTCATATTCTAACTATTATTGCACAGTGTCAGTTAATTACTGTAGAGGTGGATAGGTGTTCTGCTCAATCTCCTAGTGTACTTTGGCTTTGCCCTCTCCTTGTTCATTTTTTTTGGTCTATTTGGAAAAGCAGTGCAGATTTTAGAATCTTCATTGAAATTTGACTCTTTGTTTTGATCCTCTTTTTACAGAGAAGATGTAAGAGCCCTGAGGAACTGTTAAGTAACAATAAGGTGCAATTAAGTGGATTCTGATTAACTGGGTAACACCGTTTGTTCAGAGCAGAAAGAAAAGGTGGATAAAATATGAAAAATTAAAATGCTGACATTTGTTCTTTCAAAATAGAAATGACTTACTTTTATATAGTTTTCTTCAACATGATTAAATAGTTACTGGATCTAGAAGAACTGATGCAATCTCACGGACTTCAGTTAGAAATGGGTACCTCTTTTACATTAATTGGTTGCTGTTGAATGTAGAGGAAAACAAGACCTTGAACTAGGCATTTCTAAAGAGGTCCTTTTGATTTCTGGTTTTGTATTTTAGTGTTGGCATATATATTGATATTATCCAATGGATGTTCACGTAAAGGATGGATATGTCTAATCCTTAGCAAAGAATCATACTGATATATTGTCTCTATTTCCAGCGAAGAAGGATTTACATTCTTTCTCCTTAATCTATTCCATTGCTTTGCATACTTCAGAAACTGTCTGTATAACAAGCCAGGCCCATAACAAGCACTTGTTCCCTCAAACAAGTTCTCATCAAACCTTAGTCTAAACACACATTCCTTTATGAAGATGATTATGGCCAAAATATGCCAAATCTTCAGAAAGTATCACTCATAATGTCTTCATGTAGCTCATAAATTGCTAAAAGAGAGTAAACAAAGAGTAGAGTTGGTTCTCAGGTGATGGTGATGTTGCTTTTTTTTTTTTTTTTATTAAGTGATTTTTTTTTATTAATTTATTTATTTTTGGCTGTGTTGGGTTTTCGTTTCTGTGCGAGGGCTTTTCTCTAGTTGTGGCAAGCAGGGGCGACTCTTCATCGCGGTGCGCGGGCCTCTCACTGTCGCGGCCTCTCTTGTTGCGGAGCACAGGCTCCAGATGCGCAGGCTCAGTAGTTGTGGCTCACGGGCCTAGTTGCTCCGCGGCATGTGGGATCTTCCCAGACCAGGGCCCGAACCCGTGTCCCCTGCATTGGCAGGCAGATTCTCAACCACTGCGCCACCAGGGAAGCCCAGTGATGTTGCTTTTACTTATATGTTCTCATTTATTCTCTGCCAGAATGTTTATGTGCTGCTGTGTAGTCCCAGGCATATGCCATCTGTTCCTATTGTCAGGGCCAGTAAGCTTTGGAGATGAGAGGGTGCTCCATTCTTGATTTCTGAAGAGATTAGTTAGCTACACACAGAGAAGCATTCTGTTTTTTGGCTACTTCCTATACTCTCAAATCATATAAATTCTCCTGCAAATATGGGCAATGTGTTACATGGGAGATTAGATAAAAGAGTATGAAGCCAGTGGCAATGTAGTATAATCACATTACTTTAACAGTTAAGGGCATGGTCTTTAATCAAACACACTGGACTAAAATTTTGGCTCAGCTATTTACTAGCTCCATGACCTTGGGCAAGTTAATAACACATTTTAAGCTGTAGTATCCTCATTTGTGAATACTAGAGATAGCAAAAGTACTTCTCTATAATGTTTGTTTATGAAGTAATGCATGCAAAACTCTTATCCAAGTGCCTAGCTTATTGTAAGCAGTCAGTCTTCATTAGCTATTATTATTATGTGCTTTACTGTGTACAATAGCAATTTTAGTCTTTTATTAAAGACTAATGAAACATATAAAGTATATTGTGCTTTATTGTGGATTGAAGTAAAGATAAGTGATAGTATATTGTCGAGCTCATATGATGTTATCCACGGCTGATTTGGGTGTAATATCTAGTAATAATTATAATTATTAATTAATAATATAATTAATATATCTATAATTAATATAATTAATATATTAATATAATACAATATAATTAATAATATCTAGTAATAATCATATCTAGTGTAATTCTCTGACATGATCCAGATTTCTTTCCCTCAGCCTGAGATACTTCCGTAGACATAGACATGTTTTTTAAAGACATGTAAGTTTACGTGGTGCGTACACTTTGTTTCGCGTGTTTTAGTTGAAGTAAAATATCCACCATTATTTGATTTCAGAATAAGCATAGTTTCAAAGTATTGGCAACAACTGGCAGTATTGGAGAAAATATCAGGGAACACATGGAGGACTATGTCGTGACAATTCTGAAAATCATTTGGAGACGATACAATTTTAATGAATGATTTTTGGCTAAAGAACATCCCATGTCATTTATTCAAATAAATGCTAAAAGTCAACCTGCACATACATAAACAAAATAAATTAACCATTTTGAGAAATGTTAACTGAAGTCAATTAGCCGACAGAAATCCACCAGAGGCGGACTCCACTACCCCTTCCTCAGTAAAAAGAGATTGTCTCTTTTCTAGATAATTATTTTATTTTTGTAAATCACATTCCCTTTTTAGATATGTTTTTAGATATTTTATTATCTTTTAACTTTCTCTCCTAGACTTTCTAAGAATTTTCCTGCAAGGAGTTCCAAGTGTGTTCTGTACCAAGATGTACTTTATAAAGTTAGCAATGCCTTACAAAATGTTTACTGTGTTCACATGATCATTTTCCCAAATGTAGTGTTTTCCGTTATTCTTGGTCAATGTCTCATAGTTACTGCAATCCAGATATACCTAACTAAGTGGTACAGATTTTGTAATATAAAAATTTTTGCAGAAAATGTATTTAGCTTATAATCTTTGCATTTGGCTCAGTTATATTTTCTGGTACTACCCACTCTTCCTCTACATCCTTCTAGTATTATTTGCCATTCATATCAGTAGATTGTGATATAAAATAACAGGTTATGTAAGATTTTCTTTAGTATATAATGTGTTTCAAATACAACTGAGGCCTAAAGCGCAGCATGAATAATACAGACTTTTCCATTAAGGATCAAGGATTTCACAGTGCAGTGATGGAGACAGAGATGAACAATCGATCCGAATTAGCATCGTGAGGAATATGCTAAGATGGTGGCAGAAGGCACCATGAGGCTAGGGAGTGCTGCATTTAACTGTGGTTAGTATTCCAGTCTCCAAGCATGGGAATCAGTCAGATCTTGTAATAAATTGCAGCTTCTGAGGTGTCCATCAGAAGGCTACAGGCAGCCCTCTAGGAGGGAGACATCATGTTAATGAGGCTTTGCCTTATTTTGGTTCTTCAAGTCTATCAGGTTCATCCCTTCCTTAGGTCTCCAGCTGATACTATTGCCTCTACTAGGAATCATATTTTGTAGGGTTATTATCATGGCCAATTCTTTCCTGCCATTCAGGTCAGAGCTCAAATGTCACCTTTTCAGGTAGGTCTTCCCCAATCTTTTTTGAGTTGTCTCGTTTATTTTCTTTATGGCATTTCTCAATCTTGATCATTTACTTGTTTTCTTATTGATCGTCTTTCTGTCCACTCTCATGTGCCCCTCCTATTTCAACGCAAATGTCATGAGGATAAAGCTCTTGCCTTATTCCCTGCTCTGTCCTCAGCAGCGAGGGGCAGTACTGGATCACTAGAGTTGCTCAAAAACTATGGATGAGTACATGAATGATAATGAGTGAATAAAGGCATTGGAGATCGAGTTAGAAAGTCTTTATTTTAGGGTAGTCCTTCACCCACTGAAAGGATTGAAGAGTAACAGACATAGAAGGGACTTGCAGTGAGGGTGACTAATGATGAACTGCCAGTGTAGAATTCCTTCGAATTCTTCCTTTTGGGACTGTTAGAGTGTGGCGAGGGCCTGGACCTATAGGTAAGGATTCAATGAATCTTCAAGGAACACAGGAGCCGAAGGGTGAAAATAATCAATTCATTGTTTTACCTACCCCTTAAAAAAGAGTAAAAAGCTTCAGGCAAAAGCTTCACTGACATCTGAGTTAGCTGAAAATTAGCTTTCGAAAAGAAGTGTACTCATAGTTGACCTATTAGACAGAAGTAACTGGTTGTTTCAATTAACTGGCACTGTCTTTGCCTTTGTACATCACCAGCACAATGATAGTATTCTATCACAAACATCATTTTTTTTTAAATTTATTTATTTATTTATGGCTGTGTTGGGTCTTCGTTTCTCTGCGAGGGCTTTCTCTCTAGTTGTGGCAAGCGGGGGCCACTCTTCATCGCGGTGCGCGTGCCTCTCACTATTGCGGCCTCTCTTGTTGTGGAGCACAGGCTCCAGACACGCAGGCTCAGTAATTGTGGCTCATGGGCCCAGTTGCTCCGCGGCATGTGGGATCCTCCCAGACCAGGGCTTGAACCCGTGTCCCCTGCATTGGCAGGCAGATTCTCAACCACTGCGCCACCAGGGAAGCCCCAAACATCATGTTTTAATAGAATTAAAATCTGGACAGTAGGAGACATGAACATAATCTCTTTTTGGCCTTTCACACAGATTGGGTTAAGGTCCTGGGTCCTTGCAATGCCAGTTTATTATTAGGCTAGTTTATTCTGGGGATAATGCCCAGTAGTGTGCTTCTAAAGAGACATTAATATTTTAACCTTTTTTTTTTTTTCCCGGCCACACCATCTGGCTTGTGGGATCTTAGTTCCCTGACCAGGAATCGAACCCATGCCCGCTGCAGTGAAAGCGTGGAGGCCTAACCACTGGACGGCCAGGGAATTTATTTGTCATAGTGAGTGAAGTAAGTCAGACAGAGAAAGACAAAGATATTGCTTATATGCAGAATCTAAAACAAAAAAAAAACATGATACAAATGAACTTATTTACAAGACAGAAACAGACTCACAGAGAACTTGTTACGGGGGGGGAGGGGAAGGGGGGGCAAGGGATAGTTAGGGAGTTTGTGACTGACATGTACACAATGCTATATTTAAAATGGATAACCAACAAGGACCTACTGCATAGCACAGGGAACTCTGCTCAATACTATGTATCAACCTAAATGGGAAAAGAATTTGAAAAAAAAGATACATATATATGTATAACTGAATCATTTTGCTGTACACCTGAAACAAACACAACATTGTTTATCAACTATACTTCAATATAAGATAAAAAGTTAAAATAAAAAATAAATTCAAAAAATAAATAAACATAACCATAACACAGGGAACTCTACTCAATATTCTGTAATAACCTATATGGGTAAAGCATCTGAAAACGAATGAATATATATATATGTATAACTGAATCACTTTGCTGTACACCTGAAACTAACACAACACTGTAAATCAACGATACTACAATAAAATTTTTTTAAAAAACATAAAAAATAAAGAGACATTGATAGACAACATCACACTATTATAGACTTTATTCCAGAATTTCAAGGTTTAATACAAAGGCTTCAGCTAAAATTTGTTTACATATAATAAAAAAATTTAAATTTCAGTAAACTAGGAACACAAGCAAAACCTCTCACTCCGCTAAAAGGCAGAACCAAAAAACTACACTAAGCTTCACATGCGATAGTCAAAATAGAAATATTCTCACCAAAATCTGTAAAAATGAGATGAGGGTACCCATTGTCATTGCTATTAGTCAATATTTCAGTGGAGACAAACTATACAAAGAGAAAATTTTTAAAGCATGTAACTATTTGAAGTGACTATTATTGTCTACTTATATAGTCTAAGCAAATGAATAAAAATTTTAAACTAATAAGAGAATCTATTAAGATAACTAAATAAAGATCAACATATAAATAAGTAGAACTTTTCTGTGTAAATATATGCCAGAATTTATACACGAGTAAAATAAAATAATCTCATTTACTGCTGTAAGAAAACCAATAAAACACATAGGAATGATCCTAAGAAACGGTCATGAAAAAAACTATAAAACTTTTCTGAATGACACATCCAAATCAATTAATCAGTCCTCAATAAATAGGCTTAATATTAAATGTCAATCTTATGAACTTAATGCCATTTCTATCAAGATCCAAGGAGAATCTTTATAAAATTTGACTAATTTTCAAATCAGTTTGGAAGGAAAAATTTCAAAATAATTTCAATATTTTGAAAAGCAAAAACCAAAATCAGGAACAGTCTGTAGGGGTCTGTATGACCATATATATAAGCATACTTAAAAGCCATAGTAATTTAAAATATTGTATTGGCACATAAAGACAAGCAGAGAACCATAACTTTAAAAAATGTTCAGAAAGAAATATTAATATCTAACATTTAATTTGTGAAATAGGTGGCATTGTAAATTATGCTTGTAAGATGGGTCAGGGAAAATAAATGATATTGTGAAAATAGGTTATCATTGGGGGGGAACAAACAAGTTAAATCATTACCTTGCTCCCTTCTGAAACATAATTCTAGATAAATTAAGGAACAGAATATAAAATAATGAAAAGCAAAAGAAAACAAAATTAAAGAAAATATAACTGACTTTAAAAATCATCTTAAAATGAGAAATGCCTTTCTGATTAAGATACATAACTTGGAAGACATAAAAGAGTAGACTGACAGATCAGATGGCACGTAAATCAAACACTTGAGTGCAATAGGACACCACGTACAAAGTTAAAAGACAAATAACAGAGTAGAGGAAAATAAATGCAATACATTTAACTGAAAAGGGTTCCTGTGCAGAGTAAATGCAGACTGAGAAGAAAAGCAGACCAACTGAAAAATGTGAAAAAGCTGTCATCACGTTTTCACAAAAGAAACATGATGGAAAACAAGCGTGTAAATGTCATATAATTTTTTTCTTATTGAGAGGGTTCTATTTTTACTAGGATGAAAATAAAGTTGCCTTGGATACTAATCTAAGATCTGTCTTAAGGAAACCCTGCACCTAAAGTAGTTTTTCTAATACAATTGTATGTATGAGACTTTTCTGCTATAGATTAATTTTAGCAGAATATGAAAATTAAATTTTAGGGCTATTCTTTTTCTGTAATGGTGTGTTCATTGGACTGACTGCCCTAAAAAATACATAAAGGTAATCATTTATGTAGTCAGTGAGTGATTAAAAAAATAGTAGTAGTAGTTAGCTTGATTAGTCTGTCTTTCAGCCACAATCTGACATTTAGATATTGGTATTGGAATAGTTGACTCTCTTAGCCACTTTCATTCAACAAATTATGCTTATGTGCCAGGTAATTGTTTACTAGAAGTGTAAAAAATAGACAAAAATTTCTCTGTCTAGAGATCTACTTGCTTTTCCAACTTCCTGTACATCAACATCTGTAAAGCTGTAAGTTAGATGTAGCTCTTCCTGAATACTCTTGGCTCTCATGAAATTTTGTACATTGTTCTATTGTAGTACTTATTATATTAAATGTATTTGAACACTTACAGCTCTTTTCCACTTTTAAAATGTTTACCTCATTTTTTCCCTGTACCGAGTACTGTGCCCAGATTCTGCATGGTATAGTTTCTGTATTCATCTGTCTTGCTCTTCAATCTTGGGGCAGTGGTTTGCCCTGTGTCTTCCCCTCCCTTGTGGAACCAAGATTTGTTGTTTTTTTAGTTTCTTCAGCTTTTCCTTTTTATTAGGACAGAGTGGCAACTTTCAAGCTTACATGCAAAGCTGGAAACTAGAGTCCTTGCCATGCTACATTTTAAGAGTAATATCTCTGCTCATCATAGATATATTTCTGAGTTTGTTCACTGTTTTGACATAGTATACATATAAAGAGATTTCTAGAGAATTGGGCACCTCATCACATTGTTTTTTAAATTAAAAAAACCTATGACTTTCCAACATGCAAAGAAAATCTTGATTATTAAGATTGAAATCCATATTAAAATATACTTTAAAAGTTAAAAGAATATTCTTGCTAATTACCTTACAAAACAGATATGTTATTGGTTTTATAATTAATTATAGGTATTATAGATACTTGATTTTATTTCCAGAATCCAGAAGAATGTAATTAAAAAAATAAAAACCTAACCCTACAGATGAAAAAACATATTGGCCATTTCAGTACTCTCTCAGGAATGATGAGAGATGATGAAAATTCCAGGGTAGCCTCTTGGTGATCCTTAAATCCATTTGTAAAACTTTCATTCACATGCTACATAAGAACACCCATAATGGCAGGAACAGATTGGATCAGACTTCACAAATATATTTGTGGGGTGATTTTCTGAAAAATTTAATGAGTGACTGAATCTTGCCTTACCTTTAATTTACATAAACTGTAGCTTTGCTGTATAAGTAGAACAACTGTTAACTTCTACATGATGTTCAATTTAACCATTGAATAGTTTATAAATGGATGTCATTTGTGCAATTCACAGGCTTGGGATATGTTTTAGAAACTGTTTTTAAAATTTCTTGTTGGCTAGAAGCTCTCTCTTAGAGAAAGGCTAATGGTCTAACTGTTACACAAAAGCTTATGCTCTATCATTTAGGGAACACTTATCAAGCACCTTCTATATGTTTGACATTAAAGAATGTAGATACAGTATGTAGCAAGATAAACCCATTTCCTGCTCATGTAGAATATATTGCCTCATGTATAGAAACCATTAACCATGAAAGGCATCCAAAGTAAATGTTAAAATGCTGTCTAGAAAACATAATCAGATATAGTTTGCCTAAAAATCTAAGTGCACCATTCAGATTAATAATTCTAGTTTTCCCTAACAATATTCATGAACAGTTGTTCTTAGTTAAATGTAAGACTCAAGAAAGCATTGAATGTTCTACTAAAGAATGAATGTACGGTTTCCTAACCAGGAGTGTGCTTCAGAATTATCTGGGGATATTTTAGAAATACCTGTGCCTTGGCTCACTCTTAGAGATTTGTCTTCCTTAAACATCTCTGTATTAAGTTGGTTTCCCTCTTGGATCTTAACTAGCTAAGAGCTGTGTGATATTAAAAATTCTTATTAGAGAGCCTATATGCCTCACCAATCGCAATAATTTGAAGGAAAATAAGACAAAGAGAGACATGTAGTGATTAACTACATTAAGCAATAAGAAGAGAACAAGCAACACCCAGGGTCCCGAGTGAAAGAAGCTTTGTTATTGGTTAGTGATGCTCTCCGTGTGGAACTTTAGAAGGAGTTGACTCCTGAGATAAGTGGGCTAGTAGAACAGAGAGAAGGATACTTCTACTTGTTCCATGGGTTTGGAAAATTTGAGAAAATGACTAACGGATTCTCTTAGGCATCTTATGATTTCCAAACTGGGTGCACTTGAATAGTTTCATTTTGATTATGAAGACCCTAGAAAAGAAAAGAAAAAATAGAGTGACCACTAAGGACCAGTGACCATCTGAAAAATGCTAGGGAAAATACTGTCTCCAGGTAAGCTTTGCTAAGCATCTAACCAAAATAAGTAATAAGCCCTTAACAAATGATTCCATCCAACTGAAATCCTTTCCTGGGGTTTGTACTTAACTCTTTTAAGTTAACAACTTCTTACAAAATATATTGACTAAGCATGTGCTTGTATTAACTATACAGTTATTTGTGCCTTTATGAATGTTAGAATAAAGTGTTTCTACAAAGGTACATATACCTTGAATGTTATATTTACCAATATTGCTGCTTACTAAAATAAAACACATTAATAAGGAATTTGTCCATGTGAATGTGCCAATTTGATTTCCGCTGTCATTAGGAATGCAGATGGTGAGAGGTCTGAGAGCCCAAATCATTCTTCTTTCTGTTTTGACTAGAAATAATAAATGGATCCTTAATTAGTATGCAAGGAAATATGTTTTAGTCTGTAATACAAATGCATTATGTTTACTAGGTTAATTATATTATTACCAAGGAAATCATAAAGCTTTGTGTAGAAAATGTGTTCAGAGTGAATCAGTGAGTGAAACAAAAGAGGATTTGGATTTAGACTGGAAGAGTGTTTGGGTTATTTTATGTCTTGCATATCTATCCACTTTTATCAGTTCTTTTGTCTCTTTATTTGTGATACCTTTAGAGGGAAAAAAAGACTTGAGTTGTCAGCAACCTCCTATCTCTAACTTCTAGGAATTCTTTAAAAAGAGGAATTCTTTCTATTGCTACCCCTCTATGTTAAACTTCAATTAGCATTTTTCTTCAATAATTTTTCTTTTCATGTCAATTTTTGAAGGAGGAGGTGAATAGGAGTTCATATTTGGAAAAACAGAAGACGTGAGAATACAAAGCTAGTATTTAGATTTGGGTCCAGAGAGTTGGCAAGAAAGTTGATAAAGAGAAGAATTCAAAATAATCAGTGGACAGTTTGAGGAAAGCTCAGATGTGTTCTCTACAAAAAAGAAAAGGAACTCAAAGGAGAAGGAAATCACTTCTATATCGACAAACCCTCACTTTCTCCACAAATTGCCAGTGGGATCCAGTTTACTTTTGATCTAGCTTTACATGTTCCTGAGATAAAACTCAGGCCATTGATCCACAAGCTATGCATATATCAGAGCTTTTTTCGATATATAATGTGCTGTATTGGAAATATACAACCCAAATCTATGAAGAAATGTTTTATTGTTTTTGTCAAAGAATCCTTCCTCTGCTGTAATAATCAATTTTTCAGATTAGTTTTGTAGATCAAGGAATAAAACTTCCAAGAAGTTCTTCTCAAGCTTAAAATTCTAGAGCAGTTTTGCTTAAAAAATTCTGTATAAGCCTAAACATTTCTTTTTAACTATTGTGAGAAGGGAAAGACTGATTAGAAAATGAACCTTTTGATTATGCTAGTATTTTCTATTAATGATTCTTTTATTTGTATATTTTATAGATATCCAATGAGAGTTTGACAAGATTAATACTTTTCATGGGGACTGGGAGATCAAAACTGCTTTCATAATAATAAGGTTTTATTTGCTTTTTGCACTGTTCTGACATTTTTGCTGATGGTACAGAAGCAATGGTGGACAAAAGAGTAAATGCCTTGGCCGAGAATCAAAGCAGTGGTATGAGACTGTTGCAGTGGTCCTTGTTTACTTTACTATCATGCACTCATAGTTAAAAATTTAAAATACATGGAGAGTTTCACTTGAGTGTCCTTAACGGAAATGGAGAATTTATTAATTTCATAAAATCTCTAACTTTGAGTACATCATGCTTTACTAGTCTGTGAGACAAAATGGGAAATTTGAGTAAAACATTTCTGTTGGTTTCCAAAGTAGGTTGGTTGCCTCAAAATAAAGTGCATTTGTGCAATTGTTTGGTTGTAAGTTGAAATAGCAGCTATTTTTTTTTTTAATGAGACAACAGTTTTACATGAATGAATGAATGATAGACAAACATACAGACTTGAGCATTAGGCAAACTTTTTTTGAAAATGACAGGTGAGCTCATCATTTCAAGAGCAAAAAAAAGACAGTATTTGTTGTTAAAATTTGAGTTTTGAGCAAAAATAAGAATTTTGAAAACTTCTATCTACCATTATGAGCTTGACAGTGTTTCAATACTTAAAGAATTTTCTGATATCTGTGGTAGTATTAACAGACCTAAGTTTTTGAAATCATATAATGAAACATGTCAACATTTGGACAAGCTGTATAATTTACTGCATTAATATTTTTCAAATGACCAATGCTTGACATTACAAAATCATGCATGGATAAATATCCATTTAAAGTGCAAGATGGAGGAGACATTCAAGATGGCAGAGGAGTAAGACATGGAGATCACCTTCCTCCCCACAAATACATCAGAAGTACATCTACATGTGGAACAACTCCTACAGAACACTCACTGAACGCTGGCAGAAGACCTCAGACTTCCCAAAAGGCAAGAAACTCCCCACGTACCTGGTTAGGGCAAAAGAAAAAAGAAAAAACAGAGACAAAAGAATAGGGATGGGACCTGCACCAGTGGGAGGGAGCCGTGAAGGAGGAAAGGTTTCCACACACTAGGAGCCCCTTCACGGGCGGAGACTGCAGGTGGCGGATGGGGGAAGCTTCGGAGCCACGGAGGAGAGCACAGCCACAGGGGTGCGGAGGGCAAAGCGGAGAGACTCCCGCACAGAGGCTCGGCGCCGAGCAGCACTCACCAGCCCGAGAGGCTTGTCTGCTCACCCGCCGGGGCGGGCGGGGCTGGGAGCTGAGGCTCGGGCTTCGGTCGGATCCCAGGGAGAGGACTGGGGTTGCGGTGTGAACACAGCCTGAAGGGGCTAGTGCGCCACAGCTAGCCAGGAGGGAGTCCGGGAAAAAGTCTGCAGCTGCCGAAGCGACAAGAGACCATTGTTTCCTGGTGCGCCAGGAGAGGGGATTCAGAGCGCCACCTAAACGAGCTCCAGAGACGGGCACGAGCCGTGGTGATCAGCGCGGACCTCAGAGACGGGCATGAGATGCTAAGGCTGCTGCTGCCGCCACCAAGAAGCCTGTGTGCGAGCACAGGTCACTCTCCACACCGCCCCTCCCGGGAGCCTGTGCAGCCCGCCACTGCCAGGGTCCCGTGATCCAGGGACAACTTCCCCAGGAGAACGCACGGTGCGCCTCAAGCTGTTGCAACATTATGCTGGCCTCTGCCGCCGCAGGCTCGCCCCGCATTCCGTACCCCTCCTTACCCCCCAGCCTGAGTGAGCCAGAGCCCCATAATAGCTGCTACTTTAATTCCATCCTGTCTGGGTGGGGAAAAGATGCCCACAGGTGACCTACACACAGAAGTGGGGCTAAATCCAAAGCTGAACCCCAGGAGCTGTGTGAAAAAAGAAGAGAAAGGGAAATCTCTCCCAGAAGCCTCAGGAGCAGCAGATTAAATCTCCACAATCAACTTGATGTACCCTGAATCTCTGGAATACCTGAATAGACAATATTCATCCCAAAATTGAGGTGGTGGACTTTGGGAGCAACTCTAGACTTGGGGTTTGCTTTCTGTCTAACTTGTTTTTGGTTTTATGTTTATCTTAGTTTAGTATTTAGAATGTATTATCATTGGTAGATTTGTTTATTGATTTGGTTGCTCTCTTCCTTATTTTTAATATATATATAGATACATATACATTTTTCCTTTTTCTCTTTTTCTGAGTGTGTATGCTTCTTTGTGTGATTTTGTCTGTATAGTTTTGCTTTTACCATTTGTCCTAGGGTTCTCTGTCCATTTTTTGTTTGTTTGTTCATTTGTTTTTATATAGTCTTTATTGCTGGTTATCATTGGTGAATTTGTTTTTTTGGTTTGGTTGCTCTCTTCTTTCTTTCTTTTTTCTTTTTCTTTTTTTATTACTTAAATTTTTTTTTTTACTTTTAATAATTTTTAAAATTTTTATTTTAATAAATTTATTTTATTTTAATTATTTTTTTTCTCTCTCTCTTTCTTTCTTTTTTTCTCCCTTTCCTTCTGAGCTGTGTGGCTGACAGGGTCTTGGCGCACTGGCTGGGTGTCAGGCCTGTGCCTCTGAGGTGGGAGAGCCGAGTTCAGGACATTGATCCACCAGAGACCTCCCGGCTCCATGTAATATCAAAGGGCGAAAGCTCTTCAGAGATCTCCATCTCAATGCTAAGACCCAGCTCCACACAATGAACAGCAATCTACAGTGCTGGACACCCTATGCCAAACAACTAGCAAGACAGGAACACAGTCCCACCCATTAGCAGAGAGGCTGCCTAAAATCATAATAAGGCCACAGACACCCCAAAACACACCACTGTATGCAGTCCTGCCCACCAGAAAGACAAGATCAAGCCACATCTACCAGAACATAGGAACCAGTCCCCTCCACCAGGAAGCCTACACAACCCACTGAACCAACCTTAGTCACTGCGGGCAGACACCAAAAACAACGGGAACTATGAACCTGCAGCCTGCAAAAAGGAGACCCCAAACACAGTAAGTTAAGCAAAATGAGAAGACAGAGAAACATACAGCAGATGAAGGAGCAAGGTAGAAACCCACCAGACCAAACAAATGAAGAGGAAATAGGCAGTGTACCTGAAAAAGAATTCAGAGTAATGATAGTAAAGATGATCCAAAATCTTGGAAATAGAATGGAGAAAATACAAGAAACGTTTAACAAGGACCTAGAAGAACTAAAGAGCAAACAAACAATGATGAACAACACAATCAATGAAATTAAAAATTCTCTAGAAGGAATTGATAGGAGAATAACTGAGGCAGAAGAACGGCCAAGTGACCTGGAAGATAAAATAGTGGAAATAAGTACCAGAGAGCAGAATAAAGAAAAAAGAAGGAAAAGAATTGAGGACAGTCTCAGAGAACTCTGGGACAACATTGAATGCCCCAAAATTCGAATTATAGGGGTCCCAGAATAAGAAGAGAAAAAGAAAGGGACTGAGAAAATATTTGAAGAGATTATAGTTGAAAACTTCCTTAATATGGGAAAGGAAATAGTCAATAAGTCCAGGAAGTGCTGAGAGTCCCATACAGGATATATCCAAGGAGAAACACACCAAGAAACATATTAATCAAACTATCAAAAATTAAATTCAAAGAAAAAATATTAAAAGCAGCCAGGGAAAAACAACAAATAATATACAAGGGAATCTCCATAAGCTTAACAGCTGATCTTTCAGCAGAAACTCTGCAAGCCAGAAGAGAGTGGCAGGACATATTTAAAGTGATGACAGGGAAAAACCTACAACCAAGATTACCCAGCAAGGATCTCATTCAGATTCGACAGAAATTAAAACCTTTACAGACAAGCAAAAGCTAAGAGAATTCAGCACCACCAAACCAGCATTACAACAAATGCTAAAGGAACTTCTCTAGGCAGGAAACACAAGAGAAGGAAAAGACTAACAATAACAAACCCAAAACAATTAAGAAAATGGTAATAGGAACATACATATCCATAACTACCATAAATGTAAATGGATTAGATGCTCCAACCAAAAGACATAGACTGGAGGAATGGATAAAAAAATAAGACCCATATGTATGCTGTCTACAAGAGACCCACTTCAGACCTAGGAACACATACAGACTGAAAGTGAAGGGATGGAAAAAGATACTCCAAGAAAATGGAAATCAAAAGAAAGCTGGAGTAGCAATTCACATATCAGACAAAATAGACTTTAAAATAAAGACTATTACAAGAGACAAAGAAGGACACTACATAATGATCAAGGGGTCAATCCAAGAAGAAGATATAACAATTGTAAATATTTATGCACACAAAATAAGAGGACCTCAATACATAAGACAAATGCTAAAAGCCATAAAAGGGGAAATCGACAGTAACACAATCATAGTAGGGGATATTAACACCCCACATCCACCAATGGACAGATCATCCAAAATGAAAATAAATAAGGAAACACAAGCTTTAAATGATTCATTAACAAGATGGATTTAATTGATATTTATAGGACATTCCATCCAAAAGCAGAATACACTTTCTTCTCAAGTGCTCATGGAACATTCTCCAGGATAGACATATCTTGGGTCACAAATCAAGCCTTGGTAAATTTAAGAAAATTGAAATCGTATCAAGTATCTTTTCCAACCACAATGCTATGAGAATAGATATCAATTATAGGAAAAAGTCTGTAATATATACAAACACATGGAGGCTAAATAATGCATTACTAAATAACCAAGAGATCACTGAAGAAATAAAAGTGGAAATCAAAAAATACCTACAAAAACAACAATGAAAACACGATGACCCAAAACCTATGGGATGCAGCAAAAGCAGTTCTAAGAGGGAAGTTTATAGCAATACAATCCTACTTTAAGAAACAAGAAACATCTCAAATAAACAACCTATATTTACACCTAAAGCAATTAGAGAAAGAAGAACAAAAAACCCCAAAGTTAGCGGAAGGAAAAATCATAAAGATCAGATCAGAAATAAATGAAAAAGAAATGAAGGAAACAATAGCAAAGATCAATAAAACTAAGAGCTGGTTCTTTGAGAAGGTAAACAAAATTGATAAACCATTAGCCAGACTCATCAAGGAAAAAGGGAGAAGACGCAAATCAATAGAATTAGAAATGAAAAAGGAGAAGTAACAACTGACACTGCAGAAATAAAAAGGTTCATGAGATATTACTACAAGCAACTATATGCCAATAAAATGGACAACCTGGAAGAAATGGACAAATTCTTCAAAAAAGCACAACGTTCTGAGACTGAACCAGGAAGAAATAGAAAATATAAACAGACCAGTCACAGCACTGAACTTGAAACTGTGATTAAAAATCTTCCAACAAACAAAAGCCCAGGACCAGATGTCTTCACAGGCGAATTCTTTCAAACATTTAGAGAAGAGCTAACACCTATCCGTCTCAAACTCTTCCAAAATATAGCAGAGGGAGGAACACTCCCAAACTCATTCTACAAGGCCACCATCACCCTGATACCAAAACCAGACAAAGATGTCACAAAGAAAGAAAACGACAGGCCAATATCACTGATGAACAGAGATGCAAAAATCCTCAACAAAACACTAGCAAACAGAATCCAACAGCGCATTAAAAGGATCATACACCATGATCAAGAGGGGTTTATCCCAAAAAAGCAAGGATTCTTCAATATACACAAATCAATCAATGTGATACACTATATTAACAAATTGAAGGAGAAAAATCATACGATAATCTCAACAGATGAAGAAAAAGCTTTCAACAAAATTAAACACCTATTTATGATAAAAACCCTCCAGAAAGTAGGCATAGAGGGAACTTACCTAAACATAATAAAGGCCATATATGACAAACCCACAGCAAACATCGTTGTCAATGGTGAGAAACTGAAACCATTTCCACTAAGATCAGGAGCAAGACAAGGTTGCCCACTCTCACCACTATTATTCAACATAGTTTTGGAAGTGTTAGCCACAGCAATCAGAGAAGAAAAAGAAATAAAAAGAATCCAAATCGGAAAAGAAGAAATAAAGCTGTCACTGTTTGCAGATGACATGATACTGTACATAGAGAATCCTAAAGATGCTACCAGAAAACTACTAGAGCTAATCAATGAATGTGGTAAAGCTGCAGGATACAAATTAATGCACAGAAGTCTCGTGCATTCCTATACACTAATGATGAAAAATCTGAAAGAGAAATTAAGAAAACACTCCCGTTTACCATTGCAACAAAAAGAATACAATATGTAGGAATAAACCTACCTAAGGAGACCAAAGACCTGTATGCAGAAAACTATAAGACACAGATGAAAGAAATGAAAGATGATACAAACAGATGGAGAGATATACCATGTTCTTGGATTGGAAGAATCAACATCGTGAAAATGACTCTACTACCAAAAGCAATCTACAGATTCAATGCAATACCTATCAAACTACCAATGGCATTTTTCACAGAACTAGAACAAAAACCATACATTTTGTATGGAAACACAAAAGACCCCCAATAGCCAAAGCAATCTTGAGAAAAAAAAAAGAGCTGGAGGAATCAGGCTCCCAGACTTCAGACTATACTACAAAGCTACTGTCATCAAACGGTATGGTACTGGCAGAAAAACAGAAATATAGATCAATGGAACAGGGTAAGAAGCCCAGAGATAAACCCATGCACCTATGGTCACCTAATCTATGACAAAGAAGGCAAGAATATACAATGGAGAAAAGGCAGTCCCTTCAATAAGTGGTGCTGGGAAAAGTGGACAGCTATATGTAAAAGAATGAAATTAGAACACTCCCTAACACCATACACAAAAATAAACTCAAAATGGATTAAAGACCTAAATGTAAGGGCAGACATTATGAAACTCTTAGAGAAAAACGTAGGCAGAACACTCTTGGACATAAATCGCAGTAAGGTCTTTTTTGACCCACCTCCTAGAGTAATGAAAATAAAAACAAAACCAAACTAATGAGACATAATTAAACTTAAAAGCTTTTGCACAGCAAAGGAAACCATACGCAAAAAGAAAAGACAACCCTCAGAATGGGAGAAAATATTTGCAAACGAAGCAACTGACAAGGGATTAATTTCCAAAATATACAAGCAACTCATGCAGCTCAATATCAAAAAAAAACAAACAACCCAATCAAAATATGGGCAGAAGTCCTAAATAGACATTTCTCCAAAGAAAACATACAGATGGCCAACAAACACACATGGAAAGATGCTCAACATCACTAATTATTAGAGAGATGCAAATCAAAACTGCAATGAGGTATCCCCTCACAGCACTCAGAATGGCCATCATCTGAAAATCTACAAACAATAGATGCCGGAGAGGGTGTGGAGAAAAGGGAACCCTCTTGCACTGTTGGTGGGAATGTAAATTGATACAGCCACTATGGAGAACAGTATGGAGTTTCCTTAAAAAATTAGAATAGAATACCATATGACCCAGCAATACCATATGACCCAGCAATCCCACTCCTGGGCATATACCCAGAGAATACCATAATTCCAAAAAGATACATGCACCCAATGTTCATTGCAGCACTATTTACAATAGCCAGGATATGAAAGCAACCTAAATGTCCATCAACAGAGGAATGGATAAAGAAGATGTGGTACATATATACAATGGAATATTACCCAGCTATAAAAAAGAACAAAATAATGCCATTTGCACCAACATGGAAAGACCTAGAGACTGTCACACAGAGTGAAGTAAGTCAGTAAGAGAACGACAAATATTGTATAATATCGCTTATATGTGGATCTAGAAAAATAGTACAGATGAACTTATTTGAAAAGCAGAAATAGAGACACAGATGTAGAGAACAAACTTATGGTTACCAAGGGGGTAAGGCGAGGGGGCTGGGATGAATTGGGAGATTGGGATTGACATATGTACACTACTATGTATAAAATAGATAACTAATGAGAACCTACTGTATAGCACAGGGCACTCTACTCAGTGCTCTGTGGTGACCTAAATGGGAAGGAAATCTAAAAAAGAGGAGATATATGTATATGTATAACTGATTCACTTTGCTGTATAGCAGAAACTAACACAACATTTTAAAGCAACTATACTCCAATAAAAATATTTAAAAAACAATCTTATGTTATTTATTTTAACATATAATGGCATTATTATTGCTATTATGAAAACATTTATAAATACATATATTTTTTAAATTTCTGTTTTAATTGCTAATATGTTAAATATTGATAGATATAACCCACATAAACAGAAGCTCTTTGGCATCCTCAATAATTTCTAAGAGTAAAGACCTTTTGAGACCAAAGTGTTTGAGAACCCGTGGGCTAGGTTCCTCTGGTTCCCTATGTCAATGTGGGGTTATCTTTCTCTACTTATTATGTCATAGTTTTGGGGAGAAAATTTCACACCTACACATAGGTAGAGATAATACTATATTAAACCTCTATATTCTCATACCTAACTTCAACAGTTATGAACACTTTACCAATCTTGTTTGAACTATTTCTTCTTCCCATGAACATTTTATTTTGCTTAAGTGTTTTAAAAACAAATCTCAGACATCATGGCATTGCCAGGAAAAACTTCAGTATGTATATATAACTGATAAAATGTATATGTATACATAATTACATACATCATATGCATACGCCTGTGTATAATCACTATGCCATTATCACACATAACCAAATTAGTAATATTCCCCTAATGTTACCCAACCTCTAGTCTGTAATAAAATATCCCCAACTGTTTCTGACATATATGATTATAGATTATAATTGTTTTGTCAAATTAGAATCTAGTTAAGGTCTTCTTACTGTTATGGGTTATGCGTCTTTCTAAACTCTGTGTGATGTAACCTT
Source organism: Balaenoptera borealis (assembly GCF_965194805.1). Taxonomy (NCBI): domain Eukaryota; kingdom Metazoa; phylum Chordata; class Mammalia; order Artiodactyla; family Balaenopteridae; genus Balaenoptera; species Balaenoptera borealis. The sequence goes on along the minus strand of NC_138873.1, from coordinate 114,381,451 downwards.
TCATATTATTGCTATGTTGGAGAAAGCCATTCTCTTGTCCAATAGAATGTTTCAGTTTCCACATCTGGCTGATGGTTTCATTTGATGTTATTAACTTTTCCTCTATTCCCTGTAAGCTAGATATGGGGGTGTGATTAGATTCAGATACATTATTTGGCAGGAATACTTCTATGGATACTTTCAACTTCCTTTTGAAGTACCTCTCAAAGCACAAAGTGTCTTTTTCCATTTTTAATGAATGTTAAAGTTAATCAGTGGGTACAGGTGGGGTCAGCCTGATTTCTCCAATATAAAGTTCTTCATTAACATTTCACTTAATGGCTTTAGAATCCATTTAATAATGGTTTGTTGGATTTATTATTTCACTCTGGTTGTTTTCAAATTCTGTCATTCTTTCTGCATTTTTTAAAAAGCTGAACGTTTTCTATAAGAACAATTTTTCCCCATTTACTATTGATTACTTTGAAATGCAGGTCATTCTGGGATTATAGGAGGAGTGCTTGGCCATTTTCCTTTACTTTCTATTTCAAAGTAATGTGTTGGTGCTCTAGTAGCCAGCACTGTGGGCCAATGTGGGGTTTTTTTTGTCATTAAAAATACAAAACTTTATATAAAATGTGTGTTAATTACTTGCAGTCAATGTTCTTTCTGATGATCAAATTGCTCCAAGCGTGGCTAGTGTGAGCCCCTTTGAGTCGGCTCCTGTTAGTGTGTCATGGTCCACAAGTCATTTGAAAATTTGCTTTGTTTCTGGTAAAAGAGATGTCTCAGGCTCATCTTGTATATTTCTTATATATATGGAAATAGTCATTTCTGCAAGGAGATTGGTTCCTTCCCATAGGAAATAGTATTCAAAGCTATAATCTATGTCCAATCCCACTTCACTTTTAATTTCTCATATTAATCTAAACAAATAAAATTAGTAAAAATCCCACCATATATTTTGCAGTGTAAATATTGTGTACATATCTTGCTTACTGGTGGGATTTAGAAGAAGGCATGTGATTGTTTAATGTTCATTTTTCCTCCATGCACTGTCATTATTAAGAATTGATCATACAGAGCATAAACTAACACAACATTGTAAAGCAATACTCCAATAAATATGTTTTAAAAAGTTGATCATAAATTCAATTTATATGATGCCTTTCAGTTGCCTAAGACAAACTGATTTTATTCCTTAATACCCCCCCCCAAAAAAAAAAACCAGAGAGGATCAATTATGTTAAAAAGTTGGTCCCTAGATTTATAATACAATATTAATGATATAACCAGACACAAATCTTGCTCTCCTTATAGATTTTTTCAGATTTAAATCTGTGAGTGCCTCAACAATTTGGAATTCCTAAGGACAACAAAGATGAATAAAATGGGCTCTTGAAATTTTCAGATTTTGAACCCTTAATGTTTAGTTTAGATTTTCCGTTTGATCAAAGTACTCAGATAATTTATAAACTCCATTTCACTTTTGTTAGGTTAGGGAAGATATACAGTCCAGTGCTTTACCATTTTGATAAATACTTTTAAAAACTGACAATTTTCAACCTCCTTTCAAATGAAATATTACCCACAGGCCCAATACTGGCAAAGATATAAAAATAAAACATGGGGGCTTCCCTGGTGGTGCAGTGGTTGAGAATCTGCCTGCCAATGCAGGGGACACGGGTTCGAGCCCTGGTCTGGGAAGATCCCACATGCCGCGGAACAACTGGGCCCGTGCACCACAACTACTGAACCTGCGGGTCTGGAGCCTGTGCTCCGCAACAAGAGAGGCCGCGATAGTGAGAGGCCCGCGCACCGCGATGAAGAGTGGCCCCCGCTCGCCGCAACTAGAGAAAGCCCTCGCACAGAAACGAAGACCCAACACAGCCAAAAATAAAAAATAAAAAAAAAAAGACAACAGAACTGGGGTATTTATACACTAAATTCAAAAATAAATAAATAATAAAACATGCCCAACTGCTCTGTTTAAAGCAGACATAGGCAAGGAAAAAGGGTGAGACTGAAGCCCTGAATGTAGTTTCAAATAAATTGATTTTTCTCAGTTACTCTCAAAGTGTGCTATGCAGACGTAAAGCATCAGCCTCACGTTCTCCAGCCCCACCCAGTACAAGCTGAGTCAGACACCAGGGAGTGGAGAGCCTGCAGTAGCTGTTGTGACAAATCCTGATGCATGCTAAAGTTTGAGAACCACTGACTCCATGTTTTTCAAGGAGCACTTCCCCATATCCGCTTCTTGTATCTTTATAACACTTCTAGGGGGGCAGTTTCTAAACCTGCTTTATAGTTAAGAAACCTGAGAGACCCAAGCCCAGTGATAACCAAGCTTCTGGTCTTCTCACCTTTGAATTGGACACATTTTTACAATATCATGCGGCCACATGGTAAGTCTCCTGTGTCATGGATATTCTGTGTTTCAAATGCTGGGACATATTTCAAAGTGATACTTGGCAACCATTAACGCAAGGAGAACAAGAAATCCTTCTCCTGTGAAACTTCTTATAAAACAGGAGTAATCTGAAGGCAGAAGTGACGCTTACCTTACGGGGCTGTAGGAGCATCATATGAAGTCGAGCCTGGGCTGTCTAGCGAGGGGCCGCAGTATGCTGGGTGCATGTGCGGATTTAGCTACTCCTATAAGCCCACTTCTTATAAAGTAATCACCTATTCAGGGAATTGGTCACAGTGTAAGATGCCTCTATATTTAGTGACTTTCATTCTTGAGGTACCTTGGGCTATAAGAATCATTTCAGTTGCTCCTTGTAAGACATGCAAGAGCCTGAGTTTAAAGATAAGAGTATATTTCCTCCTCCCAAGAGACAAACCCCTTGATTATTTGTTCAGGTCTCCTCAGCAGCTGAAGTAGCAGCTGCCACAGCAGACAGCTGCAGCATGAAGGGCCTCGTGTGCCGTGAGAGGGAGATTTGGTACCCAAGGAAATGAAAAAAAATATCAGAACTGTTATCTTCTTACAATAGAAGTACTGCAGGGCAGATAACAGCATTGGAAGTTTTTTTTTTTAACTTATCTTGTGTTACATCTTCTGAACAAAACCAAGGTGTAGACAACTGAGGCTTGTTCTAATAACAAAATTGTTGCCTGAAATGAAATTTTTGACATACCAATTATTCTCTGTAGCCAAATCATTTTTCTTTTCGTATAAAACATGTTTGGAGAACACTTTAATGAATGTTTTGCACTTAGTCATCCACTTTATTTTCTTTGCTAAGAGGTCCTTCAGTCGCCACTGAAGAACAAATCTCTCCTGGGAGGTATATTTCCTGGCATGTTATTAGCAAAATGTCTTCCTAGCTAGTTAAGAAGAAACTGACAATGATTGGGAACAAACATGACTTTTCCTCTGCAATTAAAACGAGTGAATGAGAAATTTTGTGATTGCTTGTTTTGATACTGTAGCTGCAATTTTGAGTTAAAGTGTTCTAAGGGCGTGGCCTGATAGATCTCACAAAGGGCAGATACTTACTTAACAATTAATTGATGGAGAAAAACCATTCTGGGTTAAGGCCATGGCCCTTGAGTTTGAGGTGAATGCCGAGAGACACAATTTAGGGGAGAAGGGAGTGACGCTGGGCTTAGTCCAGATAAATCAGGGTTGCATGTGTGCCGTAATTTCCCTTGAGCAAGACACTCTGCCTACCTCATCCTCAACATCACTAACCTAACACTTGAACCTTTCATCCCATAGTTAGAAGTAATAATTCACATGAGCTACCCTTGAGGAGAGTAACACTTTGCTTATTTTTAACACTAAGATCAATATCAGCTTCTTTTCTGAGAGCAAATTTTGGAAACTAGGTGGAGAAGGAAACTCTAAGGGCAGTGGTGGCAAAGGGATAATATCTCCACTAAAGTAGTCTCTGAGGTCAAGGCCACACCTGCCTTGCTCACCGCAGAACTCTGGTGACCAGCGTGATGCCTGCAGCAGCTGATTTGTTGTTTGAATAAAGGCACCTATGAAGGGTGAAGGCTGAGAAATGTCATTGAGAGTGCAAAGGGATTTCCAGGTGCCCCCAAACAAACCTGATATCACAGTGTCTGCAATTGAAGCTGATGTTTCACTTAGTAGCTTTTAGGCAGCTGTTCCCTCTGGGTTTTTTAAAGTAGCTACAAACATTGCTAGAAAAGCCATCTGATGTACTGAAGCGGTATTTCTCAAACTACCTGTGGTGAAGGACCAGTTTTGTTTGGTTTTTTATTCGCATTCAGTTGCAGGCCAATACTTTAGTAAAATATAGTAAAAATGAATTAATAGAGCAAGTGAAAAGGCAAAAGAGGACACACAAAATACAAGGCCATTTGAAGAATTATTGTTACCGAATCCAAGTTCGCACTTCTCGCGGCACGACAGGCCAATAAATCAAAACATGAGGCGCTGGGGCAAGGAATAGTGCTCCTTGTTGCGAACTTCTTGTTGCCAGCTGGACCCCGGCAGGCATGTGATAATCCTCTGTTCTTACAGCTGTCCGTGTAGGTCTGGTCACGATGTTCCTGCAAAGCTCCAAGACAGATGTTATTAGCCCTTGCACAGAAACGAAGACCCAACACAGCCAAAAATAAATGAATTAATTAATTTTTAAAAAATGCATGTGTTATGATCAATCAAAACCATTAAAAAAAAAAGACATGTTATTTTCTGTTCTGCAATTTTATCTCTGTAAGAATGTAAAACTGTTATACATTTAAAGGTCAAGCCTGGGAGGCAGAGCCTTGAGAATGGGCTATCATGTATATTTCAGGCGATAGGCAACATTCCTTTACAAAAGTGCAGAGCCAGCCTGGCTAAGCACAGGCAACAGAGCACAGAGGTTAGGGGTAAAGGAATAGATCCAATATGGAGTCAGGTTTGTTCTCTGTTACATTTTGAGTTTCCACAACCTAAAATTACTCTGTAAGATGACTATAAGAATGGCTCTAAGCATTCCCTCCTTTGTTGCAACCCGGTAACAAGAGCTTCCTGGAGGGCACAGTTGCACAACACACATTGAGTTGTGCTGCCCAAACACTTGGCCCCAGTATCCTTTATTTGAAGGGTGGGAGTGGAATGATTTGGGCACTTTCTAGAGATTAGCTATTCCAGTAAAGAACTGCAGGGTTAGTAGTGATTTAATGTGTCATAGCTCTGAGTGCCAACCCTGCCTTCTGAAATATAGGTAGAAAGAATTAAAGATGCAATCATCTTTCAACAGAATTACTTGCTGTAAAATAATGTCCAGTAAACTTCAGACTAAACTGATAAGAAACAAAGACAATTGCTTTGCTCTTCTATTCTCCCTATGCTCCTCCAAGGGCACTGGCTACAGTTAGAGTGAGGGGGAGTACAGGTAAACCAAGGACTTGCTTACTACATGTGTACTTTATTTACTTCCCTTAGAATGTAGGTTCTATAAAGTCAAATGCATTGATTCTTCTTAATCAGACTTGCCAGGAGTTTTATAGTAATAGATTTTTCAACCCACTGAAAAATTGCAGGGGGAGAGTAAACTAACTTGTTTTTATTTATTTATATATTAATAACTAATTTAAATCATAATTATTTCCTTACTGTGATGATATGGATAAAATTTATTGCTGATTATAGGTCTAATTCCTAGAATTTAAAACTTTGTTCATTGAAAGCATTTAGTATTTAATTTTTTCCATATATAATTTTGTTACACTCAAGAGATTTGATATATTGTACTTTTATTTCAGACCTACATATTTTTAAATTTCTTTCTGATATTCACCTTAGGTTATATATTATTTTAAAGTGAATTTTTAGCTTCCAAATATTATATTTTAATCAACATTTTGTTTTGAGTTCTAACTTCAATGAATTCTAGTCAGTGAACATGGGACCTATGATATTGATTTTCAAAAAAATGTTGTGAAGATTTCCTTCACAACACTTCACAACACTATTGCGCTATATGCAATATATAGTGCATATTGCATATCACACATTTCTTTTTTATTAATATATGTCTGTGAGTTTCTGTAAATAGCTTTTCCTTTGAATTATATTTTGCCCAATGCAACTAACTTTTGGTTAGTACTTGGGCAATATAATTAATTCCACTCCTTTTTCTCGTCAGCTCTATATATTTTAATTTTAGTTGCATTATTTATAATCTAAAAGTTATATTTAAAAAAATTTTTATATTTAAAAGAAGTTATATATAATCTGAGAGTCTTCTGCTAACAAATATGATATTTTACATAATATATATGCTTTTGGCAAAACTTTAATTCATGCTATACATTTCACATCCTCCTGTACAAGACAAAAAGGAAATTTGGCTTAGTAGCAGGAAGGTGACACTTGGGAAACAGGCCAGATATGATCTTGCTTCCTCTGAAACAGGATAATAAAGGGGAGGAGAAAAAAGAATAGGAAAAAGGGAGAAGAAAATTCTAGAGAGTATAGACAACCTGAAATGGCTTTGGGGTTAGAAGGAAAAAAATGGAGGTCTGTGACAGCTGACTAGATCACTATGCATATTATTGGTAGGAAGTAAATACATATGATATCCACTCAGTTAGGGAATTCTGTGTTTAATTTTCTTATTAGTCATTGTTTGTAATCACAGATCTCCATGTATCAAAGGTAAACCTTCTTTAATACCATAACCAGAAGACTGCTTTTGCTGTGCTGAAGACACTTCATTAAAGGCGTAATTGTAAGAAACAAAGGGAAATGTTTGATGCCCCTAAAACATAGTCTTTGGGGACAAGAAATTCCATGTCCCTAAACTGATGGCAGAGGAGAAAAACTACTTGGCAAGGATAATGGGGAAGCTTTTTAATAAGTGTGGCTACAGATCTCCTGAACCAAGAAAAACATGCTCACTGGATCCAGGTGAGTCAAATCCTTTGGGAACCTGAACGCATTAAAGAGAGTCTGAAAATACCTCAATTCATATCCTCTGTTTCATTTTCCAAATGCCACTTAGAAAGCAGAAATAACATCTGAGTGGCTTTCTGTTTCAAAGCAGCAGTCTGGAAGGATTGTCTACTTCTGCTGGAAAATGAGATGTCACTTCCATCTTTCCTTCATTTCTTAGAGACAAGAAGAAGAGAAAGATAGATATCAGGGACAACAGACAGTGGTGGTTTTTGTTGGTTTTTAGGGAGAAAGATGGAAGTATGAAGCAAGATGAAGAACCAAGAAAATACATCTCCATTGGAGGGGAAAATTTTGGCATTGGTGTTACCGAACCAAACTTGTGTCCAGTCACCTGCACGCAGTGAAGCCAGTCTACTGATACGGGGTGTGGTGAATGAAAGTGCAGTATTTATAGCAAGTTGCCAAGCAAGGAGAATGGGTAGCTCATGCTCAAAAGACCCAAACACGTGGATGACTTTCAGGGAAGGGGTTTTATAGGCAGTGTGAGGGAGGGGGCTGCAGGGTGCATGATCGGCTCATGCACAATTCTTGGATTGGTTGGCATCAAGGTGAAATGTCAAGCATCATCAACATTCTGCTTTCAACCAGTCTAGGGTCTATGCTCTTGCGGTCAGCAGTTTTCATCTGGTGGGGCCTGCTTCCTGTAAAAACAACTTAGGAATGTGTGCCAGTCCTTTATCTATCTCTTTCATTAAACTGTGAGTTCGGTGATTCTGCTATGTGGTGGATTTATAGTCTAAATTGTTACCAGTTCCTCAGCCCAATGGCTGTTTTTGTTTCTACATCTTCAGGTTTCCTAATCATTAACTGTTGAGTCAGCCTTTTGAGACTCAAGGGACGCCAGGGAGACTACAGCAAAAGCCTTTTACTTCAAAGGACAGGGACACAGGGGCTGGTATATGGTTTCAATCGCCCCTTTCCTTTGATACCTCTCAATTTTGGTGGGGACAGGTTCAGTAAAAGAAAGGGAAGAAAGTTTTGGATAGTGAGGTTAATCATAAACTCAGCAGAAGAACTCAGTTTCAGGGGGACTCAGTTTCAGTGGTGTCAGTGTCTGTAATTTACCATGTTCAACTTTTCCTTTCTCTGACTTTTTCATTGATTCTTCTCCATTCCAGGTTTCCCCAAAGACTATGAAATAGGGGCAGGCTAAAATTTTTCTTTGTTTTAAAAATCTCCTACGGTCCTTTTTGTGCTGTCCTTTACACTTCAGGGATGCTGGTAAATTAGGAACCCAAATGCTGAACATCTTCACGGAATGAAGTGTTTCCAAAGATTCATATTCTTCCATACCTTGAGCCTGCTAATGTAGATTCCTATATAGTAATGTACCTATCCAGAGAGGTTAACAGGAAGATGTGCCTTTTTATTTTGGAAATATTATTACTTCTTGTTTGCAAAAACAATAGTAAAATTTGTCCCAGTTCATATTAAGAAGGAAAAAAAAAAGATATTTATTGATATTTATCTCCTACCATGAAACCCGTTTTTAAGAAACTGGTTTCCTTCCAAGACAATTGTCTAAAATGTATAGATTGGGGACTTTTCTTCAATCTTCAATCAAATTGAGTAACAAGACCAGTAGATGACAGAAAAAAATACAAATGATATATTTCAAATTTCACAAGAATTCTGCTTTAGTTCCACATAAAAATTAAGGAAATTGTTTAGATCACACTCATATGCAGTACATCTAACCAGTTAAATATGCCATAATTACAGCTTTAGAGGTACAGTGGTGTCCCAGGGGAAAAGAGATATAAACAAAGTAAAGTTTTAAAAGAGATCTGTCGTGAGTCCAAAATAGCTTAAGATATTTTTTTAATCATGTGTGTTATCAAACATTTTATTATCATACCCTTCATCAAATAAAATCTTCTGCAAGGTGTAATTAATGAAAAGTTATAAGTGGATTGATATTTGTATTCACTTATTTTCTAAGTTCAACTTCAGGAGAATTACTTCTTTTAGATAAATTGTGGTATCAGCAAGAATGATTTAATCAGTCCAGCCATTTAAAAATGCATGGTTATGGATGATAATTTCAGAATCTTATTAGTTACATAGTTACATTCTACATTTTGGGGGAAGAGGGGTGAATAAAATTAGGAAAATACTGATTTACCCAGGTTTTTTTTTCATAAGTGGAAAAAAAATTAAAATAGGATACCTTACTATCTCAGGGTATAATTTACACAAAGTGACCTAAGATCAAATTTTTCTTTCAAAATTTACTTGCAGATTGACAAAGGAGCAAAAGCAAAACAATGGGACTAAGGCAGTCTTTTCAACAAATGGTGCTGAAGCAACTGGACATCCACATGCCAAAATATGAATCTAGACACAGACCTTACACCCTTCACAAATATTAACTCAAGATGGATCGCAGATCTAAATGTAAAACACAAAATTAAAAAAAAAACTTCTAAAAGATAACATAGGAGAAAAATGAGATGACCTTGGACATGCCTTTTTAGATATAACACCAAAAGCACAATCTATGAAAGAAATAATTGGTAAGTTGAACTTTATTAAAATTAAAAATTTCCACTCTGCAAAAGACAATGTCAATAGAATTAGAACACAAACCACAGACTGGGAGAAAATATTTGCAAAATACACATCTGAAAGAGGACTGTTATCCAAAATATATAAAGAACTCTTAAAACTTAATAATAAGGAAATAAATAACTCAATTAAAAAATGGGCCAAACCTCTAGAATTTGTTGTTTAATTATATGGTGGAATTACTCAATTAAAAAATAAACTTCATGCCTCTCACCTCTCAAGAAAAACAAAGCAAAACAAAAAAAAGATGGGCCAAAGACTTTGACCCCTCACAAAGAAGACATACAAATGACAAATAACATATAAAAAGATGTTCCACATCATATGTCATCAGAAAAAATGCAAAATTAGGCACCAATGGGATATCACCACACACCTATTAGAATGGCCTAAACAGAAGACAGACAGCCCCAAGTGCTGGTGAGGATGTGAGATAACAGGAACTCTCATTCATCACTGGTGATAATGGGAAATGGTAGAGCCATTTTGGAAGAGTTTGGAGATTTCGTACAGAACTAATCATACTCTTACCATGCAACACAACAGCAATTGTACACCTTGGTATTTACCCAGAGGAATTGAAAACTTATGGCCACTCTAAACCTGCACTAGGGTATTTATAGCTGCTTTATTCATAATTGCCAAAACTTAAAAACACCTGAGATGTCCTCAATAGGTGAGTGGGTAGATAAACTGTGGTACATTAAGACAATGGAATATTATTCTGCACTACGAAATGAGCTATCAAGTCAAGAAAACACATAGAGGAATCTTAAATAAATATTACTAAGTGAAAAGAGTTAATCTGAAAAGTCTACATACTGTATGATATCAACTATATGACATTCTGGAGAAAACAAAACTGTGGAGACAGTAAAAATGTCAGTGGTTGCCAGGGGGTGGGGTGTGGGCAGGAATGAGTAGGCAGAGCACAGAGGGTTTTTAGGGCAGGGAAGATACTCTGTGTGATACCATAGCCATGCATACATGTCATTATACATTTTTCTAAACTGATAGAATGTACAACACGAAGAGTGAATCCTAATGTAAACTATGGTTTTTAGGTGATTATCATGTGTCAATATAGGCTGGTCAATTGTAATATACATTCATCAAACATAATACCACTTTGGTGAGGGTTGTTGATCATGGGTAAGTCTGCGCGTGTGTAGGGGTGAGGGCTATATGGGAACTCTCTGTACTTTCCTTTTAATTTTTCTGTGAATCTTAAACTGCTCTAAAAAAATCTTAATAAAAAATTGAATCACACATATAGATTTCCTTAGTCTGTCAACTCAGACTAAGAAACAATGACACCCCAAAAGCAATAAACACACCTAGTTTCTAAGGAAGAGATCCTGGTTTCTAGCATTATTCTGCCAAAAAAAAAAAAAAAAAAATCAGAAAATTGGCTTAGAAAAGTGGGTGATTCTGGGACTGGAACAAGAAAATATAAGATGGACCTGGAGCATCTTGTACTGCCAGAAAGAGTACAGAATGCTAAAAAATAGAAGCCCATAATAATGGGTATGTCAGAGGTACATAGGAGCCAACTGAAATAGCTCCCAATGGTGGAACAATTTGAGCTAAAGGTAATTGAACAAAAGAATAACCCAAGGTATAAAATAAATATCCATAATCCCATACTTATATGTATAAATTATTGAGTAAATAAATAACTGGGAGAGAATAGACATGTCTCCTGTGCAGAAGAATTCTAAATAATCTATGTTGACAATCTATGCTCAAGGAGGGGGAGTGTAAATCCCCGCTTCTTAAATAATTGTCTTTCAAAGAGTATGCTATGGGAAGAGGGGAAAAACTCTATAGAAAGGTGGCAAAAGGGTAACCGACAGTGGAGAAATCTGACCTGTAGTACCTCAGCCTGGAGATCATGAATTACAATGGTAATTCATGTTGATACGATATGGTGTGGAGAGATTAAAAAGATACTTGATCTCTCAATCTTCCTCCCTAAAACCAACAATCCGAGTCTAAATATGAGAAAAACATTAAACCCGTTCTAATAGAGGAGCATCCTAAAAACATCCAACCAATACTCCTCAAAGTCATCAAAACCAAATAAAGTCTGAGAATATATAATAAAAGGGAAAGCCTCTTTTATGATAATAAAAATACAATAAAATACTTAGAAATACATTTAACATAAAACACCTGAACAGGGCTTCGCTGGTGGCACAGTGGTTAAGAATCCACCTGCCAATGCAAGGGGCATGGGTTCGAGCCCTGGTCCTGGAGGATCGCACATGCCATGGAGCAACTAAGCCCGTGCGCCACAACTACTGAGCCTGCGCTCTAGAACCCAGAAGCCACAACTACTGAGCCCGTGTGCTGCAACTACTGAAGCCCCTGCACCTAGAGCTCGTGCTCCGCAACAATAGAAGCCACTGCAATGAGAAACCAGCGCACCGCAACGAAGAGTAGCCCCCGCTCACCGCGACTAAAGAAAGCCCATGTGCAGCAACGAAGACCCAACGCAGCCCAAAATAAAATAAGTAAAATAAATAAATTTATTTAAAAAAACCTGAACATAGGTGAAAGATATAAAATGCCCTGAAATTTCACAAAAGTAGAATTGAACAAAAATAGCTCTTTAGAACATTTCAACAGCATCAAGATATAAATTCTCCCTAAGTTAATTTATAAACAATGTGATACAAATAAAAGAATCATAGAGTTTTCTCTGGAGCTAGTTGAGTTAATGGGAAAAATAAACATGTAAAGATGGCTAGGACGCCACTGAAAAGAAATAGTTATGAGGAGGAAGTAGTTTTTTACACTATGTGAAACATACAACAAAGCCTCTATGATTAGAGTTTGTGTCGCTGGCCCATGAATAAACAAATAGATGTATGGAATAGAATAGAGAGTTCAGATATAAACCCAAGTACATATAATAAAGGAATATCTCAAACCACCACAGCAAATATGGGCTTTTAAATAAATGGTGTTGGAATAATTTAATAGATATTTTGAAAAATAAAAGACTATTTTCTCAAAACATACACAGAGGAAACTCCAAATGAATCAGAGTTCTAATTGTGAAATATAGAACGTCCAAGTATTAAAAAAAAAACCTTCATGAATTCCTTTATGAATGTAGGGAAACTTTCTAAATATACATAAAAATTAATATTCAATAAAATAAGATTATTTTAGACTTTATAGAGATTTATGTTCATATGATATATATAAACATATAAATTCATATAAATATTTATAGTAAATAGATTTGTTAAAATTTGCATAGGAAAAATGCACATCAGAAAGAAAATCAAAAGGCAAATGACAAACTGGAAGAAAATATGCAGCGTACATCACTGATACAAAGTAATATACTCAGTATATGAAGAAATTCTAATAAACGTGAGAAAAAAAACCTAAAGAAAATGGGAAATCATATATAGACATACACACACAAACAGTATACACACACACACATACACACAGAATCTTTAAATATTTAAATATATGAAGAGATGTTCATCTTTACTTATTAGATAAGTGAAATATTGAACAAAATTTGAAAGCTTGACAATATATCCTGTTGGCAATGCTGGAGAAGCTGTGGTCACTCTACGAAATAGTCACTCATATATTGCTCAAAGTATGTACAACCGCTATGAACGGGAATGTCTAAAAGTCAAAGTATGCATTTGCCTTTTGACTCAGCAATCTCTTTTCTGGAAATTAACTCTAAAGATACACCTCCAACAAAAATGGCTTTGCTCAAGGTTATTCATTAAAGCATTATTTGTAACTGCAAAATATTATAAACCACTTAAATGTCCAAATATAGTGGAATTGTTGAATGAACAAAAGGTTCTGTTCAGCTGTGAAAAAAATTGAGTAAAAACTGAATCATTGAAATGATTTACAAAATACAAAATCATTGAAATGATTTACAAAATACATTGTAATAACCATAATATATAGGGAAATTGTTTATTCTTTATGTTTTTTATATATTTTGTAATATGTAATATATTAAAAAAAGTAAAGTGCATATTTATATATAGCATTTTTCCATTTGTGTACAAAAGAAGGAGAAATATAACATACATGAATCTACTTTTTCTGTTTTTTAACATCTTTATTGGAGTATAATTGCTTTACAGTGTTGTGTTAGTTTCTGCTGTATAACAAAGTGAATCACTATATGCGTACGCATATCCCCATATCCCTTCCCTCTTGCGTCTCCCTCCTACCCTTTTTATCCCACCCCTCTAGGTGGTCGCAAAGCACCGAGCTGATCTCCCTGTGCTATGCAGCTGCTTCCCACTAGCTATCTATTTTACATTTGGTAGTGTACATATGTCAATGCTAGTCTCTCACTTCAACCCAGCTTACCCTTCCCCCTCCCCGTGTCCTCAAGTCCATTCTCTATGTGTCTTTATTCCTGTCCTGCCCCTATGTTCATCAAAACCATTTTTATTTTAGATTCCGTATATACTGTATTTGTTAACATATGGTATTTGTTTTTCTCTTTACTTGTGGATGGACCTAGAGTCTGTCATACAGAGTGAATCTACTTATTTTTGTAAAAAATAGCACAAAATGGATAACTAGAACCCTGCAAGATTGGTTACCTATGTTATTAGGTTAAGGAGAAAAGAAAGAGAAAACAGAGGGAGTAACACTTTTCTGAGTATAATTTTTGATTAATTTGGGACTCATGTTCATATTCTAAGCATTCAAAATTAAATTTAAAAAGATAGAAGGAATTCTAAGATGGAATGCAAACAGGGGCAAGTAAATCCAACTATATTATAGATGAGTAACATAGCCACATTGAATGGGTAGAGGTGTGTCTGAGAGACAGCAAGCACAAGACAGTCCTCCACTATCATTATGCTGATGAGAAGGGGAGCAAGAATGGGCTTGTAGGCTTTGAACAGCGCCTCGTTCCCTAAGCATTTTGTACTTTGAGTCAGGTTCTATTTGGTTCCTAGTTTGTATCTCAGTTTGCTTTCGTTTTGTTATCTCAGTTCCCTGACAATGGGTGTCAGATTTGCCTCTGATATCTGTGACTCTTCTTTTGAGTCCTCATCAAGGACTTTCCTTGGATTCATTCCACTTCTCAATTTTTTTCAGCATGTCATGTGTTCACTTCCGATGTCTGGGACACCTGGCTCTCAGCTGATCCAACAGGCAGAGAATTAAGGAGAACAGGTGAGGACAAGAGATTATTTCTCCTCTGAAGCTATGTTGGCCTTGTCAGAGCTGTCTTAATAAGAGCACAGGTTGTTGGTTCAAAGAACTGGTACTGAAAGAGGACTTTGGGCTCCAATATCGTATATACTCTGTTAGTGGGCATCTGGCCACTCACTGGATTAATTAAACAGGTGAAGTCCTGCTGTGCAGGTAACACCATGGTAAAGCAGGCAGGCTCTATATCTAGACTGCCTGCATTCCCATATTGGCTCTCTCACAGCCCTGCTGAGTGATCTTGGGCAGCTTCTAGAAACCTTAACTATTCTTAAACCTTAAGTTTCCTTCCCTATAAAATGGGAAACAATCACATTTCCCTCCTAAAGTTAGTCCAAGGTTGAAATGAATTAGTGTATGCAAGATAGAACAGGGCCTGCCATATGTGTTACTTACTATTACAATTAAAGAGATATTTGATATTGTTAATAGTATTAGCTTGTTAACTACTCCCTCCTTTTTAGGATTAGTGTGGAAAGGATTATGGCAACCCACAGGGTTTATAGACAGTGAAGACACTGCCTCCCCAGGTCTGAAGGATATGGTGGGATGATGCGACTAGTGCCACTGAAGTGTGGATGGCACCCACTTGCCATGCCCACTCCTCCTCTCTGAGTACGTGCTTCAGCTTTAGTACAGATGAGTCACTGGCCCAAAGCCAGGCTACAGAAGCTACCAGGTACCCCTAGTGCATGACATAGAGACAAGTCTTGATTTTCTTCCAAAGGAAGTCAAAGCATGGATTTGGTGAGCAGAGTTCAAATCTGGGCTATGGGAAGTGTGACTTTCCTCACTGGTGGCGTTGACATTCTGGAGGCGCCCACGCATAAAGTAGGCTGGCTTACTGTCAGCACCAGCCTGGTATGAGACCTATTCCTACCCTTTCTGCCAGCAGAGTGTGAACACTTTCACTCCAGGACATGATTTGCAGCCATTAAAATGTTTGTGAAAAGTGTATAATAACATGGGAACTTTATGTTATAAAGCCAAATGAAAGAAAACATGAAATTCGTTTTACGGTGTTATTTCTTTTTTTCCCACCCCATTAAAAAAATCTGCCCTTCCTCTAAGCGCCTATTTTTATCACAATACAGATAAGTGCATTTTAAGACACATAACACCTTTTAATAAAGCATTTGTTTGCAATTGCATTTTGAATTAAAAATGAGCTCTTTAGGGTAAAGTTTCTTCCTTTTTCTACCTCAGCCCCTAATACATTGCCTAGCACATAGCAATTATCCAATAAGAATTCACTGAAAGAATGAATCAACAAAAATCTTTGCCACTAGGCTAATTTAAAAATTAAGATACACTTTCATTTTTTGAATATTTTGAACACTCTTTTTAGAGGCATGGATCTGGGTTTAGTTTCTTTAAGTCCTCAGTGGTCAGCTGGTTTGTTTTTATGAGCCCACATAAATTAGATTAAATAACATCTATTTTTCTTTGGAGAAGTGGTATTATTGCTCAGAATCATGGGTCTCTTTGACATTACATCACCAACCTACACACATTAAGCTCCTTAGCCTAACTTGGAAATTAATATTTCTTCTCCCAATCATTTCTTTTGCCTGTCTATTGCATTCTTGGTAGGGTTATATTACCTCAGACACTATATCAGATGCGGTGTCCCCAGAGCTTTGCAGAAAAAGGCTATTACTTTCCTAACGTATGATCAAATGTCTCTTTATACACAGCTTTGAGAATCACTGCCTGTTTGGGTATTGTGTTACATTGTGTGTGCAACTCTAATTTGTCCTCAGTTTTCAGCCGTTTGTCTCCTTTGGTGATATTGATTTCTAGAGCAATTCTGCTCATTGATTTCAGACTATTTTCCTGAGGTCTATTCTTGTTTGTTCTCTTCAGCATTTATGGAGTACTTCCGAACTTAGCTTCAAATTCTTATATACACCCTTTAGGAAAGTCTTACAGTGTCTTTGAAGTAGTTCTTTCTCTTTTACAAATAGATATGAACAAGTCACAGGAAGGTAAAACAAACCTCTCTGGAAGGAGTGATTTTTGGCTCAAACAAGATTAGGAAGATGTATCAGGTAAGCTGGGGTGGGGATGGTGATTCCAAAAAAAAAAAAAAGTTTCCTCATATGCCCTTGGATAAATCTTAAATCTCAATTTACAAACTGTAAAGAAGAAGGATAAGGAAATGCTTTTCCCTCCCTATCCACTACCTACCTTACAAAGTTGTTGTAAGGATCAACTGAGATAATGGATATAAATATTTCACAAAGGGGAGTTTAGCTCAGAATAAAGTAGCAGTGAGCATGTTTGATATATTCTAACTCAGATCTTAATAAGAAGTGTTAACAATGAAATAATCACTAATGCTGATGGCCAGTTGAGCATTTTTTTACAGTTTTTTCAACTAAAAGAATCAAGAATTCAAGCATGAAAATTCTCTGTGTGCTCAGTAAAAATGCATGAGATTCACAGATTTAAATAAAGCTCCTCTTAGATGTGTCCTGCCTCCTAGAAATTAAAATGATCTATGAGGATTTAAAAGTACCAAACCAGACAGACCTGGTTTGAATCTCAGCACCACTGCTAACTATAGCAATCTGGGTACTCTTGGAAGAGTGGCTTACCTATAGCTTCCTTAACTCTAATGCAAGGCAAGGTGCCAGCATCTGTTTGAGGATGAAATGAGAATGCAACCCAAAGACTGAAAGCTGGGTCTGGTTTGAATGAATATGTTATTATTAGTTTTCCTTTTAGATACATTTGACTGTGAGTATTCCTTTTTTAGTTAGATATCACTTGAAAAATGGCCTCTGGTTCCTTCCTTCTCCTATTCTCCAGGTTTGTGTGTTAGATGCTGGGGGGTACAAAGATGGGTGAAATAGAATCTGAGCAATCACTAGCTAGGATGTGGACCTGTTCATTGGTGCATCTCCCTGAATAACACTGTATCTGGTACATAGTCCATACTCAATAATTTTTTAATTAAATTAGTTAATGTCTCAGTGCTTTTGGCTGAGCAGCGGAGATGACTATGTAAAAAAGTTTGCAAAATGCACTGTAATAAATGTTATAATTTAGGAGTCTACTGTCTCAATTTAATTTCATTTCATCATAATATTCCACTGTTGTTTAGTTGAATTTCATTTGTTTTATTTTCCTTTTTATGGCTACATTGCTATTGGTTCTTAGGCTTTTCCAACATTTGCAGTGCCTCCCAATTTCGTGTCATGTAAATATTTCATTAACTTTGTATTTATTCCCTCTTCCTGATGTTGAATAGAAATAATTTTACACAACCATTACTAACACCCACCTTCACTCTCTGGCCGCCTCCTCATAGCCTATTAGATACTGCATTTATCATATGCTTTGATCTCTGGCCTTTGAGCGAGTTTGAATATTCACAACTATAATTTTATGAAGAGCAATTTCATAAGCATATTTTCCAATAATATATTTAGGAAGAAACTTAGGAGACCTACATCAGAGCATGTGCACGTGCACACGTGTGTGTGTGTGTGTGTGTGTATTTGTGTGTGTGTCTGTGAGAGAGAGAGAGAGAAAAAGACAGAAATTCAGTCAATTTAAATCCAAATCAAATTGAATGATTTATGTTTAATAATAATCAGGTAATCAAATGATTTAGAAATTAATTTCTAAAGCAGAATATACATTAGATCATGAATAAGGACATTAAGTCTCAGATAAAATAATATTAGCTAATGTTTTTTGAGTACTTACAGACTGTCAAGCACTGCTCTAAGTTTTTTTATGAATTAAATCAACATTTTTACGAGATAATTCTAGAATTTTCTTTCATCTACAGATGAGGAATATGAGGCACAGATCAGTTAAGTAACTTGACAAAAGTCACAGAGCCAGTGAACATGGCAGAGTTTGAACTCCAATCCCCACACACTGGCGCCAAGGGCTCATTTTCTTCTGGAATAGGATTTTTAGCTGTCACAACTTTGTCTGCCAAGAGTCCATTCCTCCTGTTTCTTGTAACAGCACTTTGATTTATCTTTGGGCACCATCCCAGACCCAGTGAAGAAAGACTCAGTAGAACTGTTTATCAAGTTTCTTGACCTCTCTTTACAAAGAGAGATGTGCGTGACTTGAGAGCCATCAAACTCTCTCCTCCAAACTTTTATCTTGATGGGAGGTCTAAAGAGACTGAAATGACTGAAGTCATTCAAGATGGCACACTGAAGAGACTCTATTAGTTCCAGCTTTTGAAGTCTCTGGAAATTCTCTGATTTCTGGCCTTCCAAAGTCTGGTTTTTCATTTCCTTCAATTCTCCAAGGTTCTTGAATAAGGCCATGAATTATGATTGTACAGGTTATTCACTGCCCAACTATAGCGGGTACCAGGCTCAAGTAAAGGCAGCTTTGTCCCTGACATCCACTCAGCACACTCCGTTTTGTCTAAATTAATCATGGTCAGTACCTATTGCTTGCGCTTAAAGAACCCTAATGAAACTCCCAGGATACAATGGCTATTATGAACTGAACTGTAGTCCCCCAATGTCAATATATGGAAGCCCTAACCC
The DNA here is from genome assembly GCF_965194805.1 of Balaenoptera borealis. NCBI lineage: Eukaryota > Metazoa > Chordata > Mammalia > Artiodactyla > Balaenopteridae > Balaenoptera > Balaenoptera borealis. The sequence continues at coordinate 114,362,218 of NC_138873.1, read as the reverse complement.
CCAATGAGACTGTATTTGGAGATAGGTTTTTTAGGGAGGGAAAACCTCATTTGAGGTTGAATGAGGTCATAAGAATAGGGTCCTAATCTGATAGAAGCAATGTCTTTATAAGAAAAAGAGACACCAGAGACCTCTCTCTGCATACACATAGAGGGAAGGCCATGTGAGGGCACAGTGAGAAGCCGGCTGTCTATGTGCCAGAAAGAGAGATCTCACTAGAAACCAACCCTGACAGCACCTTGATCTTGGACTTTTAGCTTCCAGAACTGGGAGAAAACAAATTTCTGTTGTTTAAGTCACCCAGTCTGAGGTATTTGGCTATGGCAGCCTAACAGACTAATATGATGGCCTTGAACTCTTCCAGGGGAAGAGTTCTTCCACATTCTCTTTGGGAGAATGTGCTGTATCTCTTGCTCTGGCTGTCCAGAGACTAATATCTACCATGTAAGGCTATTTTGACTATTCCTCCCAGAGTAATCATTGTGTGCTGAGTGATGAGGAGTCAGAGGCGAACAAAGTAGATGCAGTGTCTGCCCTCATGGAGGTGATTTAAAGTACGTAGTGCTAACTTCATGGACAACTCCTTTACATCCTTAAGATTTCTGCTAAAATGGGGCCTTCCTTGACCACCTACCCCAAGAGGCAGTCTCTTAACTATGATTTCTCCCTGTCCTGCCCTGGTATTTTCCTTCTATAACATTTCCTACCAGTTGACAGATTAGATATTAATTTCTTGATCTTCTCATTCCTGTTTCCCCATGAAAATGTAAACTCCATGAACTCGTGGGCCTGCTTTTCTTCATTGCTGCATCTGTTTCAGCTACACGGTGTTTGGCATCCAGAGAGAGTCAATATATCTTTATTAACTTGAATGAATTGGGGAGTGAATAAATGAGGTACATAGCAAAGTGAAATTCTCTATTGCTATCAATTCAGAATTTCCCTAACTACTCTCTACATGCTTTCCCAGTGTGTGAATGGCTTCTCTCTTCCAGAATGTGTTTCTTTCCAGCACCATTTGTCTGCTCTGCTTTTTTAGTCTCTCCTTGCTTCTCTCTTTCTTCTTTTTTCATTTATCTTCAAACCTGCTTCCTCTACTCACTCTCCCATTCAAACTTGTCCCTCTTTCTAGTTATAACTTTAATAACAGATCATAATACAAGGTACAAAGCATATTCCAAATTACTTGATTAAGCAGTATATCCATTCTTATTGATTAAAAAGCTAATGAAGTCATTTAGGTAAAATTCTATTAGATAGAAAAGGGCAAGCCAAGTTATATTTGATTTCCTTCCTAACTGACTAGTGAACCATGAATTTTAAAAAAAAATGGTTCCTCAGTCCTATAACAACCCCACGGCTTCATGTTGAAACCACTGATATTCCCACTAACATGAATTTATAAAATTAGATTTAGTTGCCAATATTAAAAATCGTTTAATGCCATACTTAAAAAACCCTCAGAACCTGGGTTTCTGGATCTTCTTGAGAAACCACATCCTGAAAAGGCCCTTGTTGCTATCCAACTAGCAGCTCTGTGCGATCTACGGTTCTCCCCTTCTCTTCACCCAACGCTCTTTATTAGATTCCCTGCATCTGACTGCTTTTGTCCAGTTGCATCTCATGGTTGGCCCCTTGAGGTATGTGACATCCTAACACTGATCTACCCAAAGGGATATTTTTATAGGATAGTAATGGCTACTTAAATAAAGCTACTGCACTGAATGAAATCTTTCTAGATTATTTTAATGGAGTAAGAAGGATTTTAAATTGAAATCAATTTGGATCAGTATTAATTAATTCCCTGTCGAATTTATGGTCTTTTCCTGTCCTTTAAATGCCTATAGCAAGTGTCAAACAATCCCTCACTAAGACATTCAGTGCTTCTTCAGTATCTGGGCCTAGTGTTATCTTTCCTTAAAATGGGCTCTCATCCAACATCTCAGTCTTACAGCTAATTCTGCTCTTCCTTTCCATCCCAAGTCCCAAGAACTAGGATCTTGCATTGTTTCTGGTGCCAGGACCACAGCTTGTAGCTCCATTTAAGTAACAAGACTTTCTCTTCCTGGCTTTCTGCCTTTGCAATTTGATGGTCCACCTACTCTCACCAGTTCTTGTAGGGACTAGATTCTTGAATTTGAACTCGTATACATACACTTTATACACTCTTCCTTGGAAATTTAGGAATCTTTAGTCCTCTGTGTTCTTTAACAAGGTGAGACGTCGATGCATAGTGCCAGATGAAAGCAAAGTACAGCATCGGTTCTATTTTGTGTAAAGTTGCATTGGAGACTGTGGCTATGGTTTCATTAAAAAGGAGGCTTCTCTCTTTCCCCAAAGCTAGATCTTGAGGCATTTATCCAGAAAGTGAGCATACAGAGATGACCTTTATACATGAAAAATCCACATGGCTTCATCAAATATACAATCTCCTAAAGGATGGATAGTTTCAGAGAGAAAGGAAGAAGGGTACAGAACAAGGTAAGCCTCCAGGTAGGCCTTTAGAAGGTCTGTTTTGCTATCTGGGCCAACAAGATAAAAGCCTTCCTTAGTGATTAGGATAGCAGAAGGGAGGTAAGCCCCGGACCACTTCCTTTTTTTTTTTTTAATGCAATGACACTGCTCAGGGTTGATATGACAGTATATATCAGGTTTCCCCCATGTTCAACTGGCATGTTATTCTTCTTTGTACATTGATTAGCAAAGGAAAAAGTGTTAGAGAAGAGGTAGAAATATTTAAGACTGCCTTCTCTTAGGGCTACAGGGATCAACCAAAATTGGTAACATAAGGATAGAACAATGCTTCCTCTGAAATCCATAACAAGTGAATATACATACTGTGCCCATTTTACAGGTGAGGAAACTAAGGCTTAGAGATATTAAGCAAATTGCACAAGGGTATATGCCTAGCAGGTGGAAATACAGAACTTGAACTTGGTCTCTATTTCTTGTTAATAAACTACCCTGAATAGGAACTCCTGCCTGCCTGGCATTTCATTTTCACAACTGTGGATGGAACCAAGGTTCCTACCTCAAACTGCTATGAAGATCTATTCTGCAGGTTCTTCTTTACCTCCAAGTCGTTCACACTGACACCTGTGTCTCAGTTCTGACCCTTTCAACAAACTAATGTGCTTTGGATACAACACAGGCCATCAGAGAGAAAATGAGAGGAATAACATTAATGTTTCTGTTTAATTTCTAGAGTCCAGAATGAGAATACTATTCTTTGCTTAAAGGCATTAAATGTTTATTATGGGAGGTAGAATTATGCAGAGAGATTGGACTGTACTTTCTTAACAAGAGAAGTCGATGCCCTGGGACAGAGAAATGAGTTCATTTATTCATTCAAAGCAAAGACATATTTGTAAATGATAAAATATTTTATTTATTTCACTACTTGTGAAAATAGCCCATAGAAAGGGACCACTTGTAATCTGTAAGCAAAACTGCCCTGTGGCTTTTGGATAGATCTATGATAGATCTAGATGATAAGAAATGGTGTAGTGAGATTCGATTTAAAGGAGGTATTTTAAAGCTGGATGTAAATCTCCTGAGTGAATTTTGTCCATCTTATTCACAGCTATTACCCTAGCACTTAGACTATTGGAAGATACATTTTAGACACTTTAAATGTTTGTTGAATAAATTAGTAAAATTTTGGGAAACTATTAAGTCATGGGGCATTGGGGCGTAAGTCGTTCACTAGAGTATGCAGATGAATAGTCTAGTCCTGTGATAGGATATTATTCTTCAGAATTTATTTTACTTTTTGTTTTACTACAGTTAGCTCCAAGCATGTCTCTGAATTAGCCAAAGCTTGCATTGGCCTCCAATGCAGTTGAGCCCCTTGAAGAATTCTCTTCTTACATTAGGTGTCCATTTCCCTTATGGTCCTTCCTTTCATTTTCACTTTATAGCTCCTGAATCTAAAATATGCTTTGAAGAAAGCATTTCCAACTTATATTAAATGTATACACATCATGGGGCTTCCCTGGTGGTGCAGTGGTTGAGAGTCTGCCTGCCAATGCAGGGGACACGGGTTCGAGCCCTGGTCTGGGAAGATCCCACATGCCGCGGAGCGACTGGGCCCGTGAGCCACAACTGCTGAGCCTGCGCGTCTGGAGCCTGTGCTCCGCAACAAGAGAGGCCGCGATAGTGAGAGGCCCGCGCACCGCGATGAAGAGTGGCCCCCGCTTACCGCAACTAGAGAAAGCCCTCGCACAGAAACGAAGACCCAACACAGCCAAAAATAAAAAAATAAAATAAAATAATTTTTTAAAAAAACCACAGTCAAAAAAAAAAATGTATACACATCATAAATTTTTACACTTTCGGTAGGGATGAACATATAAACCCAAGACAAAAGAAAAAAGAAAAAGAATTTTCCCTGGTTGATTTTCACATAAAGGAGAGCAAGTATGGATGTCTTGATGGACCCACCAGGTACTTGCCGGCCCCTCTGTCACTGCAGGGTAAGCAGTTGCCTATTCAGTCTGCATATCTGACGAGTCTTGGGACTGAGTTTGTGATTGCTCAGACACATTTATTAATATTAATTTAAAATATTTAGTGCTACGTAGAGTGTGTCTCTGGACGATAAGAACTACTCAACTCAAAATGGTAGTGTTTTAGTCTTAAAGGATTATTTATTAAATGCAGCTGCTTTAATTACAGATTCATTCAGTTTCAAGGGAGAACCTTGAGAAAGAAAAACAAAAAGAGTCATCAGAATGTCAAGTTTCTTCACTGTAAGATAAATCTAACAAGATGGAAAGATTCATCATGCTGAGATAGCAGAAGTGATCATACCATACAAAGGCTCAAGGCAGAAGGAACAGAAATCCATTATCTAAAATATCTAACTCCTTCAGAGATTTATAAACACTAGTGCATAACCTAAGGAAGGGTGAGTCATTGCTTTCAGTGTAGTTAGCCTGGTATTCACCCACTAAAGGAAGGAAACTAAAAGTTTATGAAGAAGTAGTAGAAATTGCAATATGGTCCTTATGCTATTTGCATGTCAGATTCTGTGCAATTTCCAAATCGCCAAAATGGAGAGTATGGACAATATGTAACTATTTCCCCTGAAAAATTTCATTTTATACATGCATCTTCAATTCTTTTTAGTCAAAATAGTCTATGGATATACTGCTTTCCTATCTTCTATGATACAGATTATAACAGCTGTCATCCAGTAGGTGCTCAATAAATATAGACTTGAAGAATCAACAACCTTTTCCTACCACTCCATTTTTTCTCTATTTAGTTTTATATCTGAACATTAACACTATTAATATGGTTAAAAAAATAATTAAAAATATTTCTAAGAGTCCCTTTAAATTTTTTCACTGTTGTATTTTCAGTTCTTCTGATTACATGATAATTATATCTAAAGATTCCTGTATCAAGAACATGGAACAGCGCTGTGTCCTTTTTATTATTGAAGGTCTATTTGGGGAGCGGGAGAGATAAAATTGTTTGTTCAGGATGAATGCTGTTCTATTAAGCATTAGTGAAAGTTTCTGAGTCTCTGCTCAGGCCCATGAATTCTATGATAGCCTTCCCTATGGTCCCTGCTTCCAAGTTATTTAACTCTGGAGCAGCCTCAGAAACATCTTCCTGATATTTTAAAGGTCTCTACTGGATGCCACATGGAGGCCATCAGAGGGTACCCTACCCTCTCATGTGCTGGGCAGGTCCTGAGGAAGAAGCCATCCAGCTCCACACGTTAGCATCTCCAGAAAGAACTCCTTGCATTACCTCTGGGCGTTGCTTCCATGACCTTTTATGGTGACCAGTTTCTAGACTCCATTCATTTATCTCAAGCGTGTAGACATCAAGATCACTTGACAAGAGAATGCAGAAAGCAAAAGTGACAAGAAATTAAGGGAATTAGGAACTTTCCTGCTCATTTCAGACCTATCAGTGGGCAGGGAGGTGGTGGGGCTTAGTGGGGAAGCATGCTAGGTCTGGAGTAAGACACTTAAGTTTGAATTCTGCCTCTGCCACTGTTTAGCCCTGGTGTCCTTGGGCAAGTTGATTAAGCCTCTTTAAGCCTCACCTTCCCTATAATAATCCTTCCTTCAAAGAGTAGGTGTTATGACCCTGAAGTGGGATAGTATATGCAAACTCCTAGTACATAGTAAGTGCTCGTGTTAGTATTGTTGTTGCTTTGTTGTCTTTTATGAACTAGCCTAACCACTGCCTGCTCAGTAAATTCTCACCCACCCAGGAACGATTCTTGCAATTTCCGATACACATGTCTTTTAATTACCAAAACAAGTGGACGTTTTCTGATTTCCCAATAGTCCCAAGTATGACTTTCATTATGTTCACTGAAAATAAACCTTGCACAAGATGTGTCTACAATTTCGTGGGTGCTTTTAGTTGTTACATAAAACCTGAACAAAGAAGTGTGAATAATGCCAGAGTTCCCGTTCATCAACTTCCCCCTCAGAGACATTTACAGTCTTCAGAACATTTCTTCCTATGTCAGAGTACTGTCTGCAGTTTCTCATTTTCCTGGGGGAATGACTAAGTTCTACGTGTTTAATTGTTCTGTAAAACCTTCCTTTCTCTCTTGGGAGGGGGGAAAAGCATGAGAGTCATACTGAGCCCCTCGTTCAGAAGCACAATGCTGGGTGTGGGGGGGGAAGTGGCTTTGACTACTTCACAGGCGAGGCAGCTCTGAAGCTACCCCAAGAAAACATTCTGTCTAGAAAGCCTCTAAAATGGCTTGTTAGCAATATCTGAGAGAATGGCAGTTCCCTCTGGTTTTATTTAAAGATATAAAGAATGCAAAGGGAATTGGGTTTTCAAAACGCAGCAGAGAACATTCTTTCTCTTACTTGCTCTAAAGTTTGATTTGGTTATGTTGCAAAAAGAAAAAAAGTAAAAGAAAGAAAGAAGCAAACCTATTTTGGGGATGGAATGTTTCCCTTCCATGTTTTTTAAGATCACTGAGTTCTGTAGTTATCTGTACACAGATCTAATGCTATGTACCCATCCCACTGCCGTCTTGCTGAAATCCTTATAATCCCCCATCCCTTAACGAATAAATTTGGGAAAAGCAGTTTACTTTTTCACCTCCCTATTTCTTCTCACAATGTTCACCCTATTTGGAATCCCCTCTCCATTTCTCTCCATCTATCCAGTTTTCAAAGATGTAAGCTCTTCCCAAACCAACCCTAAAAAATCTCAAGCCCAGCTGGGCCCTTCTTCATTTGTCAGCTGTTGCCTGAGGTGCCTGTATTTCTCATTTCGCACCTGTCTGTCATGTACTACATTAAGGGGGCAGGTCTGAGATTGTTTTGCGATGCTACCAAATTTGCCATACAGTGAAATTTTGTCTTCCAATCTGGACAGTAGTTATTTGGGTCCTACTCTGCCTTATACAAAAGAAGTTTCTTAGCATTTGTTATTTTTGAAGCAGATGATTATTACTCTATTTTGTCCAAGTTTTGGTTATAAACCCCATTTTTATTGTCTACGTGGCGAAGGGTCATGGAGGATTGGACACGCACTCTGATTTGTTGCTTAATGAGTTTCCACAGTATTCATAGAAAAGCTGATGTCTCCTGGAATCCTGGCATCATTGGGAAGCCTGCCAAGTCATTCGGTCCTGCATTGACCATAGGCTCGAACCACAGGTCTGTGTCTTCTTCCAATAAAGATGTTACATTTATCCTAAAACTCATAAAGGAATGTTAGAGAATCAGAAGGAATCGTGAATGTCAAGTTAACTAACTATTAGGGCTTTGGAGTAATAAAAATAAAACTGGGACATTAAGCTTTCAACCAATAAAATTAATTCATTGGTCTGAAGGAGACTGGTCCTTGTTAGTGTATCTCAACATAGTTCTTGCTAACAGTATTTGTTTGGATATATAGATAAGTCATATAACAAATTCGAGGATGGAGATGTGATGAGAATATTGAGCCCTATAATTATTAAGTAGACCAATCTGAGGACCAATGCATTAGTTATATCGATTGAAAGCTTACAGCCCTGATTTTATTTTTATTATCCCAAAGCCCTAATAGTTAATTAACTTGATGTTCATGATTTCTTAGACTCTCTGACATCTCTAAGTTTTATGGTAAATTTAACGTCTTCATTGAACGTGTCTGGAGATAACCAGCTGGCCCAGCCCTGCACATCGGCCTGGAAGGAGTCAGGAGGTGGCCCAGGAACTGGCAGTGCTCCAGATGAGACTATCTCTCACCCCAGCACGAGTGAGAAATGCACAGTCCAAACAACCCCCTTTCTCCACCTTTACCTCCCTCCACCCAAATAAAACCCTCATAGCCCCATCACTAACTTTCTGGAGGCAATAGGTCTAACCTCATGCCCTTGTGTCCCGGTTATATCAGTATTCAAGATGCATTGGACACCCAGACTATCTCTTCCCCCATAGAGGTTCTCCTCCCAAAGCAGTCTGAAGGGCAGTGAGGCCACAGTTCACCACTGCTCTAGTTGCCTCTTCTCTCCTTCATTTTTCTCCATAGCACGTATCACTAGATGAAATACTATACGTTTCACTAATTATCTGTCTCCTCTGACTTGAATATACATTCTGTAGGGGCAGGTGTATGCGTGCATGTGTGTGTGAAAGTCTGTTTCTGCATCTCCTGTGTTTATAATGGTGCCAGCACGTTGTAGGCACTGGGTAGATGTTTGTTGAATGAATGGATGAATGCATGTATCGAAGTTTCCCTGGAGAGTTTGTCTGCTAACCAGGTCAGGGCTCTGCAGAGGCAGGCCTTGCTCATGATTCCTGAAGCCCATCTCCTCAGCCTCAGCTGCTTGTTTGCAGCTGATACCCCTTGGTTATTTCTTAAAATGTCTGTGAATGTTTCAAAAGCCAGCCCAATATTTAAACTCTCTGAACAAACGTCACTTCCAGGGCTTTATGGTAAGGAATAATCCAAGAGAAGGACAAATTTTAATGCCTGTAAATGCTGACTGCAGTCTTTTTGAAAATAACTAGACATTTATTCATTCATCTCTCTATCCAGCCATACCTCTATTCAACAAATTTTCATTGATCACATATTATGGGCTGGAAAATGTGTTAGACGCTGGACATATCATGATGAGCAAAGCCAAGACAGTAATTATCCTCATGGAGAATTTACAGACTAGTGAAAATGATCTAAATTTTCAACCCTGATACAATGACTCAGCAGATTGAATAAGATAACTTATACTATATTTCGATTTTGATGACAAAAGAATTGTGTGTTGTCATATCATTATCCCTGTTCCTCTCTCTATCCTACGTAATGTCCACCCCAGACCTTTTCTTTATTATATTTCTAAACCTGGAACACCTCATAGTTTTCCCTTCACTTACTGAGTGGTTATATTTATTTTTTTCTATTATTTTCTAATAAACTGCATATCTCTATCATAAATTTACCACATTGTTTTTAATTATTTGCTTATTTATTAGTACTCTCTTGTTCAGTATTCAAAACAAAGTGTATGCCTTATTAATTATTGAAACTCTAACACTGAAATCACTCTTTTGATACATAGGAAAGTACATATATGTTCACCAATTCATGGATAAATCAATCAATGAATGAATGATGGACTTTTAGCACTACAGAATGACAGGCAAGACTTGAAATTAGATATGGTCATTCTTTAACAATTTTACTCATATGCAGTAAATATACTTAATCTGTAATGTGAACTTTCATCTTCCCAGTTTTCGTATAATTTCTATGTTTATGTATGCATGACAAATTCGACTTTCTCTGCCCTAGGCTGATGGCTCTAATTGTAAGTGATAATGAGAGAAAACATACACTAAACATCTAAAATGTTTCAACATAATCTCTCAATATACTTTCAAATCTCTTATTTCTGAATCTTACCTCCATTTCTATAGAGCCTGGTTGAATTTGCACTACCAGTAGTACTATAGACACAGCATTGTATATTTAAGACTAACCCCCTTTAGGTTTACCAAATTACTCTGGTTAAGGTTTCTATTTTTAGTTTAGGATCTAGTCAATCACATAAATTAACCAATATTTACTAGGAGTCTGAGATACAGCTGTCACTGTGAGGGGCCATAGTGAGAAAATGTATCAGGCAGGCAAATTGCACATCAGAGAAAATATTTCAGAATCTTCCCATTTATTTAATATCTTGTAGCATGAATGTCAATTTCCATTGTCATTTTTTCCCTGCAAAACTGCCTTTTGGTAGGTGAATTAGTTGTCAGAATTCACATTTGTCGATTTTCATATAGTATAAGTAATGTAGTTATCTCCGAGTAATTAGAAAATTACATAGAAAAATGCACTTTATTGCTTCCTTTGTTTCCTGTTCATTGTACTTTTAATCTTTTTAATGGAAACTATCAAACATTAAAAAAGGAGGTAAAATAGATAGAAAGGGTAGCATGGTGAATCCCAAGAACCAATAACACTACTTTCATCATTATCAACTCTCGTCCAATCTTGTCTCTTCTGTATTGATACTAATTTCTCTTCCTCACTGTACTGCTACACTCCACATTGTTTTGAAGTAAACATATGATTTCATCCCTAAATATTTGCATATATAACTCTATTATCATATAAAGGCACTAAATTATTATTTTAACAAAATCACAAAAGAAGTGTCATACTAAAAGTTTTAACAATAATTTCTTAATTTCAATACTCATATTTCCAATTGTTGCATAAGCAATTTTTTTTTTCCTATTTGCTTCCATTTGTATAAAGTATAAGAACGGGTGAGACTAGTTTCTGCCATTGTAACTTGTTTATACCCTTTGCTTAAATCAGGGTATAAACAAGTCACACACATGGAAATTGGTGAATATGATCCTTAATTTTCTTCTGTGTTATAGGTCTCTTCTCCTGTAACTATTTTCCTTTGCAATCTATTGTTAAAGAAACCTTATCATTTGTTCTATAGAGCTTTGCAAAGTCTGGATTTTGCTGACTGCATTGCGATGGTTTCATATTTTGTGTTCTTCTGTCCTCTGTGTTTCTTGCAAATTGATGGTTGGATATAACAGGATTTAGGTTCAACATTGTTGGCAAAACTTTTTCAAAAATGGTGGTTTGAGCTTCCATCATGAAACAAATAATGTCTGATTATCTCCATTTTTGTGATGTCAGCAATTATTGATGCTCAGTTTTCTAGATCAGTTTATTAGTAGCTATGAAAAAGGGACATTCTAAAAACTAACTTTTTAAGTCTATTGACTGAAATATTTCTATAAAGAGAAATATCTCTTTCTTTACTATTTGTTTCCCAAGTAGTACAATTCGTATAGGGAAGTCAGCTTATGCTGACATTTATATGCCTAATTTGTCTACTTACCAGTTTTCAAAATAGTAAGTTAGTTTATTATCATCTATCAACAACAACTTTTTTGTTTTCTGTTTTTGGTATCAAAAAGAATTAATAAGTTTAACATATTTTGTATTTTCAATACATTGCAATTATTATTACCATTAATCAAGGTATCCCAACTTTGGCCAATGGGAGGCTCTTCAAATGGCCTTTGAGTCCCTTAGATAGAGCCCTAGTAGACTTTGACGGATTCCTTGTTGTTTGGTATAACAAGAGAATCTGGTGTTTGTTTTTTTTTTAACATGTTTATTGGAGTATAATTGCTTTACAATGGTGTGTTAGTTTCTGCTGTATAACAAAGTGAATCAGCTACACGTATACATATATCCCCATATCCCCTCCCTCTTGCGTCTCCCTCCCACCCTCCCTATCCCACCCCTCTAGGTGGTGACAAAGCACAGAGCTGGTCTCCCTGTGCTATGCAGCTGCTTCCCACTAGCTATCTATTTTACATTTGGTAGTGTATATATGTCCATGCCACTCTCTCACTTCGTCCCAGCTTACCCTTCCCCCCTCCCCGTGTGTATTTTATGTCTCAGTGATGAAATTAGCCCTTATTCCAAAGAACCCTTGCTTCTTTCAGTGGGAAATGATGTTTAAAAAATCTAACCTAGGGCTTCCCTGGTGGCGCAGTGGTTGAGAATCTGCCTGCTAATGCAGGGGACACGGGTTCGAGCCCTGGTCTGGGAAGATCCCACATGCCGCGGAGCAACTGGGCCCGTGAGCCACAACTACTGAGCCTGCGCGTCTGGAGCCTGTGCTCCGCAACAAGAGAGGCCGCGATAGTGAGAGGCCCGCGCACCGCGATGAAGAGTGGCCTCTGCTTGCCACAACTAGAGAAAGCCCTCGCACAGAAACGAGGACCCAACATAGCAATCAATCAATCAATCAATAAATCTTAAAAAAAAAAAAAAATCTAACCTACACACTAAGGTTGCTCATTGCTATTAGCTCATAATGATTCCTGGGCTTCTTCAGTGGATGGACAGAGGAAGGGAATTGAATGTTTGTATTTTTAAAGATAAAATACTGAAGAATAAATGTTGATAACTACAATTAAAATGACACTATAGAATTTTCACTTAGTTCCTTCTGTTTTACAGCTGTTTCTCCTTTCTCCCACAAGAAACCTGACAGCCACTCTGGGAAAGAGTAAATTTGAATATCACATACTCATTTACTTTATCCCATACTACATACATGATTTTCTCAGAATAAAATGCCAGTGTTACCAGCAATCATATGATAATTAAAACAAGTAATTTTTAATACCTCTTTTGTCTTTAGGATATGTCTTTCTAGAGATGACTTATCAAATTACTTTGTTTTAAAGGCACTTGGAAAAGGTGATTTCTGTGTGGTTATGCTATAAACTAGAGAAATATTTGAGTTGATGCATTTTATTTTAAAATTTTAGGGATGTCTTTTAAAATTTAATTTTGTTTTATATGTATCCATACATGTTTTTAGGTCAATTTTTTTAAAAAAACAACAATAAATAATGACGCATAGCTGCTACCAAGATCTTTCCTAATCTAGTCTCTGAATTCCTCTACAGATAACCATTAAAACATGTTATGGTTTATCCTTTCATTTTTAATATTAGTATATAATTCAGAAATATATATATATTTTAATCGTTTCTTGGATACATATTATTTTATCAGTCTTTCCTCTTTCCCTAAGTTTTCTATTTTATTTGCTTTCTAGAATTGTTTTTTTTTTTTTTAAAGAAGGGCTGTATTTTTTTTTACAACGGTTATTTTTATGGTAGTCCAGTTCCCTTAAAATACTCTTAGTTTTTTTTACAGTTATTATCTATTCGTTCACTTTGATGATCAAAATTAAAATAAACTAATAGCTTCTTTTTTCCCCTTGAGCCTAGTATCACTATAGATATGGTCCTTTGGTTTTTGGCTTTTGTTGTTTAGTTTCTCTGTCTGTTTTTATTGAGGGGTTCAGGTAGATGAAAGAACAATGCAGCATCTACCTCTGTTTCCCCAGATAGTACACTAATACGTTACTTATTTTGCTATCTTTATTGTCACACATTATTGGGAATTTACTGTAGCAGAAAGAGAAATCAAGTTTATGATTTGACTTTCTCTTTTGCAGCATTCCCAATTTAAAGAAACCAAATTTATAATATGTTATAATCAGAATAAGAAGTAAATAGCTTGAAGACTCTTGCTGGTCAGAAGGTAAATGTCCATCATATTTGATCCTTAATATTACAAATTTCTAGGTAATTACCTTCTCCTGAATGTTAAAATCCTCTAAATAGTTTTACACTTTTGGTATTTGTCAAGTGTCATCCAGGTTATTTTGCCTTTGTTCTTTTATTTTAAAAAGTTAATCTCATAATTAACAAAAAGCAATTATAAAATACTTTATAGCTCATAAAAGTTATACTGAATAATATCTGTGAACTCTGCATGCCTTTTATAATTTGTAAAGTTTTATTTTAGATAAAAAACAATTACCCTGGAAACTAATGGATAGCTCCACTGTGATGAGTTCAATAACCGTGCATTAGGCTGAGGGGGTCTCGGAGGAGGAAAGTATAAAAAGGATGTGAGCTGATTGCAGTGGGGATAGAACTTTTGTATTTTTCAACCAAGTCCCTTCAGTAATGGAGCTTATTTATATTTTTTGCTTTGGGTCATCCTCTCTTCAGCTTCTTGAATTGCAGACTCCCAGCATTTGTACAGTGGAAGAGATACATCTGAAAGCTCTTCCCTGCTTCTGTTGAATTTGGATATTGTGTGTGTGTGATCTAGCCTGAGTCACAATCATTTGATTCCAGCAGTGTGATTACCTTATTAGAAAAGCTAAAAGGGGGAAATCAGACTTCTGATGGCAAACACACAAAATGTGTTCTGTGATATTCTTTTCAAAATGAGAAATAATTCTCTTCAAACTGTTTAGTTCTTATGTAAACATCAGGTAACAGAGAGTAAACGACACCTGTAGAAATAAAGAATATATTTTTTCCTGTGGCTTTACTCTACCATGTATGCTGTTTGAAGCGTATTGTGTGCTATACACATGAGGCATTGGTTAGGGGAAACATTTATGCAGAAAAAGTCTGCCTCTATCTCTGTCACTGTCTTACGAACTTGGGCAGGAGAAAAGAAATCCCGTCTTGGAAGACATTTTCTGTAACACTTCTATGTTTGCACTAACAATTTCGTTCCCATCTCTTTCCCCAAATGCTAACCACAGAAACATTTTGGCTACTGCCGCTAAAAAGGCAGATTATATGCACCTTGAACATGAGTGCTGTGATGCTTCATTTCTGAACAGAGATTTGTGTTGCCAGTGTCTTGGTCTGCCACTGAGAAGGATCTGGATTCTTCAGGACTCCTGCATTCTTGGGACCTCACCAGAATGGAAGGGGTTAGAGCCCTGGGCTTTAGAGCATATCTGAGCCTTACCAGGAAGCAGAAATGGCCCAGGCTTCTTGTTTCAGCCCTGCTGGGCTGTTAAAGCAGGAATTTCCCAGATCCTGCACTCTGTACCTTTTGGTGATCATTTCTTTTCATAAAGGCTGACATAATGACACTGACACCTACTCGCAGTGCAGTCGAAATGAAGGTGATGTTTTCAGAGAACAACACGCTCTGCAGCTTGGAAGTTCAGCAGAAGCGGAGTGATGCAGCCCTGCCTCAGAGCAAGCCGGTGCCCACGGATACAAAGTGCTGCAAGCGAGCTACCAGCTCCTGGGTATGTGCTCAGGAGACTCAAATCATCATTCCTCATCTCCTCTCACATCACAGTCATTGTCGACCTTCCCACCGACTTGATATCAGCCGATCACCACAGCTCATTGCTCCAGCCACCTGGCCGCCTTTTGTTGACGCATCACACCAACTCCCTTCCTGCATTAGGGTCTTCTAGGACTTTTCTCTCTGCCTGGAATGATCTGCTTCAGGTCTGCCTCTAGATCTTCCCATGGACATTTCCTCTGGTCAATCAGTTCTTACAGAGGCTTTCTTTCCACATCTAAAGTGGTCCTACGCACTCCCTAGCACACCGTCTCATAGCACTTCTTCATATTATCCTAAATAATATTGCTTATTTATTTAGTGAGTTATTTTGTAAACTTAAGCCCCTCCACCCCACACACAAACAGACCGTATGCTTCATTAAAAGAAAGTCTACATCTAACTCTTGTACATTTCTGTGTCTCCAGTGCCTAGATAATATGCACTCGGTAAATATTTGTTGAATAAACGATTAGTCTGTATTTTCTGCCTTTTGGTGCAGGTGTAGCTCAAAAAAGTCACTTTAAAATCAATAGCATTCAATTTTTCTTGAATATAACTCTTATAGCAAGAACTAGGGCTTCCCTGGTGGCGCAGTGGTTGAGAATCTGCCTGCCAATGCAGGGGACACGGGTTCGAGCCCTGGTCTGGGAAGATCCCACATGCCGCGGAGCAACTGGGCCCGTGAGCCACAACTACTGAGCCTGTGCGTCTGGAGCCTGTGCTCCGCAACAAGAGAGGCCGCGATAGTGAGAGGCCCGCGCACCGCGATGAAGAGTGGCCCCCGCTCGCCGCAACTAGAGAAAGCCCTCGCACAGAAACGAAGACCCAACACAGCCATAAATAAATAAATAAATAAATAAAGGAGTTCCTTTAAAAAAAAAAAAAACTAAATGACTATGCAAAATGTGAACACAGTCTTGTGAAAGCTGGAATTCTGATGAAAGCCTAAAGACACATTGGTGGTCTGTGGAGGAATCCATATGGATGATGTGGTTCACCTCTTATCAACTGGCTCCAATGATGTTGACGACACAGTCTCTACTCCCTCTTTTATGAGCTCTAAAAGAGTGTGTTTTTGTGGTATTTGTACATTTGTGTTCTTAAATTGAGTGGTTTTACGTGTTGATTTTATCTGTTGATGGGTAACTTACACGAATACATGTTCTTTGGCATATTTCAGAGTAAAGGCGATGAGAGTAACCCAGTGATTGATGCAGTTTGGCGAATATAGATATAAGGACTCATTACCTGCCTTTAAGTGGTTTTCAGTTCAGTACAGTGATAGAGGCCCGAGAAGGAAGAAACCCTGGGAGAATCCTCTTCTGGCTTCCTCAGATTTAATCCTCCTCTTCTGTGACTTGCTAGAATTGATCATTACACCATTGAGTAAATTGGTAGAAACATTTGGGGTTTCCTCCCTCATCCATACAGGGTTTTATTATGTTGATGTAAATGTTGGTCTAAATTTTGAATTAGCGGAGTTGAGTGGTTTGTTTGGTTAAGTTGGATATGTGAACTAATGAACAGATGGTGGCACCCGAGTGATTGATGGTAATCCCAGGTGTTCTCCACCTCATAAAAGAATGGACATCTTGAGACTCCTTATTTTTACAGCTCTGTGTAATGATCTCCATTTTGCAGCCATGCAAACCCTGCTGGGTCAGAAATGGTGAATGGAAGGAGAGGATTTAGCATCGTATTGGAGTCACAGGCTGCTGGAATGAGCCACCACATTCCCTCCCCTCCTGTGTGTAACTGACTATTGCATGAAAGCGTGAGAGATGCCCTCCACCAGAGACCCACTCTCTTGTTCTTCTGGCCCAAGGGTTTGGGGAAATGATAATAAGTCAGTTAGAGCATTTGCTTAAAAATGTGGGTATTGTTCTGTCTTCTGTCATTAGAAATAGATGAAAGTTTCATAAAAGACTAGATACAAATATGCAACCAGATCTGTGACGTGATCATAACTGATACACAACTTTCCATCTTAGATATCAATTTGAGTAACTGAATTCCAAAATTTCTTGAGCATAAAACTGCCATAGAACTCTAAAGGACTATATAATAGGCTGACCTATAATTTTGGAAGAAGTGAAATTTTCCTGTTAATCATTCATTTTCCCCTACCCAGAAGTTTCATGAATTTAATTACGGCAACTTTTTGTCAAGAATTGTGACGTGCAATTAACACACTATTTATATTCTAAATACTTTTCGGGCCAGTAAAATCTCCAAAGTCTTGTTCAAGATCATGCTGTTTAAAATCAGTAGCTTTGTTTCAAGTTCTGACTTAATCACATGCTAGCTGTATGAATTTGGGAAAAATACTCAACTTGTTTAATTTTACCTGATTCAGCTTTAAGAAGGCCATCCCTCCTGACACTCTAAATCAGAGACCAAATCCAGAATATAGATGGGACCCGCTGCAACTGTATCCCACCTCACGGAACTTTTCTGCAGCTGTGTAACCAAACCAATCATACTGCTTTACCAGCACCGCCTGGATCATTATGGCTATGTGGGACCTCTGAGAACTACCTCACAATGACCAAAGCCGTTGCTCTCTCACATCCAGACAACACACTTCTTACGGAAACTGCACCTTGGGAACTGTGGCCCCAGCCCAAATAACCATCCTCATTGTAACCCATGTGAGACAAAAAAAGGAACTTTGGTCCGGTGCTAGGAGGAATTATGGGGACCCTAGCTGCAGCTGCCCCTTGGGGAGGATTTGCCTACCATGAGGCAACCTCTTCCCTGGATAGCACACTAAAGAAAACTGGAGACAGTCTCACACTCTTACAAAAATCCCTAGATTCCCTGGCAGGGGAGGCCTTTGACAACCACCAGGCCCTAGACTATCTCCTAGCAAGCTAAGGAGGGGTTTTTGCTGTCATAAATAAAACACGCTGCACATATACTAATGTCATGGGAGAAGTAGAAGTAAATGTTCAAGAAATCCATGAACAGGCTTCCTGGCTCCACAGATATAATCAAGGGAAGCAAGAATGGACCGAGACCCTGAAGGGTTGGTTTCCAGGATATACTTGGCTTCTCCCATTTCTAGGTTCCATAGCCACTATATTTCTCCTCTTTCTTTTTGGTCCTTGTATTTTTATCTACCTAGTTAAATTTCTATTCTCTAGAACACAACAATTCCAGCTTCAGATGATGCTACACCAGGGATTTCAACCCATCCCACCTGAAGATGAGGACCATCAACACCCGCTGGGCAAGGTTGCTTCCCTCTACTCCGCACTCTCCTTCTCTGCCACTGTAAACAACCCCACGACCCCTCTCTCTGACAGATAACAAGGAGATCTGGACCCCCAGGTAGGAACAACAGCCACGCTCAGCTTGAAGCAGTTACAGAAGACAGACCATCAACCCTTTGCCCCTTAAAAGATTTTAAGAGTGGAGACTCCTTGAGGGGGAATGTTAGAGCAGGCAGATAGATAGCTGAATATGAGCAGAGGAAAGGGGGCACGGGCCAGATGGCAGGAAACCACACAGCTTGTAAACAGCAGGGGTCCTTGGGCAGACAAAAAAAAGCAGGAACCTCCAAATTGACAGGAAACCACATTTTGGGGTCCTAAGTGTCCTGGAAGCAGACAAAGAAAGATGGGAAAGGGCGGGAATCGCCAGCGTCCTAATGTAACCTTTTGCTCATTGTGCTCTCATTACAATAAAATTAACCTTGCGGATGAGAGGTTCCCATCATGGACTGATGCCGTGGGGCCATGACACTTTTGATCAAGACCAAATAAGGACAAAAATTCCTCCTCTACCAAGGAAGATGGAGCTGAGATGAAAATCAGGGAATATGACCCCCAAACCCTTACCTCCCTAATGAATATTCTGCCCCTTCATTTCCACACCCCATATAACCAGCTTGCTAAAAAAACTCGGAGCAGCTACTCACCTGAGTCTACCTGCTCTCCCCTTGAGAGCATACTATCCCTTAATAAAGCCTCACTTTGCTTTCTTGACCTCCCTGTCTTGTCTCTGAATTCTTTCTACACCAAGATAAGAACCTTCTCAAAAAACCTTTTTTTTGAGATTAAGATGGAAAAGTTATTCAAAACGTGTACCACAAGTCAATTAACAGAAATCATTATTATTACCCCATACCTAAAGCTACATTGAGTTACTGGTTCCCAGTTGAGGAGATCTTTTAAAGCCACAGAATAATTAGTGAGTACTGTTAGAACTGTATAGTTGAGTAAAATAACATATATACAACATAAAGATTTACTTTCTCACAAATGAAAGAAAAATTAGAAGACTTCTGAGCATTGCCAGCTTTAAATCTATATCTGTAACCAATCTATACAGGTAAAAAGTTAAGAACTTGGCCTTTGCTCTGAATTTAGTCATTGAGAAATGTGACAAAACATTATTAGTCTAAGTAGAAGCATACAATTGCCTTTGGGATTTAAGATCAAATAAGTTTCTATGTCAATAATTGTGCCCGATAATAACCTATAAGGCAAAAGAATCTGAAAAGGAATATATATATATATATATATATATATATATATATATATATATATATATATATATATAACTGAATCACTGTGCTGTACACCTGAAACTAATATGATTCTATAAACCAACTATACTTCACTAATAAAGAAAAAATAATTGTGCCTGAACTGTTGGACTTATGCTTTGCTACAACACATTAATCCCATTGGTTAATGTGGGGGAAATTTATAGTTTCATGAATGATTCTATTTCACCAGTGGAGAAGGCATACAAAGGGGACAGCCTGAGGTACAGATTGATTGGGTCTATGAATAAGGAAAGATTTTAACCAGAGAAGCAAACCATCAATGGGAGAAATCCTTGGAGTTGGGAGGACCTATACAGACATAACGATTGATGACACAGGATGACACAGATACTGGCTATTTATTTCAAAACATAGACTTGTGTTTTCTCTGAGCATAATTTCTCAGTCTATTCTCAGATGTCAATATGGTCTCGTATGAAGTCTTAGAGGATACCAAGTGAACAAAGAAATTAAATATCATAGGTCTGTATCATGAGCGATTCAGTGAAGAGGTCCATCTGACTTAAATCAGGTAATCTATTTCAGGAAAGCTCTGAAAAACACATCTACTTAAGGAAAGCTCTGAAAAACACATCATTTTATAATCAGAAAAATACAAAACTGTTGCTACTCTGGAAATAAAAAAAAGACTAGTCAGGTTTCAGAAAAATCAGTAGTTAAGAATGACCTGTTTAAGATGGATTGTCTGTTCATTGAGTTTGTGTCTTTCTGTATGAAAGCAAATCTGACACCTCCCCTTGCCTCTATTATAAGTCAGTGTGCACATAACATACCACAGTCATAGGGTGAAAAAGAAACTTTTCAAACTGAAATAAACTGAAAAGACAGTTAACTCTGTGTAGCTCTAGTCCCCAGAATAAATTAATCTTTGAGACTTTCCTGAAAGTTACTGACTTCTTAATAAACAATTTTATCCCCGACTTTCACATTGCTGATGTGAAAATATAGAAAAGCCTTTGCAAATAGCATATATATTTGAAGAAAACTGCTAATTTCCTACCATCAATTGGCTAACTGTAAGGTAACCTTCGTTATTTTATGGGGATCTTTTTAATTTTCTTTCTTTCTTCCTTCCTTCCTTTCTTTCTTCCTTCCTTCCTTCCTTTCTTTCTTCTTTCTTTCTTTTTCTTTCTTTCTTTCTTCTTTCTTTCTTTCTTTCTTCCTTCCTTCCTTCCTTCCTTCCTTCCTTCTTTCCTTCCTTCCTTCCTTCCTTCCTTTCTTCCTTTTAAATTTGGATTTCAACTTCTTCTAAAGCCTGGACTCCCTGGTAAAACTTCTTCATAAGTAAACTAGTTTGCTCTTCTAAATAATTTTACCTCTCTAATCCTTCCTTCACACGGACAAAACTAAAGATAATCAATATAATACTTCAGTATAGTAAAATATTTTCTGAGAATTATGTACTGTAAGGCAACATGGGTGTTAATATATGTTAGAGGAGACAAATGATTCATCCTAAAGCAGGATTTTAATGAGGCTTGGTTGTATTATTCCTCTATACAAGGAGAAAATCAATAGTCAATATAATAAAAGCAAGATAACATTTATACTAGTATGAAAAACCACTACAGGACCTAAAATCAGAATACCTAGAGACATGTATCATTATTATCGATGGGCACACTTAATATAGGGATATCCACTCTCACTCAAAACTCTAAAGCAATCTCAATCAAAATCCCAACTAGATAATTTAGAAACTTGACAAATGTATTCTAAAATTTATATGGAAGAATAATGTACAACAAAGACATAAGTCAACTAAAAAAAAGAAAGCAAAGAATGAGGAATTGCCCAACCAGATTAAATAATGTACTCCAATATCTATGACAATAACACAGAATGGATTGAGGCAAGAACAGAAAAATAGAAAAGTAGAGCAGAATAGTGATCTCAGAAAGAGAACTACATAAATATAGGAAATTGATTGTTGGTAAAACTAATACCACTAAAATTGAACAAGGTTTGGGAAATTGGCTCAGATATGAAGAAAATGAAATTGAGGTCCTTACCTTGTATCATATATAAGAGTTTTAAGTGTAAAAAGTAAGAGTATAAAGCTAGTGAAAGAAAATTTGTGAGAGTATCATTATGACTTAAGAGTGGGGAGAGTTTTTTTTAAAGATCCAAAAAGCATAAATCATAAGGTAAAAAACTGATTTGTTAATATCAAGATGAAAGCTTTCAGGTCAGTGAAGGACTGGATAGACAAAATTAATAGGTGATTATTTAGGAAAAGATCTTTGCAATTTGCAAAACCAAAATGGAATTTATATATTTATTTTATAATAGAATTCTCCAAAAAACAAGGAAAAATAAGGAAGGCTATCTAATAGAAAAATGGTCAAAAGGTAAGAAGATTTTAGAGGCAATTTTTGGATGGGGAAACCTACGCATAAAAAGTGTGTGTAGTTGCTAAAACTCGGTAGTAAATTTGAGAAATCCAAACTGAAATAAGATAACGTGCACACCTATCAGAATCATAAAAATTAGAAGGGGGACGATGACAATTGGCAAAGAACTTTAGGAGAGAGAATTCTCATGCCCAGCTTGTGGGAATGTGAGCTGATACAAATCACGTTTTTTTGGGGGGGAAATGATTTTTTGGAAATCAATCTGGCAATATTTAGCAGAATTAAGAATGTGTGTAATCCAGGTCCCTACGGTAGCACGTCTGGATATATGAACCGATTCATTCACATACAGGTTGTAAGGAACATAAACAAGAATGCTCATGTTCAGGGTGGTGTTGAGGCAAACTAGGTGTCTTTCACATGAGGAAGGGATAAGTAAAATGTAGTCACTGTATTCTATAATATGCTTTGCAATAGTTAGAATCAACACATCAACAGCACACTGAGTGTGCATACAACAGCATGATTAGATTCCTAGTTATAAGTGAAAAAGGAAAGAATGAGATTTGTAGTATAATACCATTCAAAACAAAACAGTGCTACTTATTAGATAAAGATATATGCATATTTAAGGAAATTTCCAGCTTTTAGATGGTTTCTTACAGGTACAGAGGGGAGGGCTTGGTAATAAGAGAGAGAAAATAAAACAAATTGAGGAATGGTGTATGGACCAGTGATGAGAACATGCTATGAAATGAGAAGTGTGATGATCATAAACCTCAATATCTGAATGCCACGCTCTCCCCATCACAGATCATTTTGACTTTTACTGTGTCAGCTCAGCTACTTTAATGTGTTAATGAGAGAAGGCCCCTGCCCTCCCCAGCTGTCTGTCTCTCTGTTTATCTGTCTCTGTGTCTCTTTTTCTCTGTCTTTGTCTCTCCTTCTCTCTCTCTCTCATCATGGAGAAAAATAAATTTAGACTTCTATGAACACTGTGTATTGTCTAGTCCCAAGAGATAACTAAGAAGTGGGATTTCCAGTCACATGCTTGGGCTCTTGCAATCCACCTGAAGTGATGCGAGGCGTCCCACTTGAATGAACCTCTGGAGTTTGGCTAAGAGAAGCTTTAATTCTCTCCTTGGCTGTAACAATTTTATTGCTCGTTTCCATTCCTCTGTTAAAGAGAGAGTGAACGATTATACTGACCTCCTTCAGCAGAGGTTTAACTATCAGTATTATTATCTTCATATGGCCTCATGATGACAAAGTCTGTGTGGTTTTGTTTTCATTGATAATAGACCAGCCTCTTTTGGCATAAAACTCATTATTCTTACTACTTCATATTGAAAATAGAAGCCCTCTAACTCTGCCAACCATCTAAGATCCATATGGGCTTTTTGAACTTGGATGTGCCACTGCACTCAATTGCATATCCATCTATCTTTCATTGTTGTGGAATTAAAAGGGTATTTTTACATAGAACTGTCCCCAAATATGTAACTATTTCTAATCTCTGTTAATGCTGTCTTAATTGTTTCTAATTGATGTATTTTGAGAACTAGATACAGAGTATCCAATTAACCTTGACAGGAGATGGCTGTCTTTAATCTGAGGTGCCAGGCTCTGCTCTGAATTTTAATGAAGAAAAGAAGGAAAAGAAAACTCCTCTCTCTTCTCTTTTTGTATCTTAATGCAAATGCATGCCTACATTTTTTCCCTGTTAACAGGAAAGAGAAAACCAGGGATTTGAAAGTAAGGATTATCAAATAGATCCCAGGAAATTTAGGGCAATATAAGTCCTGGCTTCCTTTTTGTGACCTTATAAATTAGAAGGATGGTCAGCTGATCAAGCTTGATCATATAGAAGAGCAAAGATTTGGATCCAAGCTCTCTGACTAACTACTTACATTTCCTTCAGAAAGAAACAGCAACTTTCTGAGTGTGAGTTTCCTTAATCATGAACTAGATAATTTTTCAGGTTTATTTGAAAGATCAAATGAGATAACTGCATTACAATTTTATTCATAAATATAGCACGACAAGTGTGTACAGTACAATAAATAATGATATTTTAATTTTTTCTTCATTTTAATGTCTTGATGTGCATATTAGCTTGCCACTTTTGAGAGTTTATGGCATATGACAGAAGAGTGAAGTAAAAAAGTGTTAAAGATAATTTTTGAAACTTGACACTTTAAATAACAGAATATTTCCAAATTTTGCTTTTTTGGTAGGTCATTACTTAGAGAATATGGTGACACCAACCAATGTTCATACATGGAATCCTAAGAGACTCCTTTCAATCTCTTTGATATTTAGTTACTGATTTGCACCACTTGTTTAAAATCACAGTATAATGAGAATATCTCAAAACTTACCTCAATCAGCTTGTGAATAGCATCTTTTATTCCAGTGATTTTTTTAAGAGCATGAATTTATTGCCACTGAGCTTTATTTTCTTTAAAACAACCATTACATGAAAATGAGTTACTTACAAATAAACTAGAAAAATGTGTGTATCAGACAAGAACTATTTGTAAATATTAAGTAAAATGAAACACACTACAGCAGGTAAGCAACACAGAGCCAATATTTAAGCATTTTCAAATAAATATATACTAGGAAGTGATTTTCATTAAAAAAGTGCAATATAAGTATTTCCAATTTGAGGAAAACTGCTATTGGATTATAAACCAGTTAACTGCCATAATAATCATTCATCTAAAATGAATAACATTAGGAAAACTGTTTTGCTTCCTGGATATCAATGAGGTATTTTCATATAATGAGCTTCTTAGTAAAAGGCATAATTTTTTAGCAGATTTTGACTGACAAGGTGACCATTTAAATCTTCCCAAAGTACATTGAAAAAACCTCCTTCTCTCTTTCCCCTTACCACTTTCATTCAGGATTCTCAGCACCAGAGATTTATTCTATTCCATTAGAGGTCTAGGAACCCCTTGTTAAGATATAGGTGTCCCTGGTACTAACCAATAATTATCCATTAACATCCTAACATTGGCCATATCATTAACTGCATTCGTCTAGCTGGACTCTTCAGGCCATGTTGAGAAATAATCGTCCACAGGTCTCTTACATTTCTGCATGTCTTGAAATTAAAGGTACTGACTGGCTTTTGTTCTGGACAATCTTTTCAAGGAAGTTTGTATAGTAAACTGCTTTGGAAGATAGCGTCTTTCTTGCTTTCTGTCCAGTATAATAAAGATGATGTATTTCATCAGAGCAAAGGTCAGGTAAGGTTGCTTGCAGCCAATTGGAAAAGACTGAGGTTTCTGCAGCTTGGAGTTTCTCAGCAAAACCCTACTGTGTGCACAGCATCTACCCAGGCTGCTACGTGTCATCTCCATGTGACTTGAGGGTCAAAAGGATCTGATATAACCATTAAACTTCTGCCTGTGCTGTAATAAAGTCTTTTTGTCGGACCCAGTAGTCTCATATTTTCTATCAGCATCCATGAAACTGAGGCAGGCTAACTTGTTAGCTTGCAGGTATAATATCACAGACCTTCTCAGTCTTGTCAGGCCATAAAGGAGACACACTGTAATGGGAGGTGAAGCAAGTTTTGGAATATAGGGCAGTCTACTGAGATAGGTTCTCAATGGGTTTCCCTGGATACAGAAAAGGTATAGAAAGTGAGAGATATTGAAAACTCAAGGGTAAGAATTTGAAGCAGAAATGTTTATTCCGAAAGGGATGGAGGGAGGGTGCATGAAACGATGACCCCTGTTTTTTTTTCTTGAGTTAATAATCTAATGTCTTTTAATTCCTTACCATGAGGACGTGGTAGAGCTTATTATGTGCACACACCCTGATGCTAGAATATGAAAATGTACAAGTTCTATTGCTAGTTTATGCCCCTGGAGAGGCAGGAAATAAGTTATACTAGAAAAAGCAAACACTTTTTTAATGAAGAGAATATTGAAATAAAACAATGCCATCAGGGCTTCCCTGGTGGCGCAGCGGTTGAGAATCTGCCTGCTAATGCAGGGGACACGGGTTCGAGCCCTCGTCTGGGAAGATCCCACATGCCACGGAGCAACTGGGCCCATGAGCCACAACTGCTGAGCCTGCGCGTCTGGAGCCTGTGCCCCGCAACGGGAGGGGCCGCGATAGCGAGAGGCCCGCGCACCGCGATGAAGAGTGGCCCCCGCTTGCCGCAACTAGAGAAAGCCCTCGCACGAAACAAAGACCCAACACAGCTAAATAAATAAATAAATAAAGTAGCTATTAATTAAAAAAAAAAAAAAGTGATAACTCTTGGGAAGAAACAGAGAAAGATCGCTAAAAAAAAAAACAAAAAAAAAAAACAAAAAACAATGCCATCAAAGAAAATAATGAAGAATGATTCTAAGCTGCACTTCCGAGTGAATAAACAATCAAAATGCTTGGGCATTCTAAGCGTTCCCATCCCCTTCTCACTTTAGTCAGCTAGAGTGCGTCCTCTGAAATCCATGTCAGATTCTGCCATCCCACTTCTCAGAAGTCCTCCAGTGGATCCCCATATCTCTCAAAAGTACACCCAGATTTACTCACAGTGACTTACGAGGCCCACCATGACCTGGCCCTTTTCTGTCTCTCTGACTTGATCTACAACCACCTTCCTCCTCACTCTCTCCTCTTCAGTTATCTGGCCACCATGCTCTTCATCAAA
The DNA here is from genome assembly GCF_965194805.1 of Balaenoptera borealis. Lineage (NCBI taxonomy): Eukaryota > Metazoa > Chordata > Mammalia > Artiodactyla > Balaenopteridae > Balaenoptera > Balaenoptera borealis. Next base: position 114,335,457 of record NC_138873.1, on the reverse strand, counting down.
CATGCCAAGATTTCTCTCATCTGGGGGCCTCTGCACTTGATGCTTCCTCTGCTCTGGCCACATCTCCCCTAGACATTCCCCTGTCTTCCAGGTTTCTTGTTAAATTGTACCTTTTGAGCAAGGCCTTCCCTGACCACCATATATAACATAGCACTCATTCCCTTAGCTGTCACTCTCTGTCCTCTTTAGGTTCTTTCACTGTTTTCATCACACTGAACGCCGCAAGCCATGTGTACTCATCAACCTGTAACATGTAAGTGCACGCACACACACATATTGACTTCTAGGTCACTTCCTCTGCCATGTGAATGGGAGTCGAAAAACCTGCTTTGTGCCAACAAACACACGAAAAGATGCTCAACATCACCAATTATTAGAGAAATGCAAATCAAAACCACAATAAGGTATCACCTCACATCAGTCAGAATGGCTATGATTAAAAATCTACAAACAATAAATGCTGGGAAGGGTGTGGAGAAAAGGGAAACCTCTTGCACTGTTGGTGGGAATGTAAATTGATACAGCCCCTATGGAGGACAGTATGGAGGTTCCTTAAAAAACTAAAGATAGAACTACCATATGACCCAGCAATCCCACTACTGGGCATATACCCTGAGAAAAACATAATTCAAAAAGATACATGTACCCCAGTGTTCATTGCAGCACTGTTTACAATAGGCAGGTCATGGAAGCACCCTAAATGCCCATCTACAGATGAATGGATAAAGAAGATGTGGTATATATATACAGTGGAATATTACTCAGCCATAAAAAGGAAAGAAATTGGGTCATTTGTAGAGACGTGGATGGATCTAGAGACTGTCATACAGAGTAAAGTAAGTCAGAAAGAGAAAAACAAATATCATATATTAACGCATGTATATGGAATCTAGAAAAATGGTACTGATGAACTTATTTGCAGGGCAGGAAAAGAGACGCAGACGTAGAGAATGGACTTGTGGACACGGTGGGGGAGGGGAGGGTGGGACAAACAGAGAGTAGCATTGACATATATACACTACCATGTGTAAAATAGATAGCTAGTGGGAACCTGCTGTATAGCACAGGGAGCTCAGATCAGTGCTCTGTGATGACTTAGACGGGTGGGGTGGGGGGGAGGGAGGGAGACACAAGAGGGAGGGGATATGGGGATATATGTATACATATAGCTGATTCACTTTGTTCTACAGCAGAAACTAAAACAACGTTGTAAAGCAATTATACTCCAATAAAAAAATTTAAAAATAAATAAAAACCTGCTTTGTAGATGCATTTGATTAAGTTACATTTATCAGTAAGCAGTTGATGATTATGTCCTCATTTACACTTTGGTGTAAAGGAGTTTCACTCTCAAAAAGGGGTCTGATATTTGACAGAAAAAGTGACCATAAAGTTTCCTGTTCAAATAAAGCCCTTTTGAGATTAAAGGACACAATTATAATCTCATTAGGATAGAGAAAATCTTGGATTGTCCCAGGCAAACCAAGGTGCATAGTCACCCTATTTATATGGGATTCAGTGTGAGAAATTCAGGGGAGAAGCTCCTCCCCAAACTGCCCCACTTTACCAATGTTTGCCCTTCTGCCCAAAGAAAACCTATCCTTCGAGACTCACCACATACATCCTTTCCTCCATGAAACCTTCCTGGTTACCATTCTAACCTCAAGCTCCAGCGAAGACAGTCATTGTCTCTTCCAGATTTGTAGTACATATTGGTGTTCATTTGTGATCCCTCATGACCCAGCCCAGTGCCTAACTCACATTAGATACTCAGTAAATCTCCATTGACTGAGTGACTTCAGGACTTGAGGCTCGTTGGGTCCTGTATGTCTTAGCACAGGAAGGTACCTATCTATCAGGGAGTGGGCCTTGGGTTAGAGAGCAGACCACAACCACCGCTAAGAGGTTGATAAAGAGTTGGAGTCAAAGATCTTCTGATGCATTACCTGGTCCTGATTTTATTATGATGTATAAAGGTTCTGACCTGTATGTCTAAGATAGTGGCTCTCTATACAACACAATTCCAAGGGAAAGGTGGAATATTTTTGTTTTTGTTTTTGTGGGTTTTTTTGCCAACTTCACATTTTCTGAAGGCAAGAAGTCAACTGCTCTTCTTTCTAGCAGCCAGTTGAGCTGCCTGTTTTACTTCCCTCTGGAGCCTGGCAATTAACCAGTGCTGGAAACCCTCCTGTCAGGCCTCTAGGAACACTTTTAACACCATTACTTCTTCAATTTTCTCTGCTAAGGGAGTCTTCACAGTTCATTAACCGAGTACCAATCTCAGCATAACCTTTTTTGCACTTTTTTCTTAAACCTGCAACGTTTTAACCTTTGGGCATTGGAAATCCATCACATAGTTTCTGGTTCCTGTTTTATTTTGTTGATGTTTTCATTTAAAACAATTTTTCTTAATCAGGACCTCATTAATTTTCAGAAGTCTTCTCTCCTTTTCTAGTAAAAGGAGAATTTTTCACAAAAGAAATCAGTGCACAAAAGCTCATTTGGCAGAAGAAAAGATTCTGCGAAGTAGAGAATCTGTAGAGAGAGGTAAAGAATTGGAGTAACTATGCAACAAACATACCAAAGCACATACGTTCAAAGAACTCTTGTATATGTTGAGGTAGTCACACTATTTTTATTTTTAGGAAATGTTTAACCACCTATATATTTCACATAAATTTTCTACAAGCCATGATTTTCAGATAATTTTGGGAAGTTCATGTATTCTCTTTTACAACTTCTTCCAGAAATACTGTATCTTTTGGGGACCTATTCACCCTGGCTTCATGTTAAAGTGTTTAATTAAGAGAATACTATCAAACATACTTATTCAGCACTTAGTGGCTTGCATATAGGCAATGACTATTCCTTAGAGGCCGCCGTGTTCAAAAGCTCTTTCACCCCACCCGCAACCGGTGTGCTCAATTCAGCTTGGTCTGGCCAGTAAGACTATGGAATACACTTGCCTTTCAATTCGGAGCACATGGCTTATGTCTTCTGAAAATTTTTTCAAGGCCTTAACCCATAGTAGGACTAGCTAGCCCGGCCATATAACACACAAAGCGCCTCAGAGGCAGAAAGGCAAACCCTCAAATGTGTCTCAGGTGAGGTCTTCCAACTGTAGAATGTCCACAGGCACAGGTAAACTCTCCACTTGAAGGATTTAATCAGGAAGGAAGGAAAATCAATACTCATTTTTACCTTATTTCTTTTTTTTTCATTTCTCCAAGTTAGTGTGGAGTGGTCTCCATTGCCATCTCATTTCTCCCATTTCTCCTCTGAGGACCTCTCTTTGACATTTGTACATCAGACTAAATCTCTACCACCTAATCCTCAATTCCCTCATGGCTCATGTCATTTAAAAAATTTCTCTTTTGAGACTGTATTCAAAGGCAGCTTTTGAGCACATAAGCACAGTCATCTTGTGTATAATAACAAGTCATTTATTATCAACCTTGCGTGATTTAGGCCAGTGGTTCTCACACTTGAACCTGCATCAAAACCACATGGAGGCTTGTTAAAACTCAGAGGTTCTGGTTTAGTAGAGCTGGGGTGGGACATGAGAATTTGCATGTCTAATAAGTTCCAACCGATACTGATTCTCTCAGTCCAGAAGTCATACTTTGAGAACCACTGACTTAAGCAATGCTGTGTGGGCCCTTCACGACACTTTGTTCGAAGGGATAGAATTGCCATCTCCAGCTTCTACTTAGGCTTCTGGTTTATTGCACTACTATCAAGATGTCCAACTTGGGGAGTCTGAAGGCTTAACTAGTTTATAGGACAGTGTTAGGCCAGGGTCTCATTTGGTCTATGAACAATGGCAGGGGGTGCTAGTATGTTAGTCGGGTATATATTTTTAAATGCTTTGACGTGAGAACTCCTTGGTCACAGCAAAGGATTATCTGTCTTTCTTTATTTCCATGTGTCTACTGTGTACTTGCTACTTAAGTTGGAGAATCTATAGAATACTGCTTAGAAAAGCAGGGATTTGTCATATTTGTCATGTCTGACCAAAACAAACCAAAAGAAAAAACAAACAAAAATTCAGATAGACTGTCTTTTATCTATCTTTTTATTTAACCTAAAAGGAAGAAGGGAGAGAGTGCAGGGGAAATACTAAGCTGTGCCTTTTCTCATAAATTCAGCTTTTCAGCAACATGACCCTTCCCTAGAAAACATAGCCTGTGGGCTCAACATTATAGCCTTTATTGTCTTGTTTCTCAGTCCTCTCCTATTTCTCTCTCCCTTTCTCCTTCTTTCTGATGTTTGTGTATTTCTATGGCGACTCAGTTTTCAGTAACAGTATTTTAGTGTAATTTCAGGGGAAGTGTGGATGAGGCTTTTGAATTAGGTCTTCCAACCCCTAAACAGTCATGTGCCACAAGGGGCATCAGTGCCCATTAAACACCAACTGACCAATGCAAACTGACCTACTTGTCACAAAATAATACGCAAAGAAGTACAGTATTTGGAGAATCATGGAGGAATATATTTTTCTAATATGCTCTGGAAGTGTGAGAACGGCAATTTTCTTTCTCTTCTTTTATTATGTTTTAATTTTTAAATATAGTTTAGCTTGGAATGGATTCCAGGAGTTGATAGCTCAATTAATTTACTGACTGGGGCCAGTAGGGTAGAATGAACTCTAGTTCCTTATTTTTAAAAAGAAATAGTTTTCCAGTAACACCAGGAACTGTACAGTACTACAGAAACAGACTCAAAGACTTAGCAAACGAACTTATGATTACCAGGGGGGAAGAGTGGGGGGAAGGGATAGATTGGGAGTTTGGGATTGACATGTACACACTTCTATATTTAAAATGGATAACAAACAAGGACCCACTGTATAGCACAGGAAACTCTGCTCAATATTATGTAACAACCTAAGTGGGAAAAGAATTTGAAAAAGAATAGATACATGTATATGTACAACTGAATCAATTTGTTGTACTCCTGAAACTAACACAACACTGTTAATCAGCTATACTCCAATATAAAATAAAAAGTTTAAAAAAATGTACTACTGTAAAAAGGACCTGCTAACTAAGGCTCTTATGTAGTTACTGTTTAGTTCCCTGTGGGTTGTTTTAGGTGCATTCATGTCAACATTACCTTTCTGACTGGATAAGTACAGGGCTCTTCTATACAGCTTTCAGTTTAGAAAGTTAAAATGATCTCAGTCAATGATTTAAATGATGTACTTCCCCTCGTCAATCTGCTTAATACTATCCATTTCCCAACTACCTAAATTCCCTCAAGTATTCAAATTATCCTTTAATTTTTAAATGACTCATGGGTTCAAGATTTTAAAAGAATGACAGCACAACCACCGTCATCTTTCCCAAACTGTGATTATTAAATATAGCAACTCTTGTACTCAGATGGCTAGTGCAGAGAGGCAGTGAGAGGAAATTGGATGTGTTAAGAATCTCATCCATTAGCTATACCTTTTTTTTTGCCTTGTTCTTATCACTTTATGAGGTCTTTGTGTGCTAGTTTTTTGAAGACAAAGAATAAATGAAAACTGAGGCCCAGCATATTACTGTTAAGGAAAAGTAAGTTTTAATAAGCGTGTTATGCCAAAATTTTAACGTTTTTCTGTTTATCTTGTAAATTTGCCAAGGCCATGACTACAAATTAAAGCTGAGAAGTTGTGTAATTGTCTAGATTACCAACTTAAGATATTTTTGCAATTAGTTCTGTAATGGGGGAGTTTAACTTGAAAAAATTTTTTAATCCAAAGCTACTACCGTCCCACTGTTGTGTAATCAAACTGTAGGAACCATACAAAGGGTTCCATAGTTATTATCTCCTACTGAGGTCAGGCCAGGCTGTAGGTCTCTCTTCTCATAGTTTGTTATAATTTATAAGGTGCTGCTAAGGTGATGAGGCATGTATAAGTTAAGCATAGCGATACAAGTTTGCTTCAAAGAAATAAACAAAATATTTGTTTTTTTAACATAAAGAACGACAAAGAATCTAAACATTTTGGCCCTTAAAAAGGATATGAGGCTTTCCCTATCCTACTTCCATATACACACTCATACATGGCCTAGAAATTTCCATAAAGTCGTTCAAGCTTCACTTTTTGATCTTATTTAACATACGTAAATGAATAAATAAGCAAACTTCTTGTTGTCATGCGACATATTCGCAATCATGTTGAGACTAAGTGTCACGTATCAAAACTGAAAAATTAAAAACCTAAAGGAGAAAATGTTTACAGAAAATCACAGAATAATGATTTCATGCCTTTGTTTCTTTAAGGGATAGAAAGTGAAATGGAAAGCAGCCTTCCTACAAATTCCTTCTAACCTCTATTTGCTCTTTTTAAAAAGAAATACTAAAAATATATAGAGTCATAGCAATAAATTGCTTCAAGATAGAAATGTACACACAACAATATTGTTGCTCCTGAATTCTTCGCCAAGAATTGAGCAGGTATCAGTAAAGCAAAACTGAAACATTAAGTGCACTGCTATGTATTTTCAGTCCGAGATAACACACAGTAGGCGCATAATGAATGTCTGCTAAACTGAAAGAATGTCCAGCCTTTGTTTCTTACCACTACAAATAGTGGGGTGCAGGGGAGAAGCAAAGAGAGGTGGTTGAAAGAGGAAAATGGCATTCCACACAGATATGAATATATCACATACCCCCAACTAGGAAACTGTCTTCTACCCTTCATGTCCTCTCCCTTTCATCCTTCCATCACAGTAAATGATGCTTCTTTCTGAAGATCAGATTTGTTGAAGCCTGCCTTGATCAAATGGTAGGGCTGAGGCCATAATGATGGTGAGTCCTCATTGAACAAATGATTATATTTAGAGAAACTGCTTCTTTTCTAAGTGAAGTATAAGTTCTTCCAAGTTTTAAATTTTATCATGTGAAAGTGAAGGAAATGGGTATATATTCCATTAGAGTCTTTCACTGACATGGAGTGTTTCATTGACGTGCTAAGTCATTACTTCTCTGTTGTTTTTGCATGATCTTTATGATCTTTGTTCTGTTGGTTGAATGACATTGAAAGTTACTTTTGCAGAAGTTTTCATGTTTTTGTTTCTCCTGTGAATATTACTCATTAAGGGCTCCTTTTTGGATCAGAGTAGTGGCCATTTCTCAAGGCTGGCATTTCCATTTTGTAATGTGGCTCTCATGAGAGGGACTCTGCTACTTTTAGTCACCAGTGGAAGTGCTTCATTAGATAATGTTAGGGATAACTTAATACATTTTGCTAGCTACAGGGAAGCAAACGCGCTCCAGGGCTCTGTATGTGATTCGTTAGTGAATCAGAGCAGGCTTCCTATGGAAGGATAGGTCTTTAGCTGAGTTTTGCTGGCTGTTTAAAAAAAGTAAAAGATTAAAGACAAATAAATTTTTCTATGTGCAAAGCTTTTTTAGAGTTGTACTGTCTGGTTCTTCTCATGGATGAATTCACAAAGAGATATGGAGAAAATGTTTCAAGAGCTCCTAGCAAGTATAGATAGCAATAGTGACAGAGACCTATATAGATGCTTACACCTCTCATTATAGTGAGAACAATGGAGTCTTTCTGTAAAATTTGGTGTCAAAGAAAGGAAAAGAGGTAAGAACTGGATATAGACAAGTCTTCAACTGTAAAAAGAAAAAAACTTGTATTTTAGCTTGTAAATCCATTAATTTTTTCTCTATTGAGATATAATTGACATATAACATTGTGCAAGTTTAAGGTAAATGACACATTGATTTGATGAATCTATTCTTAAGGAACCTGGAATTATTCCTACTGTATATGTGAATCCCTTTGCTTCCCTTTTTCCTCTCTCTTTCTGCCTTCTATGACCTTGACAAAGAAGAAATAAATTCACAACCTCCATTCAGAGTAAGCTCGTATCTCCCATATGAAGAGAACACTGTGTGGAAATGCAATAGGCGTACATTTTAAGGAGGCTTTGTAAGATGCAGATCCTATTGTGAACAGAAAAACTTTCTTTGCATTTTGTATTCTATGTTTTATTTTCTAAAATTCAACCAGAAGTTTTAAATACTTTGAACTTAAAAGTATTTATACACACACACACACATGCACACACACACACACACACACACACACACACATACACCCATATATACGCCCTTGCTTACACCAAGGTTACATACTTAATGTTTGTATTATATACATTTTTAAAAAATGGTTTAATTAGGTAATTCAAACTGCCTGGAATTAGTCAGTCCTGGACAATTTTCAACTTTAAAGTGCTTTAATGGAGTCAAAGAGGAGGAACAGTATCCTACTGAAGTATTCAGAAAGGCACGGTCATGGTCTCCACCCTTCAGACACTTTCTATGCCAGATACTAACAAATGCACAAAGTTTTTATTTTTATTTTATGGATTCTGATCAATAGCTCTATTAGCAAATTGTATAGGCTAGGCCACACAACATCTAAAGAGAACATTTACATTACAGTTAATATTAGAATGTTTCTGATGAATGATGAGTTTGTGTGTCACCTGGGGTTGCAATTCATATTTTTATGCCTCAGAGGAAGGAAGCTGTACTAATAAGTTGCACCTCTGTGAATAATTTTACTCAACAGTTTAGAAACAAATCTATTTTTTTTCTGGGGGTCCTAAGCATTTCTTTTATTGAAGTATAGTTGCTGTACAGTATTATATAAGTTACAGGTGTGCAATCTAGTAATTCACAATTCTTAAAGATTATATTTCATTTATAGTTATTATAAAATATTGGGTATATTCCGTGTTTTGTATAATATATCCTTGTAGCTTATTTTATACCTAATACTTTGTATCTCTTACTCCTGGTTATCAGTGGGGAGAGGGGAATGGGGAAGGGCAATATAGGGGTAGGAGAGCAAGAGAAACAAATCCACTTTTAAGCTACGTATCCATTTATTGTGATCTGACTTTATTTTACTAAACTATGAAGACAAGTTGTTGAGGAGGAATGGTAGAAATACATAAAAATAAGAAAACTGTAAATAAAAGAGAAAAAATAATAAAAATGGTATGTGGCAATCTGTAAGAAATGACTTTGAGGGTTAAGAGACAAATGATCAATACAAATATTGAAATTAATAAAGATTTTCTCTAAACGTAACAGTTATTTACTGTGCATGGATACACATTTCTGTTTTTAAACATTTTCTTTAGTGTATAACAGTTTTGCTTTCCCTATATAAAATTTTTGGAAAATTCAGAAGCATGTGAAAAAGAAAAAAACCAAAAACATTCATTTTCTCACTGTCATTCAAAACCCCTGGTACCTTTGACATATTTACTACCAGGTTCCTTTCTATATAGGTACATGTAGTTGAGATAATTTTGTGTGTGTGTATATGTATATATATATTTTTTAAAGTTTTTTTAATATTTGGTTTTATATCTTCAAGGTTTTTCCTTAGTATTGCATCACTTCTGTGACCAAAACTTATTCACCAGTGGATTTCTATCTTACTTGTCACGGGCTGAATGATCTTGGCTCACCTTGGGACCTCATCTCCTTCCACTTTCCCTCTTTCATTCCACTTGCCACGTTGGCCTCCTTTCTCTTCCTATTACTTGCCAAGCCTGCCCCTCTTTGGGGTTCTTTGTCTTTGCCACCCCTCTGCCCACAGCGCCCTTCCCTTTAGTGTAAATGGTTTTCTTCCTAATTTCATTCAAGTGTCTGTTCTAATACCACCTTATAGGAAAGGATATTCCTAACCAACACATGTAAGTAAAGCCCCTCAGTCCTTCACTATCTTCCCACTCTACTTGGTTTTCTTCATACTTCTTGTCATATATATTTATTTCCTTAATATCTATTTTTCCTTCATCTTACACACACACACACAGACACACACACCACAAAATCTAGGAGAATGGGGTCTTTGTTTTGTTCACTGCTCAATTAACAGTGTCTGATACATAGTAGATAATAAATATTGAACAAATGATTAAATTTATTGGCTGAATAGTATTCCATTTCATAGATATGCCTTACTCTGCTTAACTCTATGGCTGGACAATGCTCTTATAATAAATAATGTGATGTTTAGCAAGTTTATAAGCAAGTTATCTATCAAGTTTATGTCCATAAGATTAAATCTTAGCAAAAAATTGTTGGGTTAATAATATAAAATTTTTGTAAAATTCCTTTTTAACAGTATAAATCATCATTATTAACTTTAGAAAAATTTGTAAGCAATTTATACAGATTTTCAAATTGCCATTGTAATAATCTGTACTAATTTATACTTTTACCATTTTGCATATAAATGGCTATTTTTACTACAATCTAGCCAGGAAGAATATTGTTAATTTTAAAACTATAGTAATTTGAAAATTTGTTATTTTTGAATAATAAAATAGCAAAATGTATTTTCATATGTGTTAGTGATTTTTTTTTGTATTTATTCTGCTTTCTCTATTGAAGTTTTGCAGTTTTATCTATCGCTTTCTTCACAAAATATATACATATATACATGATACTTGTATATATATTTTCCGTAGTTAAAATACATGAATATCAACATATAAAATATTCACCTAGATAAGTAATAAAATTTAATAGATATCTGATATTTAAGAAACACCTTATATTTAAGGTATGCAATTTTTCTTATATGTAATCCCTAATTGCTAAACTAGCATGGAAAATAGTATTTTATCATCATTATATTAAAAAGGAAGATATCAAAATTTACATATTAAATAACTTTCGCACTCTTGGTGAAGTAGGAATTTGGAGTTGGTCTCCTAATTCATACTGTCTCTCCAGTATGACATATAATCAATACATTTTTAGTCTGTTATTGGACTTTACTTTTGTTAATGGTGCTTTTGGCAAATAAGAATTTTACTTTTCAATATTATCAAATGTATTTAGTTGGAGCACATAACACATCTAACGACCAATATTTGGCCATTTTTAACTCATGAAATGGCAATTTCATATGCTTTAACCTAATATTATTTTCTTTATGACTTTTCCCTTTGATTAAGGCTTTAGAAATGTTCTAATATTCATATATTTGTCATTTCACATTAGAATTTTGTGCTTCAATATTTCTGTTTATTTTTAAATCCCTCAGGATATATTTTTTTCCCAAGAAACTAACCTATTTTTCCAATGGCGTTTGTGGATAATTTTTCTTTTCCTTCCCAGAATTTGATGTCATCCTTATATACTATAAAATTAGAATATATACAAATTGTATTAGTTTCTGAAAGCTGCCATAACAAAGTATCACAAAATGAGAGGCTTAAAAGAACAGAACTTTCTTGTCTCACAGTTCTGGAGGCTAGGAATTCAAAATCAAGTTGTCATCAGGGCAATGTTCCCTTTGAAACCTGTAGGGTTGCATCCTTCCTTACTTTCTCCGAGTTTCAGATATTGTGCCTGCAATCTTTGGTGTTTCCTGGCTTGCAGAGACATGTCCCAATCCTTTGTCTTCACATGCACTCTCCCTGTGTCTTCACATCATCTTCCTTCATTATGTGTCTATGTCTCTGTAAAAATAAATGTCTACTTTTTAGAAGGACACCAGTCATATGGGATTAGGGCTCACCCTAATGACTTCATTTCAATTTGATTGCTCTGTAAAGATTCATTTTCCAAAAAAGGTCACATTTTGAGGTATTAGAGGTTAAGACTGCAACATATTTTGGGGAAGGAGGAGTCGTGGGGACACAATTTGATCCATAACACTAGTTTTACTGAAAAAAAAAAAAAAATAGACTCTTCACTCCATTTTATTCATCAGTATTTCTATTTTTGGGAACTGCCCTGAGATAATTATTTTGGTTTTATAATAAGTTCTATTTTTTTATGATAGACTCAGTCTTCTAATATCAATCTCTTTTCTTCAAAAATGTCTTAGCTATACTCAAACATTTTTATTTCCAGATGAGTTTCAGAACGTTTTTCTTCCAACTTCTGCTAAATCTATAAATTAATTTGAAGAAAACTGACATCTTTGTAATAGTAATTCTTTTAATTTGGAAGCATAGTAGGTCTTTTGATTTATTATGTCTCCTTTTTCCTACACACACTTTTATACTTTTCTTCATAAAGTACTGTCAGAATACTTGAACAGGTTATTACCAGGTGTTTCACTGCTGTGTTGCTATTGTGAGTGGGATCTTTCTCCTTTTTGTTTTCCAAATGGCCATTGCCAGCACATGTAAATATAGTACTAATTTTTACACATTGGTAAAATGCTTAATACATTTATTAAATACTCTATCTAAACCAACACGTAAGCTAGCTTAAATGATGCCACATCCACATTTTAATATGTTACCCATCTAGGGTATTTGCATTCTGGAAAAGGGTTTCATGAGATGCAATAATTTTAGCCCTTGAGAACTTCACATCAAGAAACACTGTTAAGATGTTATAGGAGAGTTCTTTGAGCAATGCTCTCTAAATTACAATGAAAAGAGCAAATAAGGTGAAAAGTCTATCCTTGTTTAAAATGTATGTCCATATAACACCACGTGAAAGTGACCCTTAGAAGTTATTTATTTGACCAAAATCAGCTATTTTTTAGACACCCTTTTGTTGACTGACTTAGAAATGCTGTGTAAGTACAAGCACACCTTCTTCCTTGCACATGTTAATTTTTAGGATAGAGATTTTCATTTATCAATTCAGATAGCAAATTAATCAACTAACAAGGATTTGACACATGGAACATGGATCAGTCAATTTTACAACGATAATTGGAATCAGACACTTCACATTTTATGCTAATATTAGTGATTCAGGTGACTGAGTAATTAGAAATAAATTATTTCTGCAAAGATCCATCTCAGCACATAACAAAACAGGGGCTAGGAATAAACTAATTTATTTAAGAAAATCAGAGTGTAGTAAATATTTAATGAGAAGCATAATAATGTACACTATATTAAGAAAGATAGATGTAATGTAAGATGAAATCTGAACATAGGCATGACTCATCAAGAAACTCCTTGGTCTTCCCTGGTGGCGCAGTGGTTGAGAATCTGCCTGCCAATGCAGGGGATGCGGGTTCGAGCCCTGGTCTGGGAGGATCCCACATGCCGCGGAGCAACTCGGCCCGTGAGCCACGATTACTGAGCCTGCGTGTCTGGAGCCTGTGCTTGGCAATGAGAGGCCCGCGCACCGCGATGAAGAGTGGCCCCCGCACCGCTATGAAGAGTGGCCCCCGCTTGCCACGGCTAGAGAGGGCCCTCGCACAGAAACGAAGACCCAACACAGCCATACATACATACATACATTAAAAAAAAAGAATGTAAGCAGACAAGAATAGCATTAAAAAAAAAAAAGAAACTCCTTACCCTGGTTTACAAAGCCCTGTATGAGTTGGTTCTAGCTATGTGGTTTGTATTGTATTGTACTGTATTGTATTTTACTTTATTTTATTGGCCGCACTGCACAGCATGCCGGATCTTCCTGTATGAGTTGGTTCATGTCTACATTGGTAAGCATATCTGCTTTTTTTCATCTGCTATGTTCTAGCTATGTGGTTTTTATTTTATTTTACTTTCTTTGATTTTATTGGCTGCACCACACAGCACGTGGGATCTTTCCGTAGGAGTTGGTTCATGTCTACATTGCTAAGCATATCTGTTTTTTTTCAACTGCTATTTTCTAACTATGTGGTTTTGATTTTCTATTATTTTATTTATTTATTTATTTATTTTTGGCCATGCTGCATGGCATGCAAGATCTTAGTTCCCCAACCAGGGATCGAACCTGTGCCCCCTGCAGTGGAAACATGGAGTCCTAATCACTGGACCACCAGGGAATTTCCTGTTTTTCTATTATTTTAATATGGCAAACCTGTTGTAGCTTGAGAGCCTTTACGTCAGCTGTTTCCTTTGCCTGGGATGCTCATTCCCCAGATATTTGAACTTCTGACTCCTTCTCATCACTCAGATTATTATTACAATATTACTAACTCAGAGAGGCCTGTCCAGAACAACTAGTTTAAAATAGTTACCTAATGGCTCTCTATAATATTATTTTATTTTAATTATCTGCATATACTGGTCCCTAGCTGATGTTTTTTAATTTGTTCATTTATGGTCTTTCTTGCATTTCCACCCATTTCTAAGCTTCATGAGAGCTGGCAAATAATATAAGCTCTATGTAGTAGGCTGAATGGTGTCTCCAAATAGACATGCTCTAATCTCCGGAATCTGTGAATGTGACTTTATACAGCAAAAGATGTGAGAAGTTAAGGATGTTGAGAGGAGGAACTTATCCTAATCTATCTGGGTGGGCCCTAAACACACACAGAGGAGAAGATGATGTGAAGGTGGAAGAGGGATTGGAAAGATGGAACCATGAACCACGGAAAGCCAAGGCACGCCGACAGCCACCAGAATTTAGAAGAGGCAAAGAATTCTTTCCCAGACCGGCCAGCAGCAGCATGGCCCTAACAGAAACTTGATTTCAGATTTCTGGCCTCCAGGACTTGGAGAAAACAAATTTCTGTTGTCTTAAGCCACCCGGTGTGCAGCAATTTGTTACAACAGCAATGGGAAACTAATATACCTTCTTTAAAACAAAACAAAACAAAACAAAACTTAAAATAAATAAATCAAGATACAGAGTTGTTAAGAAAGAGTTAAAAATAACAGAAGGAAAGCTAAAGGAATGACTGGAAATGTTGCTAGGAAACAATATTAAAAGCAATGAAAGGTAAATTAAAAAGTGACTGAAAACACAGAGACCTAGGGGACAGATATAAGCAATTCTCACAAAAAGAAACTGTAAAGTAAAAACATTTCAATGATTGTGGAGACTATGCTTAATACAGAAAATGGCAAAGATGAAACGCATGTTTTTGGAGTCCCTGAAAAAGAGAAAAGAAAAATAATATTCAAAGAAATGCCATATAAATTTCCCTAAGTAAAAAAAATAAATTTATTTATCAAAGGAAATACCACTTCTCCCCAAACTTATATAATATGATTAATGAAGAAATATCAAGCTATCGTTTATGCATTTCTATAAAAATAAAGGCATATGGTTATAGAGGTAGCAAAAATAAGAATTGTCCAATATCAGAGGTGGAAGAAAGGTAGCTTATTTAATCTCAGACTTCCTCTGGACCACATACAACCTCAGAAAACAAGAAAGCTGTTTGTGCAACTCACTGAATTCAGGAACTAAAGGAATACAGCATCCATGAGCCTTTATTGGAATATGATATTTGAGGATGAAGTCTGACTAATCAAGAGATTAATGATAATAGTACAAACGTTAGGAAAGTAAAATAATAAAACTTCTGGTAGTAGAAAAGGATTACTAACTGTGGCTCAAAATCCTGAATCCACAAAATAAAGATTGATTTTGATAACCTTAGAAACAAATTTCTGATTAGCCAATCAAAAGATATGTTACTTTCTGTGAAAATTATTTGCAATTTTATAACAGACAAGAGCAAATATTTTGAATCTGTAAAGAGTTTCCAAGAGTTGATAGAATAAAATCAATCACCTAATAAACAAATGGGCAAATTATGTGAACAAGCAATGAACAAAAAAGCAAAACAACTTGTCCGTACACATAAGATGCCCAACCTTGTTTAAAATAGAGATGGACAGTAAAATTGCACTGAAATATCATGTTTTCCCTGTCAGTGAAATGAAAATCTAAAAATTTGATAACACTCTCCATTTGTAAGATTTAGGATATCAGGAACTTTTCAACTTTGCTGTTGGAGGGTAAATTTGTACACATTCTCTGAAAGAAAATTTGTCAGTAGTTATCAAAAACAAATTCATATACCTTTTGTACACCAATTTCACTTTGGGAAATTTATTTTACAGATGTACTTCCAGAGGAAAGAAATTAAATATTGCAGTATTGTTTGTAGAAACAAAGTATTTTAAACTTCCTAAGTATCCATTAATAGGGAACTGGTTAAAAGAATTGACACATTGATACAATAGAAAACTATGAAGTTATAGAAAATTATCATTCAACATCAGTGATATGTTGTGAAATAATAAACATGTATATTCCCACATATATTGTGGAATGATTAGCATAAGATGAAATAAAAGTGAGTATAATGTACTATATCTTCCATTTTAATTACAATGTGTCTTGGTGTGGACTCTTTGGATTGAGCTTGTTTGGAACTCTCTGTGCTTCCTGGATCGAGGTGTCTATTTCCTTTCCCAAGTTAAGGAAGTTTTCAGCTGTTACTCCTTTAACTAAGTTCTCTGCCTCTTTCTTTCTCTCTCCTCCTTCTACGACCCCTAGAATGTGAATGTTTGTATGCCTGAAGTTGTCCCAGGAGTCACTTAACTATTTTCATTTTTAATTTTGTTTGTTTGTTCAGCTAAGTTTATTTGCACTACTCTGTCTTCCATTTTGCTGATCCATTCCTCATCATCTAATCTACTATTGATTCCTTCTAGTATATTTTAAATTTCAGTTAATGTATCCTTCAGCTCTGCTTGGTCCTTTATATTTTCTAACTCTTTGTTAGTCTTCTGACTGCAGTCATCCATTCTTCTCCTGAGTTCCTTGAGCATCTTTATAATCATTACCTTGAACTCTTTAATAGGTAGATTGCTTATCTCTACTTTGCTTAGTTCTTCTTCTGGGGTTTTATCTTGGCCACTCCCCAGCATTGTCTTTATAATGTTTTTATTTTGTCTGTTTCTCTAATAAGAATAAAAGTTTGAGTTTCCTGGAAATAGACCTAAAATAAGGACTTGTCTACAGAAACTTTCTTGGAGAGTGCTCTTGTGAGATAAATGTGTAAGGAAGTAAATAAGGCAAAATTGGAGAGAGATGTTGATATAATTGCAACAGAGACCTCATCCAATCTTTAATATGCTCTGAGCACACTCCAAACTTGAAGTGGATACACTTAGGGGATGTTAACATGCTATACAAAAGTGTTCACAATTTGTGCATACTCATATTTCCAACTACATTCTTTTCCCTGAAACTTCAATTCTCCCATCTCTTTCTTTTCATGTCCCATACCATCCAGTCAGGCCATTTATCCTGCCTATGCATCTATACAGACTATTAGCTCAGCCCATTTCTCTCACCAAAAGTGAATGACAAAATGTGTCATCTAGACCTCTTCCCATAGAAGGATGTCATTCAGGACCATCTCACTGGGGCTGTAACTCAGTTGCCCTCCATTAGTAGCTCACATAAACTTACTCAACTGACCCATTCATGACAGTCAAAGCCATCCTTTTTCCTTCTTCATGACTTGGCCATAAAGAATCTCTCACATGATCATAAGCATAAGCTTAGCATGAAGCACTGGTGCAACAATGAGGGATGACATAGCAGTCTGGGTAACCTACTTGTGTAGCTTGTGTGGTCACTCTTGCACTGCTCACACATGACCCCAGATGTGTCACTTCCAGCTTATGATAGATTGCTGTTAAACCCACTAAGCTTTATGATATGTTGGGTCTGACAGAATCCAATGCATTTTGGGCAGCTTTGGCTAGATAATCAGAGTGTTTCACTCTCTGTTACTCCATCTCTCTCAGGTGGATTAGCAAGATAGGAGTTATTTTTGGAATGGTGTATAGTTCTCTGTAGATATCATGGCCTTGCTCTAGAACCATGTGGTCTCCATTGCCATTCACTATTGGGTCTATCATTAACTGCACATATCTTTCCATCAATAAATACCCCCCTGCACTGCCCAGTATGGTAGCTACTAGGCACATGTGACTATTTAGTTAAATAAAATTAGAAATTCAGTTCCTTTGTTGTACTAGCCACATTTTGAGTGTTCAGTAGTCGCGTACGGCTTGTGATTACTATATTGCGCCGTACAAACATGGAAGAATTTCATCATTGTTGAAGGTTTTATTGAAAAATGGTGCAGAACCATGAGGTCTTCCAGGTGATAGGAATTAAGTGGCACGTCTCCTTTCACCATAGGTGGGACCCTTTTGAGCTCTTTCCTGTACTAGGTCCTTCTCAAAGCTGACCATCTTTTATGGCACTAAGGAATTGAATTTGAACTAATTTTCCCAAGTTAATAATATGCTACCATCTAAGACAAGCCACAGCCTAGGAGAAAATATTTGCAAAAGACATTTCTGATAAGGGACTGTTATCCAAAATACACAAGGAAGATACATAGATGGCAAAGAAGCATATGAAAAGGTGCTCCACATCATATGTCACCAGAGAATAAAAATTAAAACAATAAAGAGATACCACTACATACCTATTAGGATGGCAAAAATATAAAACACAGTCAACGTCAAGAACTAGCAAGGATATAGAGCAACAGAAACACTCATTCAATCCTAGTGGGAATGCAAAATAATACAGCCACTTTGGAAGACAGTTTGGCAGTTTCTTACCATATGATTCAGAAATCATGCTCCTTAGTATTAACCCAAATAAGTTGAAAATTATGTCAACACAGAACTTGAAAATGAGGGTGATGGCAGCTTTATTCATAATTGCCAAAACCTGGAACCAATCAAGATGTTCTCAGTAGATGAATGGGATGAATTCCATACAGTGGAATATAATTCAGTGTTAAAAAGAAATTAGCTATCAAGCCCTGAAAGACATGAAGAAAATATAGATGAATATAAATATAAGTGAAAGAAGTCAATATGAAAAGGCTACACACTGTACGATCCCACCTATATGGCATTCTGGAGAAGGCAAAACTATGGAGACAATGAAAAGATCAGTGGTTGTCAGGAGTTCGGGGAGAGGGAGAGGTAAACAGGTGGAGCACAGAGGATTTTTAGGTCAGTGGAACTACTTTGTATGATACTATAATGCTGGATACATGTCATTATACATTTGTCCAAACCCATAGAATATACGATACCAAGAGTGAACCCTCATATAAACTACGGATTTTAGGTGATAATAATGTCCGCGTAGCTTCATCAGTTGTAACAAAGGTACCACTCTGGTGGGGGATACTGAAAATAGAAAAAACTATGAATGACTTAAGAAAGGAGGTATATGGGAAATCTCTGTACCTCTGGCTCAATTTTGCTACGAATTTAAATTTACTCTAAATAAAGTCTATTTTTAAAAAAGGATATGCTTTGTAGATAAGTTCAAAAACAGAAACAGAGTTACAGGTGTAGAACATAAACTTATGGTTACCGGCGGGTAAGGGGGAGGGGAGGGATAAATTGGAAGTTTGGGATTGACACATACACATTACTATATATAAAATAGATAACTAATAAGGACCTAATGTATAGCACAGGGAACTCTACTCAATCCTCTGTAATGGCTTATATGGGGAGAGAATCTGAAAAAGAGTGGAGATATATATATATATATATATATATATATATATATATATATATAAAACATTCAATTTGCTGTACACTTGAAACTAACACAACATTGTAAATCAACTATACCCCAATAAAAATTTTTTAAAAAGGGTATGTTGCCTCCAAAGGTCAGAGTCTTACCGAGTATGCTGTTTCTTACTTGTGGGTCATGCAAGATGTGATATTTTGTCCTATACTTTAGATTGCATATCCCAGTATGACCTAGATTTCTGGATCCATAAAATTCAATTTACATGGCTGATCGTTGAATCTTTATGCAGTTTATCTCCCATCCTCTGGAGTCTGAGTATCTAACTAAGCCATGTGTGCCCCTTGCCATTTCTTGTTCATCTGCCTGTCAACATGATATAAACACTATACTGGACCAAAGTGATGATCTGAGGAATGTCCAGAAGGTCAAGTTACTTTTGGAAAGTTAATATAGCTCTGGGACAAAAACATAATGTATACTGTTGTCCATACCTTGTGATGTCGACAGTTTCTCATGATCCTTCTGAATAGGTATGAAAAATAATCATACCTGCATGTGCCAGAAGCTAAATTAATATGCCCTATCAAAGATACCACATTTGCACAACTTCTACAATTGGAACTACTACTTAGTTGTTTGTATTAGACTACTGTCATCCATAAACCTATCCAGTGTTTTTAGGGGTTAGACTACTGAACTATATGGGGGTGGTAAGAACTACCACACCTGTCATCTTTAAATATTTAAGGGTGATAGTAAGTAACCCATTCCTTCAAAAATGTGTTGCTGTTTTTTATTTACTATTATTTTCTGGAGAAGTGGATAGTTTTAGAGGCTTCCAATGGGCCTTCTCCACTATAACTCTGTCCACATCTCTTACCATGTGGACAGAGTTGGAGATATCACACTCTCAGACCTCAGACTATAATACAAAGAGACAGTAATCATAACAGCATAGTACAGGCACAAAAAACAGAAACAAAGATCAATGGAACAGAATAAAGAGCCCAGAAATAAAACCACACACTTATGGTCAATTAATCTATGACAAAGGAGGTAAAAATACACAATAGTGAAAAGATAGTCTCTTCAATAAGTGGTGCTGAGAAAATTGGACAGCTACATGTAAAAGAATGAAAATAGAACATTCCCTAACATCATATAAAAAATGAACTCAAAATGGGTTAAAGACCTAAATGTAAGACCTGAAACCATAAAACTCCTAGAAGAAAACATAGGCAGAACACTCTTTGACATATATCATAGCAGTATTTTTTGAATCTGTCTCCTCAAGCAAAGGAAATAAAAGCAAAAATAAACAAGTGGGACCTAATTAAACTTACAAGCTTTTGCACAGCAAAGGAAACCTTCGACTAAATGAAAAGACAGCTTACTGAATGGGAGAAAATGTTTGCAAATAATGACCAATAAAGGATTACTATCCCAAATTTATAAGCAGCCTATACAACTCAACATCAAAAAAAAAAAAGCCAGATTAAAAAGTGAGCAGAAGACTTGAATAGACATTCTTCCAAAAAGACATGCAGATGTCCAATAGGCATATGAAAAGATGCTCAATATCCTTAATCAGCAGAGAAATGCAAATTAAAACCACAATGAGACATTACCTCACCCCTGTCAGAATGGCTATCATCAAAGACCACGATAAGAGATGTTGGCTAGTATGTGGAGAAAAGGGAATCCTCGTACACTGTTGGTGGGAATGTAAATTGGTGCACCCACTATGGAAAACTGTATGGAAGTTTCTCAAAAGACTAAAAATAGATCTACCATATGAACCAACAATTCCAGTCCTGGGTATTTATCCAAAAAAATCTCCAAAACACTAATTCAAAAAGATACATCCTTGATTTTTTGTTATAGAAATTAAGCAATATCCTGGTTAGCTTTCCATGTAAGTTACTTTTAGAAGTATTGTGTTATATTGACCATCTCCACATATCTCTGCAGGTCAAGCCCTCGCCAGCCTGCCACCCCAAATTTGCTGCTTATTTTAATAAAGTGCTCACTTTACTTTGACAGTAAAGTGCCACTACCTGACTTCGTTTGTCTCAGGATACTCATCGTTATCAGGGATACTGGTTCTGTTACAGCATCTCCTACATTCAACCCTAGAGGAGAACCTTACCAAGCTTCCCAGGGACGATAGATGATAGTGCCATTCTCATCAGTGTAATCTTTATTGCTTAGTGAATGAGCTGTGCTTCTGGCTATTTATTAGTACTTGTATATAGTTTTCTGGTGTTCTTCTGATCTTACATAGTATATCACTATACCACACACATTTCTTTAAGCCGTGTCATACCTTCCTCTTCTATCTGTCACACAATTCTGGCATTTCTACTTCACTTATATGCTCCATCATGTTTCAGACTTTCTAAGTGACATCCTAGCAATGTATTATATGCCTCCTAGGGTCCTTGCCAGTGTGTTAAATCATGTATCATATGAGAATGCTCCATATTGATACAATCTCCATTATCCAACTTTATGTTCTTTATTTCTTGGTCCATCACCTTCAGGATCCAGTTTTATTCATATCTCTTGGACACTGTGGTAACTATTAAACAGATCCTGCATCTCCTTTAGCATAGTCTCTTTTGTCCTATAGCTAGCTCAGTACTTCCTCATGGGACTGTACTGGTATTTGACACTTCTTATTGGTCTGTTTACTTGGAGGGAGATGAGGGTAGATCCTTGGGATGCAGGGACATTGGTGGGAACCTTGACTTTGAAAGCACCTAACTCATTTGAATCTTCTGCATGATCTCCAAGCCAAGTCTTCTTTAAAACAGAACCACTCTCTTCTAACAAAGGAGTTTGGGTTACTTCCACTACTAAGAGGGTTCAGGGGAAAATGGAACTTCAAGTTTCTCAACTTCATCTAATCAATTATCTTTATTCCAAATCTAAGAGGAATATGCCTTTATTATTAGAACCCTGACCTTAGTCTAGGAGATCTGCTGGGCTGAGAATTTAATTTTCCTTGACGCTTCACTAGTTTTATGATTAAGTTTTGAACCCAGTCTTCTATTCTGTCTGCTCTCCAGTGGCAGACAATTAAATTCTCCTTAAATGCTGCCAAGTGTCACACTGGTATTCAAATTTTGCCTTGGATTGATAATTAATCACCTGAACTTGTTATTATCTCTCTTTAATTAAAACAAAATGGCTTTAAGTAAAGCCTTCCCAATTCATAGGTTTCTGGTTTTTTTTTTTTTTTTTTTTTTTTTAGCTACTTTATTTATTTATTTATTTATTTATTGGCTGCGTTGGGTCTTCGGTTCGTGCCAGGGCTTTCTCCAGTTGCGGCAAGCGGGGGCCACTCCTCATCGCGGTGCAGGGACCGCTCTTCATCGCGGTGCGCGGGCCTTTCACTATCGCGGCCCCTCCCGCTGCGGGGCACAGGCTCCAGACGCGCAGGCTCAGTAGCTGTGGCTCACGGGCCCAGCCACTCCGCGGCATGTGGGATCTTCCCAGACCAGGGCTCGAACCCGTGTCCCCTGCATTAGCAGGCAGATTCTCAACCACTGCGCCACCAGGGAAGCCCGGTTTCTGTTTTTTAATTAATTTATTTATTTACTTTTGGCAGCATTGGGTCTTTGTTGCTGTGCGCAGGCTTTCTCTAGTTACGGCGAGCAGGGCTACTCTTCGTCGTGGTGCATGGGCTTCTCATTGCGGTGGCTTCTCTTGTTGCGGAGCATGGACTCTAGGCTCATGGGCTCCAGTAGTTGTGGCATGCGGGCTCAGTAGTTGTGGCACACGGGCTTAGTTGCTCTGTGGCATGTGGGATCCTCCTGGACCAGGGCTCGAACCTATGTCCCCTGCATTGGCAGGCAGACTCTTAACCACTGCGTTACCAAGGAAGTCCCCCCAGTTCATAGTTTTTATACTTACTGTTTCCTTTTTGCCATTAAGTTCCATAAGTGATTGGAACTTAGCCAATGTGTGTACCCTTCCACCAGCACTGTGTCCCAATTCACTTTGTTATTTTAACAATTGTCAAATGATAAAGACTTTATTTTCTACCTACCACCAACAATGGAGTCCTCATTGCTAGATAGCCTTTATAAACAAATTGCCAGAGTATATAGCCATTTCATACTAGTATTTTCTTCTTCTTAGCCCTCATTTCATCTTAATTCGATAGGCAACTATGTATTGATACTCACCACCAATCCTTATATTCATGCATCTTCAGTCATTTGGGTTGCCTGTAGGTTATTCTCTCATAGATTTCTCAGGTAATGCTCATGGGAACAATATTCTTTGAATTCTTACATATTACATATTCTTTTCAATTACATATTGTAATTGAAAGTCACTTTTGTTAGACATAAAATCATTATCTTACAAAATTGTTCCTTGACTATATGAAACATTTTTCTCCATTTTCTTGTTGCCTAAGTATATAGCTCTTGAAATCCTTGTGATAATCTATGCTCACCCATATGAAATGTATCGTAAATTTTCTAGATGAAAAATAATTTTTCTTGTAATTACTTAAAATCTAATAATTTTATTTGAATGTGTAATGTGGAATTGGTGATTCTGGAATAAGATTCTTGGGTTCATGATATGCTATCTCAATTTGCGGTTTCAAATATATTTCTTAATTATTATTTTGGGAAAGCTGTTTTATCACTTTGCTTTGGTTTTCAGCTCCAGAACTATTATTTTAATTTGGACTTTCTCTTCCTATCTTTGATATTTTCTCTTTTTTTCAAAGACTTCTTATCTTTTTCTTCAACTTTTTATTTTATTTTTAAAAATTTACTTCTTTACATCTTCTCTGTCTCTTAAGGTATCAGTATTTATTCACTCGTATTCTTTCTAGTTTATTACTCTTTTCTAAACAATAATAATTTTCTTTTTCATTTTTTCCTGAGTATTGACACATCTTTTCAAATTTTTCTAATTCTTATTTATGTTATGTTTTTCTTTCATGTTTTATATGATTTTTAAATGTCATTTAATTATTTTAAAGGCATATGTTTATGGCTTACTTTCATTGTAAGGTTGTTATTTTTCTTCTTATTTTTTCTTACAGTAATTTTATAATGTACATTTTTATTCAAATATTAGACTTCACAAACTTGTAGGATGAAGCATATTTAAAGAAAACTTTGATCAGTTTACATGACTCCCGTTCTGTTGGTTTTCTCTAATGCTCAAATATATGGCAGCTTATTTTCTGAAATAGTCTGACTGTAGGCTTCTCCCTCACTTTGCTTTAGATCTTTCGTTTTCCTTTGCCTTTACTTTTCCTGTCATCCTCAGTTTTGATTCTACTCTCAGAAGCTTTCCTTCACTCTTAGGTCCTGTCCAAAATGAAACTCTAGTGGGTCAGTTTTCAAGTTTATAGGGGTTGCACTGCCCAGCAGTTAAATATCCCTTTCTTAGAAAAATTTGAAGCATCTCTTCAATTATTCTGGGAAACATTGGTAGAGTGGGGTTAATAGATTAAACTGTAGAAATATTAAACTTTTAAAATGTATTTACATATAATGCCAAATTTATTTCCAGATATTTTCTACCAATCTACACAATCTATCAGCATGGAATAGCAATTTCCATGTCACCACACCCATGCAGGGACTGAATGTTGTTCTTTTCCTTTGTCTGACAATTTAATTAAAGGTTGTTTTTCAGTGTTTTAATCTGCATCTCAGCCTCAATCTCACTCTACCAAAACACAAACAAAAGTGCTCATATGCCTAAGTTAAATGATGTGTATGAGTGGTTTCTTTTTAATAATAAGAAAAAAGTAGTATGTTTGGTTTGAAAACTCTAGAGGAATTGTAGAGACTCTTAGACATTACATGAGGCATCAAAACCCAGATTGGCTGTGACTGGTTTTCTCTCATTATTCAGGTCAGGATTAAAGGATTCTTTCAGGCTCTGGTCATTAGGCTGTTCTTTCTGCCCTGCTACTGGTCCCTTCTCTTCCTGATGATTCTCCTTAATTCTTCTATATAGTTTCAATAGAAACTTCCTCTTTTATGCCACACAGTACTTTTTTATATTAACCTCTGTTCCTCCACCACTTCACTTAAATCCCAACAGACAAATGTACACGTGTGCGTGCACACACACAGACACACACACACAGTCACAGATACCTTCTTTTCTCACAGGAAATGTTTTTTTACTTTCAACTCTGGCCCCCATAATCCTAGGATAGAAGCTGAAGTTTCATGTTGCAGGACAGGAGAAGTAAGAAAATACAGTGATTTATCTGAAGTAGCAAAAACAAGAGTTTTGAGTGTAGTACCAGTGCTGCCAGCAAACCAGCAGGAAAGAAATCAGAATTTACTCAGAAACTTATTTTCCTGATACTGTGCTTGGCACTTTTCATGCTATGTTGCTATCAGTCTTTAACAATAATTCAGTGAAGTAGAAGTCATTATCCCCAGTTTACAGAAAAGGAAGCTGAGACTCAGAAACAGGTGAACTGCCCAAAGACAGAGGTATCGAATCACTCTTACACATAAATATGTGTAAGAGTTGAACTCTAAGTTTAGACCTGTCTGACTCCACGGTCTATGCCTTTTTCCCATACTGTCAAACTACAGAGAACATTTTTCTCTGAGGTCTTTATTAATGATGTTGTTTGGGCTATGGTAAACAGTGTCTCTGTTTTAGCTTACTGTGCTTTGCAGAAGTAAAAAAAACTCTTTTTAAATCTCTATTTCCTCCTATGGGCATACTTCTCTAATCATCTCATATGAATAAGGAGTTTGCAAATACTGTTCACAGAGATAATTGAGACAGTTCCTAAGTGAGCAAAATTAGAAACCTAAGTCCTGTGTTTAACACTTAAAGTATACAAGTATTTAGGGTTTGTGGACTTCAAATAATATTAAAATTACTTACCTTATTAAAATGCATTTTAAGCTATATATTAAAAAGTAGAGTGATTCATAAGTATAATAATAACTTGATATTTCTAAAATCTGATATAAACAGGTCATATCCTGCTTTGATTTAAATCTGTTCTGTTCTCAAGTCTATGAGCATTGCTGTGAAGAGCAAAGAGGAATAAATGACTAGGTGTGTGTTGGGGTGGGTTGCATGCTTCTTCTGCAAACTTGGTCTCTTTTCTAGAAGTTTGGTTAACTTTTATGCTCTGTCTACTTTTAAACTAGGCCTAGATATATTAACATGACATTTTGATGAGAAATTTGCATAAAATTTGCTAAATTTACCGTTAGTTGAAGACTTTCTCCTTTCTTATCACACTCCTCCATTCTGCAGCACAAAGGCCTTGCTTAATTTAGTAATTCAATTAATTTCAGTGTACAGTAATAAGGGAAAGGAGAAAGAGTTTTTTCCATGTTACCATGGTGAATACTTCTAGATTTATGTTATTTTAATTTTTTAAAGCTAAGTTTTATTGATTCCATTCAATAAAAAACACTTTAAGAGTAATAAAAGAAATTACCCATGTTGAGACTACTATTTTGAAGCCATGACACTAAACGAAGAGGAAAACCAAAATGCATATTAGCTTTAATTTTATTCTTTCCCTACATTTTGCTTACGTGGGTTGGATTATGGAATTCATCACTTGTTTCCTTCTGAAATTAATTTTAAAGGAATTAAAATGATCATTTTTATGAATACATTATCGTATTTAAGAATGTTAACTCTTTTTCCCTGCATTGTGACTAGTATTTCATAAGTTTGTTCATTCAGCATTCTGATGAAAAAAACAGTTGTCACCCCACTTACGTATTAGTCATTTAACCAAAAAATAATATAAGAAAATAAAAATTCTCAATTAGCATAACCTAGCTTTGCCCCTCTAAGTAATTTTATTTATCTCCTTAAATCTATATGCATGAGGAAAGTAGATTGATTACAAATTATCCTTTTTGCTAATGTCAAAATGTCACCTAAAATCAGCCAAGCATTCCTGACCTGAATCTTGATAGTTTAAATACTCAGGCATAGTTATTTTAAAAATTTGAAACTATGACTTTTTTGACACAGAAAATTTTGCTTTGACTTCCTCAGATCTGTACCTTATACAACAGCTTCCGGTTTGTCCTTCATTATAGGACATGAGTTTGTTTACAATGGATATTTTAATTGCTAAATTATATATATAGGTATATATACATATTATATATGTCATATTAAATATTTATAAAATTATATATCATTATACTATTATTAATATTAATAGTACATATAAAATTACATATAATTCCAACAAATATATAATTTAAATACAATAATTATATAATAACTTATACACTGCTGTATCATATTGATATATGTGTATGTGTGTAATGGCTGTTTATGTATTCTTCAAATGAAAAGGGAAAGCTAACATATATTCATTATTAGATATTAAAACCCTTGACAAATATTTTTAGATGAATAAATGAAAGACTTTGAGGAACATATTTCATAACCTCTGTTCTTCAGATGAAGAAACTGAAGATCAGAGAGACTGAAAAACAAGAACAGGAACCTCTAGCCAGTTGGAATAAGAACCTCACTTGTAAATACAAATCAGTTTTATTTCAAAAACTTTTGTTCTTACCAAATCAAGTTGTATAACAATATAGTAAGTTGGATTAAATGCATGTGGAGACCTGAGCAGAAGAAATGCAATTACAAAAATTTTAAAAAGTATAGAAAAAAAATGCTGTATATAATACATAGCTAGCTCATTCTGCATTAGAACTTTATTTTATATAATACCAGCATTAATTCTGTTTTCATCTATTCATAAAATTCTCCATTTATCAGATTTGGGGTGTGAATTAGGTAATACTAACTGAAGAATAAAAAAGTAAACGTATTTGAATTTTTTACTTTTTGAGATTTTTTTTGATAAATCTGGAAAAAATTAATATTTCCAGAGTTATTCAAACTTCTTACTGCTAATATACAACTCATTTGGGAGGAAGATAACACTGCCTGATGTAAGAGCTATGAAAAAGATAAGCAGAAGTGATATTTAAATGACTTCTATAATCTATATGGAGAAAATACACTCTATTTGTATATTTCTGTTCATACGTACTTTAATTTTTAAGGAAAAATATCACTCTGTGAGGAATAGAGACACAATATTAATGATCAAGTTTCTAAGGCAGAAAACAAAATGCGTAGATACTTTCATGGAAGATGAGGTCCCCAGGTGCCTCTATGAATTCTGCTCAGGTTATTAAATAAATAATATACAGCTTCCTAACATTCATTCAATAATTTAACAAATATTTATTGAATATCTGCTACAGGTCAGGTAATATGCTAGGCTTCATAGATATGACAATAAGCCAAATCATTCATGTCCTCTGAATCTTGCTGAGCATTGAATAAATCTCAACCAAATTGTCTAAAAATAAAAGGTTGCTAAATAAACTTTTAAAGTCCATGCATACTATTCTCCAGCATTGAATTCCTTGGTAAATTCTGTTGGTTTTACCTCCAAGATTTATTGAGATCCCAGCCACTTCTCATCATCTCCATTCCTCCTTGGTTGGCACCCTCATCTTCTAGCTCCAGAATTATTATGATGGCTTTCTAACTTGTCACTGTCTTCTGCTCTCGCCCCATCTCCTCTCTCAATGTCTTTTCTCAACACAGTAGCTAAAGTAAAACTTTAGTGAGGTCTTTCCTTATCTCTTACAGAGAAAAGTAACACCAACTTCTAGACTTTTTTTCCCTTGACCTGCTCTATTATTTTCCATACCGTGTATCACAACTTGACATGATTTGTTCCCCAATAATTCTCAAATGACTTAGAATACTACCTGGCACACTGTAGGTATTTCACAGTATTTGTTTTGCATGAATATTGTAGGATAATATATTTCAATTATAATAATGTTATATAAAGATTATTAGTAACAGAATATTTATAAAATGTATTAAGCTGAAAATAAGATAGATAAATAATAGATAGGTAGATATATAAGATAGCTTCAAAATATCTTTCAGTGGACTTTGATATGGGTAATTTTATTTTCTTTTGTAAGATTTTTCTATTTATTCCAATT
Organism: Balaenoptera borealis; assembly: GCF_965194805.1. Classification (NCBI taxonomy): domain Eukaryota; kingdom Metazoa; phylum Chordata; class Mammalia; order Artiodactyla; family Balaenopteridae; genus Balaenoptera; species Balaenoptera borealis. The sequence continues at coordinate 114,306,127 of NC_138873.1, read as the reverse complement.
TTTTCACAATGAATGTGCACTAACTGGTTGGTAAAACACAAAACATCAGTAAAAATGCAAAAATATTTTTAAATAAGGAAAAAATAATTTGAAAAGTGATAAAATATGTAGAGACAAAATTAGGAATAATGCACTGGGGTAATGTCAGCATACGTCTGTGTCAATACCAATCAATCATTCCCAGTATGGTTTGGGAATGAAGCCTCTTTGTTAGGAGGGGGTAGAATTGTGGCCTTGATGTCCATCTAGATAATCTGCTTTTATCATCACGTTTCTGTGGCTCTCACTTTTATTCTTCCTTTTCACTCTCTCATTTTTCCAGCCTATTACTAATATCAGAGACTTCTGCTCATGCAAAGATTGTTAGTTTCTTTGATGTAGAGAACATCTGTTCTGTTTCCAAAAGGGCTCAACAACTCTATTTCTATTGCTCTGTTTTGTTTTCCAATTTAATTTCATGAACCCTTGCTACATCTTCAGGAAGGGAAACCTTCTTGTATAATTTATTTGGAAGGTGGATGTACAGTGTTTGGGTTGAATGACTGACTGTGACTATGTATAAAAGGTACGTGGTGAAATGTTCTATTTCTTATATTGAACATTTCCCATAAAGTACTGCCCTGTTATTCTTTGAATGCCCTTCATGATTATATTTTCCCACCACAGACATTTGTACGATATTCAGCCCTAAGACTGAATTAATTTTAGCCCTCTGGGATTTTGCTCTTTCCCTACTTGATAGCAAGTCACACCTAGGTTGGGGTTGCCTTGACTTTCAAATATCTACTAAAATTCTAGGGATAAAAGAATGATGAAATGACTTAGTGTAAACTCTTATTTGTTTTGATGATTAGTACTTGATATCGAGTAGATCCAGGTTAGGAATGCTTGGCTGATTTCAGGTGACATTTGGACATTAGCAAAAAAGATAATTTCGCTCTCTCTTTTTTTCTGTAAATATTTTCCCCTGTGTTCTAGTGTGGTACTTGAGAAGCCCAACACTAGTCTATTTTTTTTTTTTTATTGAAAACCAAATTTTTCTATGTGGAAGCTTGTAAAGTATGCTTTTTATTTTGGGGCTATAGAAATGTTACCAGGATCTATCTAGGTAGAATCTGGGTTTGTGCCTTTTTTTTTTCATTAGCCCTATATAAAATTGATTATATATTTCCATTAGGAGAACTAGCATTCCTATTCATGGAAGATCTCTTCTATCATTTCTTTAATTTTCATATCTCACATTCTTTTACTACTTTTCTTCCTGGAAAATATTACTTGAATGTTAGTGCTTTTGAATATGTCCTTGTTATATATATATATTTTATACGTTATGGGAATTTTAAAAATTTAGTGCGAAGGCTACTAGGATATGCTTTTCAGTTTTATTTTCCAGTTTATCTACTGAATTTTTACATGTAGAAATTATTTTTAGTTCCATACGTTGTTTTTATGTTTTATGTTTCATTCCATGAGAGTTCTTAATATCACTCACGCATTTTCTCTAGTGCCTCACTAGGTCTAACAATTGTAATATTTAGCTTTATTTCCTGCTCACATAACCACAAGTCCTTGTAAATGGGTGTACTTAATTTTTATCTTCATCGATATTGTTTCCCAGGTATGTAAGCTGTCAAGTATCTCACATGGAGGCCACTGGCAGGAAGTGATGGACCAGTAGCAGAGCAAGAACTTCTCCAGTGGACCTCTGGCTGATGTGGGGATGTTATGTGGTTTCTCTGGTTCCAGGCTTTTTCATACACAAGTGCGGATGGTGTGATCCTGTAAGACGTAGGGAGGCAATTAAGTTCACCTGGATAAGTCCTCTCCAGGGTGTCCATCATCAACTCAACCAGGAAGAGCCCTATAACCGAGTACCTACCAGTCTGGCAGGTTCAAACTTTCCCTTCACACCATTAAAACAATGCTCTGACACCTGTGATGGCTGAGTATTCTGTGGGCCTGTCTCCAGATTGTACTGGAATCTTCTGAGCCCTTGATTTTCTCAGATATTCCAGATAATTTCCCTCTGGGCAGTTTCATATTCTGCAATGAGCTAAATTTCACTTCCATCTGATTTATTTTAAGTACTTATGGCTTAGGATTTAGAAGACAGGAGCGTGAAAAATGTAAGTGTCTAATACTTTCTTCTCTAAATATGCTTTTGGGCATCCCATTTCCTTTACAGACTATAAAACCACTTAACAGCCAGTATATGAAAAACTAGAAAAGAATGGCTTATTGCATGGAAAGAGACATACTTGAAACAATGATCATGATGATAGTGACAATAAAGACACCTATTGTCAAAAAGTCAAAAAAAGATATAGACACAAAGATAACAGTAGAAAATAGATTTTATAATCATATTCACTTATTTATTCATTTGTTAATTCAATAAATGCTTGTTTACATCCATTATGTACTAGGCACTTTTTTTTTTTTTTTGCTGGGGATGTAAAGACAGATAAGACAAAACTTCTCTTAAATGTTTCATAGTCTAAAAGTTTTGATAGCATTAGTTGTAGCAATAGTATAGTAATAGTAATCAACATTTCCTGCACACCTAAAATAGTCAATGTTCTTTTCTAAGTGCTCTGAATGTGTTTTCTAATTTCACGTTATCTCATCTAATGTTAAAATGTTTCTAGGAAATAGAACTGTTATTACCCTCATTTTACAACTTAGAAAGCAAAGGCATTGAGAAAACAAGCAACAAGATCATACTTGTATAGGTAGGTACAAGAATTCAAGTTTAAGTAGTCTAGTTCCAGAATCACCTTATTACTTACTATGATGTCAAGCACATATATAACTAATAAAGCCATTAAATTAAGAAAAGAGCAATAAAAGAGACTTGAAAAATCATCTAGGTGACACAGGTTATGCAGGGAAGATCTCTGCTGTGGAATAGACACCTGCGAGAGTCCTTAGTAATTCCTTAGTAATTAATCCCATTGGGCTAGTGGAGAAGATTTGTACTGGAAGGAGTACACTTAAAAAAAAAAAGGTTGACAGAGAAAAATTATCTCAGAGAGGAACAGAATAAAACATGGAATGAAAAAGCCTACAGTTTTAGACAGATAATTAACGTTGAATCCTCAAACATATGGGAAATTAATTTTAAAAACTCTTTCAAATGATGAGGATTAATATACCAATTATCAGGAATTACTTTTGGATGTGAAGAAAATGCAAAGTAGTTTTAGTTAAAAGGAGAAAAAATTCTATCACATTGAATTATAAAAATCATTAGGAATCCTTGACAAGCAGAGTAAACACATCTTATTTCCATTTTAGTGAAAAAAGAAAAAGAAACAAAAAGCATTATTTTAGTTTAATCATTCGTCCACTTAAGCAAATATGGGTATGATGAGCTAGCAAGTCTTAGGTATGATTAACAGTTTAGTGTTCTAAATAGATTTTTGTTAACTTTCCTAATATGAACTGTGCTTCTTTCACATCTATTCAACACAACGTGTGGCAAAATAAATTTTTGTCAAGCCAAATGGACCCAACAAACCATGTCTGCTATAAATCATGTTTGTAGAAAATCCTGAGATTAGTTTTCATATATTGACTTTCCTATGGGAAAAATATTGACAGAAATTGTTGTAAGAAAATTGAGCTTCTTTTTTGGGAGGTGGAGGGAGAGTATAAGACTCTCAGGCCTTATGTTGTAAATTTTCATAGGTTTATTCTGAACTGTTTCAATATCTCAGTTTTCTTGGATGGTGAAATTGAAATCACCCTAACTTCAGTATCCATAGCTGTTTATTCCTATGTTCATGTCTATGTAGATTTCTTTACAATTATTATTGTATATATTTATGTTACTCACAGACAAACCTCTTTTACTTTTTGCCTTCTAACTTTTGTGAAATTTTGCCTTGCCTTAGTGCACAGACTAAGTTTTTCAACACAATGTTGAATAGAAGTAGTGAGAACAGACAACCTTATATTATTCCCAATCTTAATATTTTACCATTAAGTATGATGTTAGATGTATTTTTGCCTAGATGCTCTTTATTGGATGGAGGAAATTCTCACCTGTTGCAAATATGCTGAGATTTTAAGATTATGAATGAATGTTGAAGTAGGTCAAATGCTTTTTCTATATCCACTGAAATTTATACACACACACATTTTATTCTGTTAACGTAGTGAGTTATAGGAATTGATTATTTACTGTTGAGCCAACTTTGTATTATTGTACCTTTTTAAATACATTGCTGGATTTACTTTGCTAAGTTTTGGACAATGATTTTGCCTTTATTATCAAGAGTAATGTCATTATGTAATTTTATTTTTCTGTAATGTTCCTGTATCAGGATTATATGGGACTCATACAACAAATTGATAAGTATTCACTTCTGCTTTATTTTCTAAAACAGAAATATGTAAGATCTGTACCATTTCTTCCTTAAATATATAATAGAATTTACCAGCGAAGACATCTGGGCCTGGAGTTATTTTTGTCAGAATTTTAAATTATGAACTCAATTTATTTAATTTATTCATATACTTTAAATTGTTTAATAAATACATCCATTTTATTAACTACATTTAATGATAATTACATTCAATAAGTATACATCTGTTCTTTTGTTTATTTTGATAAATAGTGCCTTTGGGAATTTACCCATTTCATCTAAATTATCAATTTTATTACCACAAAGTTATACATAATATTTCTTCATTATTATTTTAATGTCTGTAGACATGTTTTATTCCTGATATTAGTAATTTGTGATTTCTCTCTTTTTATACATTTTAATAGATGTTTAGTGGTTATAGTAATCATCTAGAAAATAAACTTTGGCTTTGTTAATTTACCTTACTGAAGGTATGTTTTAAATTTTATTAACTCTACACAACTTTATTATTTTCTTTCTCTTAATTTCCTTGAAAACTATTATTTAGTTCCTTTTTTAAACCTTAATTCAATTGTGATTTTTTATTCTAATTATATTTATTTTAATTAGTGGAATTAATGTCTTTAAGTCTTTCATCTTGATATGTTTTCATTTGTCCCTTTCATTTTTGCTACTTTATTTTCCTCTTGATTTCTTTTCTTTTTTTTTTTTTTTTTAATTAATTAATTTATTTATTTATTTTTGGCTGTGTTGGGTCTTCGTTTCTGTGTGCGGGCTTTCTCTAGTTGTGGCGAGGGGGGGCCACTCTTCATCACGGTGCACGGGCCTCTCACTGACGCGGCCTCTCTTGTTGTGGAGCACAGGCTCCAGACGCGCAGGCTCAGTAGTTGTGGCTCACGGGCCTAGTTGCTCCGCGGCATGTGGGATCTTCCCATACCAGGGCTCAGAACCCATGTCCTCTGCATTGGCAGGCAGATTCTCAACCACTGCGCCACCAGGGAAGCCCCTTGATTTATTTTCTATTGATCTAGTATATGTTTTAAAATTTTCCAGTTTTATGTCTCTATTAGCTTTTTATTTTGGTCATGCTTTTAGTATTATTAATTTACTTGTTACCCTGGAAATTACAAAATGCAATCTTGACTTGCCAGCAAGACGGCAGAGTAGAAGGACGTAAGCTCACCCCTTCTTACAAAAACACCTAAATCACAACTAACTGCTGAACAACCATCAACAAAACAAAACAAAAAAAAGTGCTGGAACCTACCAGAAAAGATACCCTACAAAGACAAAGAAAAAGCCACAACAAGACAGTAGGAAGGGTGCAATAGTGATAAAATCAAATCCCATACACACCAGGTAGGCAACCCACAAACTGGAAAATAATTATACCACAGTTATTCTCCCACAGGAGTGAAAATTCTGAGCCTCATGGTAAAGATATATATTCTTCTTATTGGAAGAATCAATATTGTCAAAATGACTATACTGCCCAAGGCAATCTACAGATTTAATGCAATCCCTATCAAATTACCAATGGCATTTTTCACAGAATTAGGACAAAAAATTATACAATTTGTATGGAAACACAAAAGACCCTGAATAGCCAAAGCAATCTTGAGAAAGAAAAACAAAACTGGAGGAATCAGGCTCCCTGACCTCAGACTATGCTACAAAGCTACAGTAATCAAGACAGCATGGTACTGGCACAAAAACAGAAATATAGATCAATGGAACAGGATAGAAAGTCCTGAGATAAACCCAGGCACCTATTGTCAATTTATCTATGACAAAGGAGGCAAGACTATACAGTGGAGGAAAGGCAGTCTCTAGAATAAGTGGTGCTGGGAAAACTGAACAGCTACATGTAAATGAATGAAATTAGAAAACTCCCTAACACCATGCACAAAAATAAACTAAAAATGGATTAAAAACCTAAATATAAGACCAGATACTATAAAACTCTTGGAGGAAAACATAGACAGAACATTCTGGCATAATTCACAGCAATATCTTTTTCAAACCATCTACTAGAGTAATGGAAATAACAACAAAAATAAACAAATGGGACCTAATTAAACTCATAAGCTTTTCCACAGCAAAGGAAACCATAGACAAAACAAAAAGACAACTGACAGAATGGGAGAAAATATTTGCAAATGATGTGATTGACAAGGGATTAGTCTCCAAAATTTACCAGCAGCTCATGTGGCTCAATATCAAAAAAACAAACAATCCAATCAAAAAATGGGCAGAAGACCTAAATAGACATTTCTGCAAAGAAGACATAGAGATGACCAAGAGGCACATGAAAAGAGTTTCACCATCACTAATTATTAGAGAAATGCAAATCAAAACCACAATGAGATATCACCTCACACCAATCAGAAGAGCCATCATCAAAAAAATCAATAATTATTGGAGAGGATGTGGAGAAAAGGGAACCCTCTTACACTTTTGGTGGGAATGTAAATTGGTACAGCCACTATGGAGAACAGTATGGAAGTTTCTTAAAAAACTAAAAATAGAGCTACCATGTGATCCAGCAATCCAACTCCTGGGCATATATCTGGAGAAAAAAATTGTTTGAAAGGATACATGCACCCCAATATTCATTGCAGTGCTGTTTACATCAGCCAAGACATGGAAGCAACCTATATGTCCATCAACAGATGAATGCATAAAGAAGATGTGGTACATATATACAATGGAATATTACTCGGCCATTTAAAACAATGAAATAATGCCATTGGCAGCAACATGGATGGACCTGGAGATTATCATACTAAATGAAGTAATTCAGACAAATAAAGACTAATATCATATGAAATCGCTTATATGTGGAATCTAAAATAGAAAATGACACCAATGAACTTATTTACAAAACAGAAACAGACTCATAGACTTAGAGATCAAACTTATGGTTACCAGGGGGGAAGGGTCTGGGGGAGGGATAGATTGGGAGTTTGGGATTGACATATGCACACTACTATATTTAAAATATATATCCAACAAGTACCTACAGTATAGCACAGGGAACTCTGCTCAATATTCTGTAATAACCTAAATGGGAAAAAAATTTTGAAAAAGCATAGATATATGTAACTGTATAACTGAATCACTTTGCTGTACATCTGAAATGAACACAACATTGTTAATCAACTGTGCTCCAATATAAAATAAAAATATGTAATCTTAGCTTAAAAGACTCTACCTTATGTTAATATTTTTATCTCCTACAATATGAAAACCTTAATATAGTTTAATTCCCATTGTCATTTGCCTTGCCTTCTGTGATACAAATTGCCTGTATGAGACATCTTTGATTATATCTGATATCTTTATTATGTTCTTTTCAGTTTTATCACTTTTTTCTGTCAATTTCATTTTCTACCCTCTAGTTTGCTAAGCCTTTCTTCAACTATATCCAGACTGTTATTAAAGCCATACAGTGTATTTTTATTTCATATATTAATTTTTATAGCTCCAGAATGGTTGCTGATTATTTTCCTAGATTGTAATTTCCAATAGAAATATTCTACCGTTTCATCCAATTTATCCTCATTTAATTCTATTTCCTTTCACATGTTAAATGTAGTTATGTTCTTGTTGCTAACCACATTATCAGATCACCTTGGGATTTATTTCCACAGACTGCTTTGACTCTTTATCAGTAAAATTTTCCTGATTCTCAATGTATCTAGTGATTTTTGATGTATGAATTATGCAGTGAGGATGATATATAGTGTAGAATTTCCTCCAAAGAGTGTTGAGTGAGTTTTATTCTTTCTAGCACTTGCATTACCTGCTGATCTTTGTGATCCAAATGAAGCATGGTTTTAGGACTGATTAGGATAAGTCTATTTCATTTTCTCCTTTTTCCCTAGGGCATAGTCCTTCTTCCTATACTTTACAACTAGGGCATGTATCTTCTGCAATCTCAACTCAATGACCAAGGTGTGCACCGAGGTTCCTCCACTCTGGCTGGACCTGAACATCTCTTTCTCTTTTTCTCATCTCCAGTAGTCTCGGTCTTTTCATGCACAGTTTAGGACTTGGCCAAAGACCTGATGGGAATATTACAGTTTTTAGTTCTTCTATTCTGCAAATACCTTCTCTTGTCTGGTGCCTTGTCTCTTCCCCCATCTTTTCTCCCTTAGCAGTATTGAAGTCAATCTGTTTCTTCCAGCCTGAGACTGTCTCCCTCTGCACTGCAGTTTGGAAAATTCCTTGAGGCAGATCACTGGTGTAAATATGGGGCTCACCTAGTATGTTTTCCTTCCCTTAGGAATTAGCCCAGGGTTGGTTGTTGTACAGGGCCTGCAGAAAGCTCTTTTTAACTTTTTACATGTTTTTATTTAGTTCAGCTTATTTTTAGCTATTTAGGAATTGGAGGGTAAGTCTGGCATGGCCAGAAACAGAAGGCTCCTAGTCACTTAATTATCCAAAAATATTTATTGCAAGACTGAGTTAGTTTCTGGGAATCCAGTGATGTGCAAAATAACAGTTTCTGCTTTCAAATACCTTATGTTTTCACAGAGGAGGTAGACAACTGGAGAGATATAGCATTCTGTGTCTGCCAAAGAATTTACAAGCTTACCAAACACTCTAGAAATTGACTAAAAAAATCTTTAAAACTCTTCATGTAGCTTAGATTTCCTTTCCCACAATTGTCCACAGAATTGCTTTGGTAGCAGGATATAGTTATGATATATGACTCATTATTTCTGGCATTAATTTTCAATCTCTGAAGCTGGCCATTAAAATATTGATGGAAACTTCAAATATAGCATACTTTCTTTCTTAAAAATATAACATATTTTAATGTACTTGGTGTTTTTACTTATATATACATTTTGATACTTATTACTATAGAATGATGTTGTTCTTTTCACATGTAGAGAGAAGTCAAAGTATCTAAGTGTATGTATACTTAATTTGAAACATATTTTATAGTTTATATGTAGATTAAATACTAAATAAGAGAAATTTTTTTCTGTAAACAGCTAAAGTTAATATTTCTTTCAACATGTCAGGGATTTAGCAGTTAGAATTTCCTAAAGCCTTCCATTATATCTGCATCCCTTTTAGTCAGTTAATGTAGATTAAATCAGATAGTATAGAATATCTATTCTAGTTGCAGACATGCAGTCTTTAGATGCCCTTTGAGACAGTTGTATTTTATATCCTAGAATTTGGTAACATAAGAACTTCATCTTTACTGATACTATCTAAAGGCAGAGTATTTTCTATTTAACTGTGAAATAAGTTACTCACCAATTAACAGAATTATAGTTATGCCTATGTTTTTCATGATGTGATTTTAATATCCCAAATTCTTTGGAATAAATTTTATTAATACTTCCCTCATTTTGATGTGGGGAAATGTGTACTCCAGATCAACAACTTCTGGTTCAGAAAAAAATGTAAATGCTTAAAATATGAGAACACCGTGGTTAATTTAGCATTCATGTGACTTTGAAGATGTGCTAATTTTGGTTATTGCTTTGTGACGTTTTTACCAAGTATCTTAGAAGGTCTTAGTTCTCCTGATCTATAGAAAACATATGACCTGCTATACGATAAGGCTCAGGCTATCCTTGAAACATATAAATGAAGGTCTTTCAGTTTTCTTTGTCCATCTTAAAGATAAGTTTGGAAAGAAAGAAACTAGTTAGGGTTTCTCAGCCTCAGCACTATTGACATTTTGGATGGAATAATTACTTTTTGTGATGGGCTGTCCGGTACATTGTTGGATGTTTAGCCTCATCCCTGGTTTCTACCCACTACATGCCAGAAGTATCTTTCCACCCCAATGTGGCAACCAAAAATGTCTTCAGACATTGCCAAATGTTTCCTGGAAGGTGGGATGGCTACAAAATTGCCCTCAGTTAAGAACCACTGTGCTAGAGGATATAATAATTTGGCTCCCGTTAGAGAAAATTTTGATGGGAAATATATATTCGTAACACAGGATGGTAGAGCTGAAATGGCACAGAGTAGCAACAAGAACGATGGAACAAAAAACTAACACATGCAGTGCTTAGTATGTGGTAGGCACTGCTGTAAGCTTTATACATATTAAAATTATTTAACACTTTCAACAATCTTATTAGTTAGGTGTTATTATCTGCATTTTACAGATGAGAAAATTGAGGAATCAAAATTAAATTGTCTAAAGTCATACAACTAGTAAGTGGTTTCAACCCTAAGGAACTTATTTCCAGAATATGAGCTTAGTTGTTTGTTTTTAATATATTTTTATTTAGAATGGTTTGAGATTCACAGAAGAGTTTCAGTGATAGTACAGAGTTCCCATGTGCCTCATACCCAGTTCTTCCTATTGTTTCCCTATTTTGCATTAGTGTGGTACAATTGTCCCAAATAGTGAATAAATATTGATATATGATGAACAAGAGTCCATACATTATTCAAATGTTTTTAGTTTTACCCAATGTTCTTTTCTCTTCCAGAATCTCACTCAGATACTCCATTACATTTAGTCACCATATCATCTTGTTTTAGACTTCTCTACACTGTGGCAGTTTCTTAGACTTTCCTTGTTTTTTATGACCTCCACAGTTTTGAGGTGTACTGGTTAGGTATTTTGTAGAATGTAGAAAGTTTGATGTTCTCTCAGGAGTATACTGAGATTCTGGGCTTTGGGGATGGAGAGCACAGAGGTAAACTCACCTTTTCATCACATCATATCAAGAGCACAGGCTATCAATGTGCATTATCACTGTTGATGGTAACATCGCTCACATAGCTGAGATGGTGCTTGTCAGATTTCGGTAGTTACTCTTTTTTTGTTTGCTTTTTTAAGTTACTCTTTTTTAAGTGTAAAATTACTCTTTTTCTCCCTCCTTTTAATACTCCTTTTGGACTCCTTTTGGAAGAAGATCACTATGTGCAGCCTAAAATTAAAGAGTGGGAAGTTCTGCTCCACCATAAATTTATATAGTTTGTGTACATAAATTACTTGGAATTCTTCTGCATGTGAGATTAGTTTAATCTCCCAATTCTTTATTTTTTTTTCAATCATTTAGTTATATCAATATGAACTCATGGTTATTTAGTTAATACTTCGGGTTACAATCTAGTATTACTTTACTTCTTTTATTACTCAAATTGTTCCATCTTCGACCATTGAGAGCTCTTTCATTTGGCTCCTACTTCCCTTTGATAAACTCCCATCACTCTGTGTCTGTGTGTACGTGTGTGTGTGAAGCATTTCCTTAATTTCTGGCATTATAAGATGTCGCAGGTTCATCTTGCATAATCCCTGCCTCAGACCTAGTATCAGCCAATTCTCCTTGTTAATTTTGCTGGAGAATGGTATGAGAAAGCAAGATCTGGGTACTGGGTTTGCTCATTGCTGCTAGGGAATACTTTCTTCTAGGCCCTCTCTAATAAAGCAAGGGAATATATGTGTGTGTACTAACGCATGTACACACAGTGTTTTGTGCTAGTATCAGCATTTCAATAATGATGTTATGGCTTAGGAATGCCTGAGGGCACTCATTTGGGCCCATGCTACTTGTGATGAAAAGACACTGACACATTCCCAACTAGAGCCAATGTTGTGGCTGGACCAGCCCTTGTGGTTCTTATTATGATTGCAGGTGTACCTCAGCAGCAACCATCAGGGAACCTTGAAAACACTAAGATCACAGATCCTAGAGAGCACATGCCATGGCTGGGACCTCACAGCCTCAGCAGTGAGGCTGCTGGGAGAGAGAGAGAGGGAGGTGGCATGGGCCTGGGGTTCTGCCTTCATTGAGGTTAAGAGCAAGGTGTCTATGGTTTCACGGCTTCACTCTTAAGTATAATGTATTAAAGCTCATTATTTTATTAGAAAATAATCTTTGGGTGGTTAACTTAGTGGAAGTCAATTTGTCTTAAACTCATGGTGTGCAATTTGAATCAATATAAAGAAATACAGGTAAAATACCATGTGAGTAAACAAAAAATCATGGCCTTCCTTTTCAGTTCTGCACTGCAAAGTTTAGGTCATTCTGTCTCACAAACCTTAGTCTTTTTAGGGAAAGTGGGGTGCAATCCAGATCTACCTTCCATAAAGAATTGCATTAGATACCTACTTAAGTCAAAGTACAGGAAAAAAATTTAAGAATTAAGAGCCAATGTTAATTATCATACAAATCATAGGTGTCATCGTTATTGTTATCCTGGAAAAAAAAAGTTTATTATTAAGAAGACATTTTTTCAGGATCTGATAAAGACCATAACTTAGCTCACAGACAGAAAGAAAATTAAGTCTGATGTGTAGACTAATTATCTCTTCCAGTGTAAGTAACTGAGCCAATGTTAAATCACAAATACAATTAGTTTACTAAAGAACCAAGGTGGCCTGAGAAAAACAGGGGCCAGTATCAACCTTTGAGAATAAACATATTTAGAAATCAGAGAATAATTAACTCAATATATTATACCTGTTCTTTGAACTAAATGTTTTAAGAAGAATATTTTAATTATTTTTATTTTAAAAATTAGTTATAGCTATTGGTACAATCAAATGGCAAAATGCATTGTTCCCTCTTCTATTTCAACTTTCATAGCAATAAAAGAGACAACAGAGACCAAAATGACTGTAACACAAACTTTCACAAGTAACATTTCCATGACTCTTGGGTTTTTTAGGCAAAAAAGGATGTGGAATGTGTCAGTTATCTTGAGTGGGGAGACTGCAGAGCCTGGGGGACTGTTTAGAAGATTTATCTGGAGGGAGCTATTGCTGATCTGTGAGTCTTTACTCCATGGGCAGGTAAAGGTGACTCTGTGTGTGTGTGTGTGTGTGTGTGTGTTTGTGTGTGTGTGTGTGTGTGTGTGCACGCACGAGTGTCCTCCATATTAAACCTTGTGATAGCGTTTCCTATCTAACGTATTAGCACATATGAAATATTATTCTAATAGTTGTGATACTGAGGAGACTGGTAAGAAAGAAAACTGATCTTGTTTGGGGTCACAGTATAGAGGTGACTGCAGTGTGATCAGCCTTTGAAATAAGATTGAAGGTTGATTAATGGATTTGATTGAACGTTTGAATTTCTAAGTTGGGATTGTGTTTGCAAACAATTGACAATATGCACATTCATTACCTAAAAGACAATAGCAAAGCCATGAGCCTGTTGGAGCTTTCATTCAATTATAGAGGAAGATTAATTCATAAGAATGACTTTTAAAGGGCAGTGAGTGACAAAAGTATAAAAAGTAAATATGTCAGCTATTTCTTTCTTTCTTCCTTTCTTTCCTTCTTTCTTTCTTTCGCTTTCTTTCCTTCTTTCTTTCTTCTTTCTTTCTTTCTTTCTTTCTTTCTTTCTTTCTTTCTTTCTTTCATTTTATGAGACATTCCTGTTCAACAGTTCAACATATAGTTATAAACATTTGTCAAAAGTATGTATACTAATTTTATATATTTTTCAATTAAATAAAAATTTAATATTATTTTTCAATTCACATTTTAACTTTGGAGATGTCTTGTTTCTTTATATAATTGAGCTCTAAGGTGATAATTCCATTTACCTAAATCTGTGTTATTTAAATATGATATAAATTTCTTTTACTCACTTGTTAGAGAGGAAGCAGTGAAGGAAACATATTCTCTTTTAAAAAAAAAGAAAAATAGGGCTTCCCTGGTGGCGCAGTGGTTAAGAATCCGCCTGCCATTGCAGGGGACACGGGTTCGAGCCCTGGTCTGGGAAGATCCCACGTGCCGCGGAGCAGCTGGGCCCGTGAGCCACAACTACTGAGCCTGCACGTCTGGAGCCTGTGCTCTGCAACGGGAGAGGCCGCGACAGTGAGAGGCCCACTCACCGCGATGAAGAGTGGCCCCCGCTTGCCGCAACTGGAGAAAGCCCTCGCACAGAAATGAAGACCCAACACAGCCATAAATAAATAAATAAATAAATAAATAAATAAATGTGGGCAGTGGCCCAATTCCTGGAAATCTCCACCCCTTCCTAAAATAGCTATAATGCTCCTCCCACTCATTAGCCTATGAAATTACCCACTCCTATAAAAACTGACAACCCCATACCCTGGTGCCTTTCTCACCTTCTGAGATGGCCCACACTCTGTCTGTGGAATGTGTTTCTCTCTAAATAAATCCACTTCTTACCTAAAAAAAAAAAGAAAGAAAAGAAAAATAATTATTGACAGTGAAATACTGGAGCTATATCATCATTTTAAAGTCTATGGTACCCTAAAAATGATAAACACAAACCTACTAAAGACATTAAGGAATCAGTCCTCACAAATGTTCCAAAAATGAGGTTGACTCCATAACTATAAAGAGATAAAATGGTAATAATTCATGAAAACTGGGATGAGGAAAAAAATAAAAAATGAAACTGGCCATTCAATAACAAATAATTCTAAAGAAGAATAAAACAGGAGAAGGAGAATGTTTGTACAAAAGCCCTTTTTCTGAGATGAATTTTTAAAAAAAAGATATATGTATAAGGGATGGAAAGGAGGAAATAACTAAAGATAAATGCAAAACAGTGGTATGATACCTGTAATATAATTTCAGAAAGATAAGGAAAACTCAACAAAAACAGGAAAATCCTTATTTTGTTTACTGCTGTTTTGTTTGCAATAACAGAAGTCAACTGGACTTAGTTCTAGAAAAAAAAGAGAGGGATCAATTAAAAAGCTGCATGAGTGTCTCATCCACAGCCAGGAACATGGGCAGCTTCAGACAAGGACTGCACAAGGAACTGAAATGACATCCACATTTTCTCTCTTCCCCTCATCCTTAATTTCCCATTGCATCTCCTTCATTCTCTATCTTTTGGTCCACCAGCTTTCTCTGTTTCTTCGTCTTTGTGCTAAAGTAAAAGGTATGGTCACCATTAGCTCTCAAGTTTACATTTTACAGGTCAGCTACCTGGGAGAGATGAAGAAATTTCTCTCTTCATACAAATTCAAGATTTTTAGGAAAGGGATTCTGATTGGACCACTGGTTTTGCATACATGCAGCTTGACCAATCAACTGTGGTCAAGCGAACATGGTTACAATGAATAAAAGCATGGTGGTTGTGAATCCCAGTGTGAACTTGGTTCCCATAACTGAGGGTTAGAGATGCAGTAGGCATCAGAGAAGGGGAAGCTGTGACTTGGAGACACTACACAACAAGTGCCTACAATCAGCTGAGAAAACATGTTTGTCATGCACATGGTTTTGCCTTATAAGGAAAAGTTTCCCCTCCTTGACTCCTCTCCCTCCATACTTGTTCTGAGAAGGCTGCCTTATCTTCCCAACCAGATCACCGATCATTAGATTATATTTGGGATCCTGACTCAAGGCTGCAGTCCTTCTAATCAGGAATGATGCTAGTTAACTGTACCAACCCAATTCTACTGTTCAGGATTTTTTTCTCAAGAGGAGTGAAAAAAGAAGTAACAATAATTAAAAACAAAAAAACTCACAAAGCAATTTCATAAGAATAGAGTAGAAGAGAACTGCAGCCATAACATTTCTGGTGAGCTGACAGTGGGACAAGGCCACCCAGAAAATGAATGCAAACCTAGAGGATATTCCAGCTTAGTTTTCAGCAGATGAAAGGTGATGTCATCACATGCTCCACAGGTCAGAAGACAGGGGAACATGATGCTTGGTTCTGAGCAAAACTTGATACAAGAGATCTTGACAAAAAGAAGCATAATTAGAATGATATGATTTGAATAATGAACACCTCTAAAAACATGCCATATAAGGCATTTTGAAAAGAAATTAGGAAGTTTAGCCTGGAATAAAACATTTGACAGGGGAGGGAAAATACACTCACTGTCTTTATATCCTTAAAGGTTTACTAGTTGGAAGAGAAATTAACATTATTTTCAGTACCTATGTAGGGAAGGACCAAGAGCAATATGTATATGAATGGAAACAACCCCACTTTGAACTATGATCACGTGTAATAGGGCTGTTTAACAAAGCAGTGGGCCACTTTAATACTGATCTCTCAGTATTAGGATGAGAGGAAAAATAACCATCTTCATTGATGTTGTGGAAGATGGAGACACTCTAAAGTACCTTTTGATTGCAGTTAAGATCTAACATTGAAAAAAGAAAGTGTGAGAGCTGCTGGGAGCCCAGAGAGAGCCACTAGTGGTAGCACAGATTGCAACGCTGCTAGAAGGGAGAGAGGTTATCTGTGGTCTCATCTTCAGGACATGAAGAAAGACACTTGTCCCCAGGCTGCCCACTGGGTAAGTAGCTGGTATAATCTTAGGAAAATCTGCTATTTTCCCAGTTCCTTAGCTTCCTTATTTTAGAGTGAGAGAATTAGACTGGGTGCTCTTTAAAATCCACTTGGCCCCTAAAATTCTTTAAATGCAGTATATTGATATTGCAAATCTCCCCCAAACAATAAAAAGTTATCAGCATCCTCATGTTAGAAGGCTGTGCATTCACCGATACATACACATAGAGTCCTTATTGTGGCTAGGCACCCCGTCGGTACGTTCTCCTTGTATTTGGGAGCTCTGCCTGAGAAACTGAGCTGTTATAAAAATAACTGTAGAACTGTATACTCATATCTACGGAACTGTTTTTTTCACACCTCAATAGAGTATATTTGGAAGGGAATTTTGTGAGCATTTGTTTTAAATCTGTCATTTAATAAATAAGAAAACTAAGGCAAAGAGCATCATATGAAGTCAAAAAAAAAAAAAAAGATTAGGGAATTTCACTTTAGCTGTATTTAAAAACAACCTGAAAGCAGAGCTTTCTCTAAGAATAAGCAGAATATATCGTGATCTCACCTAGGATGCCACCTCTTGTCAGTGAACTCTCTCCATGCTAAGCCCGGAATATTTGTGCGTAGTAGAATCATGCTCAGTGACATCCAATCCTCTACTTCTTCTGAGGCTCAGGAAAGTCTACACATCCCAGCACCAGGCAGCAAGTGACAGTAACACTTCCCCTGTGGGCTGAGGCAGTGAAATCCCTAGTGACCCTGTAGTTCTCTCTGCCCCTAAGGGAAGACAACACGCTTGGAATGATCACTTTGCTTTTGCTTATTTAATAAACAATGAATAAATAACAATTTCTGTTAGGTTTCAGTCACTTTGAAATGCATTGTTTAAATTTTAGCTTATTGGCACATTTCCAGAAAATTATCACTTTAAGCAAGTTGCCATGTTTTTAATGTAAGTGGTAATGTGCTCACATCACCTGATGTATTCTTGAGAGCAAGGAAGTACATAATGGACAGGGGCCATCGTCTTATAAAAAGGCATTATGATTATATAAAGAAGCTTAGATTATATAAACTAACTGAAGAGATGGATGCCTGAACGGGTTTCTATCAGCCCTTAATCATCTAATACCCTTGGTGATGTCTAGCATCCCTACCGCGTTGCATCTGAGCAGATGTACTTGTTCAGTTGATTATGGAGTTTCTATTCTTCACTGGCTGCTTCACCCAATTTTTTTTCTCTCACTTTTCCTCATTGTGATAATTATCAGGCATAGCACTACCTCTGAAGTTAGCCAAAGAAAGTGAAAGGCAACACTGTGCATCATTTCTGGGCTTTAAGAACCACTGTGAGATTGATTTCCATATCTTTTTTCCTGCCTTGGTGATGTTGTAAGCGTATGTCAAGGGGGAAACTCCATCAGTCTGGGTCCCAGTGAGACTAAGCAACAGAGCCTGCCTCCAACACATTAAACATATTGCATAAGCAAGACAACCCTCAGGATGAGAGAAGATATTCACGAACAAAGCTACTGACAAGGGATTAATCTCCAAAATACACAAACAGCTCATGTAGCTCAATATCAAAAATTCAAATAACCCAATCAAAAAATGGGCAGAAGATCTAAATAGACATTTCTCCAAAGAAGACATACAGATGGGCAAAACACATGAAAAGATGCTCAACATCACTAATTATTAGAGAAATGCAAATCAAAACCACAATGAGGTATCACCTCACACTGGTCAGAATGGACATCATCAAAACATCTACAAAAAATAAAAGCTGGAGTGGGTGTGGAGAAAAGGGAACACTCCTATACTGTTGGTGGTAATGTGAATTGGTACAGCCCCTGTGGAGAACAGTATGGAGGTTCCTTAAAAAACTATAAATATTAATGCATATTTGTGGAATCCAGAAAAAAGGTAGAGATGAACCAGTTTGCAAGGCAGAAATAGAGACACAGATGTAGAGAACAAAAAAGTGGGCACCAAGGGGGGAAAGGAGGGGTGGGATGAATTGGGAGATTGGGATTAACATATACACACTAATATGTATAAAATAGATAACTAATGAGAACCTGTTGTATACCGCAGGGAACTCCACCGTACAGTAGAAACTAACACAACATTATAAAACAACTATACCTCAATTAAAAAAGTACAAAACACTCAAAAAAAAAAAAAAAAAAAGAACTACCATATGACCTAGCAATCTCACTCCTGGGCATATATCCAGAGGAAACCATAATTCGAAAAGATACATGCACCCCAATGTTTATTGCAGAACTATTTAAAATAGCCAGGACATGGAAGCAACCTAATGTCCATCGACAGAGGAATGGATAAAGAAGATGTGGTACGTATATACAGTGGAATATTACTCAGTCATAAAAAGAACAAAATAATGCCATTTGCAGCAACATGGATGGACCTAGAGATTGTCATACTGAGCGAAGTAAGTCAGACACAGAAAGATAAACATAATATAATATCACTTATATGTGGAATCTAAAAAAAAGGGTACAAATGAACTTATTTACAAAACAGAAGTAGAGTCACAGATGTAGAAAACAAACTTATGGTTACCAGGGGATAAGCGGGTAGGGTAAATTGGGAGATTGGGACTGACATATACACACTACTATATATAAAATAGATAACTGATAAGAACTTGCTGTATAGCACAGGGAATTTCACTCAGTGCTCTGTAACGGCCTATATGGGAAAAGAATCTTAAAAAAAAAAAAAAAAGAGTTGATATATGTATATGTATAACTGATTCACTTTGCTGTACACCTGAAACTAACACAACACTGTAAATCAACTATACTCCAATAAAAATTTTTAATAAAGAAATAAACATTAATTGATATAATGCACTAATATTTTGGAGTTGTTCATTACCACAGCAAAACCTAGACTATCCTGAACAAAATGTTTTCAGATATGTTTAGATATAGGTCATTCCTCAGATGAAACTACCTAACTTAACTTTTTCATTTTTCTTTTTTCTTCCCAAGTAGATTGTAATCTTTCAGAAAATAGGAATTATATTTTTTCCTTTGTAGTACTTCTGTAGTGCCTAGTGTAAAGCTTAACATTTTGTATGTAACCTACTACTACTAGTACTAGTACTACTACTACTACTGTTATTATTCAGTTGGATGGCATTTATATCTGAGTGGGTATGTTAAGATTTTAAGTGCTTCTAGAGATGAATGCCAAACTTGGTAATGAAATGTAAGTGATATTAAAAGAGAAAATACCTGTCAGTAGAAGAAAGGCATCATCCCCTGAGGGGATTTTGATGTTATTTTTAGAGTCTAGATTTAGCATGATGGGGGAGTAGAGTCTGTTTGTAAATTCAGGAGAATTTCACAGGAGTAGTTCAATCTCAATGGAAGAGTTTTAGGCGCGCTTGAAAACGGAAATGGCTAAACAAAAGCTCATAAACTGGTGAAAAGGATTTGAAAATGGATACATTCAGGCAAAGTGAGAAGAGATTACACATACACACACACACACACACGCACACACACCATCATCATCATGACCATCACCATTATGTAAATAACTAGGAAACTTCATATCTCAATTTCATCACAGCAATATTTGCTTTGAAGAAATCACCTGTTGATAGTTCTGGGGAAAGTGTAATTGCTTTAAGTTACTTCAAAGTGTACTTGATAAAGTCTCAATGGTAACTTAAATGTTTTGCTCACAGTTATACTTTGTTTTAAACATAGTTTCACATTTTCATTCAGGGATATGTTTGACATTGAAAAGCTGAATTAATACATATATTCACTGTGACTTTAGAGCTGGAATCTGCGAGCTCCTGAGGAATATATGAAATGACAAGAACTGACTCTGGTACCACAGAATAGTGTCTGTTCTAAAGCAATCCATCCAGACTATATCAGAATCTTCCAAAATAAATAACATATGGAGTGCTTCTGAAGATCAGAAAAAATGGCAGGATACTTTCAGCTAAAGTGATGAAGAAACAGTAAAACGAATTCAGTTCAAAAACGAACATTTGGATATAGCGTATTCAAAGATGGGCAGCACATGCATATTATTTTGTAGGAGCTCAAATTCAGACAGAGAGCAGAAAGACCACAGTGTAATATGTGCTGTGATGCAGGTGAGTGTTTAGCACTATCAGTACAGAGACGTGGAAGCAAACAGGTGTGATTACAATGTAGGATGGGGAGAAGAGGACGGAACAGATGAAACAAGGCTTTGTGCTATCAGTACATTGCCCAATAATTTAATGCACAACTCTTAGATTCTGATTGTGCTATTAACTAAGATCAATAGTCCCAACAATGTGAATAAGAACAAAAAAAAAAAACAAAAAAATATTGTTTTCTATCAATGATGATATGATCTTGGAGATGCCTAACACCAAAATGGGGTCATAAAATGCCAGGGCTCTTTTACGTCTCTATTTTTTGGAATGAAAGGCTTCTTCTGGAAACAATTACATCACATTGCATATTTTCCTATAAGAAGAAACATAAATAAATTATGCATTAGGGAGCTAGAGGCAATTTGGAGAAAAAAGTTGGGCTTGGAATTTGTTTTACTCAGGGAAATACAAAATGTTTCCACCGTCCATCAGTATGAAAGAAATAAGCTGTGCATCTCTCACAATAATTTGAATTATGTATTTCAAATATTAGGTAAAAATAATTAACAAAATAGGAGAAGAAGATGAGTGCTGTATGTTGCAGCCTCAGAGTTTGGAAATGAGGAAAATTAAATTTTTCTTTAAAGTATAAAATAAGTATAAAGGATGACGTGATATAATGAACATTAGCAAAAGAGACAATGTCTTTTGATACTTGAGAACCATTGAATGGTTGAGAGGTACATGTACCTATACAAGGGTAGGGCACAGAGACAATATTCAAGCAAGAATGGTCCAGGGAGGAACCAAAGTATTCAAGCGTGTTGTGCAGGTCTGGTGCCATCATGGAGAGGAAGACATGAAGAGACCAATGTCATTAAGCATTCAAAATACGCAAGAATTCAAAATGTGCAAGTGACCCTCTTTGTTCTTGTTCTGTACACATCAAGAATACTTCTTTTGACTTCAACATGAGCTGCCCATAAAAAGAGAGTCTCAGTCAAGTCACTGTGAAGCAGTTATATTTCTTGACAGTTATATTTCTCCTTGTAAAGTAATATGCCATCTTTTTTATTATTTTTTTAACATCTTTATTGGAGTATAATTGCTTTACAATGGTGTGTTAGTTTGTGTTTATAACAAAGTGAATCAGCTATACGTATACACATATCCCCATATCTCCTCCCTCTTGCGTCTCCCTCCCACCCTCCTTATCCCACCCCTCTAGGCCACCTTTTTAAAACATTTTCAGGAATATTTTGTATTCCATGCAATGCTAACTTCAAGGCAGTTGCAGTTCAATGATAAACATATAGGAAGAATTGTAAGTTATGCTTCTTAAAAAATAGTAACACTTCTTTAGCATTTGGGCCAAAAAAGCCACAAAAATGGCAAATTGACAGCTACCTCAAAGAAACTGCCACCCATTTTGATATTCCTTGTGTTAACTAGAGGGGCAAGGCGGAAATGTTCTGGTAGTAAAGAGACACTCTAGCTAGGAAAGAGTAAACATAGGACATAAAAGCTACTGATATTCACTTTGATGCCTATCTCAGAAGTAGGTGTTCGAAAAGTAAACACGTTAGAATTCTGGAACTCCTCTCAGCACCCCATTAGACTTGTATTCAAGGTGTGTTTCAAACTCTGACCTGCATTTATCCCTGCACTTAGATAGCCCAGCCTCCTGTGCATCTGATACGAAACCCGAGGCTGTACTCCTGTGAGACCATTTTCATATCCTTCTGAACTCAGGGCTGTGAAAACCGTTTTCATCAGAGAGACTGCTTTGTCTAGTGAAATGAGAAATACCCTAGGAAGCATGAGGTGGAGTGGACGGTGGAGAAAGGATGCTTCATGTCTGCTGTATAGATCCCTGGGTAACCCTTGCCACTCTCGGTGGACTTAGGCAGGGCAGTGATGTCTGGAGGTCTGAACATGGCCCGAACTGGCAACCCTCCTTTGGATGGTACCTTACCTCTCCTCAGCCTCTGCTCTTACAGTAATTTACAACAATGCTCAGCTTGCTTTATTTGGTGAGATAAAAAAAAAAAAAAAATGTGAACAATATGTAATGAACAGAGTAAAAAAAAAAAATTAATGATTTTAAAGTTCTAGAGAATTGTAAAGCTATTAGCAATGAACTGAGACTTGCCCAGCAGATTATAGCGTTAGAGCTGGAAGATCCCTTTGTTAGGGCCCCTAGTTCAAACTTCTCATTTTGTACATGAGGAAATGGATCTCCAGTAGCTGAGGCTTGAAAGAGAAGATATGGAAAGAGCAAGTTTATTCATTATGGGTTGTATTAGATTTGAGTGGCTAGTAAGATGCCTCAGGAGAAACATTAACTGGACATTAGGCAATGTGATCCCAGGGACAGGCTTCCTTCGAGTTCTGTATGGTGTTTGTTCTGAAACAATTTTCCCCAAGATATTATGACTTTGATAAGTATCACATATTTGTGCCGCCAAGAAAGATTATATTTCTTTATTATAGACTGGGGACAAGGAAGTTAAAACAACATCACCCCTAAATTTTCCACTGGATACTTTCTCCCCAGGACTGTGTATATGAATCTGTAGTAATCCTACCTCATCTATGGGCTACCCTTCACTCTGTGAGAGGTTATTTACTTTCTAGAACTTTTGGAAAAGTTCTTTTTGTGGAGGACGACATCCTTCACAGGGAAGTCAGTGGCTGTGGACGCAGAGCATGCTGGAGGTCTCCGACTCCTACACACAAATCTGTATCAGTACTTAGGGTTGGGGTGACTAAAGAGAATTACAGTACAGGGGGAAAAATAAAACCACATATTTGTGCCTTTTCCCAGTGCTCAAGGAAATAGCTTCCTAAAATAAAGTGCTCTTGAAGCATTCTTTTACAGAAATTTCCTGGCCTCAAGTGCAACTTGGTTATAAAAACCCAATGGTTCCCAACTCTGGTCACCCATTAAAAACCCTTGAGTTATTTGATTTGTGTTTTGCTTTGATTATTGTTTATTTTTTATTGAAGTACAGTTGATTTACAATATTGTGTTAGTTTCAAGTGTACAGCATAGTGATTCAGTTTTTTTTTTTCTGCAGATTATATTCCATTATAGGTTATTACAAGATATTGGTTATAATTCCTGGTGCTATACAGTAAATCCTTGTTGCTTATCTATTTTAAGTATAGTGGTTTGTATCTGTTAACCCCATATTCCTAAACTGTCCCTCCCCTGACCTCCCCTTTGGTAACCATAAGTTTGTTTTCTATGTCTGTGAGTCTGTTTCCGTTCTGTACATACATTCATTTGTACTATTTTTTAGATTCCACATATAAGTTATATCACATAGTATTTTTCTTTCTCTGTTTGACTTATTTCACTAAGCATAGTATTCTATAGGTCCATCGACATTGCTGTAAATGGCAATAGCTCATCCTTTTTTATGACTAATATTGCATTATAGACATTTGATATATATATATCTCACGTCTTCTTAAGCCAATCATCTGTTGATGGGCACTTGGTTTCCTACCATGTCTTAGCTATTATCAATAGTGCTGCTATGAACATCAGGGTGTGTGTATCTTTTGAAAGAGTTTTTGTTTTTTCCAAGTATATACCCAAGAGTGGAACTGCTGAATCATATGGTAGTTCTAGTTTTAGTTTTTTTAAGGAACCTCCATACCGTTTTCCATAGTGGCTGCACCAATTTACATTCCCACCAACAGTGCAAGAGGGTTCCTTTTTCTCTACACCCTCTCCAGCATTTATTATTTGCAGACTTCTCGATGATAGCCATTCTGACCAGTGGGAGTTGATATCTCATTGTGGTTTTGACTTGCATTTCTCTAATAATTAGCAATGTTAAGCATCTTTTCATGTGACTGTTGGCCATCTGTATGTCCTTATTAGTAAAAATGTCTAATCAGGTCTTCTGCCCATGTTTTGATTGGGTTGTTTGTTTCTTTGATATTGACTTTTGTGAGCTGTTTGTATATTTTGTTGGTCGTATCATTTGCAAATTCATTTTGTTTGGGGCCTTCCGTGTTTCCTGTACCTGGATATCTGTTTCCTTCTTTAAGTTTGGGAAGTTTTCAGCCATAGTTTCTTCAAACACATTTTAGATCCCCTCCTCTCTCTCTTCTCCTTCTGGAACCCCTATTATGAGTAGGTTGACACACTTTTTTTATCCAAGAGATCTCATATGTTGCTTTTATTTTTAATTTGTTTTTCTTTCTGCTGTTTTGATTGGTGATTTCCATTATTCTGTCTTCCAGATTACTTATTTGTTCTTCTGTGTCATTTAGTCAGCTATTCATTGCTTCTAGATTGCTTTTTATCCCAGAAATTGAATTGCCTAATTTTCATTCATTCATCTTCATAGTTTCTAGTTCCTTGTTGCAGTGATCTGCATTTATACCAATAATCTTTCTTAATTTAGTTAGCATTTTTATTACAACCCTTTGGAACTCATGGTCTAATAGACTGGTGATCTCTGTTTCATTATTTATTCTTTCAGGGGATTTCTCTTGCTCTTTTAATTGGCAGTAGTTCCTCTGCCTTTTCATATTATTTAACTCTCTCTGTCCCTACTAAATTAGGAAAAATTCTAAATTATCTATTGTGGCCTTGAAGGGGTGCTTTTATGTAGGAGTGCCCCTGTGTAGACTGTGTGTGTCCAATATTATCAGTGTGAAGGCTGGTTTCGACACGGGCCGTGTCTTTCCTCAGGGTGTGCTAACACTATCACCTTGATGAGGGGGTGGTTAGTATTGGGGTATCTAAAACCTATGTAGGGTGTGAGGCAGAACTTCCTCTCTGCTACCTGGCTGTTGCTGCCCCATTAGGGGTTGGGTCTGTCCCCCAGTTGGAGTAGCACCCCTGAGGGTCAGGGTCAATCGTGCTCCATCCCTCTTGAGTTCATGCCCTGTCCTAAGGGAGAGAAGGGCTGAAACAGATGCTCATTCACTCGCAGAGGTCTGATGCACGGCCTGTGTAGGCGTTTGAGGATCCTTTCCACTGTTGTGGTTGTCGCAGTTCTATTGCAAGGCTGTGGCATGGTGTGGGCAGGGCCAATGTGTATTGCTAGCCTGGGCCTGGGGGTCAGGGCAGGGCACTGTGGCTTCAGGAATTGAGGTAGCCGCACTGCCGCCAGAGATCTGGACTGCCTCTGTGGCAGACTTCTCCCAGGACCTGTCGGTCCCGGATCCAGCCCCAAGCTGTGGCTGGAGTGGACGGGGCCGAAGTACTTGCTTAGCTGGGAAATGGACCAGGGCATGCTGGTCACTCCTGAGGCACTGCTGGCGGAAGCATCAACAATAGCCACCTTTGACTTACTTGGACCACACCCCAGGCCTCTGGGCCATGTCTGCATCCCTAGATAGAGTCTTCTCCCAGGGTCTATTTGCCCCAGATCCAGCATCAAACTGTCATGGGAATGGGCAGAGTCAGAGAGTTTGCTCAGCTGGGAGCCAGGACCTAGGCATGCTGGTTTCCAGCTCTGCTCAAATAAGCACTGACAATGGCATTACTGCCCCACCTGGACCACACCGCAAGCCCCTGGGCTGTCTCTGTGTAGCGAGACTGTGTCTTTTCCCAGGGTCCAGCTGGCGTGCATCCTGTGCCAAGCTGTGATGTGGAATGAGCAGGACCAGGGTGTTCACGTCACTCAGATTGCGGAGTACAAAGAGGTGGCAGCTGCCAGGGCAGAACTCTGTCCACCTAACTGCTGGCAAGCTGGACTGGTGCATCCTTTGTGAGTAGTCTAGGTTTCTCCAGCCCTTGTATATGTCCCAGTAATTCTCCCAGCAGCCAAGGGGTCTTGTCTCCTCCACGCAGGACCCCAGGGCCAAGAAGTCCAGTTTATGGCTCTACCCGCCCACTTACCAGGGTGAGGGCCCACCCGTGAGGACCTTCTCTTGCTTTCGGATTCCTTCCAGGGGTGGAGGTCCTGACACTATGCCTTTTTTCCATCCTACCCAGTTACGTGGACATTTTTCTTGCAGCTTTGGTTGTATAGGAATTCCTCTGCCAATTTCCAGTTAGTTTAATGTGAGAATTGTTCCACATGTAGATGAATTTTTGATGTGTTTGTTGGGGGAGGTAAGCTCCACATCCTCCTCTGCCATCTTGATCTGATCTCTGGTTTTGTTTTTTAATACAAATGCTCAATTTGCATCCAGATCATTGAAAACAGTATCTTTAAGTAGGTAGACTAAGCAATTATCATTTTTAAAAAATCTTCCCAGGTGATTCTTAGGTACAGACAGGTTGAGAAACATAGTCTTGACATCTCTTGGGAATGAGACAAGGGTGGATGGTTGTTCTAGCAGGATAATAAGTGGTAGTTACCTTTGGCAATCCAATTTCTGAGAACAACGAGGAATTCTGGGGCTCTGAGTCCCGCAACGCAGCTCATTTTATACATGGGAACACCAAGCAAAACAAAGATTTCTCAACGAGCCACACACAGCAATCACCATGGATTGCAAACCTGTTTCTATATTTTTCAGATTTTCCTATGGGTAAACATTACATAAATCAAATGGGTAAATACCACCCTCCCACACACACACAAATCTTAGAACAAAGTTAAATCTCAGAGACCAGATCATCTTACTTGAATGCCTTGAGGGCCAGGCAAATAAAATACATTTCAGATTCAAATTTGGGTAAAACAATAAAAAGTGGTGAAGTCCACAGTTGCCAGAGAGAATGTATCAGATTCATTTTTAAAAAGTCACTAGACTGGTTAAATAAAGCAGAGTCCTTGGCAATATTCATGACCTCTAGCTCTAGATCTGGTTTTCTAACTGATTCGTACTTATGAAACCATCTCTCTTCCCAAAATGGAGTTTGTCCATCATGTTATTAAGCATTGAAGTGTTAGTTCCTTTATTTTTTTTTAATCTACATCTCCTTGCACTTGTGCATTGTTCTTCCTTAGTCTTGGGGGGAGTAAGTATACAAGCCCATTGCTAAGCCAAATATCTCTTAATGGCTACTACATAAAGTGTCATCCAAATTTTGCAATTGCCTTTCTCCATTAATTTCTTGGCCAGAGCCATTTTTAACTCCAGACTCTGTCTCAGTGGAGGTCTGGATAAAGTGGGAAAGAAATTTTGTTGGTTTATTTTTTTGTTTCTTCTATGCCCACTGCAGGCAAGTTGCTCACATAGACAGGGTCAATCTTGTACAATAGAAGCTCACACAATAATCAAAGTGTAGACAGATATTACTATTTATAGCTGGATTTATGCAATTTCATTCCATATTCCATTCTAAATATAGAATGAGGTGGTGATAATTAGTTACATATTTATCATGATGTCCTTTGAATGTTTCTCTGTGTAGCTCCTCAAAAGAAAACAAAGCGATTGCAGGAGAACGATTTGTGTATACAATTCTCTTATCTTCCCAAATTGAAAGCAAGTGCTCTGAAGACAGGAGATATGCCTCAGTCTATTTTTGTGTGATACTGAGTGCTTATACAGTGTTGGACACATCATAGGTACCCAGTAAGCATTAGTTAGAGCAAATTTAATTCTGCATTTTGTATTATACAAAAGAATTATAAAGAATTGTTTTTCACTGGGCTAATATAAATGTATATCTGGTTTACTTAGCATCCTGAGGAAGACTGGAGAGATGATCCCTTCAGAACTAATGAACACTGCTGTTAATAGTACCACACAGCCTGCCAGGGACCCTGGAAAGGGAACCTTAGCTCTAGGTGTACCAATATTGGAGGTAGTTTTATCATATGCAAATTTTTTTCTAGAAATGTTTTGAGATTTTTCTTTTTATATGTTGCTTTGGAAATTGTTAGGCTCCAGTTTTCCCCTTTAGTGTATCACTGTCTATGATTTCTCAGAAAGCACTGTGAATAGGGACATATGTAAGCAAGAAAAGTTATTGCTCCAAATTCATTTATTCATTCATTCAAAATTTTTATTGACATTCTGCTCTGTTGTACATATTATTTCAGGAAGATTGGGATACATCAGAGAACAACACAGTGAAATCTCTGTCATCATTGATTTTTTCTGGTAGTAAATGGAATTTTTTCCAAGAGTAATTAAATTTTGATAAATACTAACCAATTACCGTAGCTGACAAAATGTTAACTACTCATTTTGCAGATGTTTAGTTAAATATTTATTAATTTTTAGTTTCGCAGCTTTCTTTTCCATTTTAAAGTGTATATGTATATATACACATGTGCACTCACTATATATTTATATGTATAATTATATAATTTATATATATTATACATAGCTAATCTATTTTATATATATTATATACATTTAGTGGGTATAAGTTTTTCTTCTTACCTTTCTTGGGCCCCTGAAAATCTCAAAACTTCTAGGTATTCTTCCTAGTTCCTAAAAATGGTAAAATGGTTGATTTTTGTTTAATGTTTTGAGTTAGAGAAATGCTGGTTGATTCAGTGCTAAATATATTTCATAAAACATAATGAAGACAAAATTCTACACTGGAATAATGACTGCTGTAATAGGAAAAACACTCTTGTGTATCTCTTTTCTATCACCCACACCGAACACTTCACTTCTGACACTTCTGGTAATCAAATGTGTGGCCCAAACCAAGCAAATCTCTGCAACACCAACAGGGTGCCCTACAATTCAATTCAATTCTTTTTTTTTTTTTTTTGAGTTGCTATACCTTTATTTTTTTAACTTTTTATTTTATATTGAAGTATATCTGATTAACAATGTTGTGAAAGTTTCATGTGAACAGCAAAGGGACTCGACCGTATATAAACATGTATCCTTTCTTCCCCAAACTTCCCTCCCATCCAGGCTTCCACATAACACTGAGCAGAGTTTCCTGTGCTATACAGTAGGTCCTTGTTGGTTATCCATTTAAAATATAGCAGTGTGTACATGTCAGTCCAAAACTCCCTAACTATTCCTACAATTCAATTCTGACACTGAGTTGGTTCAGACCACACAGTTTAAGAGCTCAGTCCCACAAGACTTTCCTCCACTTCAGATGCCAATTGCAAGTAGTAAGTCCCCAGGTTACCCAAATTTTCTGTCAGACTTGGCTACAAATCGGATGTTCTCATGACTGCCCTCCTTGGATTTGATCATTTGCTAGAAAATCTCACAGAACTCAGGGAAACACTTACTTACATTTACAAGTTTATTATATAGTAAAGGATAGATAAAGGGTATAGGTAGACACTCAGGTGAAGAAGTACATGGGCAAGGTTTGGAAGGGTCCTGAAAGCAGGGGGTTTTGTTGGGTTGTACCTCTCTCCCACTTCGTGGATGTGTTCATCAACCTGGAAGCTCTCAAACCCTGTAGTACAAGATTTGAATTTTTATGGAGGCTTCATCACATAGGTATTAACTCAATCTCCAGGCCCTCTCCCCTTCTCAGAGTACAGAGGGCGGGACTGAAAGTTCCAAGTTTCTAATCATGGCTTGGTTTTTCTGGTAACCAGCTCCAACCAGGAGCCCACCTAGAGTCACCTCATTACAACAAAGACATTCCAATCATCCAGGAAATTCCAAGGAAGTTAGGAGTTTGGTGTCAGATGCTCCTGTCTCTCAGGAAATTACAAAGCTTTTAGGAGCTCTGTGTCAGGAATTGGGGCCAAAGACTAAATGTTAGGACAAAAGATTATCCTAGCACCCATATTTACAAGGATTGTAGGAGCTCTGTATAAGGAACCAGGGGCACATATATAGATATAGATATAGATATATCATAAGAAATGTATATTGAAATAGTAAGTATAAATATATTTCTTATTATTTCATACTGTGATGTTACAAATCTTCAGTGTCAAAAATGGTACAGAATACACCAAGAAAATTCACATTAAAGAACAAAACTTTTAAACTTTAAGGACATTTTGATGTCAATGAAATTGTAATAACAGAATATGAGTGTATCTTTCACTATTTTAATTTTTTTTAATTAAAAAAAATTTTTTGGCCACACTGAACAGCAGGTGGGATATTATTTCCCTGACCAGGGATCGAACCTGCACCCCCTGCATTGGAAGTGCGGAGTCTTAACCACTGGACTGCCAGGGAAATCCCAACTATTTTTAAAAATAGGGAAAACTCACACTAGAACTTAGTTTTCTTTACCACCTTCTAAACTGAGAAATGAATACAGCAGGAGGTATATTTGTTGTTGTAACAAAGCACATCTTATTTAAATTTAATAAATTGGTGAGAAATTGTCCATGTGGAATTTATTTTATTCATCAATTTTGATTTTTTCCAAGGCCTACAGAGAGGATAAAAACATATATATATATTTCTGTCATGGCACTGGTTTCCTACAACCATTCTGGGGGGTAGAGAATGACAGCCACAGCTTTTATTTCTTGTTGCCTGAAACCACAATAAATTCTAAAGACATGTCCATGGTTTAAAGGCTTCTACAGAATGACTGATTGTGTGTCTATAATTGACATTTGTATTACCAGAGAGAATTCCCCTACTTCAGAGAAATGGTTGTAGCATTCAATGTGTTTCCGAAGAGAATTTAGAAAACTTCTCAAGAGCTGAAACTCTCTTAAGATTTTCTACCTTTAGGATAGCAAGATGTTGAGTAACTTATTTTTTTTAATTTAACTTTCAAATAGAGTTGTCAGCTAGTTCATTGGCCCCATGTTATGTGTTACATTTCTTTTTGCTTGAAGTCTAAATGAATTATATGCATCCTCAGAAAGCCAGTGACCCTGGAATAATAATCCCTAAGAGTACGGCCTTATGCTCAAAAGTAATATCCATCAAAAATGCGTTAGATATTCTTCTATTTTACAAGAAGTGTTGTATGTGATCACATCAAATAAAAGGCTCTACTAGGAAAGACATTCTGGTTTATTTTTACTTACTCTCATCAGACTAATACTAACAACCAGTGTGGAATATTTTTAAAAATTTTTGTATTTATAAATAAATTTTATCTTTTATTTTCCTGTTATAAGATTTATACAGGGCTTCCCTGGTGGCGCAGTGGTTGAGAATCTGCCTGCCAATGCAGGGGACGCGGGTTCGAGCCCTGGTCTGGGAAGATCCCACATGCTGTGGAGCAACTAGGCCCGTGAGCCACAACTACTGAGCCTGCGCGTCTGGAGCCTGTGCTCCGCAACAAGAGAGGCCGCGATAGTGAGAGGCCCGCGCACCGCGATGAAGAGTGGCCCCCGCTCTCCGCAACTGGAGAAAGCCCTCGTACAGAAACGAAAACCCAACACAGCCAAAAACAAATAAATTAATTAATTAAAAAATATATATATATATATTTAAAAAAAGAAAAAAAAAAGATTTATACGTGCATATAATAGAAAGGGGAAAAATAACAGCAACAATGCCAAAAATCACCCATGGCCCCATACTATGGAAATACCTACTATAGATTTTTTTATATTCTCCTAATCTTTTCCTATGACTAATTATTTTAGGTTTAAGAGCCATAATCACACTGTATGTAAGATTTTGCATTCTTTATTTAGTAAATTATTATCCTCTAAAAAATTTTCTATAGACTCTTGAACATTATCTTTTCGATTTTTGCCTCATACCTGGGAAAGAGAGTGAGGCAGGGAAACAGATACATAGAATGCCAAAGACTGTCTCATTAAAGAATAATCAAAAGAAAGAGTAACAGAAAGACAATAAAACTGAAGTTTTCAACTCCTGGAGATGCTGTTCTGTATCCTTGCCAGCATCCAAATACATCACTCCTCGACATTCCATCAAAATATAAAATAAATAAAACAAAAATTTCTGTGGTTGTGATGAACACACTCTAAAAGTTCCTTCAGTTATTCCCATCTCTGTGTACTCATGCTCCTTGTTCGATGTGGGTAAGACCCTGTAACTTACGTCTAACCAATGGAATATGGCAAAAGTTATGGAATATCCCTCTGTGATTATGTTATTTAAGACCATAACAACTGTCTTTCAAAGAACTTTGCCCCTTATTGTTTTTCAGGAAGCAAGTGGCCATTTTGGGAAGATCCACAGGGCAAGAAACTGAGAGCAGCCTCTTGTTGATAGCCAGAAAGAAACTGAAGGTCTCAATCCAACAGCTGACAAGGAGTTGAATACCACCAACCACATGAGCTTGGAGGTAAATCCTTCCCCAGTTAAAACTTCAGGTGAGAACCCAGCCCTTGCTGAGTGTCAGCCTTGTGGAAGACCCAGTTAAGTTTTGCTCCTGACCCACAGAAACTGTGAGATTATATATGTGTATTGTTTTAAACTGTTAGATTTGTAGTAGTATTGTCATGTATGTAAGTAATATGGTGTTAGCAACTATGTTTCAGACACATGCTAAAGGAATAGGAGATAAATAAAGTCTGTATTTTAAGGGCTGTCACACTTGCTTTGTATGAAAATTATTTAAAACAATATAAGTTCTAAAATTTAATGCAAAGTTCTGGTGAGGAAAAAAAAGGGAAAAGATGGATGGTTTTGTCTGTATATCGAGGATGCCTTCAAAGAGATGGATCTTGAAAAACAAATAAGAGTCAAATGAACAGAGAAGAGTGAGAAGAACCTTTGGATGTCTGTCAAATGAAAATAGACTGACACGAGATCAATTTATCCTATAGATCAAAGAGAAACACCAATCAATAAGTAATTTGGTCTTAATGGGAGGACATTTATGGTGGCAGGGAATAGGGAATTGTATCATGTGATGAAAAGTAACATTGCATAAAATCAGCATTATTTACATTTTTTCAGAATTTTTCTTTCTTTTTCTTTAACTATCCCTCAAAACTACCAACACTAAACACTTGTGTGTGGGTACACACATATATACACACATACACACAAACATAAAAACACACACATGCACACACATGAGTATTCCTCTTAACTCTACTTTCTGAATGTGCATAAGAATACAAAGCATCAGTTTTCCAGGGGACTGTCTTGATGCCTCTAAGGTAGAATATGTGATGATTGGGAATCATGGCGGGAGATAAGGTAGGATAGTAGGATGAGAATGTCTCTTCCTCCCTTTCTAGAAGTTTGAGCTCAATCTGCAGAAATTGAAAGTCCAAGCCTTGATAACTAATTAGAAGATACTTCCTGTTCTTACCAATATGTTTCTAGATTTATATATTTCTGATATTGCAACAACATCATTATTAAGGAAAGCAAAAAGTAGAAGCCCATAGTAGATTGACACTGAGAGACTAATTATCCCAGCTGCTGTTGAAAGCTTATCAATTAAACCTCTCTAAAGTTAATAAAGTAGTGGAATTTATTTATTTATTTATTTTCTGTTTGGATTTGCCTAATGAAAAAATGGCATTTGCATAGGGATTACTTTCCTACAAGTGCCCTCTCCTAATACCATACCATGTGCAATCTTGCCTATCAAGACAAAAATATACATTTAGGCAAAAAATTGATCTCAATGTCTCATGTTTATTTCCTGAAAAAAGCAAAGAGTGATGAAATATTTAACCTGTGGGAGCCTCTCAATTTTGAAGAACAAAAAACTCTGAAGGAAAAAATAGAAGAAATGAAAATTGTTTATATTTTTCTTGGTTATCTTTTAAATGATATATATACTCATTTACAATTTAACTCGAAGGAATTACATTCTTAACCAATTCTTTCATCAAATTCATAGAGAGATTTGAATTACATTGTTTATACATTTTAGGCTGGTGCATGAATAAGACACAATTTGAAATCATATGTATCTGTAGGCATTAAAAAGAAATTATTAAAGAATAATTCTTAACCTGGAGTCAATGAATGTGCTCTTTTATTTGTCAGCCCCTCCTAAAATAAATCAGGACTGGAGGTGTGGTTTTCTCGGTGGAGAAAACATATAAAGAATCTCTGCTCTTGCCCTTTCATCTGGGTAACATTTCACTGCATCCCATTTTGCCTCATATTGACTATGTAATCAACTGGTTTCCTGATTTAGAAAACAATGATGTATTTGTTCAGTTTTCAGTAAACCTTTTTCTGTAGAAACTGCACACTCCAACAGTCATGATTGTACTCTACCACCTTGCCTGCTGCCTCGGCTACAGTTGTTTGGACCAGTGTGGGCACCTGCTTCCAATTGGTACAATTCTTATTATTTTTCTAGCTGGAATTTGGTATAGGGACTAAGAGATTTGTAGTCAGTCTGCTTAGATCAAGAAAAGGAATTAAATGTAAACTGTAAAATACAGGAAGCCAGTATTCCTGATATGTACATGAAGAATCAGAGTGAAAAATCATGCAAGAAAAGAAGAATAAATCAAACAGTGGAGAGATGAAAAGATGAGAGATAGAGAAGGATGACTATTTGGGTTTCTGATGACCTTCTCGTTATTAGTTTCAATCATGCCTTTTGTTTCCATGAAATAACTAAGGTTTCATCAAGTACATTTAATTATTTTGCTTAAGTAACTTCAGTAGCTTTCTGTTAATTACAATTCACTCATGACTAAAACATTTCCTAGGTCTCCTTCACATGAAAAAATGTTCCCATATCAGACTAATAAAATAAATTTTTGGAAACTAAATGGAAGTCTCAATGTGCATTATTAATATTATAGATAGATGATAGATTGATTGATAGGTAGAGATAGATTTAAGCTTATGCTCTAACCAATTGAATTAATTTTGATCCTTCAACCAAATATATTATCTTTATTTATGTTTGTAATTCAACAAACATTGTAAGCCTTCTGCACCACACTACTGGAAATATCCCTGAGTTATCAACAGTCTCTTAATCAATAGTTTTCTGGTATGTTTTACTTCATCTTCAGTCATGAAGACCACATCCTTAAGGTTCATATACATATATATATGTATATATACACACATACACATAATCTATACCTATACCTATATCTATTAGAAATTTTATAGACGTTGATGAAATTCTTGCTAAAACACAGATGCATCAGGCCAATAGTGTTCCCTTGGTAAAATGATTTTAAGAAAGGGGAACAATGTTGATTTAGCATAACGTATTGAGGTGAATTTGTCTTTGTATTTTTCATTTATGGATCTCTCTTCTTTTTGTTGTTAAGCCTCTCTTTTATTCCACCACAAATGCCTCTATGTACTTACTGACTTTCTATATATGTTCTAAAAACCCTTCAAAATATGTTTTGATCTGTTTTTTTCCTCCAGCAAGTTCAGTCTTATTAGGAAAACAGGTGAGAAGTTGGTAAAATTCGCACTGTCAGCCATGGACATCATGGCTCCACGTACAGGGACATTACACAGAGGAAACGACACTTTTCTTCAGCAGCCTTTTGATTTCAGGACACGACGTGGGGCTATGGTAATGGTTAGTGCATGTCCGCACAGCTATGGTGACTGCATTCAGACAGGGAGTTCCACGGTGTTTGAGCAGAGACTAGCTTTGCCAACGTTCATTATACCATCCTGGATCTTTGCCAGCAATGCTTTTGAATACAAACTTGTTTCCCCTTTTTTGCAGCTTCCAAACTTCATGAGACGTTTATCATTTGCTCCAGGCTTACTGCAGGAACTTCCTAGCACATCCTATTGCCTTCAATCACTCTTTTTCTTGGGAAAGTAGCACATTGTCTAATCTTCTCCAAAACTTGTGTCTTAATATTTATCACTACTTAGTATATATTCCTAGCTCTTATTATATAAAGTTAAAAAATGCGCCCTATGAAATTGCTTTATCTTCTAACCTATTTGTTCCATGACAGTATTTTTATGATTGTATTTCTACTCCCTCTACAGCCATTTCCCAGATTTATCATGCTAGCTCAGTTTCTCTGATAATATTTCACCTAGCTGGAAATCCTACATCACACCGATCTGACAACTTTCAGTTTTCACTACTTACTATTTGTCAAAACTGTATACTTAGTGCTTTTCATATATCATCTTGCTTAATCCTTAAAACCCAATGCAGCATACATTGTTGTTCACATGTTTCAAATGAGAAGAGAGGTATTTCTCCCAAGGTCACACAGTTGATTTATGATGGGTTAGGATATGAAGGATCTCTGTGCTCTGGAAACTACATTTGTGATGATTATCCCCAAAGACTTGGTTTCATTTCTCTGTGATCTTTTTTTCATAACTTGAATTGCACTAGTTTCTGTTTACCCTCTGATTAATGACGTTTCTATATTGATTTAAAATGCCCTGTACACCTAAAATGCATTTGAGACACTGCTCATTTTTGGTTGAGTTCCACAATATTTTACTGAACATATAATTTAGGCTAGCAGAGAGACTCAGTAATGAGGGAAACATTCTTTCTTTCTAGAAGCTTAGTGTAGCAGAGAATATATACACCTGAAGAAAAACAGTTAAACCCTTGTCCTTAATTTTTGTAATTTGGGATAAAATATGAGGTCAGCTAAGAATGGAGTGGGCTGCATTAGGGAGAGTCTTAAAGGAGATCTCTCCTGGCCCTAAGTAGCTCAGTAAGATGAGCATTTAGTATATTTCAGTGCCTTGGAAATATTCTGAGAATAAATGAAATAATGTGTAGGAAGTTTCTGCTTTGGAAAAAGGCAGTTCAGCATGTCTGTAAATAGGGAGCAATGTAGAATTCAATTTCAGAGACTGCTTTTTACCAGCTTAATCTTAGTATGCCACTATAGATATACTTTTGTATCCCATGGTCAGGCTATGGTAACTAGCAAAAAAATCATAATTGTTGTCACAAAAGTGGTAATGATTTGTGTTTGTGATTGAGACATGTTTTTGCTAACCTGCACTTTGGACATGGAAAACAGTAACCTTATACATAAACATGCAGGCAGTACAATTTTATAATAGGCTGGATGCTTAAAATGAAAATGAAAAGATTCTACATTTTAAAAGTTATAATTCAAAAGGGTTCACAATGCTTGTTAACAAAGCATTTTCTGTGTAGCACCCACTCTGACCTTCCTTGGTGTCAGGTTGAATGTGATATATCAAAAAGAACAATCTGCTTCTGCCTTTAGGGGATTTTCACCTCAATAAGGCAAAACCATTATACAAATCCTTTCCCCTTCCGTAAAATGTGTTGGATGAAACTGACAAATATATTTGCTCTTTCCATACATTGACTCATTTATTTGTCGGCATAAGATAATATCCAGAGTTCTACCCATTCCACATGACTTTGGCACCTGGATGTATGAGAGATGGTGGGATTGACTTCACGAATAGCATGGAAACAATTATGAACAGAACTGAGGAATGAGCCATCAAGAAAGCCCAAGAAGGAAAGTAGGAGAGAGGAAGAATAGCGCTGGGCAAAGCTGATTAGTGAAACATAAACAGTAGTGTCAGAGAAGCATGGACTATCTGAGTATCCTGAAGATGAAGTTGATTAGTGAAGGCTCTGGAATCTGAGAATAATTGCTTTAAATTTACCAGGGTGTCTGAGAGTTTTGTGAAGAGTAATGTCTCATCCGAAGGAAGAGATGAGAAAAAGCATTTTGAAAGCATCTTGAGAACTTTCTTACTGTTTTGATGGGTTAAGGTCTAACCTATTTCACTGCCTGAGGAAAGCATGAGAAAGAAGTCTGAAGAATACCAAAGGAGCTTGGATATGTCTTGAGGAAGAAAAGGAAAAAGGAGGAGATTCAAGGAAGAAAATAAAAAGGTCTAGAACTAAACAGAGGAAAAGAGAGGAGGGCAACTTCTCTAAATACAAAGAGGAAACAAGGAAGATAAGTAAGAATTGGGGAATAGGGTGTGGGTTATGGAAAGGGCAGTAGTCCTTTTATCTCAGTAGTGTATTCTCACCCCAGGGCTCCTAGGGTACAATGGAGAAACCTGGTGGGAGGAGGCCCAGGTCAGGCCTGCTTAGGTGAGTGGAGGAGATGGCTTCCGGGGGCGTGACTCAGCAACCAAGGGTCTGCAACCTTGGGTTTTGTTGGTTGTGGGTGTTTTTCTTTCTTTCTTTTCTTACTTTGGGGCATTATTCCACTAGTGGCAATATAGAAACGTAAAATACCTCAATTGTAGGGTAGAAATACAAACACATTAGCATTAATTATCACAAGTAGGGTGACAGAATTAGCTCTGTCCTCTAGCAAAGGTAGAAAAAAATAAAATGTAGTAAAACAAGTCAGGGAAGGAAAGAGATAGAAAAATGAAGCTTCATGACCAAAGAGAAAGGAGAAACCAGGAACTAGCAGAAAGGAAAACACAAATTTCTAGTCTGTCTCCTATGTTTTAAGGCCTGTGCTCTGATATATTCACAAACCACTTTTGTGGGTGGATTCATTACACACATTTACAGATGAGGAAATAAGCAAAACAAATCCAATCTTCCCTTATCCACATACCCAGGGGCTTGAGGTCGTTGACTTTCTATGCACTGTTTCCTCTGCCATCAATGCCTTTGTTCCTCTGTGGTAGAATCTCATTCATAAAGCCCTGCTCAGGCCTAATTTTCTCTCTGCAGCCTTTCAGAACCATTTACCTAAAAACAACTGTTGACTGTTTCCAATTGATAAAAATCCAACTTCAGAAAAAATTTCTCCAAGTATGCAACCTTGGAACCATTGACTCAGATGGCCTCAAACTTCAGACATGCTTCTTCCTGACTCTCAAGCCTCTGGCCTCCCTTTTCTTAGGGCAGTTACTTCAGAAAACTTCTGATTTCAGATTCTTTCTCTGCCTCTTTGAAATGAAGATAAATCTTCTCTAAGCCTCTTGCCAGTTTTACAACCCAGGAGTGATTTTCTCAAGGACCTGGGAGCTGTCCCTTTGAAATGTAATCATCAAGGGAGATATAGTATCTCTACCTCTCAGTTTGTGGGAGGGCAGGAGCCTAACTTCAATGGCACCAATTAGCAAACCCAGATGGAATAATCACAGATACAAAGTTTAACTTCCGGAATAACTCAGTGTGGTCCCAGTTGATCAACCTCCACTCCAGTGTCCTGCAGTAATTTTTGTCTAGCTCATTCCAGTGCTTAAAGAGCATTTTGTTTCTGTGGAGTTGGGTGCAGTCCCTTTCCCCTATTGTAGTAGTCTTGGATAAGTCTTCTTTTTGTTTAACTTTGCCCAGTACAATTTTCCTTTGATGCCACAATAGAGTAACATAGAGAAAGGAGACAATATCTTCCTGGGCGATCAGGGAGAGGGTATTCCTGACTAGAGCATCCTCTGCATACAAAGAGCTACACTGAATACTTTTATTCATAATCTCATTTAGCTGTTATATTATTTAATCCTAAGAGAAAGGTATTATTCATCCTATTTTTGCAAATGAGGAATGAGCTGAAGAAAAATGAAGTAACTTGTCCAACATAAAAAAAGATTAATATGTAGGAGGGGTATGATTCTAATCCTGGTTTCTTCACCTCAAATGCATACTTTTTCTATTATTAATCCATTATTTGCATATTTTCCAGAGTACTTATACATGCATGTGAGAAATAAATATCCCTTTCTTTAATCTGAGATAGATTTTATTAATCTCATTTTATAGATAAAAATACTGAAGCCAAACTGGTAAGTAATTTGGCTGTGTTTACATGGTGATGGTTGAAACAGAAAATTATGAGGCCCATTCTGTTTAGTTTACGTCTTGGTGATAAAATGAAATGAAACAGAAGTTACAGGTCTCAGCCAATAATGAAAAATGGAAAAAAGAATGAGAGTATCTAGGCTTAGGAGCATTGAGAAGACAAGCAGTCATCTAGCCATTGCCTATTTCTAGAAAGAAGAGAAGAGTTTAGCAAACATTTATATACCTAATACAATGATATTTCGATTCAATGTGTACTTATTTTTTACTATCATAAAGATGTGTTTCCAAGCCTATTATTTGAGAAACAGACTGAAAAGTTATTCTTTACTGTAAAATGATTTATTTTACCAGTTTCAAGGCTTACTGACTTGCAATATTAAACTGGAACGTGTTCCTTATAGAAAACCACATTTGTATGAATGTTTGTTGAAGGAAACTGTTCACTTAAAAGTTGTGAACCATCTTTGCCAAAGGAGTTTAATTTCACCGACCAACTTTGATTATTAGCTCACTCTGACTTAACTGAAATTGCTCTAATTAACTACATCGGCATAAAAGGACTGCACAGGAATTCTTAATACAAGGCATACTGGCTAAAGGCAATTTCTTCTTTATAAAAATGAATTTTACAAGTAAAAAGAAAATGGTTCACTGTTCCAATAAGAAACCTGGTAGATTCAAGTGAGGATAGTTGGGAAAAGTCGAATGAAAAGGCAATTTATGAAAGAAGCTGGCAGGTTTCCGAAAAATCACCCAAGGAGGGTAATTACCCTGGGGCTGGCAGCAAGTTATAACTAACCTACTCCTGAGTGGTTAAGAAATACAAGCGCTCAGAGAGAGAAGCTGTAGCTGTGGATGTGGCTGGGCAGAGGTAGTGAGCTTTGGGAGATGAGTGCAGCTACGACCAACTACAGGGTTACCAGGGAAAAGAGATGGGGAAGTAAATGGCCTTCATTCTGCCAGCTCTCTGATCTTCTACTGGTGAGTCCCAGAACCAGAAGCCAGAGAGCAAAGTAATCTACCAATCCATCTGGAAAGGTGTGCATTCCAGGGCACAGAATGTGGCACAGAGGGTGGGAGAGGGTATCGACTAGCCGAACAAAGTCTGTTGCTTTTGTTCATCAGTATTCACCCTCACTGTTCATGCAGATGCAAAATGAGTGTCCCCAACTCAGGGGGTGTGCAAGGTCCTATCATAACAGGGGCAAGTAAATGCAATCGATTCACACCTGAAACCTAAAGCAAAGGCCAATGATGGGGGAGGAAGGGGGAACTAATTAACATCATATATACATATATATATATATATGGCTGCTACAGGCCCCACATTTGTTGGTGGTCAAAAGGCCTTCTTTAACAAGCAAAGCTTCATTTTTCCATGCCCGTTTCATGTCTTCCTTATGCTCTTCTTGCTAGAGCATGTCCGACATGTTTGGACATGTTGGGAGAACCCAATATTTTATTCCTACATGAATCTGTCTTTGCTGCTCTTGACTTTTTTGGTCACTGTGGTTTTCCATTGGCAAAGATTATAGGGCAAGATAGTCCTAAGAGGAATCCCAGTGAATACTTCCATCCTAGACACAGTCCCCTTGTACCCATTTCTATAAATGCAACCAATTTTCTCTTAGAAATTCAAATAATTGTTCATGACCACTAACCTCCTTCTCTGCCTGTTGGTACAATGGCACGAAGACCCACAAGTTGCCAACAGGCAGCATCAACTTCCAAATGAATTAAACAATGTCCATGGTCCTTGGTAGAAACAATTCCTTCTTTGTACATTAGGCCCTTCTAACCAACTAAGCCCCAAATGAAAGGAAATGATAAGCTAAGAAAAACATCCCTTAAGTGCGATCCACTACTGTCTATGAGAGAGGCAATACCATATACTGATGGCTAATTTAAGGCATATATCACATTCTATAGGATAGTACCCCAACTGCACATGGTGTGATCTCCCAGCTGGGTCTACAAGTGAACATTCACTAGGTCACTCCACCACTCTATCTGGTGCTGCTTTCAGATGATGGCACACATGTAAGTCTTTATTTCATGAGTGTGAGCCCTTTATGAACTTACTTTGTGATAAAATGTGTTCTCTAGTCAGGGGCAATGTTGTATTGGCATAACTTTTTTCCATGGAAATAGAAAAGAAATTTTGTAATGAATGGTGACATTACCAGAAATGTTGAGAGCAGTGAAGACAAGTCAGTATCTACTTTTATAAATCTTCCATTTTATAAGCTAACTCTTTCTGGACCAAGCCTCATACTTCTCCATTTGGGATATGATGAACTCTCTTAATTCTCATTATAGGCCTAGAAGAAATAAGGTCCTGCAAAGAAATGCCATCCCTTTGTGAAACAACTGTGAAATCATTGAATGTCTTTAAATCAGGTGAAGACTGGCTGTCTCAGGTAGGAAAAGCAGGGAAGAGGCTGCTTTCACAGTAAAGAAGAATTTTGGATTTCAACATTCTCTGACTTTTCTGGGTATATTCATATGACCCTGTCCCACATGTTGGGCTCTCATTTCTTCCTCACTAGTGTCTTTATCTTACCAAAAGAGAGTTGGCATTGTTGTTCTTACAGCTGGTGCTAAAATTATACACTTGCAACTAGACCTTGGGCTTGGCCGTCAACCATATTTATCCATGGGCCATAAGACCTAAGAGACTCATTCAAAGCTAGCGTAGAGACTTTTGTTTTCCCACCTGTGTTCTGGGAACATAGGCATTAAGATGATCAGTTTGTCATTTTCCCTCTGTATATTTTCTAGGGCCATCAGAAGCAGCCATCCATTTCCACAATCAGTTTTAGTCACTGTTGTCACCATAGTGACTATGTACCATGAAGATTGCTCTATCAATGCCTTGCCCTTCATTTATACATCATACCGTATCATTACCTATGATAATTTGAATAATCCTTATGTCACTTCATGCTATGTATGAACAGTTTTTTCTTCCACTCCTGGCAAGGAAGTTATTCATGTGCTTCTCAAGTATGTGAGCAATCAAAGCTGGGCTTCCAGACTTTGCAGAGGATATAGCCACTTCCAACCCAAGACTTATAAGCAAGTGTCTTAGTCTTTTCTTGAACTTATATTTTTCCTATCTTCCAAAATCATGTTTATGGTTTTTACTGGCCAGAGTCAAATTGGGGTTTTGTGACTAGGAGCCTGTTGATGGAGTTCATACATCTGGAACATACAGCAGGATAGAGTAGGATAAAGTGGGTATAAGGACTAGACAAACTGAATATTCAGCACATTTGTTATGTTATTTTAAAACGCAATACAGAATCTTAATCAGAAATGACATTTCTGGGAGTTAAACCCAGATTGTTTGACTATGGTCAATGTTTTTCCCATTGCCTATGCTGTAAAGACTCACTTTGATAACTCTGTTTCCTAGCTCACTGTCAGATGTCACTGAAGGCTTTAAAGTGAAATAACTAAACAACCAGTAAGCAGAACAAGATAAGCTAATAGTCATCAATATCATAGCTTTCTCTAGTTCTCAGCATGCACCATCAAATCCATCTTATATTTCTTTTCATGCCATATTTAACTTTGAAATATAAATGGAAATAAAAGTAAGTCAGAGTAGTTACTAAAAAAGGAGAGGGCATAGGAAAGTAGATGGGATTCTATTCTCATTAGTATTTTTCTGATCCTTTGAGATTTGGGAAGTATTATTCATTTACAGCTACTAAAATTATCAAATAATAACTTGTTAAACAGGTAA
This sequence comes from Balaenoptera borealis, assembly GCF_965194805.1. NCBI lineage: Eukaryota > Metazoa > Chordata > Mammalia > Artiodactyla > Balaenopteridae > Balaenoptera > Balaenoptera borealis. The sequence goes on along the minus strand of NC_138873.1, from coordinate 114,262,170 downwards.
CCAGTGTTCTCTCTAACCCCAGTGTCTGCCAGATGCAGGCATTTTCGTGAGAAGCCGGGTTACCATCCAAGGCACAGGTGGACTTTGAGGCTTCGATGGAGTAGAGTGTGGATGGAACTGAATCTTTAACTATGTTCATTTGTCTCTCTTCATGGAGATTTGAGGAATGGTAACCCACTCTTTGTCCACTTGTCTCACTTCTCTGTTTTCCTGATTCTTCCTTTGTTCTTGTTAGACAGATGTTTTCACATACTCACCATTAACACTTAGATATACTTGTCTGTGATTCTACTTTAGCAAAATATACTAAATATATGACTATTCTAAAATACTTCAGGATTATGAAAAAAATTCTAGATTCCAATCTGCTTTGTTGATAGGAGAAACAAAACTACATAGGTTCTTTGTGAATACAGTGTTGAGCAAAAAGATTTGGGAGTTCTTTATGAACTTAAAAAGTTAAATTATTAAAAGCTTTCTTGAGGATTTTGTACTTGAATCTAAAAAATAAAGACGGGTTATAAGTGATGGAGTTACAGCACTATTTTGTGCTTTAACTTTGTATACATATATATTCTTTTTAAAGAGCTTTTTACTGAAGTATAGTTGATTTACAATATTATATCAGTTTCAGGTGTACAGCACAGTGATTCAGTATTTTTACAGATTATATTCCATTAAAAGTTATTGCATAAAAATCGCTATATTTCCTTGTGCTATACAATATGTCTTTGCTGCTTATCTATTATATACATAGTACTTTGTATCTCTTATTCCCATATCCCTATCTTTTCCCACCGCCCTCTCCTCTCCCCACAGGTAACCACTAGTATTTTCTATATCTGTGAGTCTGTTCCTATTCTGTTATATACATTCCTTTGTTTTATTTTTTTGCAGATTCCACATATAAGTGATATCACACAGTATTTGTCATTCTCTGTCACACTTAGTTTACTAGCATAATATTTTTAGGTCCACCCACCTTGCTGCAAACGACAGAATATCAGCATATTCTATGGCAGAGTAATATTCCTTATCCATTCACCTATTGATAGACACTTGGGTCGCTTCTGTATGGTGACTATTGTAAATAATGCTGCTATGAACATTGGGATGCACTTATTTTTTTGAATTAATATTTTTTTTCCCTCAGATTTATACCCAGGTATAGAATTACTGGATCATACGGTAGTTCTATCTTTAGTTTTTTGAGGAAACTCCATACTGTTTTCTATAGTGGCTGTACCAATTTCCATTCCCACCAACAGTGTACAAAGCTTCCCTTTTCTCCACATTCTTGCCAACATTTGTTACTTGTGATCTTTTTGATGATAACCATTTAGACAGGTGTGAGGTTATATCTTGTGCTTTTGATTTGCATTTCTCTGATGATTAGTAATGTTGAACATATTTCATATGCCTGCTGGTCATCTGTATATCTTCTTGCAAAAACACTTATTCAGGTCTTCTGCCCATTTTTAATCAGTTGTTTGTTTTTTTGATGTTGAATTGTTTGAGGTGTTTATATATTTTGGATATTAACCCCTTGGTGGTCATATCATTTGCAAATATTTTCTTCCATTCTGTAAGTCGCCTTTTCATTTTGTTTTCTTTGATGGGCAAAAGCTTTTAAGTTTAACTGGGTCCCATTTTTGAAATTTTTGCTTTTAGTTCCTTTGCTTTGGGAGATGGATTAAAAAAAATTGCTACAATTTATGTCAAAGAATGTTCTGCCTATGTTCTCTTCTAGGAGTTTTGTGTTTTCTAGCCTTACATTTATGTTTTTAATTCATCTTGAGTTTATTTTTGTATATGGTGTGAGGAAATGTTCTAATCTCTTTCTTTTACATGTAGCTGTTCAGTTTTCACAGCACCTCTTTTTGAAGAAATAGTTTTTTATCTATTGTTTATTCTTGTCTGCTTTGTTTTAATTGATTAATTGACCCCAGGTGTGTGGGTTTATTTATGGGTTCTCTATTCTGTTCCATTGATCAATGTGTCTCTTTTTTGTGCCAGTACCATACTGTTTTGATGTCTGTAGCTTTGTAGTATAGTCTGAAGTCTGGGAGGGTGATAACTCTAACTTTGTTTTTTTTTCTTAGAATTGCTTTGGCAACTCAGGGTCTTTTGTGTTTCCATATAAAATTTAGGGTTATTTGTTCTAGTTCTGTGAAAAATGACATGTGCATTTTGATATAGATTGCATTAAATCTGTAGATTGCTTTGGATAGAATGACCATTTTAACAATATTAATTTTTCTAATTCAAGAGCAGAGGATATCTTTCCACTTCATTGTATCATCTTCAGCTTCCTTCATCAATGTTCCATGGTTTCCAGAGCATAGGTCTTTTACCTCTTTGGTTAAGTTTATTCCTAGGTATTTTATCCTTTTTGATACAGTTTAAAAATGGATTTTTAAAAAAATTCTGTTTCTGATACTTTATTATTAGTGTGTATAAAAAAGCAACAGATTTCTATATATTGATCTTGTACCCTGCAACATTGATAAATTCATTTCTTAGTCTAAATTTTTGGTGGAGACTTTAGGGTTTTCTCTACATAGTATCATGTCATCTGCAAATAATGACAGTTTTAATTCTTCCCTTCCAGCTTGGATTCCGTTTCTTTCTTTTCCTTGTCTGATTTCTGTGGCTAGGACTTCTAATACTGTGTTAAATAGAAATGGTGAGAGTGGGCATCCTTGCCTTGTTCCTGATTTAGAGGAAAGGATTCCAGCTTTTCACCAATAAGTATGATGCTGTCTGTGGGTTCGTCATAAGTGGCCTTTATTATGTTGAGATATGTTCCCTATGTACCCACTTTGATGAGAGTTTTTATCATGAATGGGTGTTGAATTCTGTGAAATTTTTTTTCTGTATCTATTGGGATGATCATGTGATTTTTATCCTTCCTGTTGTTAATGTAATATATCACATTGATTGATTTGTGAATATTAAACCATCCTTATATCCCTGGAATAATTCCAAGTTGATCATGGTGTGTGATTCTTTTTATATATTGTTGGATTCAGTTTGTTAATTTTTTGTTGCGGATTCTTACATGTATATGCATTAAAGATATTGGCCTGTAATTTTCTTTTTTGTAGTATCTTTGTCTAGTTTTGGTATCAGGGTAATGGTGACCTCATAGAATGAATTTGGGAGTGTTCCATCCTCATCACTTTTTGGATTAGTTTGAGAAAGATAGGTATTAGCTCTTCTTTACATGTTTGGTAGAATTCCCCTGTGAAGCTGTCAGTCCTGGATTTTTGTTTGGATGGAGTATTTTTACTACAAATCCCATATCACTACTAGTGATCAGTCTGTTCAGATTGTCTATTTCTTCTTGATTCAGTCTTGGCAAATTGTATGTTTCTAGAAATTTGTCCATTTCCTCTAGGTTGCCCAATTTGTTGGCATAAAACAGTTAGTAGTATTCTCTTATGATTTTTCTGTGTCTCTGTGGTATCAGTTGTTATTTTTCCTCTTTCATTTCTTATTTGTTTATTTGAGTCCTCTCTCTTTTCTCCTTGGTGAGTCTGGCTAAAGGTTCATCAATTTTTCTTTCTATAATTGATTTCTAGTTTCATACCATTGTGGTCAGAAAAAAATGCTTGATACAATTTCTATCCTCTTAAATTTGTTGACACTTGTTTTGTGGCCTAGCATGTGATTTATCCTGGAGTACATTCCATGTGCACTTGAAAAGTGCTCTTTTATCCAATCAGACACACTATGTCTTTTGCTTAGTGCATTTAGTCCATTGACATTTAAAATAATTATTGATTACTTGTTTTCTGGTTGATTTTGTAGTTCTCTGTTCATTTCTTCTTTTTGTTTCTTCCCTTGTGTGTAATTATTTTCCTTAGTAGTATGCTTGTATTCCTTTCTTTTTGGTTTTTGTGTATCTATTGTATGTTTTTGATTTGTGGTTACCATGTGGTTTGTATATGTTGACATATAACTACTTGGTTTAAACTGGTAATCATTTAAGTTCAAACACATTCTAAAAGATCTATATTTTGTCACACCCCCCACAACATTTTGTGTTTTTGACCTAATATTTTATATCTTCATCTTTAACCCTTGACTATTTATTATAGTTTTTGTTTTTTACACTTTTTTTTCTTTTAATTTTCATACTGGCTTATTTAAGTTGTTGATCCTCAGTCCTTACACTATATCTGCCTTTTCTATCGGGGTTTCCCTTTCCTGTAGATTCTTACTTCTTTTCTACTTTGAGAAGAGCTTTTAACATTTCTTTTAGGGTAGGTTTAGTATTGATGAATTCTTTTGTTTTTTCTTGTCTGAGAAATTCTTTCTTCTTTGATTCTAAATGATAACCTTGCTGGGGAAAGTATCCTAGGTTGTAGGTTTTTCTCTTTCAGCCCTTTGAATATATCATGCCACTTCCTTATGGCCTGCAAAGTTTCTTCAGAGAAATCAGTTGATAACCTTAGGGAATTCCCTTGTAAATGACTCTTTGATTTTCACTTGTTGCCTTTAGAATTTTCTTTAAATTTAGCCATTTTTATTATGAAATGTCTTGGTGTGGATCTGTTTAGGTCCATCTTGTTTGTAACCCACTGATTCCTATACCTGCATATCTGTTTCCTTGTGCAGGTTTGGAAAGTTTTCAGCCATAATTTCATCAAATACATTTTTGATCCCCTTCTCCTTCTCTTATACTTCTGGGAGCCCTATAATGCAAATGTTGGTATGCTTAATCTTATATTAGAGATATCTTAAACTGTTTTTTATTAAATTTTTTTTAAATTTTTGTTCTTCAGAATGGGTGATTTCCATTATTCTGTGTTCCAGATCACTTATACAGTCTTCTGTCTCACTTAGGCTGTTATTCATTCCTTCTAGTGTCATTTTTATTTCAGCTATTGGATTCTTCATTTCTGATAGGGTATTTTTTAAAAATATTTTCTAGTTCCTTGTTAAAATATTCAGTGTTTAGATCAATTATTTTTCCTAATTCAGTTAACATTTTTATTACCAATTTTTAAAAAATTTCTGTTTCATTATTTATTTTTTCAGGGATTTCCTATTGCTCTTTCTCTGCCTTGATAAATTTAGGTAAAACAGTTACCTATTGTGGTCTTGAAAGGGTGTTCTTATGTTGGAGCCTCCCTGTGCAGACTGTGTATGTCCAGTGCCTTTGTTGGGAGAGCTGGCAAGACAAGAACACAACCCCATCCATTAGCAGAGAGACTGCCTAAAATCATAATAAGGCCACAGACACCCCAAAACACACCACCAGACGTGGACCTGCCCACCAGAAAGACAAGATACAGCCTCATCCACCAGAATACAGGCACTAGTCCCCTCCACCAGGAAGCCTACACAACCCACTGAACCAACCTTAGCCACTGGGGACAGACACCAAAAACAACGGAAACTATGAACCTGCAGCCTGCGAAAAGGAGACCCGAAACACAGTAAGTTAAGCAAAATGAGAAGACAGAGAAACACACAGCAGATGAAGGAGCAAAGCAAAAACCCACCAGACCAAACAAATGAAGAGGAAATAGGCAGTCTACCTGAAAAAGAATTCAGAATAATGATATAAACATGATACAAAATCTTGGAAATAGAATGCAGAAAATACAAGAAACGTTTAACAAGGACTTAGAAGAAGTAAAGAGCAAGCAGTGATGAACAACACAATAAATGAATTTAAAAATTCTCCAGAAGGGATCAATAGCAGAATAACCGAGGCAGAAGAACGGATAAGTGACCTGGAAGATAAAATAGTGGAAATAACTACTGCAGAGCAGAATAAGGAGAAAAAAATGAAGATAATTGAGGACAGTCTCAGAGACCTCTGAGACAACATTAAATGCACCAACATTCGAATTATAGGGGTCCCAGAAGAAGAGAAAAAGAAAGGGACTGACAAAATGTTTGAAGAGATTATAGTTGAAAACGTCCCTAATATGGGAAAGGAAATAGTTAATCAAGTCCAGGAAGCACAGAGAGTCCCATACAGGATAAATCCAAGGAGAAAAACGCCAAGACACATATTAATCAAACTATCAACAATTAAATACAAAGAACAAATATTAAAAGCAGCAAGGGAAAAACAACAAATAACATACAGGGACTCCCCATAAGGTTAACAGCTGATCTTTCAGCAGAAACTCTGCAAGCCAGAAGGGAGTGGCAGGACATATTTAAAGTGATGAAGGAGAAAAACCTACAACCAAGATTACTCTACCCAGCAAGGATCTCATTCAGATTTGATGGAGAAATTAAAATCTTTACAGACAAGAAAAGCTAAGAGAATTCAGCACCACCAAACCAGCTTTACAACAAAAGCTAAAGGAGCTTCTCTAGGCAGGAAACACAAGAGAAGGAAAAGACCTACAATAATAAACAAAAAACAATTAAGAAAATGGTAATATGAACATACATATTGATAATTACCATAAATGTAAATGGATTAAATGCTCCAACCAAAAGACATAGACTGGCTGAATGGAAACAAAAACAAGACCCTTATATATGCTGTCTACAAGAGACCCACTTCAGACCTAGGGACACATACAGACTGAAAGTGAGGGGATGGAAAAATATATTCCATGCAAATGAAAATCAAAAGAAAGCTGGAGTAGCAATTCTCATATCAGACAAAATAGACTTTAAAACAAAGACTATTACAAGAGACAAAGAAGGACACTACATAATGATCAAGGGATCAATCCAAGAAGAAGATATAACAATTGTAAATATTTATGCACCCAACATAGGAGCACCTCAATACATAAGGCAACTACTAACAGCCATGAAAGGGGAAATCGACAGTAACACAATCATAGTAGGTGACTTTAACACCCCACTTTCACCAATGGACAGATTATCCAAAATGAAAATAAAGAAGGAAACACAAGCTTTAAATGATACATTAAACAAGATGGACTTTATTGATATTTATAGGACATTCCATCCCAAAACAACAGAAGACACATTCTTCTCAAGTGCTCATGGAATATTCTCCAGGATAGATCATATCTTGAGTCACAAATCAAGCCTTGGTAAATTTAAGAAAATTGAAATCATATCAAGTGTCTTTTCCGACCACAATGTTATGAGACTAGATTTCAATTACAGGAAAAAATCTGTAAGAAATACAAACACATGGAAGCTAAACAGCACACTACTTAATAACCAAGAGATCACTGAAGAAATCAAAGAGGAAATCAAAACATACCGAGAAACAAATGACAATGAAAACACGATGACCCAAAACCTATGGGCTGCAGCAAAAGCAGTTCTAAGAGGGAAGTTTATAGCAATACAATCCTACCTCAAGAAACAAGAAACATCTCAAATAAACAACCTAACCTTACACCTAAAGCAATTAGAGAAAGAAGAACAAAAAAACCACAAAGTTAACAAAAGTTTACCATTGCAACAAAAAGAATAAAATATCTAGGAATAAACCTACTTAAGGAGACAAAAGACCTGTATGCAGAAAATCATAAGACACTGATGAAAGAAATTAAAGATGATACAAATGGAGAGATATAGCATGTTCTTGGCTTGGAATAATCAATATTGTGAAAATGACTCTACTACCCAAAGAAATCTACAGATTCAATGCAATCCCTATCAAAGTACCACTGGCAATTTTCACAGAACTAAAACAAAAAATTTCACAATTTGTATGGAAACACAAAAGACCCCGAATAGCCAAAGCAATCTTGAGAAAGAAAAACGGACCTGGAGGAATCAGGCTTCCTGACTTCAGACTACACTACAAAGCTTCAGTAATCAAGACAGTATGGTACTGGCACAGAAACAGAAATATAGATCAATGGAACAGGATAGAAAGCCCAGAGATAAACCCACGCACATATGGTCACCTTACCTTTGATAAAGGAGGCAGGAATATACAGTGGAGAAAAGACAGCCTCTTCAATAAGTGGTGCTGGGAAAACTGGACAGCTACATGTAAAAGAATGAAATTAGAACACTCCCTAACACCATACACAAAAATAAACTCAAAATGGATTAAAGACCTAAGTGTAAGGCCAGACACCATCAAACTCTTAGTGGAAAACATAGGCAGAACACTCTATGACATAAATCACAGCAAGATCCTTTTTGACCCACCTCCTAGAGAAATGGAAATAAAAACAAAAAAAACACAAATGGGACCTAATGAAACTTAAAAGCTTTTGCACAGCAAAGGAAACTATAAACAAGATGAAAGACAACCCTCAGAATGGGAGAAAATATTTCCAAATGAAGCAACTGACAAAGGATTAATCTCCAAAATTTACAAGCAGCTCATGCAGCTCAATATCAAAAAAACAAACAACCCAGTCCAAAAATGGGCAGAAGACTTAAGTAGACATTTCTCCAAAGAAGATATACAGATTGCCAACAAACACATGAAAGAATGCTCAACATCATTAATCATTAGAGAATTGCAAATCAAAACTACAATGAGATATCATCTCACACCCGTCAGAATGGCCATCATCAAAAAATCTACAAACAATAAATGCTGGAGAGGGTGTGGAGAAAAGGGAACCCTCTTGCACTGTTGGTGGGAATGTAATTTGATACAGCCACTATGGAGAACAGTATGGAGGTTCCTTACAAAATTAAAAATAGAACTACCATACAACCCAGCAATCCCACTACTGGGCATATACCCTGAGAAAACCATAATTCAAAAAAGTCATGTACCACAATATTCATTGTAGCACTATTTACAATAGCCAGGACATGGAAACAACCTAAGTGTCCATCAACAGATGAATGGTTAAAGGAGATGTGGCACATATATACAATGGAATATTACTCAGTCATAAAAAGGAACAAAACTGAGTTATTTGTAGTGAGGTGGATGGACCTAGAGACTGTCATACAGAGTGCAGTAAGTCAGAAAGCAAAAACAAATACCGTATGCTAACACATATATATGGAACCAAAAAAAAAAAATTGTCATGAGGAACCTAGGTGCAAGACGGGAATAAAGATGCAGACCTACTAGAGAATGGACTTGAGCATACGGGGACGGGGAAGGGTAAGCTGGGATGAAGTGAGAGAGTGGCATGGACATATATACACTACCAAACGTAAAATAGATAGCTAGTGGGAAGCAGCTGCATAGCACAGGGAGATCAGCTCGGTGCTTTGTGACCACCTAGAGGGGTAGGATAGGGAGGGTGGGAGGGATGGAGATGCAAGAGGGAAGAGATATGGGGACATATATATATGTATAACTGATTCAGTTTGTTATAAAACAGAAACTAACACACCATTGTAAAGCAATTATACTCTAATAAAGGTGTTAAAAAAACAAAATAAAAAACATATATACATTATATGTGTTAAATATATATTATATATATTATATATAACATTAAATACTTTAAATATATATTATATATAACATTATATATAATAATGTACATCATATATAATGTATATATACTATATTTATAAGTATATATTATGTATTATAATATATATATTTAATTGAAGTATAATTGTCTTACATATATTAGTTTCAGAAGTACAACACAGATTATAGATTATACACCATACAAAGTTATTATAAAGTATTGAATATATTCCTTGTGCAGTACATTATATCCCTGTGATTTATTTATATTATAACTGGTAGTTTGTACCTCTTAATCCCCTTCACCTATTTTGTCTCTCTCCACACACCCTCTCTTCTGGCAACCACTACTTTGTTCTCTGTGTCTGTGAGTCTGTTTCTGTTTTGTTATATTTGTTCATTTGTTTTGTTTTTAGATTCCTCATCTAAGTAAAGATATACAGTATTTGTCTTCCTCTGTCTGACTTATTTCACCAAGCATAATACCCTCCAGATCCATCCATGTTGTCAATAATGGCAAGATTTCATTCTTTTTATGGCTGAGTACTATTCCACTTTGTGTATATATAATCCACATCTTCTTTTTCCATTAATCTATCAATGGGCCCTTAGATGCTTCCATATCTTGGCTATTTTAAATAATGCTGCTGTAAAATTGGGGTGTGTATATCTTTTCAACTTAGTGTTTTCATTTTTTTAAGTTACTGGCACAGAAACAAACACATAGATCAATGGAACAGAATAGAGAGCCCAGAAATAAACTCACACACATATGGTCAATTAATCTACAACAAAGAAGCAAGAATATATAATGGAGAAAAGACAGTCTCTTCAATAAGTGGTGTTGTAAAAACTGGACTGCTACATGTAAAATAATGAAACTAGAACATTTTCTCACACCAAATACAAAAATAAACTCAAAATGGATTAAAGACCTAAATGTAAGACCAGAAACCATAAAGTCCTAGAAGAAGACATAGGCAGTAAGTTCTTTGACATCAGTCTCAGCGATATTGTTTTTTGCATCTGTCTCCTCAGACAAGGGAAACAAAAGCAAAGATAAACAAATGGGATCTAATCAAACTAAATACATTTTGTACAGCAAGGGAAACCATCGATAAAATGAAAAGGCAACCTACTGAATGGATATATTTTGAAGATAAAGCCAAAAGTATTTCCTCAGAGATTGAATAAAGGGTATTAGAGAAAAAGAATGGGCAAGGATAATGCCAAGGTTTGTAGCCTCAGCAACCTGGAATGATAGTATTCATGGTAGACTTCTCTCTACCTTGATTCTTAAGTAATGTGATCTCCACTTAAGGAGGTTGCACTTTGATGACTCTTAGCATGAACTGCTTTTATTCAACTTTGTATCAATTCAGAAATCCTGGTTCCAGAATTTTCTCCCTGCTGTTGTAGAACCTTTTGGGTAAATCATACCCAGTGACCCAAAGCCGTCTATAGCAACTAGAAAAATGACCTTCTGGCATTGCAATATGACATATGTAACTACAGTGTAGGTTTGGATATTTATCAGAATCCTTCTGCAGTAGGACTGGGCTGAGGACATTACCCAGGACCAGCTGAAGCAACATCTCTGCTCTGGGTGGCGTCCAGAGGCAGATCATTCTAAACGCCAAACATAGGATTTGGAGTGAAGCCCAGCTAAGTTTGAATTCTAGTTCTGGCCTTTACATAGTTAGCTTCAGGCTCTCATCTATAAAATGAGGAACATAATATTATTTCCTGAATTTTTTTAAAGTTAGCATTTAAGGAAATGCATATAGAGTTCTTATAATTGTTGATTCTTATTCTCTCCTCATCCTTCTCCTTACTTTTAATCATGTGCTAGTATTGACAGTCTTTGTACCAAGCATCAGTGTCTGTAACAAAACTCATAAAAGCCTGCATCATCTTGATACTCCACCTGTCCTCTCTTGGGTATCTTTTGTTAATTACAGGAAGGTTTCCTGCCTAGACTTGGTCCCAGTCCCAATCCTTAAAACAGGCTTTCTGGGCTTCCCTGGTGGCGCAGTGGTTGAGAATCTGCCTGCCGATGCCGGGGACACGGGTTCGAGCCCTGGTCTGGGAAGATCCCACATGCCGCGGAGCAACTAGGCCCGTGAGCCACAACTACTGAGCCTGCGCGTCTGGAGCCTGTGCTCCGCAACAAGAGGGGCCACGATAGTGAGAGGCCCGCACACCGCGATGAAGAGTGGCCCCCGCTCGCTGCAACTAGAGAAAAGCCCTTGCACAGAAACGAAGACCCAACACAGCCATAAATCAATCAATCAATCAATCAATCAATCAACAGGTTTTCTGCTTCTGCTGCCCAACTTTTCATGTCTAACTCTGTTGTGCTAATGATTTGTATAGTTGTTCCCATCTGGTATGTGGCACACAGCAAGAACTCAATAAATGTTCTCTATTGTTATAATAGTAATATTATTATTAGACAAATAAGATGATGGATGTCCATAAGTGTGTGAAATGTTTCATTTTCCTAAGGGAAAGTTGTTTATAGGTTTTTGTGATATTATATGGGAAATGTAATTCTACTCATGCATGAGCTGAAGATCTATATCGCATTACTTACTCATCCTTTCCCCATGATGTTGTTGTTTCTTGTCTTCTATTGGAAATGCCCTTGTTGCCTGTCTCAGGACAAATTTAGCTGATCCAGCCTTGGGTTTACTGCTCATAGGTTTTGTATTCTCTTCATACGCTCCACATAGGTGTGGATCTGAGAGTTGTTCAGGTGAATGAAATAAAAATGATGAGGATTGGGTAAAGTTAATGGGAGAAGAAATTGAGTATGGGAATAGAATCAAGGTTCTATGTAAAATCGGGGGTTGGAAGGTGCACTCAAAAAAGCAAAGTCAAGTTAGACTTTCCACTTTCTAAAGTGTCAATTTGCTGACAAAAATATTTTGTTGTATTTTGATAGACAAAGTCAGTCCTGTTCACAATAAAATTCATGAAGTAAATTTTAAATTAATTGTTAATTTCAAAAGCACTAATGGATAACATTTTTGACTCAACTCTTTTTCCTTAAAAGAGAAAAAAATGTTTTTTTCATAAAAATGTTTATTTCATGCCTTTTTCATAGCTGGACTAATCTTTAGCTTTCTTAACTCTCCACATTGACATAAGGCTTCCCTGGATTTCAACAAGTCACTGTCTGATGCCTTTCCTCGTATACCCATCAAGTTAGATTCTGACATGAGTTAAATTGGGAAATTCAGTCAATGTAGAGTTTTCCAGAGAAAACAAACGCCATCCTGAGATTGAGAAAGTTAATTCATCAGCTTCAAAAGGAGAACAAGAATTCTTGATTCAGCGTGATTACCAAATGTGTTCATATTCTGTATATATTTTTTCAGTGAATGCAGATGACACAGTTCTGAGTGGAGGCTGGGAAAATTATTACTTTTAGTCTCTTACAAAGTCTTTGATCTATCTTTGTATTTCACTTCTGTTTCCTTACTGCTAAGAAAAAGATGTCATGTGCCTTGCAGAGATGCTATAAGAATCTCTCTTTAATAATTATTTAAGCTTTTAGAAAATATATCCCTTTGTTGTTACACAAGAATCAAGTAAGATGATAAATATTTTGCATTATACAAACTCTCTCCTCAAATAGATATTCCTGAATATGTATCTGAGCCATTATGTTTGGACAGTGGTGACTCATGCAATACTAAGGGAAATTTTATCCAGTGATTTAAATTTTGGGTTAATTTTAAACAAAATGTGATCTATGGATTAATTACTTAGGAAGGCATATTTCCCAAAACCATTAAATGCACTTTTGTTTACATCAATGGAGGAGAGAAAATTAGTAAGGTTTTCTCTGTTATTTTCCCCCAGACAATGTGGGAGAAATAGATAGACATGAAGACTTTTGTGAATCAAAGTAACTTGATTAAGAATTTATTTTAAAATACCTGAAAAGTACAACTAAATTTCATAGCTAACCAGTCTGTTGTTTTGCTAATTCTGTCATTTGTTATGACTTTTAAATGCATATTTTCTACACAGCTCCTTTTAGAGACTGAAAGCAAAAGAAAGCTTCTCAGTAATAAATGCTCTTTAGCTTCCCTAAAGAAAATAATAGCTTCCAAAAAAAATGTTTGAAAGAGGACTGTGCCTACTTTTTCCACTGAATATTTAAGCAGAGAACAATAGATTTATTATGATCAATATCATCATATTTTCCTGGCCATATTCTTTTTTTTTTTTTTTTTTCTCAGCTTTTGGGCTCGTGTCACTATCATTATCTTTCCCAAATTAGTTTTGGAAAAATAAATAAGTAAAAATTAAAAACTGTTGGTCATTTACCTTAGGTTGATACAACCCAGGGATTCACTAAGTTCACCTGCATTCGGTACATGAAGATTATATGCATGAAGCACATTGTGATGTGAGTATGCAAATGTCATGCTTGCAAGAGTTCTCATAAAACAAGGTGAATGGGAGCTGCCTCATCCTCATCCTTGAAGAAATGAGCCGATCTGGAGGACATGAATCCCACATTCAACATGGATAATGTATTCATCGATTGTGACCAAGTAAATTCAGCACCCCTTTCTCCTTTTAACATCCTCTTTAGTGTAAAGTTTAAAAGGTCATTTAACTGATGAGTTTCAAAGAAAAATAAATCACATTGGCTGAAAATATTGGGCTTGGTATGTTACCAGTGTCTACGTATTTTGATTTTCTGTTTTCTAAGCTCCCCCAGTTCAGAGCGATTGGCTGATCAGTCGCTTTCCTACAGCCCAAACCTCTGCAGGGTACATCTGAGATAAACAAAAAGAACAGAAAAAAGACCCCATGGTACCCCTCTACTGCCCCTGTTGCCATCCTGCTGCTGCATTCTTTAAAAACGGCTCTGCATGCATCAGTTTCAAAGAATGAAATGCTTGAAATGGCTCTGCATATATTAGTTTCATATATTTAAATTCTTGTAAGGTTTCATTTGAAGAAACATTTCTGCTGCTTTTCACAAATTACGAAAACTACCTTGCTAAGCTATTGAACATCAACAGTTTTGATGTTCTGCCAGAATCCAAAGGGCAGAACTCCTTGTTGACAGGAGTGCATATTAGGTCAGAACAGGAAGGAAATCAGGAACTTACATAAGAAACCCTATGCTAAATGGCAGGTAAGTTTAAGATGTCAGAGCAAGAGAAAGTTTTTTTTTTTTTTTTTTGCTCAAATTATTTCTTTTTTAAAAGAATTTTTAACTGAAGTATAGTTGACTTACAATGATGTGTTAATTTCTGCTGTATAGCAAGGTGATTCTGTTACACACATATATATATATTCTTTTTTTATATTCTTTTCCATTATGGTTTATCATAGGTTACTGACTATAGTTCTCTCTGCTATACAGTAGGACCTTGTTGTTTATCCAAGAAAGTTCTAAACACTACGCAGAGAGGTAAAGTGGAGCCCAGTGAAATGGAATTGACCTTCTTCTATATGGTAAAATTGGATTGATACCTGTGTGTGGGTTTCCTGAGCCTATGAGCACAAGCTGATTAAGTTCTCTACTTGGTTGCAGAGCTGGTGAGAACATGCTCTTAATTTGACAGATATGATTTCCTCATGTGCTGTGCTGTTTTGTTAAATACTCAAACATATTATGGGTTGTAGGGTATAGTTTAGGCCAGCGGTTCTCAAACTATTGTGTGTTCATCGTAATCAGCTGGAGGACATGTTAAACTTCAGAATGCCTGATACCACATTCACAGTCACTGATTCAGTAGGTCTGGAGTGAATTTCTAGCAAGTTCCCAGTAATGCCTCTGCCGCTGTTCTAGGAATCATACTTTAAGAATGAACCAATGGTTTAGAAATTACTGTAATTTGCTTTTTTAAAAATTTTTATTGGCGTATAGTTGATTTACAATGTTGTGTTAGTTTCAGGTGTACAGCAAAGTGAATCGGTTATACATATACATATATCCACTCTTTTTATTTTTTTAGATTCTTTTCCCATATAGGCCATTACAGAGTATTGAGTGGAGTTCCCTGTGCTATACAACACATTCTTTTATTAGTTATCCATTTCACATATAGTAGTGTGTATATGTGAGTCACAATGTCCCAGTTTATCCTTCCCCCCATCCCCTGGTAACCATGAGTTTGTTTTCTACATCCCTACCTCTACTTCTGTTTTGTAAATAAGTTCATGTAATTTGCTTTTTAATTAAATGATTTCCATAAATTCAGGGTGACATTTTCTTCTTTCCTGGATGACTACTCTCATCTTAATTCCCATCCCTTTTCTATGGGGACCCATCACAAAGATATGCTAAGTTTGTGCTGAAGTGATCAAAATTAGCAAAAGGAGAGATTTGCTTTTCATGAAGGTACTTCACCACACCAAGAGATCATACACAAACCAGTAGGGTCAATGAGCTATACTGGGCTAAGTAACTGAACTGTCTCTCCTTCTGAGAACAGTCAAAGATACTAGATTAAAAATAGGTGTTGTGATCTGGCTTCTGTCCATGGATGTAGAAAGTTGGAAGGAGTGTTGTTCCCATGCTTACAATTTAAAAAAAGTCAGATTAACTTCAAAATCATGACGTTATTCAAAACTACTGGAGAGTTGAGGTCACAGAGAAACCATCTGAGCCAAAATGTTAGAAGAGGTGACAGTGACATCAGGGATAGAAAAGATTTAAGCATGCACTCACTTGGAGTACATGCAACCAGACAACCATAAGGAGAACTAAACTGAAATAGTTCCTAAAGGCTAGTGGGACAAAGTAAAACTCCTGGGGAAGCACAGGTACTGGGGAGTCTGAACTCTCTTGCAGGCTTTGTCTACGTGACCTCTACTGAACACTCACAGAGAGATCATAAAAATCCCTAGAAAGTGCAATTGTGATTCCAACCTGAGGGAGTCCTGCAAGAGAAGCAAGAAACTCCTCCCATATCCTCTTCTTCTATCTCCCCTACAAAAGACTTTACATGTGGGGTATGGGAAAGAATCAAGAAGTACTTCTTTAATCTGATAAAAGATGTCTACAAAAATCCTACAGCTATCATTATACATAATATTGATAAAATGAATTCTTTTTTTCCAAGATCAGGAATAAGGCAAGGCTGTCCTCTCTCACCACTCCTATTTAACATCACCCTGGGAGTTTTAGCACAACAAAGTAAGAAAGATAAAATAAAGGGTGGACGTTGGAAAAGAATAAACAATACTGCTTATTTTTGCAGAGGACATGAGATGGCTGTCTAAGTAGAAAATCCCCCAAAACTGTTAGAAGTAATAAGTTTAGCAAGGTAGTACACTATAACAGCTCATTAAAAAATCAATTATACAAGCATGCTAGCAATAAGCAATTGAAATGTAAACATTTTAAAAGATATCATTTACAATAGCACCCCATAAAGAGAAATATTTCAATATAATCTAACAAAAGATATGAGATCTCTATGCTAAAAATTATAAAACATTGATATTTAAAAAATCAAAGAAGTCATAATAAAAGGAGACATGTACTGAGTTCATGGATTGGAAGCCTCAGTATTGTTAAGATGTTAGCTTTCCACCACAGATTCAACAAAGGTTCTAAGCCAATCATTAGGAAGTAGAAATCTTTTAAAAATTGCTCTAAGAGTAATTGGGTATTCATTTGGATAAATTAAATATAAAACAAATGTATAACAGTGAAAATTGCAAAGATAATAGTTGACTCAAAATATTAATGAGTTGTCCGTCTTCTTATTATATTGACTAAGAAAAACTTTTTAAAAAAGAGGACTTGAAATAGAATAAATTAAAAATGAGACATGAATACACATGCTGCAAACATTAAACATATAATAAGGAACTGTGTGTCTTTGTGTCAATATATTTGGATATTTACATAATCAAATAAAACAAATATAACTAACATATATAACTAGTAAAAACTGCCATAAAAAGACAAAACATAGTCTTATAATAATTAAAGAAATTGAATTAGTAAAAATGTTGCCACAAAGAGGACTCCAGGCACGAAGGTGCTACTGGTAATATTCAACAAATATTAGAACACTCCATCCTGGCAAATGATTCATCCCAAAATTCTACTCTCACAAAACTATTCCGAAAGGAGAAAAATTCATTAACTCATTTTTTTGTTTTTCAACTTTGTGATGGTTAATTTTATGTTTCAGCTTGGTTGGGTCACAGGATGGTCACATATGTGGCTAAATATTATATCTGTGTGTGTTTGTGAGGATGTTTCTGGATGAGATTAACATTTGAATTGGCGAACTGGGTAAAGCAAAGGGCCATGTTCCATGTGGGTGGGCACCAGCCAATCCACTGAGAGCCTGAATAGAATAAAAATGTAGAAGAAGGTTGAATTCACTCTCTGCCTGACAATGTGAGCTGGGACACGATCTTCTCCTGCCTTCAGTGCTCCTGAATCTCAGGCCCTCAGACTTGGAAAAGAATCTACTTTAGGCTCTCCAGCTCTTGGTGCTTTGAACAACATCACTAGCTTTCTTAGGTCTCCAGCTTGTGGAAGGCAAAATGTGGGACTTCTTGGCCTCCATAATCATGTGACCCAATTCCTTATAATAAATCTCACTTATATATATATATATATAAATGTATATATATACATATGTATATATACATATATATATGTATATATATAAATCTTCTATTGGTTCTGCTTCTCTGTAGGACTGATTAATACAGTCTTACATAGCTTTGATATCAAAACCCGACAAAGAGAGTTTCAAAAGGAAAATCACAGGCTATCTTACTTATGGGCATAAATGTAATATCCTAAACAAAATTTTATATTGCTGAATGCAGCAATATTAAAAAATTATAATTTATCGTTATTAACATAGTTTACTTTAGGAATGAAAGTAGTTTAATAATATATTACCTGAGTAAAACAGTAATCCATAAAATACTTTTATTAGATTCGGTTAAAGCCTTTGAGGAACATAGTACATCATTTTATGAAAGATTGGTAGCAAAATACTAATAAAAGTGAACGGCATTAACCTAATTAAAGGTACTTGCAAAGACCTACGGCAAACATCAGGCTTAATAATGAAGTGTCAAAAAATATGTCTGAAATCAGAAATGAAACAAAGGTGCATACTTCAACCACTTCTGTCCATAATTTTACTAGAGGTCCTAGGCAGCTTAGTTTTAGTTGGGCAAGAAACAGAGGTAGTACATTTACCATGTAGATGTGTTGCAAGGAAGAAACAACATAATGTGTGCTGTGTGCCTTATTCATAATATACAAATATTTATATAACTGATATTATCAGTTATAACAATTGTTATTTTCAGGTTCATTTTGACTTTCTCCTTTACCATAATTCAACCAAATAGGCAAAATATTTTTCTTAAATGTAAGAAATGTCCATAATGTAATCATCATGTTTGTAAATCTCAGAAGTAAAATGGTTCCCCATATAAAATAAAGATGTGCTTTTATTCACTTATGAAACAAACAAACAAACAAACAAACTAGGATTGATTTTTACCATTTCAGAAATGTTATAACTGGCTTCAAATATGTTGACTTTTTTGTATTGATTTATTGGATTGAAAGTGCAACTGTGAACATTGAGAGAAAGATGGCTTATTTCCTATCCTGTTGCCTTTCCTCCTGCTGACCTAAGAGACTGGTCTAGTTTCAGTCTGTCAGTGCAGCTGTTCAGCTGGCAGAGTCGCTTAGCATACAAGCAGGCATCTGGAACACAACCCAAGCATCTCTTAAATTGCCACCAATGCATCTTTTTCTTTTGCAGCCAAATTCTTGAACAGCTCGACTCACATAATTCCTTCATTGAGTTTGCTGCAATACACCTGCTACATCGTCTCATATTACTCCTACCCCATTGCCTTCTCCTTTCCAATCTCAGCTCCCACTTCACAATAGTTCAATATCCCTGTGCAATGGCCACAGCCTTCAACCGCACTTGGAGTGCTCTGCTGGCTTCACAAAGTCTCTGGGCTTCTTCTTTCTCCTTCTATAGGAGATGCTCTCATCTGACTCACTCTATTCTCCCAGGTAGAACTGAAGAGATGAAGTTAAATGAGCAACGTTTGCAGCAAGATGAATCATACTGGAAGTATATTGCTCTAGATCAGACACGTAAGTTATCTACAGCCTTAAATCAAGTGTGTGAAAAAGTTGTATGTTCCAAAATTGTTCTCACTAAACTTTGGACCAAAATCTTCCTGATATAGTCATAATCATTGCAGTCTATAACTGACTCTACTATTTCCCCTCTTATCCTACCCAGTAGGGAAAGGCAAGTAAGATAAAGACATAAAGAATAATGGATGGCCAACTGAATGGTTCATCCACTCTAAAGTACTTAATTCCTGCTCTGCTCCAGGAGATAGTTGCATGTGGAATGAGTATTCTATGTTTTGAGATCTTCTTTTTGAAAAGAATCCTGATATTTATAAGTGAAATACTGTAATGTTTTACTGTTTGCAAGTAATTAAGATTTTTGTTAATCTCACTGCAAGTCATACAAAAACACACACCCATGTGAGCCAAGTTTGAGCAGGGGACCACCAGTTTGAGGCCTCTATTTTAGGAGTTGGCCTAAAGGAAAAATCTGTTTTCTAGTACCCCAAAGGATTTTTAAGCCTCCGTGACTTTGGTTTGGGTTTTATGTTCAGTGCAGAAATATCAGAATATAACAGTTATATTTCCAATTTTCCTGTAAAAGCTTTGAGAACAGGAAGGATTATTTTTGTTTAGACTGGTGTATGGCCTTAGTCCCTTCAGGTTTATCATCAGTTTATGCTAAAAATCCTTGTAAAGCTGTTTGCAACATTAATGCTTTATATGAGTTTGAAAAATGATTCATTTCTAGTTGCCAGGTTTTAACCACTAATATTATTCTTTTCTGTTATAACTCAGTTTGTGCCTGAATCCTAACTCTTTATCTAAGCTCTTGAAGATGTGACAGCAGTACAAATGAGATTATTATAATGCACTAAGGCATTCCAAACCTCTGTAATGAGAAAGATGCCCAGAGACAAAAGAACAAATATAAAGGAAGCAATACATATTCACTGGTTTCACAGATTCATTGAATTTCCTCACTACACAAAGGAAAGAGTCATGACTTCTGAATTCAAATACATTCAAAATCAAACTGTTATACCTAAGACATGATAACAACCACTGATATAACTCGTGAAAAAGACCTTGGGGAAATTCATTGATTGGCAGGTGTAAGGACTTTCTATGGGTCTCCCACTCATGTAGGTCAAAGAAGGACCTGAGTGTTGCTAAATAAAAGCCTAATACCAGATTGCTTTGGGTAGTATAGTCATTTTCACAATGTTGATTCTTCCAATCCAAGAACATGGTATATCTCTCCATCTGTTGGTATCACCTTTAATTTCTTTCATCAGTGTCTTATAGTTTTCTCCATACAGGTCTTTTGTCTCCTTAGGTAGGATTATTCCTAGGTATTTTACTCTTTTTGTTGCAATGGTAAATGGGAGTGTTTCCTTCATCTCTCTTTCAGACTTTTCATCATTAGTGTGTAGGAATGCAAGAGATTTCTGTGCATTAATTTTGTATCCTGCTACTTTACCAAATTCAACAGATTCAGTGCAATCCCTATGAAACTACCAATGGCATTTTTCACAAAACTAGAACAAGAAATTTCACAGTTTGTACAGAAACAAAAAATGACCCCGAATAGCCAAAGCAATCTTGAGAAAGAAAAACGGAACTGGAGGAATCAGGCTCCCGGACTTCTGGCTATACTACAGTAATCAAGACAGTATGGTACTGGCACAAAAATAGAAATATAGATCTATGGAAAAGGATAGAAGGCCCAGAGATAAGCTCATGCACATATGGTCACCTTATCTTTGATAAAGGAAGCAAGAATATACAGTGGAGAAAAGACAGCCTCTTCAATAAGTGGTGCTGGAAAAACTGGACAGCTATATGCAAAAGAATGAAATTAGAACACTCCCTAACACCATATACAAAAATAAACTCAAAATGGATTAAAGACCTAAATGTAAGGCCAGACACCATCAAACTCTTAGAGTAAAACATAGGCAGAACACTCTATGACATAAATCACAGCAAGATCCTTTTTGACCCATCTCTTAGAGAAATGGAAATAAAAACAAAAATAAACAAATGGGACTTAATGAAACTTAAAAGCTTTTGCACAGCAAAGGAGACCATAAAGAAGATGAAAAGACTACCCTTAGAATGGGAGAAAATATTTGTAAATGAAGGAACTGACAAAGGATTAATCTCCAAAATATACAAACAGCTCATGCAGCTCAATATCAAAAGCCTAATACTAGGCAGTCATGGGATGTTTGCAGTATGCAGTGAATAAGCAAAGTCTTATAGGTCGCTTTCACTATTACCTTTAATAATTCAAGAAAGACTTTATTCTTTTGGTTATTATAACCTTAATAAAATCTTTAGACAAATTTTAACTTTGTGGTCAATATCTTGGGGCATTTTTATGCTACTTCCTTATGATTGTCATTCTTGGGGACTTATGATTCAAGAAGATCATTGTCATCTTCTACCCTAAGACTGACTAGTGAAAATCTTCTTAGCAATTCGTATCCTAAAGCTTTTTATTAAAATTCTCATTTTTGAAATTTCAGAGGAGTCTGGATTCAATCCAGGTCTCCCATCTCTCTATTTTGAAGAATTACGCTAAGACCTGGATTGCATGTAAAATGTTATCTGTAAATTAAGAATCTGAGCTGCCTATGAACTCCAAATTTCCACCAAATAAATCCAGTTCACCTAAAGGTTTCCAGACTTGTATAACAACCATAAACCAAAATATTCCTCCATCCTTACTTTCAAAATAGACATTTTTGAATGATGGACACAAGGGAGTTTTAGCATTATAGAAATTTGTCTTGGGAGAAATATATCAATCTCATGTTCAGTTAATATGTCTAAGAGGTTGAATGTTCTAGTCAGTCTGGGGATGGCACTAGACTTTAGAAAACAGACTGACAAGGTAAAATACGATTCCCAAGAGAGAGAAATTTTCAGACACCATGTTCTTTGGTAGAGGGTTCCAGCAGTGAGTCAGTGAGAAGAGAGAAAGTTTCAGAGAACTAGCCGTCTTCACATATTGATGGCTGCCACATAAAAGACTTGCTGGTTCTGAGTTACTCTAACAAGCAGAAGTAGTACCAAAGGGTACCCAGAGACATATTTTGACTTCCATATGGGAAATATTTCTAAGAATTAGAAACGATCAGCAATGAAATGGCCCATTTTATGAAATAAGCAATCCCATATTTCAAAACATTCTGGGAAACTGGACAACTGTCTGGGTTTCAAGTGCAATTCCTTCAAAAGGTCCAATGTACAATGCCTTCTTCCTCTACCATTACATGTCTATTCATTTCCAGTTTCTTTGCCATCTTTCCTATGAGAGAGAATCTTTTCCCATTGTCATATGCTTCCAACCTGGTCACCATCACTAACAGATTACAGTGGAAATTTGGTGCAACAGAACTAATTCCCTGGGGTCCATTACACCAAGGTACTTTACTCCCTAAGATCACCAACATATAGTTATCATACAGAACACTTATTCCTTGAATTAGGATGATTCCTGAATTAGGATGACTCACGACTACTTTTCAAAGCGTAAATATTGAAAGTTTACTATTTTCCAGGTACCAGGCCTCGTGGCTTGGTAAGCAGAATGGACGATATCCTCACAGACAGACAAAGTGTGTTAAGTGACTTCTGATCCCACCTAAGGTATACAAACTCCAAAATGAACTCTCTGGTTCTCTAGGCAAACATTTCAATTGCCTTTCTTGACATTATATTTTGTAGGTTTCTACTGAATGAATGCCTAAATTCTAGGAATACCTACATTCTTGAATATAGTACCATGTAGTTGTCACAAGTGTAACTGATCGAAGGAAAGATGATAAAAGGCACAAATATATTATACTAGTTCTTTTAATGTATATTAAGGATATAAATATGTAACTCTGTAAAGGCAGCATTATCCATACAAGAAGTAGATCCCCAAGTTCTATAACCACCTCACTGGGGTGATAATCCTGTTCAGTTCTTTGGGGAAACTAAACCAATTCCTTTTACCATGGAGTTGTGGGCTTCTTTATATCTCTGTAACTGTTCTTGGGTGTTTTGAGATGATTTGGCAATCCTGCCGGCCTGGTGCAGCAAGGTACAAGCAATAAACCTACTGGGTGGGTTATGAGTGCATTTGCCATGGAATCATTCATACCCATGCCTCTTATTAACTTATGGCTCTTATAGCTAGTATAAACTATTGCTGGCTCATGCCTACATTATTTTCAGTTTAGCAGGTTGAATCAGAAGCCAATACTAGGTACTTCTGGGTTCTGATGATCCCTTGGAACCAGATTTCAAACACGTATAAAGTCTTATCTCTGTCAACGGAGCAGTTATTTCTCAATATGTTATATTGCATGTATTTTGGAATCTTACTCAATTATTCTGGTCTCTATGGATTTGGTTCTGAAAGACTCTACCAAGCACATTACTAGCATATAAATATAAATGCTGATGGTGCTTCAAATCATCATCATGTCAGGTTTAGCAGCTCAAGACTTAAGCATTCAGTGGTTTCTTTTTCCCAGTTTTCAAATTAAGTCCCTTTCTTGAAACACTGGATCTCTCACAGATATATCCCCACCTGAACACACACTTCCTATGAAATAAGAGTCATGTCAGAGAGTGACTTCTGTTCTGAGTTGGTCTGGATTCCTCTTCTCTCAAGATAAGAAGATGCTTTTCCATATGCCCATATTGTTCTCATCCCAGCTTGTCTGCACTTCATCTAAGGCACTCATTAGTATTTACAAGTGGTGTTAACCTTTGCACTTATAAAGGTTCAGTGTTCACAGTTACCATTTGGCTTCTATGTAAATACCATATACTAATAATTCTCATAAATATCTCAGCCATATTGCTTCACCAAAGTGTGACGTATGGACCAGAAGTATTAGCATCACCTGAGAGCTTATTAGACATGCAGAATAGCAAGGCCCATTCCAGACCTACTATAGCAGTCAAGGTCACGTAAGTAGACAAAAGACACACCCGTCATTTTAACAGAACTTAATACTAAAAATTAACTAGAATTAAAGGTGTTACATAGATAAGTAAAAAAGGCAAAAGGAAACACAAAGGTATTATGATGGAATAGTTGTAAGAAGCATTTCTTACTCCAAGGGCTGGCTGGAATTGTTAAATATTGGACAATGGAGAAGCTCCATGGAGCTGAAATCCAGACCAATGAAGAGGCAGTGCTGGTCGGCTAATGACCTGAGTATGGAGGAGAAGCCCCACTGGGCTGGGACCCCAAGGAGAGTGCAAGTGGGCAACTGGAGGTAGCATCTCAGCTCAGAGAAGGGGCTTCTTGAATCTGAAAATCAGATTCCTGAGTGGGGAACTTGAATGGCCCAGTGCAGCTTTGCTCCAGTAGGGTAGTGTGGGGAGGCAATGAGTCTGGTCCAATGAACGTTCAATAATCCAAACTGGATTTAGCTGCTGCTGCTGGTGCGAAATGGTATCGTTAAAATGGCATTCACAGTAGCATGAAGCAGGCAGGAAACCTAAAGGACGCAGAACAAAAAACTTCCTTCATCCTTGCAGTCTACATTCTGTGTCCTGTTGGCAGAGCCAAGCATAGACCAATCTGATAGACACAGAATCCTGAAGAGTGGGTGAAGAACTCAGAGTCAACGGATCACCCACAGAATAAGAATCTGTATTTTAATGAGATCCACCTCCTCATCCTCTGTGCCCCGGGATTCACAAGAGCATGCAAACACGAGAAGCTCTCATTCAGTGGATGTTCTAAGTAAACATTCTTGTTTGGAATGGATAATTTGAATTCTTCCCCAAAGACTAGCAATTACTCTAACCTACCATTGTTGGTCCTTAACTACATATCTTAAGCAACATTAATGTTCAATAAACATTAGTCTAAGTTTCCATTTTTTGAAACAATGAAGCTGATAGAAGATTACATATCTATGACATCATATAACAAATTCATGAAGATCTGGTTGATTTATCCAGATAGTCTGATATCTTTATAATAAGAATAACTGCTAATTGTGGTCTCTGAATCCTTGATGAATTCAAGTATAATTTTGTGCACAGGTTCATAGGACTCTGCCGCAAGATCCAGACATATTTTGCAGGTGGATATTTAGGCTCTACTTTTGGTTTCACCCTTGACTTTTTTAATCCTTTGGGGTAAGTCCATTAACTTTTGCTACCAAATAAATGGAGAAAATGTGATTATTTGCTCTATATCTCAGAGGTCGTGTAAGATCCTTGGGCTTTAAAGTTATGCATGTATAATGCACGTGTAGAGGTGAAGTACAGCTATAAAGAAATAGTAGTCGTTTTGTGCAAAAGTTCTAGACTTTACTTCCTAACTTCAAAATTGTCACCCCGAGAAGGTATAATGTTTGGATATTCCTAACTAGGACTGCTCCCTGGATTTTGGATTTTGGATTTATGAAATCAGATTCAGTTTCAGAGACAAATTTGTCTGAACATTCTCAGTAGTTGCACATTGCTTTTGAGTGGGATTTATTTTAGAAATACACCCTTTCAGTACTCTTAGTAGCCCAGTACTCTATAAGAATATATCTAGATCTTGATTTCTCTAATTCCAGTGCTAAATTTGGGCCTGGCATGTAAAAGGCTGTATCAAGACTTGTTAAGTAATAGAATAAATGAACGGTTAAATGAAAAGACATAAGTGAGTAATAAAGTTTAATTTTAGCCAAGGTATAAATGTAAAATCATTATAAATGTGGCTAGAAAACAGATATAAAAATATTTCCTAAATAGAAACTTCAAAACTACTTTAAGAAATGGAATAAGTGTAGAATTGCAAAGGAAAGGGAAAAAGTATTGACCTTGAAAGACAATTTCTGCTAGGTTTGTTTAAATCAGCCTGATTTTAATAATATGCACATACATTATACATAACTTAGTTACATATTTTATGTGTCTATAATTACAAGGAAAATGATGACTAAAGGTTATTTTTATTATATTAGTAAGCATATCTCTTTCTGAATTGTTTTACAAAATTGCTCAAGTGCTTGGAAATCAGCTCAGATACACTAAATCCTCAGTAGTACCATTAGCCTTTTTAGTGCAAATTGCTAATTTTTGTGTCAAGTCAATAACTGAGTTTGTGGTCTCAGCAGCTGAGAAGTCTATTTAGCTGTAGTGAACCACAAAATGTCATGCCACTCCAGGATACAGTAGCTCTAGAAATCTTAGCAGCTGTAGGCTGACCTATACAAAAGAGATATTTGGCCAGTTAAGACATGTCTGGGAATATTTTAGGTCGGAAGAAAGGGCTATCATTAGATAGAAATATTGAAACATTCTCCATGGAAAGCCCAGAGACTTTGCTAGATCCACATGGCAAAGGCAGTGTAGGGGCTGGAGCTTCAGAGATGGAGGGAAGACCCTTCTCTGTGAGTTCTCTGGTCCACAAAATGCTTAGAAAACCAGTGAGGTCATTTTGACGTGAAATGGTCAACCAATGGTATAAATTTGCTGAGATAACGCAAAGATAAACAAATCTGGAAATGCAGGAATTGTAATATAAACATCCTTATCTGGTGACTTAAAGAATTTATTATGTATTAGTGCTCATTTGCTAGAGTTGCTCTGAGCCACTTGTCTCCAGACTCATGATGAATTATCATATGACAAAACTTTTCCTGCATTTATTAAATATATAATAGAGCACTAAGAATTTTAAAATGACTGTCATGATTGTTGTCTCCATTCCTGTCATCTTTCATGGGAAATAAAGTTCTTCCCAGGCTGGCCTTAGGCAACATTGTGGAAGAAGCTTACTCTTCCTTCTCTGATTCCCTCTCATCAAAGAATAAATTCAATGACAGGAAATCTTGTGAATGATGGTTAAAACAACCGCTGAGAAGTTACTGAAGGCAGGCACTCTGCTTTAAGGGTGGCAACAACATTAATCCTCTCCCAACCCCAAGTGACACCCAGTCTTTTCTGCATTTTACAGATGCATTTTACAGACTGAGACAGAGACAGGTTAAACAACTTGCCCGAAGTCCCTAAACCACTCAGTGGAGAATCCGACAGTGACTCCAGAATTACCACACACATGCTTTAGCAAGGGTAGCAAATCCCCTTGTATAAAAACGTTTGCATATTAAGAGATTTAGTTCAAAAATTCTCAAAGGAAATAGTCTATGAGATTTCATTCCAAAGAATTCATGACCTGAATCTGAACTGAGTCAGGAACTGTTTTGACTGGGAGAGGCTTCTCTAACGTTCCTGGAGCAGAATCCCTTGGGAGCTAACCCCTTTGCCTAACTCAGAGTCATGGAAAGGAAAGCAAACAGCGACACCAGTATCTGGTGAAAATATCATCTTCTTTTCCCATGTGGTCTGTTGAAAAGTTTCTTTTTTTGTGGGCCTTGGTGTGTCCTTGGCTCTGGAGAGATGTGTGCCTTTGAGACATTCTTACAACTTCCTCTTCCACTTCCCAGCAAGAGCTCATTGCTCCCTCTCAGGCTATGTGCCCTTCATTCTCTTCAGCACTTCCTCTATGACATTGATGCTGTTTGTTTGTTTGATGCTTCTTTCTCATTAGATGTGAGTGAGTTCTGCAGAGCAGGGACCACCCCACTCTTCCTGGGTACCCAGCCTCTAGCATGGTCCTATAGGTGTCAGGTGCCAGGACTCATAAGACCTTTATGACACTGGTATTTATCAACAGAAATTTAATATAGACATGTCGCTGATGTGAGGTATCAAATACTGCTGATTTCACAAGTGGTATGGAGCTTAGAGAACAGTATTAGAAACAGACTATGGCAGTGTAGGTCAGCCAAGATCTATATAGCTGTTAGCCTTAAGAACCCATATGTAAGGCTGATGAAGATAAAGACAGAGAAAGTTAGAAGAAGCAAATTATAATAAACTATGGCATCCTCCCTTTTGAGGTATAAGTCCAGGCTGTCTAAGTCAGTAAGAGTCTCCTGAAGGCTATAATTTTTGCGCCTAGTATTGTCTTCTTGAAACCGATTATTTATAAAGCACTTTAGACAGCAGACTTCAAATTGGATGTGTTGACTTCACATATTTTCGCGCTAAAATTATACAAAATCTGGTATAAAAGTCTATTTTAGTCTCTCCTCCTTAAAGCACTCCCTAATTAATAAACTAAGGCTTTAGGCTGCTGATATTCCGTGATTCCGGTTCTTTCCCTCATGGCTATGTCACATATTTTGTCTCTCAAGCACACACATGAGAAGGTTTTTTTCTCATACTGAAAAGTTATCATGCGCATTCCACCAAAATAGATCATAATAAAAGATCTAATGATCATAATAGATCATTTAGGGACTTCCCTGGCATTCCAGTGGTTAAGACTCTGCACTTCCAATGTAGTGGGAGTGGGTTCAGTTCTTTCTCAGGGAACTAAGACCCCACATACTGGCACTTCCCCCCCCCCCGGAAAAAAAATTAACATTTATTGAGGAGTAATTACATGTGCCAGGCCATAAGCCTAGCACTCTATGTGGGCTATCTTTATCCTCATAAGAATTCTGGAAATCACCTACTATTATTATTATATTTTTACAGATAGGAGAACTGAGATGTGAAGTTATTTACCTGAAGTTGCTCATCTAATAAATGGTGGGGCAGTATTTATTCTCGGGCACTCTGAGCTCAAGGAAGTTATGTCGAGGAAGATGGCCAGGAACAGTCATCTTGCATTCTTGGAAAGTAATCAGCCAAAGCTTAAATGTATAAAACCATCTAAAGGCAGCTGAGGAAGCAGAACTTGGGACACAGTCACAAGGTTGTGACGCAGTCCTTCTTCCCTTCCGTTTACATCAGGGTAGCTTCAGGACACACGTTAGGATCTAACCTTGAAGTGACACACAGGAAGCGGTGTGAAGCTTGATTGGACCTGCATGTCCCATAGTCCTGACTCTTTTTATTTGTTATTTTTTCCATGTAAGCATTTATCTTTTAAATAAAAAATTATATATATTTAAGGTATAAAACATGATGATTTGATAGGCATAGTTGAATGATTACTACAGTCAAGCCAATTAACACATCTTCTTACACAGTTACCATTTTTTGTATGATGAGTGAACCTGAAATCTACTCTCTTAGCCAGTTTCCAGTATTCAGTAAAGTAGTATTAACTATAGTCATCATGCCGTACATTTTACTCACCCTACAACACTGCAACTTTGTACCCTTTGACTAACATCTCCCTTTTCTCCCATCCCCCTACCCCTGGTAACCACCATTCTACTCTCTTCTTCTACGTATTCAACTTTTTTTGGTTTTACATGTACATGAGGTTGTGCAGTTTTTTCTTCTTTCTGTGTCTGGTTTATTTGACTTAGCATATTATCTTTCAGGTGTAACCATATTGTTGCAAATGGCAGGTTCTCCTTTTTTAAGGCTTAATAATATTAATAATTTAATAATATTTATTTATTTCCACAATTACTGAATCTCCTTTTAAAGGTAATATGTAATGTAAGGAAGCCGTATCTTGGAAGAAACTTTATAAAAGAAAATCTAACCAATCTCTGAGTGCTGGTTGGCCTTATAGCTCTAAGTATGAAGGAGAAACATATTTGAAAATAATGTTTCTTACTTAGTGCATCAAATTCGACCTATTCTAGAGACTAAGTGTATCCAGTGGAATACTGTGAATCACAGACACAAAATATGAGAAATCCGAACGTAAGTATCCAAATCAGAGCTCTCTGCTCAAATCAGTGCTCATGCCAACCACAACCTTGATCACAGCTCTGCCAGCCACACGTCCTGGTGGTGAGTTGCCTGGGCTGGAGCAGAGCCGTTCACATGCACACGGATGCACTACTCTCGCCCAGTAGAAGTTATCCCGCTTGGGGTTTGACTGCAGAGAGATGCAGACTAAGAGGACTTGCAGTATATCAGACACAAAAAGGACATATTAGATCTCTTTCACATAAAGGAATCAAGACCCAGAGATGGTGAAAACATTGTCCAAAGCCTCATAGCTCAACAGGGACAGAACTCCAAACTTTTACTTCGACCCTATTTTACTGCCTCTGGATTTGTATCTCTAAGGTCCAATGATGTACCAGATTACTTTCGAAAGGAATTTTATTTTTGTGTGAAATCCAGATTTCTTTTTTCTCATCATACATTTTCTTTCTCGCTAGGTGTTTTTTTTTTTTTCCCGCTTTTTCTTTTGGACATGATTTCACTTAGTTGTCCCAAGTGGCTAGCATTTGTATGGTTGTTGGTTATAAAGTGTGTATCTAAACAGGGAAGAGCAGTACTGAATTTGCTTTGGACATAAAAAGCATAGTGATATAATTGGATCTAAAAATGCACAGGATTGTAAATCCATGTGTTCTATAAAAAAGGAGGGCATATTTTCCATCCCTCTAGAATGCTCTTTGCAACTACAATGAATAGTTTACTGTTGTGTCCATATACATACTTTCTCTAATTTGTCTCGAAAAAGCTTCTTAGTTGATATGGCACTTTAAAACCCTCTGATCCACCAATGAAAGCATCCAATAAACAAAATTAAGCCTGCCAGCAGACATTAAGGACCATCTTATTCGGTGTCTTGAAATCATAGGCCACACTTGCCTCCTACCTACAAGCATAGTAAACCCAGTAAACATTGGCTAAGTGTGATGCGAGCTATGGTTGATGGATATCAGATTTACAGTCAAAGGAAATCTCTGGAAAGTAGTTTTGTGAACAGACACAAAAGCCAGCTGGCCTTGGGAGTAATATCAGGAAAGATGCTTTTAGCAGCACCTGCCTCTAACAGTAAGGACATTTGCCAGATGACATTACTGGAAGTTTGTTGACATCAGGGTTGGTTGATTCTTTTGCTTAGCAATAAACTGAGTTCTCAGTTTCTTCCAATCTCTCTACTTTGCCAGCAACAGTGTTGGCTTCATCTATAGCCACATGGCTGAAGAAGTACCTCTTACCATATCCAGACTGGAACTATATCCAGAGGCTAATAAAATAAATCATTTTCTTACTCTATTACTAAACTGTCTAGTAAAATCTTATCATTGATTTATCCTCAGTTCTTATGCTTAAACCAAATTCCCATTAGGAGAAAGGATTGCTCTTTTAGGACAGGGTGTCTATTGAAGTCAGGAGTGGGTTTTATGTACAGTGTTGACTATAGCAATATTTCAGATTGAAAGATTCGTGGAGTCCAGCTTAGGAATTCCATAGATAGATGGAAAGTATGGCACATTTCATTCCTCCACTATCCTTGAGTTCTATATGATACACATTTCTAACTTATTGTTGGTCTAGTATAATTATTACATATTTAACATTAACCATTTCCAAAGTAATTTCCAATACATTCCAATAAGTTATCTCATTTGCCCTCACAAAAATCATGTGGTCAGAGAGGGTATTCATTTTCTATGTCTGCTTTAACAAATTACCATAAATATAATGGCTCAAAATAACATAAATATATTATATTACATTTCAGAAGGTCAGAATTCTGAGGAAGGTTTCAATGGGCTAAAATCAAGGTGTTGGAAAGGCTGGTGCCTTTCTGGAAGCTCTAAGGTGGACTATGTCTCCTTACATTTTTCAGCTTCTAGCGGTTGCCATAGTTCCCTGGGTCATGCATGCTGCCATATTCAAAGCCAGCAACAGCAGGTTGAGTCTTCACACTGCATAACTCCAGCCTTGCTCCCACTGTCGCATCTCCTTCTCTCTTCCACCTCCCTTTTCCACTTGTAGGGACCCTTGTGGACATTGCGTGCATCTGGATGATCTCCCCATCTTCAGTTCTGTTATTAGCAAACTTAATTCCCCTTTGCCATGTAACATAATACTTTCTCAGATTCCTACGATTAGGACATGCACATCTTTAGAAGGGCACGACTCTGCTTACCACAAATACATATTATATTATATCCACATTTCATAAATTAAAAAAAAAAACCCAAGGGGACAGAGAGTTTTAACATTTGCAAAAGGTCAGACTAATAATGGACAGAATTAAGGATTTTACTCATTTATTCAGACCCCAAACTCAGTGGATTATTTAGAAAACAAAACAGTTGCTCTCAAATGGCTTTCTAAAGAAGACTTTATTTTCAGTATTTACACTGCATGTAAATATGAAATAGAATGTTCTGAAGGTACAGCGGGAAAACTGTTTTATGCTGGATGCATAAATATTAATTTGACCACAACTGCTTTGAAAAATGTAGAGTGAAGAACAATCACTTTTTTGTCATCAGGTTCTCAAAGATATCTCGGGGCGGGGGGGCGGGTGGTCCCTCGTTGAGTCTAAACAGTATCCTTCCCTCACCCTCATGCTCTTCCTTTATCATGTCACCTGTTATTTTCCTCATGGGACCAGTCATTATACGAAATGATGATGCTTACATTTTTATTCAGTTGTTACGCACCTCTCTCCTCTCACAAAGGAATGTAAGTTTCCATATCCTTCTTGATCATTTCTTTATCATCGCAACCAAGGTAGAACCTGGTATTTAGTAGAAAATCAATAAACAGCTGTTCAGTGAACCATTGCCAAAATTATTGGGTTGACCAAAAACTGCCTTTGGCTTTTAAGTAAAAGTAAAAGACACATTTTTCATTTTCACCAAGATCTTTATTGAACAATGTATTCACCCTTTTGTTCCACTACCTTCTGCCATGTTTTCAGGAAAGTTCACAATTCCTTCTTCCCAAAACTTTTTATCATTTTGAGCAAAGAACTATTCCAGTACCTTTTACAGTCTTCCAGGGGACTGAAATTTTTTCCATTAAGAGAATTGTGTGAAGACCGCGATAATGGAAATCCGAAGGTGCAATATCTGGTGAATATGATGGATGAATCAGAACTTCCCAGCCAAGCTGTAACAGTTTTTGCCTGATCATCAAAGAAACATGCGCTCTTGCATTAGCCTGATGAAGATTATGCGTTTTCTGTTGATGAATTCTGGATGCTTTTCATCGAGTGCTGCTTTCAGTTGGTCTAATTGAGAGCAGTAGTTGCTGGAACTAATCATTTGGTTTTCCAGGAGCTCATAATAGAGGATTCCCTTCCAGTCCCACCATATACACAATATCACCTTCTTTGGATGAAAACCGGCCTTTGGTGTGGTTGGTGGTGGTTCATTTCGCTTGCCCCACGATCTCTTCCATTCCACATTATTGTACGGTATCCACTTTTCATAGCCCGTCACAATTTGTTTTAAAAACGGAACGTTTTCATTACATGTAAGTAGAAAACTGCATGCGGAAATACGGTCAAGAAGGTTTTTTCCCACGTAACTTATGTGGAACCCAAACATCAAAGCGATTCACATAATCAAGATGGTGCAAATGATTTTCAGCACTTGATTTGGATATTTTGAGTATGTCGGCGATCTCCCACGAGGTATAACATTGATTGTTCTCAGTTAATGTCTCGATTTGATCGCTATCAACTTCAACTGATCTACCTGACTGTGGAGCATCATACAGCAAGAAATCTCCAGCATGAAACTTCGCAAACCACTTTTTGGTTGCGTTTTTACCTTCTTGAAATAATAAAGCATAATATGCCAAAATGTTGCTTTTTTTCTTCCATCTTCAATATTGAAACTTTTACACAAAAATTCATCAATTTTGATGTCTTTTTTTTTAATGCATGCTGATATAACAGCGGTCACGTGCAATCTAACAAAATTGTTTCAAATGAAGTTAAAGACAACTAAGTGCTACTAGAGCCATCTTATGGAAAAAACTGAACGAACCTTTCGGCCAGCACAATATTTCCACGGAAGTGAGCATACCGAGGTGGGGTAAGACCGGCTCTTTGACCAACTCTGCTCTTACATCATGGATTCTGCAGAACTGGCAACATCTATATGCAAAACATGTTTTTCACCATCTCCTTATGGTTTGATGTGCAATTAATTTCTTATGTTCCTTCTTTCTATTAAAAATAATAGTGATGAATAACATTTTACAAAATTGTTTTCCTTTACTTTGATTTTATCCTTGTATTAAATTCCTAGAATTAAAATTACGGAGTTAAATGTTCAGTGCATTTTTAAGATTCTTGATAAATATTGTCTAACTTTTTACTAGAAAGGTTGTATCAAATTATATTCTTACCAGCATGTGTGGAATGATGTCTGTGATCATATTATTGGAAACAGTGAGCATTTTTTCTACTTTTATTTATTTATTTTTTTATTGAAGTATAGTTGATTTTCAATATTATATTAGTTTCAGGTGTACAGTATAGTGATTCAATATATTTATTGAATTTATACTCCATTTAAAGTTTTTACAAAATAATGGCTATATTTCCTTGTGCTGTGCAATACATTCTTGTGGCTTATCTATTTTATAGATAGTAGTTTGTATCTCTTAATCCCACACCCGTTTATTGCCCCTCTCCTCCTCCCTCTCTCCGCTGTTAACCACTAGTTTGTTCTCTATATTTATGAGTGTGTTTCTGTTTTGTTATTTACAGTCATTTGTATTATTTTTTAGATTCTACATAAAAGTGATAACCTAGAGTATTTGTATTTCTCTGACTTATTTCATTAAGTATAATACTCTCTAGGCCAATCCACATTGTTGCAAATGGCAGAATTTCATTCTATTTTATGACTGAGTGGTATTCCATTGTATATGTAAAACTACATCTTCTTAATTCATCCATCTGTTCATGGACACTTGGGTTGCTTCCCTATCATGGCTGTTGTAAATAGTGCTGCTATGAACATTTAGTTGGGGGTGCATGTATATTTTTGAGTTAATGATTTTTTTTCTTTGACTGTGTACCCAGGAGTGGAATTACTGGATCATATAGTAGTTCTATTTTTAGTTTTCTGAGGAAGACTCCATATTGTTTTTCATCTTGGCTGCATTAATTTACATTCCTACCAAAGTATACCATGCTTCTCTTTTCTCCACATCTTTGCCAACATTTGTTGTTTATATTCTTTTTGATTATAGCCATTCTGGCAGGCGTTAGGTAATATTGTGGTTTTGGTTTGCATTTCTCTAATAATCAGTGATGTTGAGCATCTTTTCATTTGCCTGCTGGCCATCCATATGTCTTCTTTGGAAAAATGTTTATTCAGGTCTTCTGCCCATGTTTTCATCGGGCTGTTTGTTTTTTTGATATTGGGTTGTATGAATTGATATAATATTTTGAATATTAACTCCTTATTGGTCATGTCATTTGCAAATATTTTCCCCCATTTATTAAGTTGTCTTTTCATTTTGTTAATGGTTTCCTTTGCTGTGCAAAAGCTTTTAAGTTTAATTAGGTCCCATTTGTTTATTTTTGCTTTTGTTTGTTTTGTCTTAGGAGACAAATCCAAAAAAAATATTGCTACGATTTTTCTCAAAGCATGATCATATTCTTGGAAAAAATGAGTATTGACTTTTAAAATATTTTCAGAGGAGGCGTCAAGATGGTGGAATAGGAGGATGCGGAATTTGTTGCTCCTCACAAGTTCATCCAAAACACGTTGACAAATGGAATAATTCCCACAGAGCTCCTGCCGAACAGTAGTGGTAGACACCTAAAAGAATGGAAGAAGAAGAAGAAAAAAGAAAAGAAGAATAAAAAAAGAGACCAAAAAACGTGGCAGGAAGCTGAAGGTGATGAGAGGTCCTCTCATTAAGAAAGACTCCCTCATGGAGGGGAAAGACAAGGAACTTCGGGGGATCACAGGAGAATGCAGCCGATCGTCTGTGGAAGGCAGGACAAAGTAAGAACTGCGTGCACGATCTACACTGCAGCTCTGCACATTCTACCCTGAATAGTGAGTCCCCTGTTGCGAAGAGGAGCTGGGTACTGGAAAGAGTGGTTTGGAGTGCAGACCCAGGGAGAGGACAGCTCTTGGCTATGAAAAGACAGCCTGAAGGGGCAGAAGCAATGGGCACCACAACTGGGAAAGTCTGTGGAAAAAGCCTGAGGCACCAAAGCAAGATGTCATAGTCGAGCATCATGCAAGGGGCAGAGCTGCCCTTATAAACCCCTTCCCCAGCCCCCAGCTTCTTCTGCCTCTGCGGGCATTGGGGGGTGTTCCCACCTGAGGGGGCCCACCTGCCTCTTGGGCCGGGGTCGCCTCCTCCTGCATTGACTCCAGGGCCCTGAGTGCCACCCACCCCAAAACCTCCTTGGGAATCAGCTCTGGGCACCCCTGCCTGGGACGAGAGTCTGCCAAAGCTGGCAGGGTCAGAGGGCTAAAGCATGGGGTTGGAAGAACACACCTGGGAAGAGAAATGCAGTTGGCTGCACAGATACAATAGAAGGGGTGGGAGTGAGGGGACGCGTGGCCTGGAATGCCCCTAGAGGAAGTGGGGTCTGCCTGGAAAGTGAGGCACCACTGTTGAGAGACCCATGGGGGACAGAGCCAACAATGTTCCCATATGCCAGCTCCTGCTGCTGCAGGTACTGGGAGAACCCAAGTGTGCTCCAAGCAGCCACTGCTTTCTCTCCCACTCACCTGGGCAAGGATCAGATGCCTGAGGGTGGCACACATGCAGAGGTGGGGTTAAAACCAAAACTGAGCCCAAAGGGTTGTGCAACTAAGGAAGAGAGACATAAATCTTTCTATGTGGCAGCACAAGCTATGAATTAAATCCCCAAGATCGGCTGGGTAAACCCTGTGTTTGTGGAATACCTGAATAAATAATGAGTGTTTCAACATCTGAGACCAGTCTAGCCTTTGCAGCACTGGACTTTGTGTGCAAATACACAAGGGAATTGGGCCAGATCAGAGTCTGAGCTGGCCCCACAGTGTCCACAGCAGGTCCAGAGATCTACTGTATATTCTATGTTTTATTCACTTTGTTGTTGTTGCTGTTGTTGATGTTGTTTGCTTGCTCCTGTATCTGTTTTATTTTACATTCTTTGTTTTTGTTAGTATAATCCTTATTGACTGTTCTCACATTAGAATTCTTTTGTTTGGTTGTCTGTTCCCTTGTTTTATTTATTTATTTTTTTCTTTTCTGTGTGTGTGTGTGTGTATGTGTGTGTGTGTGAGTGTATGTTGTGTTGCAGTTGCTGCTGTTTGTTTGCTGCTGTTTTTGCTATTTGCCCTGAGTTTGTTTGTCTGTTTTTTTTTTTGTTTGTTTTTTGTTGTTGTTGTTGGTTTTTAAAAATTTTTGTTTTCTTTTTCTTTCTTCTTTTCTTTTCTCTATTTTTTATTGGGCTGCACTGTGCAGCTTGCGAGTTCTTGGCTCCTCTGCCATGGGTAGAGCCTGGGCCTCCAGGGTTGGAACATAGAGTCCAGCATGCTGGAACACTAGAGAATTCCTGGGCCCAGAGAATATTAATCAGCATGCACATTCCTGAGGGTTTCCTTATCAATGCCAAGACCTGGCCCCACACAACTGCTGGCAGGCTCCAGTGCTAAACATCTCACACCAAACAACCAGCAAGACAGGAACACAGCCTCACCCATCAGTAGACAGGCTGCCTAAAGTCGTACTAAGCTCACAGACACCCCAAAACACACCACCCGACACAGCCCTGCCCATCAGAGGGAAAAGACTGAACTCCACCCAGCAGAGTGCAGGCACCAGGCCCTCCCACCAGGAAGCCTGCACAAGCCCCTGGACCAACCTCACTCAGCAGGAGGCAGTCAAAAGAAACAAGAGGAACTAGACTCTGCAGCCTGTGGAAAGAAGACCGTAAACACAGTAGGGTAGACAAAATGAAACAACAGAGAAATACACTGCAAACAAAGGAGCAAGGTAAAATCCCATGAGACAAAATAAATGAAGAGGAAATAAACAAGCTATCTGAAAAAGAATTCATAGTAATGATAATAAAGATGATCCAAGATCTAGGAAACAGAATGGAGAAAATACATGAAACGTTTAACAAGGACTGAAGAACAATTAGTGATGAACAACACAATAACTGAAATGAAAAATACATGAGAAGGAATCAACAGCAGAACAACTGAGGCAGAAGAATGAATAAGTGAGCTGGAAGATAGAATGGTGGAAATAACTGCTGAGGAACAGAATAAAGAAAAAAGAATGAAAAGAATTGAGGACAGTCTCAGAGATCTCTGGGACAGCATCAAATGCACCAACATTCAAATTATAGGGGTCCCAGAAGAAGAAGAGAAATGGAAAGGGTCTGAGAAAATATTTGAAGGGATTATAGTCAAAAACTTACCTAACATGGGAAAAGAAATAGTCAATCAAGTCCAGGAAGCACAGAGAGTTCCGTACAGGATAAACCCAAGAAGAAACATGCTGAGACACATATTAAGCAAACTAACAAAAATTAAATACAAAGAAAAATATCAAAAGCAGCAAGGGAAAAGGAACAAATAATCTACAAGAGAATCCCCATAAGGTTATCAGCTGATTTTTCAGAAGAAACTTTGCAGGCCAGGAAGGAATGGCAGGACATATTTAAAGTGATGAAAGGAAAAAACCTACAGCCAGGATTACTCTACCCAGTGAGGATCTCATTCAGAATCAAAAGAGAAATCAAAAGCTTCACAGGCAAGCAAAAGCTAAGAGAATTCAGCACCACCAAACCAGCATTAAAACAAAGGGTAAAGGAACTCTCTAGGTGGGAAACACAGGAAAAGAAAAAGACCTACAAGAATAAACCCAACACAATTAATAAAATGGTAACAGGAACATACATATCTATAATTACCTTAAAAGTAAATGGACTAAATGCTCCAACCAACAGACACAGACTATCTGAATGGATGCAAAAACAAGACCTGTATATATGCTGTATACAAGAGACCCACTTCAGACCTAGGGACACATACAGACTGAAAGTGAGGAGATGGAAAAAGATATTCAGTGCAAATGGGAATCAAAAGAAAGCTGGAGTAGCAATATTCATGTCAGAAAAGATAGACATTAAAATAAAGACTATTACAAGAAACAAGGAAGGACACTACATAATGATCAAAGGATCAATCCAAGAAGAAGATATAACAATTGTAAATAACTATGCACCCAACATAGGAGCACCTCAATACATAAGGCAAATGCTAACAGCCATAAAAGGAGAAATCGACAGCAACACAATAATAGTGGGGGACTTTAACACCCCACTTACACCAATGGACAGATCATCTGAGCAAAATTAATAAGGAAACATAAGCTTTAAGTGAAACAATAGACCAAATATTCTTAATTGATATTTATAGGACTTTCCACCCCAAAGTGGTAGAAAACACTTCCTTCTCAAGTGCTCATAGAACATTCTCCAGGATAGATCACATCTTGGATCACAAATCAAGCATCAGTAAATTTAAGAAAATTGAAATCGTATCAAGCATCTTTTCCAAGCACAATGCTATGAGATTAGAAATCAATTACAAGGAAGAAAATTGTAAAAAATACAATCACATGGAGGCTAAACAATACACTACTAAATAACCAAGAGATCACTGAAGAAATCAAAGAGGAAATCAAAAAATACCTAGAAACAAATGGCAATGAAAATATGGCGATCCAAAACCTATGGGTCACAGCAAAAGCAGTTCTAAAAGGGAAGTTTATAGCAAGACAATCCTACCTCAAGAAACAAGAAAAGTCTCAAATAAACTACCTAACCTTACATGTAAAGCAGCTAGAGAAAGAAGAACAAACAATACCCAAAGTTAGTAGAAGGAAAGACATCATAAAGATCAGAGCAGAAATAAATGAAGTAGAAACGAAGAAAAGAATAACAAAGATCAATAAAATTAAAAGCTGGTTCTTTGAGAAGATAAACAAAATTGATAAACCTTTAGGCTGACTCATCAAGAAAAAAAGGGAGGGGATTCAAATCATTAAAATTAGAAATGAAAAAGGAGAAGTTACAACTGACACCATAGAAATACAAACGATCATAAGAGAGCTACAAGCAACTATATGCCAATAAAATGGACCACTTGGATGAAATGCACAAATTCTTAGAAAAGTACAACTTTCCAAGACTGAACCAAGAAGAAATAGAAAATATGAACAGACCAATCAC
The DNA here is from genome assembly GCF_965194805.1 of Balaenoptera borealis. Taxonomy (NCBI): domain Eukaryota; kingdom Metazoa; phylum Chordata; class Mammalia; order Artiodactyla; family Balaenopteridae; genus Balaenoptera; species Balaenoptera borealis. The sequence goes on along the minus strand of NC_138873.1, from coordinate 114,221,706 downwards.
AAGTAATGAAATTAAAACTGTGATTAAAAATCTTCCAACAAACAAAAGTCCAGGACCAGATGGCTTCACAGGTGAATTCTGTCAAACATTTAGAGATAAGCTAACACCTATCTTTCTCAGACTCTTACAAAAAATTGCAGAGGTTGGAACACTCCCAAATTCATTCCATGAGGCTACCATACCCCGATACCAAAACCAGAAAAAGATATCACAGAAAAAGAAAATTACAGACCAATAACACTGATGAAGATAGATGCAAAAATCCTCAAGAAAATACTTGCAAACAGAATCCAACAACACATTAAAACGATCATACACCATGATCAAGTGAGATTTATTACAGAGATGCAAGGATTCATCAATATACACAAATCAATCAATGTGAAACACCATATTAATAAATTAAAGAATAAAAAGCATATGATCATCTCAATAGATGCAGAGAAAGCTTTTGACAAAACTTAACACCCATTTATGATAAAAACTCTCCAGAAAGTGGGCATAGAGGGAACCTACCTCAACATAATAAAGACTATATATGACAAACCCACAACAAGCATTATTCTCAATAGTGAAAAACTGAAAGCATTTCCTCTAAGATCAGGAACAAGACAAGGATGTCCACTCTCGCCACTATTATTCAACATAGTTTTGGAAGTCCTAACCACGGCAATCAGAGAAGAAAAAGAAATAAAAGGAATCCAAATTGGAAAAGAAGTAAAACTGTCATTGTTTGCAGATTACATGATACTATACATAGAAAATCCTAAAGATACCATCAGAAAACTACTAGAGCTAATCAATGAATTTGGTAAGGTTGCAGGATACAGAATTAATGCACAGAAATCTCTTGCATTCCTATACACTAACAACGAAAAATCAGAAAGAGAAATTAATGAAACACTCCCATTTACCACTGCAACAAAAAGAATAAAGTACCTAGGAATAAACCTACCTAAGGGGGCAAAAGACCTGTACTCAGAAAACTATAAGACACTGATGAAAGAAATCAAAGATGACATAAGCAGATGGAGAGACATACCATTTTCTTGGATTGGAAGAATCAGTATTGTGAAAATGACTACACTATCAAAGCAATCTACAGATTCAATGCAATCCCTAACAAATAAGCAATGGCATTTTTCACAGAACTAGAACAAAAATTTTTACAATTTGTATGGAAACACAGAATACCCCGAATAGCCAAAGCAATCTTGAGAAAGAAAAATGGAGTTGGAGGAATCAGGCTCCATGAATTCAGACTATACTCCAAAGCTACAGTAATCAAGACAATATGGTACTGGCACAAAAACAGAAATATAGATCAATGGAACAGTATAGATAGCCCAGAGATAAACCCACGCACCTATAGTCACCTAATCCATGAAAAAGGAGGCAAAAATATACAATGGAGAAATGACAGCCTCTTCAATAAGTGGTGCTGGGAAAACTGGACAGCTACCTGTAAAAGAATGAAATTAGACCACTTGCTAACACCATACACAAAAATAAACTCAAAATGGGTTAAGACCTAAATGTAAGACCAGACACTATTAAACTCTTAGAGGAAAACATAGGCAGAACGCTCTTTGACATAAATCACAGCAAGATCTTTTTTGACCCACCTCCTAGAGTAATGGAAATAAAAACAAAAATAAGCAAATGGGACCTAATGAAACTTAAAAGCTTTTTGCACAGTAAAGGAGACCATAAACAAGATGAAAAGACAACCCTCAGAAAGGAAGAAAATATTTACAAATGAAGCAACTGACAAAGGATTAATCTCCAAAATATACAAGAAGCATATACAGCTCAATATCAAAAAAACAAACAACCCAATCCAAAAATGGGCAGAAGACCTAAATAGACATTTCTCCAAAGAAGACATACAGATGGCCAAGAGGCACATGAAAAGCTGCTCAACATCACTAATTATTAGAGAAATGCAAATGAAAACTACAATGTGGTATCACCTCACACCAGTTAGAATGGGCATCATCAGAAAATCTACAAACAACAAATGCTGGAGAGGGTGTGGAGAAAAGGGAACCTTTCTACACAATTATAATCCAATAAAGATGTTAAAATAAAATATTTGTTAGTTTGAGGAATCAAAGGAAGAGAATCTCATTGCTTTGGGAATAATTTGTTTTCATTTAATTGCTAAGGAGCTGCACAATTTTCATGCTGGCTATCTTTGGTAAGTCTATGCATAATTTCATATGTTACAAATTATTTATTCATGTCTTTGACTCAATTTTCTATTGAGTTCTTCCAGTTTTAATATTCATCGCTTTTTCAGTAGATCAAATATATAAAATCTCTGTTACATTTTTGGTATTTTCCCATTTTGTCACTAGTATTTTTTTTTTAACATCTTTATTGGAGTATAATTGCTTTACAATGTTGTGTTAGTTTCTGCCGTATAACAAAGTGAATCAGTTATATGTATGCATATATCCCCATATCCCCTCCTTCTTACAGAGAATTTTGTTTTTTCAGGACTTCAGAAATATGTTGATTATACCCATCAGCTTATGACATGATGTCATCATCAACCTGTATAAGACAGCTGTTTTTCTTCGTTAAGATATGTTTGATATATGTGTAGTTAGAAAACATACAGTATTTTATTTCATGTGTCTGTTTTTATTTTAAAATTCATTATTTTTCTTAATTTTCTTTCAGATGATTTTGAAATCTACCCACAGCATCCTGTGCAAGTATAGATAATTGCAGTGTAGTATAAATCACATGCAATGATCACTGTAGCAGATGTTGGTGTTCTGCCTATGTCCTCACAAGGTGTTACCTTTTTTGTGTTTACCAGACAGATTTCAGCTGGCCAGCACTTGCAGCTTCACCAGTGGTTTGCCCTTGGGCTACAGGAATTCCTTCTGCTGAAGTTCATTTCAGGCCAGAGTGCCTGGAAATTAACACCCACTGGGCAGCACGGGGTGGATAAATACATAATCTCCCTGACTGTTGGCTGAGATTATTCTGAGGTGTGTATTCTGCACAGTTTTCCTGAACCTATCTGTGGGATTAAGTATCAGTTGCCCACTGTAGTAACTGGCTTTGAAACAATCTCTTATTGGCTGCTTCTGATCTCAGAAAGGCAGCGGTGAGCAGTCTTGAAGCGAGATCTTAGTTTCCTGCCCAGGAATTGAACCCGGGTAGCCTGGATGAAAACCAGGAATCCTAGCCACTAGACCACCAGGGGCTAGAAACTAGAAGCAAAATTCCCCTGGCTTTTACCCCCATTTGAAAGCAAGAATGTTTCAAGGAGGCAAAAACTGTAAAAACAGGTACAAAGTTTATCATCAGAGACACAGCATAATAAGTGGGAGAGCACACAGAGAAGCAGTTTGTTTATTTAAAACAGAAGCAAGGCAGAAGTACATACCGGGAGAGGTGTGCAGGAGTGCTGAATGAGGGGAACAGGGAAGAGGTGATTTAAATCACTTATATAGAACAGTCCTTCTAGGTCTTTCTTTACATTTGGCCAATGATCTCACTTCTTTTTCCACATCTGACCTGTCTTAGGGCCCTCCTCAACATGCATGTGCATCATTTTGCTAAGATGAATTCCACCGCAGAAGCCTGTGGGTGCATGTCCACACTTATTATGGGGCGGTGTCCCCTCCCTTCTTGACCCCCGAGGAACCTTCCCGCGCATGTGCAGACAGGGAAGTGTCCCTTGACCTCAGGAGTGGTCATCTTATCTCTTTACTTCAGCAGAGCTCAGCTTCTGCCACCAGCTTTGTCCTTGGAGTGTCTGGGTGAGAACAAAGCTTCAATTTTCCTCCACTTGACAAACACCAGCTGTCCAGCCCAGGGACCAATCTATCTCCTAGCTCACTTCCTTTTCCTTATTTTACCTCTCCACTTCCCTTCTGGTTTCCTCAGTTCTTGTCGCCAGGTCTGCTTCTGGAGAGAACCCTAGTAGGGCAGCCAATCTTTTTTTAATCTAGTGGATAGATTGTTTCCAACATCTTGCTACCACAAACAAACCCACACAAAAAACATTGTGTGAGCATAATTTTACATCTCCTCATGAACCTATGTAGGATTTCTTTAGGCTATATTACCCAGGAGTGGATTATCCAAACATCAAGTATATTACCCAGGGCCATGGAGTAAGTAAATATGTAATTTCACTCTCTACTTTCAGCTGCTTTGAGAATTTGCTGCCCAGAGACAGTCCCACCACTACAGTACATCTTCTCTGTTTCTCCCACATCTTCACCGGCATTTTATATCATGTGACTTTCCAGTTTTTTTCACATTGCTTGGTATTAAGCAGTGTTTCATTATTTGATTTGTGTATCTCTACTTACTAGTGAAGTGAAGCATTTTTCTTTCCTATTCTTCTTAGCTGAAGGGAGGGCATCTATTCTATGAATTCTCTATTTTTATCCTTAGGCTGATTTTTCCACTGAGCTTCATAATTTTCTTGCTGGTTTACAGAAACTCCTATAAAATCTAGATGCAGATTCTTTCTTATTTTTTTGACATTGCAAATATCTTTTTCTCATGTCACACCTTTGTTCATGTTGTGTGTAGTGTTATTCATGGAAGAGACAACTTGAAATTGATTCAGTAAAATCCACCAAATGTAAGATAGGTACCATTATATCTTACGCTTTGGGGTTCTTAAGAAATCCTCCCCTACCCAAAGGTCACAAAGATATTTTAGTACATTTTGTTTTTCTAATACTATTACTTTCATATTTAGAACGTTAATACATTTAAAGATTATTTTTCCATATATTGTGTGACATAGAAATTCAATTTTATCTTTCTTTGGATCAGAGCTAATTTTCTTTACACCATCAGTTACACAGTCAATTTTTTTCTGTACTGATTTGTGATGCCATTCTATACTTTTCTGATTTTTCTATTTTGTTATGCAGGTCGATTTGTCAGCACGTTTGTTAATACAACACAGTTTTAATCATTTTTGCTTTATAATGTCTAGAAGGGCAAGTATCTTTTTCCAGCCCTTAGCTCCTCATTTTCAAAATTGTTGTAGATCTTCAGAGGTCTTTATTTTCCCATACATATTTTGGATCATTTTGTCCAGTTTTCAGGAAAAAAAGAAAAAAAACAACACTTCTTCTAATCAATTGAATTGAATTGCACTGAATTTTTAGATTAATTAGCACAGAATTTACTCCATAGCAGTTGTGCTTATGTTATCTTTTCCTATCCTGATAGCAGATGTATTTTCACATATATTTTTATAATTCTTAATGAGTCTATTTTTACACATTTATATCAAACAATTTGAAATTTATTTTGGTAAGTTATGGGAGAAAATATTTAATCACATTTTTGTAGTAAGTTAATTACTATTTGTCTAGTTGCTTCTTTACTGATTTGTGATATAAATTTATTCAATTTTAATTTATTGCAGTACAAGGATTATTTTTTCCTCCTATCTATTCTGTTGCAATGACCTGTTCACTGCATCTTGTAAGCATAACATATTAATTACACTTAGACCTTGGGAAGGCATGACCTCACTGATTATTTTTGTTCCTAAACATTTTGGGAGGCTCTTCTTGTTCATTTATTCTTTTATACAAGCAAGTGAAATAACCTGTAAATTTTAATTTAAAATTCCCATTAGAATTTTGTTCATAATTGTATTAAACTTCAAATTAATTTGTGAAGTTACATATTAATTCTATATTTTAAAATGTATTTTCACTAATCAAAATCTTATTCTGTGTCACTTATATGTGCTTCATAAGTGTCTGCCTTAGAAATGATCTAAGTGGTCTTCAATCCCTTTTATGATGGCAGGGGTTGATTAGAATGGGGGATTATTTGAAGGTAATGTGTCAACTTAAATATATTGCATAAGAATATCTTTGAATGTTAGCAGCATTGACTCAGGGCTATGTCACCCCTAAGATCAACTGTGATGTATTAATAGGAAATACCACTTTATCCAAAATCAACATGTAAATGGTCCACATATTAAGTAGGAAAGGGATTTTGTATAAAGAAGGTGCTCAATGATTGCATAATTGAATGATTGAATGCAGCAACTCTAACTTTAAGCTCCCATTTTTCTAACTTTTATAGACTAAGAAAATTTAGTTAATGATGTAACAGGATGGACCTATCACAATTTAAAAGTATCCATCCAGAGGTCCTGCCATATCAATGCAAATAGTCATCATTCTGGTTGAACTAATTAAAGCTTTGTAAACCGTACATTGTTTGCATTTACTTTTGATCTAGCAACAGCTTCAGAAATTTTGCACACTGCAAATATTCTCTACACACGACTTCACTAATCATTACTGAGCTGGGAAAGAAGCCAAACACTTGATACCAATGTTGCTTTTTGTTGAAAATCTTCATGTGCAATGTGTGCCCCTTTATTTTTCCTGCTATGTGTTATTTAATAATTTTAATTGCATTGTAGGAGAGGTCTGTATAGATTGAGTGAGAAAAATAAGATTAAGGAGATCCCTGAGTATCACCTCTCCAGGCAGCTCATTAATCCACCGAGGGAGCTCGTGTTACAGTGGTGATGTCAATCATAAACTGTACAAAACCTAACTGAAAGTTTGGAGCAGCAACAAAGTTACCAGATGAACCATTTATATGCCTATCTCCTGACAGCAGTACCCATTTTCAGTATTGGGAGAGCAATTTTCCTTTTCATTTCCAACTACTGCAGTCCTAGACGATTCAACACTGAGTGTGGACACTGGCTATAGTAGAGAAATTGTTGTAATACACATCAAATAATTTAAGTTCAAAGGATTTAAAACACAGCGCTACAGACATCTGTTTCTTTTTTACTACCAGTAGACCTATAAGTGCTTGAAGTGGATTAAATTCCAAACCTGCTAAATTCCAAACCACACTCCTTTCTAATGCTGAGTTCATGGAGTCTCGCTTTGTCTTCTCCTCGAATACAGATACAGGGCTCACCTTCTTGCTTATAATCGGACTTCAAATATCTTGCCCATATCTCATCCATCCCTTACCACTCTTTTTGTCTCCATCAGCTACCATGTTCTCCCATATAAAAAAAATAAATGATAGTGCATCATTTCTATGTTCAAAAAATCAAAAGGTGCTATATGATCTCACTCTGGCTTGCTTTCTGAAGTCATCTGCTATCACTTCCCTTTTGGTTCAGTTCATTCCAACCATATAGTATATTTGTTGTTCTTTGGACTTGCCAAGCTTACTCCTCAGGTGCTTTGCCTCTACTAATCCCTCTGTCTATCTGTAATCTCCCCAGGTTTTCACCTATTTGCTTTTTCACTTAATAGAAGTTTTTTGTTTTTTTTTTAGGTTCAATGTCTCCTAGAATCTTTTCTTAAACACTCTATTCAAAACTTCTCCCATCATTTTCTTGATCTGCCCTGTTTTTTATCTTTGTCTTCATTGGCTTTCTTCTACATTAAAATTTTGGCAACATGAAACAAGGGTTATTTCATATTGTCTCACTGTATCCTCCTTTCTATCACTCATATATATTTGTTCATGAACATCAAATATATGTGAGAACCAAACCCATATTGGGTGCGATTTATCTGATTCTGGGTGGGGAAGACTTAGACAATATCACTCCTAGGTTTATTCAGTCATGGAGACATTTTACTTACTTGTTAAACAGTCAACAAATATTAATTGAGCACTGAGTATAGCTTGGACCCTGTTCTAGGCACTGGCGGTACAGTGGTGAGCAAACCAGATGTGTTTCCTGATGTTCAGAACTTACATCCTGGTGATGTTGTTCATATTGAAATTATGGCAAGTTTTTACTCATTAGGAAAATCTATGTTCATCTGGGGTCCTAATAAGAAGAAATCCTTTGTTTACAATCAGAAGAGATCCCTGAGAAGCTTGTTCTGAAAACTTCAGTTCACCTTTGTCTCCTTTGTCTGCACATTCTAGTGAAATATTTCTCTAATATTTGTTGGCTTCTGTTATACAAACAGAAACACACTGTGAAATATGAACATCAGTTTTAAATACTTATTAATTTGTGAGAGCTAGAGACAGCAGCACAAAAGACACTGGCAGTAGCTTATTATACATATATATTATTATACATATATATACATATATACATTATTATACATATATATAAGATATAGAGAGAGAGAGAGAAAGAGAGAGTTTTAGGATCACTTGATCTCTGTCAACAGCAACTTTCCAAAATTCTTCACTCACTCTTCACTTTTCACTCACAAAACCATCAGTCACTTTTATTAGTATCACTACCGGTTGCCTTAAAGGTAATGAAATATCACCTGAAGAACTATGGTAATGACCAGGCTATTATTGAGGTTTTAAACTATTTATACCCACCAAGTCCACCTAAATCCTATGGATTTGGTTGTATGTTGTAGTTTGCACTGTAGTCAAAAAGTCTTTGTATTTGTGGAATTAAAATATTTTCCCCAGGAAAAAAAATAAAGAAGAAATCTTGCCACTTAAAAGAGTAGACTTTCCTACTACAATAGTCTCTGAAGAATACAGAGATGGAAACAGAAGCCCATTAGTGTGTGCAGAGACCAGCAGACTCAGGGCCCAGAAAAAACTGATAAAAGCTAATCCTGGAGAAATAAGAGATTTGAAGCAGGTATTCAACAGCATATGTTTGTAAGGGAATAAAAACTTCCTTACAAATACTCTTGAAAAAGATTGTTTTTAAGTAAAGTTTAAGGAGTTACAGGTACATAGATTAATAATTTTATACAAAAAGTAAAAATGTTATAAAGGGTGTTAAAAAGGAGGAAAAATGGGCTGTAAGTCAACTCACTGAATGTTTTCTTCCCATTAAAAAAAATTCACACCCAAATCAATTTCTTAATTCTAAGGCTAATAATCAGAGACACATGAATCAATGGAAAATGTTATCAGTATCAACACCTTGTTGCTTTACTACTGTATTTCTCTTAGATATTCACTAAGTGAGAAATATCCATATCTCTAAATATTTTGCTTTCTGATTCTCCCATAGTATGAGATTCAGTACTGTTGAACATAACTGGTTTAACTTTTAGCCCCAGAGCGCATTTCTGTTCATAGTAGATTGTATGTATCAAGTCCCTTTTCTGATTGAAAATCTACAGTTACCACACGGGGGGCTGATATGCTACCGTCCTTTGCCACAAATCCTACCCATGAAAGCTCTCAAGAGCTCAACAAGGAGGCTTGCCAGGACTCTTTACTAACTAATTAATAGCGCTAATTAATCCCTCAGCTCTGCCCTCAGCGTGATGTCTTTATAACTATGTTAAATGATGTATCTTTTTCTTACTCATGGATTTTAAGCACGTGTTTGAATTCCCAGTAAGATTCCAAACATAGAGCATGTCACATTCTTATCTGGCCCCCTTTGCTTTTTCATATGTTCCTGTAACTGAGCAGAACCCCATGAGGCCTTCTCAGGATACACCTCCACCCATGTCCACATGCCTTTTGTCTGTAGAAAAACTTTAGCCAGAGAATAAATTTAATCAGAGAAGTGAGAAAAAGCAGAAAGAAAGGAAAACAGTCAAGCAAGACAAAATAATAATACTTTAGCCATTAAACAAAGTCAAGGACATTTAGTTCTTCCTCAAGCACTCTAGGTAATATTCTGAGTCATGTTCTTTGAGCTGTTTTGCAGATACTGAAACCCTCACCAGGTGGAAGAAGTTAACTGCATGCTGCCCACAAGCACAGAGACCCCAGACTTGTTGGAACCAGAAGGTTGGTGATAATGACTCCCCATTACCTCACCACCAACCAATCAGAAGAATGTCCACAAGCTGATCATGCCCTGCTCCTTGAACACTATAAAGACTCCTCACTACCCCCTCCAGGGCAGGACACAGTTTTGAGGACATTAGCCCATTTTGGGCCCCTTTGCCTGGCAAAGAAATAAAGCTACTCGTTTCTACTCCACCCAAAACTCTGTCTCTGCGTTTCAATTTGGCACTGGTGAACAGAAGCCAAGTTTCAGCAACAGTCCTAATATATATGTAAGTGGTGCTCAAGAACATCTTTAAAAATCTACTAAATTGATGAAGAAGTAATTCTTTGTCATTAGGAGGCTGAAATATTTGCTTGGAATCTAAAGGGAGATACTCATAAAATATTACAGTGGTTCAGAGGAGGAAATTGTTTTTAGAAAACCATTTATGACTTCATTTTCCATTTACTTACTATACCCCAATTTCAGATAAATATTTCATGTAAATACTCCTGTGTGTACTTGCTGGAAAACTGATAATATAATAAGCCCTCAATAAATGTTTGTTGGCTATTTTGGCTATCCTTTTTCTCCTTTGATATTTATAACTGTTTACATTTATAAAGAGTTTAAGTAAGAAAGTCTTTTGGAAGCTATAATTAGAAGTGTATGAAGAAATTCATTGTTGACAAAAGTAGTTAAATCATGGAGATTAGAGGATATTTTTAGGAAGTTTTCTTTTTCCCTTAGACGAGCTCATTGTTATTTCTGGCTTCAAACATTTGGATCACTAGAAGGACTTCTGGAATCCAGAATATGAAGACCCTGAAATATGTTTTTGTCTGCTTGAAGACAACAAAGTGTTCATGGGAAACTCAGTGGAGAGATTTGTCAACCTAAATATCCCATATTACCATCAGAAATATGGGATCTGCAGTTTTTGAATTATAATGGAGGATTGTTTTAAATTTTGAGGGTTGGTATGATTTCTTTCCATAAAGATAGCTAGTTTAACATTGTCAAACCTTTTTATAATCGTTGATTTGTTACACTGTTCTCTTTAGAGTATGTCAATGATTTTTTTTTCATAGCATGAGAAAATTTGTCATAGAGACATTTAATAAAACAGCTAAAGAAGCCATAATATTTTCTAACTTCTTCCTCCACGATTATTTCTTGGAATTTCATTCAGTAATTAACGTTCTAATCCAGGGCACTTCTCTCTGAGGTAATCACGTTAGAGGATAGGACTTAGGGGAGTATGGCTTGATCAAAAATTGTTCTCTTAGCCTGGGCAGAAAACAACATTTCTTTGCAAGCTATTGAACCATTTAGGTTTGGCATTCCAACAATCATTTGGTCTGCCTTTAGACATATGACCATGTCTATCACGAGCTTTGCTTCTTGCTTCCAAAGAAGGAGGAATTTCCCTGAAAACAACAGCTGTGTTAGGTGAGAGAGATCAAAACAGAGAGAGTAAAAATAAGACACAACGATGCAACCTCATTTGTGTGACCTAGGGTGTGAAAAGCATTGGAAGTAAAATTGAATTTGATTGAGCAGAAGATCATGAAATCCGTGAGTTTCCAGTTGAGAAGGGATTTGTTCTGCCCTTTCATTTATAACTACAATTATAGAAGCATTGTCACAAACAAAAGGAAATTATCTTCAGTAATCAGAAAGTATAACTGGCTGGCCAGAGTTCAGGAAGTTCAGAGGCAGTTACAATAGGATACTGCTCGGACAATGGTGACAGACCCATACTCACTAATTGAAAAGGACAAAAGTTGCATAAACTATTCTAGTGGTTTAAAAACAAAACAAAAGTTAAGCTACTTCTGATATTAGGAGGACTTCAAAACAAAATAAACAAAGCAATTAAACAGATATTACCATCTAAGGATCAAATAATTCTGAACAATATTCAGGAACATATGTTGAAAGTTTTGAAGTAAAGATGGTAGAGAAAATCCTCAAATAAGTAATGGGATGAGACATGACATCTGGTATAGTGACGTAAACTGAACCTCTGAGATTTCGTCACATACAAGGTGCCAAATGACTCCATTGACCCAGTCTGTGTGCTCTCTCAGAAGAACATATGTTGTGAAGTTCTGCATGGTGATTATTAAAATGCCTCTACTTTTAAGACAAAGGCCACACCAGCCTTTCCTAAGCTAAGCTTGGGGTTATTCTCTAATCTGCCCACTTCGTACTGGCACACTTAAAAGACTCTAAAGGAGAACCTACAGGGAAAGGCATTCAAATTCAAAGCAACGAGGAGTTGACACAGCTATGACTACTTTTTCTCTCTGCACACTACCCTGAAACTCACATATCCCTCTGCAGATTGAAGATTTGATTTGTTTCTCCACCAGAGACCTTAGATGAGGTGAATATCCCAGAAGAATAATTCACCCAATAGAATAAGAAAGGTGTAAGCTATATGGTGCTTGTCCCCAGTCCAGGTTGAAAGAGGGGACAAAAAAAAGTTAGTGCAAAATGTTTGTTCTTAGAAAGTACTGTCCTTCTGACAATGTATCATATTTATGGTCATATTTAATGTTAGTTGTATTTTCTTTAATTAATTAATAAACTAAAATTTGGCTGTTTCATTGATCTTTATATATATTTTAATTTATGGTTAAACATCACTGAGTGTTGGAACTTCCCTAATTAATGTAACTCAACAATGAAGTTGACCAAGTAAGCTGAAAACTCTGTTGCAAAATGACCAAGGAAGTCCGAGCAGCCTAGCCCATGTAAGAGAGGACACAACAGAATAGGCTGCAAGAAAGAATTTAAGACTAACAGGTAAAATGAAACAGTTCCATAGTATAAACTAAATTTACATTTGTTTAAGGACCTGAGATATCCCTTAGTCTCACCCTCTCAATTAGCAGAGGAGAGGTTCAGGACATTACAGGCTCCCCAAGCTGGGGAGTTAGCTCTGGGAAAACTGAGAACCAGAAGCTTGATCTGCTCCTAAAGTGTATTCATTCTCCTCCAGCAAGTTGCTTCATTCAGACAACATGTTGTTAAGCTTGCTCATTTGTAGTAGGAAAGCTGAGGCATAGAAAATTTGTGAAACAAGTTCTAAAGAAAGAAAGTTTGAATGTTTCCACTGAGGAAAATAAGATGAGCATTATGAGAAATGAAAAATCCTCATCTTAAATGAAAAGAGAAATCCAGGGGCAATGGTGAAAGAAGAACATGAGAAAGAAAAGCATCAGAAGATCATTCTGGAAGAGTAGACGGGACTGATAAATTGAGCCTCGATTCTGAACAAAACCATCAAGTCCAAGTGAGGCCCCTCTTGACCGTTCCTCAACCCAAATCTACACCCCACCCTGCCAGCCAATATCTGAAACCTTTTGGAAGCAGGTGGCTTAGGTAAAAAGGAGAGAACTTTGTGTCACAAAGGCTCCCAAAGACCAAGGAACACCCTATGAAAGAGATAGCCATGAGAGATGAATTTTGTTAACCAGGTGGACAGAAAGCAGGAGACATTATAGGCAAAAGACTGAGGGTGATGTGAATATCAATTGAAAGAATATTCAGTAACCTATAAGCAGCAGGTTAATAATAACCAGTGAACAGGACTGTAGAATGGCAGAGAGTATCTCTGATAACTTGCAAAGAAACCCCTTCACTCCTAGGGGTTCTTAAAGGAAGGAGCTAAAGACTCACAAACTGCTGAAAGGAGAAGAGCTAGAAAAAATCTCATAACAAAGGTAAGCAAGCCCACAGTCTTATGGGAATAACAGGGAAAGGGTATTTCCTTGGGAAAGTATGGGCTTCTTACTAGGCAGAGGGCTAGGATTCCAAGCAAAACTACTTGGGATGTTTGTTTAAGTGTGATGCTTTTATATCCATAGGCCACCAAATGTTTATTTGGTTTTACTTACATGCGAAGATTGGCAATGGAGAAAAGACACAATAAAAAATAAGAAAAAATAAAATAAGAATGAAAGTACCAGTCTGAGGCCATTTGGCATAGACAAGCAACTCCATAGAACTGATTAATTCTCTTAGTCTGACACAAAGATTAGATTCCCATTCCAGCAATTCTTTAGGATATAACATGGTTTGAATGACTCTTCACTTTATCTGTAGAGCTCTGGCTTTTCCAATGCTATTTCCTTATTTTTGTGATTAACCAAAGAGAAAGTTAGTTGTTAATAGCCTTTAACACATCTTGATCTCCTTTTTACAGGAAAAGCTCAAACCATTTGGAAGTGCGGTAGTAGCTAGAGAGCAGTCATCAGAGAGAGGTAAGAATAGTAGCAATCCGAGTCAAGAAAAAAAATAGCAAAAACTATGAGGCTTAACTTACATTGCACTGCCCTGATTTAGAGTTGACAAATAAACCTCCTTCCTCTCTCTAACTTCTTTCCATAACATAACTAGCTAGGGATTAGTATTTATACCAGATAGGAATTGGGAGTGTGTGGGAAGTAGAGTCCTTGCCACAGACTGACCTAACTCCGCTTTCCAATGCAGATTACTGCAGAAGAGACTGCATGTGGACATGAAGCTGGCCCAGTTTAAAATAAAATGTTTCACATTTCCTCACTGGCTAACTTTATTTCTGTATGTCTCATTTGAGGGAGACACCCCACTGTAAGAGATAGTGATTGACAACACAGAATTTGGTAATTCCTTGGTTCCAAATGATAATACTATTTGTTATGGGCTGAACTGTGTCCCCTCAAAAAAAACAAAAGATGCATTAAAGTCCTAACCCCAGGTTAGGACTGTCCTGGAATGTAATTGTATTTAGAAATAGGGTCCTTGCAGATGCAATTAATTAAGATAAGGTCAAACTTGCAATAGGGTGGGCCTTTGATTCAATATGACTGATGTCCTTATAAGAAGAGGACATTTGGGGCACAGAGAAGACAGTCAAATGATGAAGGAGGTCGAGATTACAGTGATGTATCTACAAAGGATGAAATTCCAAGGATTGCACCAGAAGCTGAGAAGGGGCAAAGAAGGATTCTCCCCTAGAGCCATCAAAGAGAGCATGACCCTTTCAACAACTTGATATTAGAATTGCAGCCTCCAGAACTGAAAGAAAATTAATTTCTGTGGTTTTAAAGCCAGGAAATTTTTGGTTCTTTGTTTCTAAGGCACTAGGAAACCAATATGCCGTGAATACTAAAAGCAACTGTGTGTCATTACCAAATCCAAGCTCCTACTGCTTGCTGCACGACAGACCAATATATTGAGAGATGAATTGTTGGGTCAAGGAATAGCAACTTTATTTGGAAAGTCAGCAGACCGAGAAGATGGTGGGCTAGTGGTCAAAGAACCATCTTATCCAAGTTAGAATTCAGGCTTCTTTTATACTAAAAGGGGGGGAGATGTGGTTGGTTGCTGCAAGCTTCTTGGTGCTGGAATCCTCTGTTCTGGCAGGTCCACCTAGGTCAGGCCGCCATGTTCCTGTGAACCTCCAACAAGACGAATGTTCTTCTCTGTTCTGCAATTTCTTATCTCCATATGAGTGAAAAAGTGTTATAACCTTAAAGTTCAGAGCCTTCAGAATGAGCTATCCTATATATCTCAGATTATAGGCAACATTCTTAACTTGTGGCAAAAGCAATAGGATACAAATGTTGAAGAAACAGATCTAAATTGGAATCATATTTATTCTTCCCTATTATATGTCCCTTCGTTGTTAACACTTTCTTTATGGAATATCCCCCAAATTAGGAGTTAATCATATTTTTAAGCCAGTAGTCATAAAAATACAACCTTCAGGCCAAATTTCACCCTGTCTCTGCTTTTGTAAATAAACTTTTATTGGAATAGCTACATTCATTTGTTTATGAATGGTTTGTGGGTACTTTTATACTGCAACAGCAGAGTTGAGTAGATGCAATAGAATTGTAGGCCTCACAAAGCTGAAAATATTGTACTTCATGCTATTTGAAAGATAAATAACTCCCTGAATCTTGTTTAAGCCACTGTTAATTGCAATTTCTATGACACGTAGCCCCAGCACCACCACCACCACCATATTCTTAAAATTGGAAATGAAAAGACTCAGAATTGATGGTGAACATCACTCAGACCAACTCCTTTGAAAAGAGAATGACTAGCAAATGTACTTCAGCAAGAAAAAAAAATGTATTCAAGTGATACAAAAAGCAATGATAGGAAATAATAAACATGTATTATTAAATATAAATAACATTTTGTTTAAATAAATGAGGGTGAAGGTAGAGTATGATATTTGGAAGTAAGTAATGGGAGACAGTGGAAATAGATACTATTACTCTAACCTTTAATATAAAATATATAAGTTCAAGGTAACCACTAGAAGAATCAAAATAAAAGGTATGACTTTTAAACATTTAAAAAATTTTATTGCATGTGTCTGCATAACAATTAATGCTATTTTGAACATATACAAAAAGAGTTGGATAAAAAGGTAAAACATATGCCCCAAATATCCTAATATCTAAATTATGTGTTGATTTAATTTTCTTAACCATTTATACATTCAGTCTATATACCACCTATTATAAACATACTCTCATAAGAGAAAATAATATAGTTTTCACATATAAAAAATGTAGAAGTTTTTGCTTGTTTTTTTCCAAATGAAAGATTGTCAGCCATTTGGGAAGATACACTAGTGCTTTTTAGCTCCAAATTGCCCTTTGGGTCACAAAGTAATCAATTCATAATCAAATTTAAAGGTTGAATTGATCTTAAATTAAGTCAAATTGGGACAAATCTAAGCAATTAGAACATTACAGAAAAATCATATGGAATATTTCAAGTTTGGGCTCAGAGACATCACTGATAAGTGATATTATTCTAAAATCATTGTGCTTTTACTAATTAACTTAGATAATTTAAAAATAATATGTTTTATCCATATATTATTTGCTTACTACTTGATACACTTCATATGGGAAAGACACTTTCTTTTTATTTACTCAGTTTTCAAGAGAATGGATTGCTTCCTTGCCATCCTCAGAAGGGTTTTTTTTTTCTTTTATTAAAAACTCATTAATATTTAGTAACTTGCAACCCATTACAATTTCATATATATGTGAAAATCTCAAATTTGTCTATCTTTGGCCACTGGGACCTCTTCAAATTGACTTGAGACTCTAGTTGTTTTTAATGGCTATTTTGCCATCTGGTATAGATCTTCTATGCTCATATTTTACAATTTCTGCTACAAACCTGGGTCAGCCAGTTATCTAAAATTCCCTGATATTTAATAATATTTAATAGGAAATGGTGTTTCGAGAAATCAAAAAGAGAGGACACTGATTTTCTTTTTAATGTAACTGATTTATTGCAGAGTTTCAACTTCTTGGTTTAAACCATGAGATGGTATTATTTTCCCTAATAATTACTACTAATTGTGCTCTATTTTTCCCAAAATGTTGTTATAAAATTTTCAAACATACAAAAAATTGAAAAAAAAAATTTGCTGTGAAACCCATAAACCCATCATCTAGATGTTACCATCATTATTTTGGTATTTTTGTTTCATTGCATATGAATTTATCCAGTAACACTACCTACCCCCAAACCCTTCACATTTATTTATTTTTTAACTCCACATATATTTATTTAGCTTTATTGACTTATAATTTACATAGCATAAAATTCTTACACTGTAGGTGGAATTTGAGAAATTTTAGAACATTTATACAATTGTTCAACCATCACTGCAATCTGCTTTATACTTCTGTCACCCTAGAAAATTTCCTTGTTCATACATAAATTCTAAATAAAATAAATAACTGTTGAATAAACAGCACCTAAGACAACAATCCTTATCTAAGCATCTTGTTAGTTGCTTCCAGTCTGGAGTGGGCTGAGAATCTGTAAAACAAATCATATTCTAGTTATGTCTAATGATAGAGATGCTCAGATTCTTGGTGACTACAGTATATGAAATTCAGTGCAGATATTAACATCCAGTTAATAGTCTTAAAGAAAGATTTTTTTTTGTTCGTATTCTGGTTCTCAGCTGTATTCTTGGTGAAGCACTGAAGAAGAAATTTCTTGTAAGATGAGATGTCACATATTTGTTTCATGAATTCGCATCATGTTATTCTCCAAGCCTCCAAATACTGCGTTGAACATATAATCATTTCTAAATTAATTTTGATAATGAATTATCATTATTTTTTAAATTTAACATCTTTATTGGAGTATAATTGCTTTACAATGGTGTGTTAGTTTCTGCTTTATAACAAAGTGAATCAGCTATACATATACATATATCCCCATATCTCTCACAGGTGTAATTTTAGTACTTTTTAAATTGAAAGGAATATAAGAAATATGTTTTTCATTACTTATAGATTCTCCATCAAGCCAGTAAGGTAAGCACAATGGCTTCAATAAAGAATCACTTCATTGATAATATGAATATTGACTTTAGGTTATACATAAATATTTTATGTATTATAGGATATCTTATTTGCACATTTTCTGTTCACCTTAGCATGATCTAAATCTTTTGATATATTGCACACACTGTACTTAATTTAATATTATAAATAAATTTTTGTAAAACAATTCCTATTGACTATGTCAAAGGGCAGGTTTGAAGATAAATTTGGACTACAAAGAATGTTTCCAGTGCCCTGCAAGCTCCTTGGAGTTCACATAGGAAATGCCCCTCAGGCCTGTGGTTCTGTTCATTAACTCCGAATTATTCATTGCTGTTTGTGAGGTCATAACCAGTGGACAGATGAACTTGAATAAGAAATGCTGGAGACAGAGTTTGCAAAAGGCTCTTACAGTTTTTAAATTATGAAAGGCAGGAAGTGATTCTAAATATCAAAAAAAAGTTTGTTTAATTTGTCCCAGATTGTAGTACTCAAATCCTTTATCATGTCCACTTAAAAATTATACAATTTTTATATGTAATGGAAAAGTAAAACCACAGTTATTTTTCTTAGATATAAATCCCTCTTCGACTCTAGAGTACTTATAGATAAGGTTACTTTTAAGGCCAATTTTATTAGATTTTTTATTAATGTGCTGGTGAGAGGAAAATCAAACTCTTTCCAGTGTAACATGACCTAGGAATATATTTTACCCGTGTCATAAATATAGGACAATAATTGATGTCATCTTGAACTTCATGTGTCGTAATACAAACACACTTCTTGATTTTTTTCTCTCAGCCTTTATACTTATGGTGATACTTTGGCCTTCATTTTAACTCCTAATCTTTCTGGTCAGGAACAGAATGGTAAAAAATCTGCTACCAAAGCAGTGTCACAGCATCCCTTGTGTAATTTTTCTATTTTGGTTCTAGGGCAATGACTTAAAAGTAAAATAACTGGCTGAAAAATGGGTAAATAGGTAGCAATTCCTCACTAAAATGTTTCATTTTAACAACGATGATGACAGAAGAAAGTGGAGATTGTTAACTGGTTTCTGACAATATACATATTTCGTTGTAATCATGGTCTTCAGATTCCAATGACGTTGAGTTTTAGGTTAGTATGAACTTTATACCATCTGGGTTTGAAACACTGCAGTAAAAACAAGGTCATGTTGTCATAAATTCTGTACACATTTTATTTTTTTCTGACTAGCAGTCAATTATCTTCCAAATGGAAAAAAATTACCTAATGATTTCTACAGAAGAAAACTGTGGATAGTGTCAAAATATTTTTTGGCAGTTCTGTAACCAGGATGAACATTTCAATAATAAATGTCTCATGGTTAAGTTGGGTAAAGCACTGACCAAGGGTAAAGCATTTGTAATAAGTGATGATGTCATATGTTTGTGACAGTAAATGAATATAACTAATTGATTAAGCATTTGAAATTTCATGTTTCCATTTTGGAAATACCTACGCTTCAAAAGCATTTTATAAGGTAGGAGTCCAAGAAGTAGCAGATTTAGTCAATAAAATTTTAAACATATATTTTCAGTGCACTTTATACTTTAACGATGTGACCACAAGCATAATAAATTATGTAAACAAAAATACTGAATCACTTTTTAGAAGAAAATTATTTTCCACAACAAGAAATTTGAAGATTGAATGACATAATGATCATCGTTAGACCAGTATATTATAACTTATTTAAAAATTACTCTGAAAAATGAAGTAGCAACATTTAAAACCTCCTGGGCTGTCATAAAGTTTGAATACATGTTAGAGACTTCAACTTTCCATTCATACCTAGAAATTTATCAAGTGTATCAAGTGTCTATTGTGTGTCAGGAATTGTTCTCAGCCCTGAGCAACAAGACCAGATCTTTGATGTGAAATTTTCTTTGGCTATATCATTTCAAATAGTTTCCTTTTACCATCAGACATTTCAGGTTTTGTCATTTATTTATGATAGTTTTCTTTGTTTCTATTATTCCAAAGATTTGGTCTTACTTCTATTTGCTTCTCAAAAGGATTTAGATTCTTTTATAATTACACTCTTCAGAAACATGAACTATGTCTAATATCTAGGTTTTGGATGGTGTTTATATTCTCTCATCTTTTCATCTTTGATTTTCTTGTCTTACATTTCAAAAATGTTTCTTGGTAGTCTTATGTAAAATACAAATTTTATTTTTCTCCCTTATAATCATATTATGAAATATGAACAATTAACTAAAATGTTTCTTCTTTCAAGAATATTTTGAAATTTCCTAGCGCTAAACAAGTTTTTAAGCTTTTAATAGCCAAACATTACAAGTTTATATTTTTCTAAAAATGGCTTAATCATTGATTAATAAATTTCCCTTAACAAACAGGAAAATTTGTAGAACATTTGCAAACTACTTTTCCCAAGTAAAAGAATACTTTGATATTTTGCATGAATTTATTTACTTGTACAGGCAAAACCTAATAGGCACTAAGCAAAATGTTAATTAAATCAAATTTAGACATTTCTGGCACAGAATCTCTTTCAATGAATGAATGGCATATTACCTAAGGGTATTAAATGACACATTGCATTTGGTTATTAATGTGCATAATTATCAGTTTTCAGAACTTATCTTTAGGTTGAAACATTAACATTTTACTTATATAACTCTTACCTTGAAGTGTGAATAGTGTACATCAGGGAGATTAACTGATATGTAACATTTTGTTGTGTTTTGTTCTGTTCAAAGCCATCTTGTACCAGAATAGCATTTAATACCTCTCCTCTCTTTTCTAGGCACAACCTCGATGCATGTCTGTTTAAATAAATCAGATTTATATTTCTATTGTCTCATTTTACTGGGGGTGGGAGATTGGCAGTTACATGACCATAAGCTAGTCAATTGTACCTATAATATTTCCATCTACAATAGTTTCCTTATATATTCTTATACTCCATTTATTTAAATAGTATCCACTACCTATTCCTGAATAAATTCCAATATGAAAATTCGTTAGGAAAAGTTGAATTCCTAATCTCTGCCATGACATAGGCACTTGTTTCCTCAGCCCCTGGGATGCTGTGATTCTCCAGGGCTCTCTGTTGCCCTCTCCCCATCACTAAAGTTTTAATGAAAACTTTGCAGGTCCCTTCTAATAGCTATGAAGGAAAATAGCCACACTTACTGCAGCTTTCAGGAAATCTTTGTCAACCAGGTCATATAATGGACCTTTGTCAGACTTCTTGAAGCTGGGCTCTCCAGCAGGAGTTCATGTGATTGACAATACCTATCCCCTCATTCAAATGTTGACCAAGATTCAGAACTTTAAATTAGAGATTCTACCCTCAGGCCATTGCCATATTCTATTAATATTTCCTGTCTTTCTCTTGAGGTTGCATTTTTTTCCCTCATCTGTACACGTGTCCCAGTCTATAAGCTTAAAGACTGACAAAGCTATTTCAGCCCACTGGATTTTTTTGCTGTTCCTCAAACAAGCTGTCTTAGGACATTAATGGAATTATAAAGATCTCTTCAAATGCAGTTTATTTGCCATAAAATACACAAAATGAATTGAAGGTAATGAGACTCGTGGCATAGCTGGCAGTTCCCATTGAAGAGCTGCATCTCCCATCTTCCTACCAAAGAAGTTTCTGAGCAGGGGCAGCCTGGGGGTGGAAACACCCCTGACAGTTCCTTGTCTAGTTTTTATCATGTTGTTATGAACATTTTTCTAATAATGTTTCCAGTCAGATTAGACACTAAACCTTACTATTACACAAGCCAAATTCACTCCAGCTTTATGGCCTCTGTTCTTGTTGTTTACTCTGCTTGCCTTTTTTCTATGTCAACATATTGGAGAAAGGTCATTTCTCATCTTCCAGCTCTCAGCTCAATGCTTACTCCCTCCACCAAGCCTTCCCTATCCATCCTAGGGTACCGCCCATCCATTGTAGTCTCTGTTCCACTGCCCTATTTATTTTTTTTAATGAGCTCTTTATGCAAACTGAATTATCTTATTTGTTTTCATACTCATTGCTGGTTCATCCCCATCAGAATGGAAGCTTCATTAAGGCAGAAACTGTGTCTGCCTTCTCAGGTTCTCTGCTAAATTTCTAGGTGTTCAATAAGTAGTTCTTGAAGCAATGCAATAAAATTACAATGAAGCTACCAAAATGCACACTCTTTTGCAAATAAACATCACAATTAATATATTTTGAGTTCATTTTCTGTGCTTCTACAGCACATCATTTTTCCATTATTGCAGTACTGTTCTTATTGAATTTAATTGCTCATGGATTTATCATTCTCCTTGGAATAACAGGAGTACAAGTGTCATGACTTTGACACCCTGTGGCACGCTGTCCCTGTTCCTAGAAACAGAGAGGAGCTCAGTCTATTTGTTGAATTATTGAGTGGGTAGACGGATTCACCGAGTATTTGTGAATAAGTGCTGCAGTTTAGTTATTGATTTTTCTAAATAACCTTGTCATATTTGCAAAAAAAATCATTAATAGATCTTGGAGTTAATATAGGACACCTCTAAGTAAATGTTTACAATGTCTCAGAACCTTGTTACTTAATACCTGGTACCAGATTATGTCTGTATACCTTCAGTTTCTATGGGAGGATGCGTGAAACAAATGCCAAGGTTAAGGATTGGTAAATAATTCCATAACCAAATTAGTCACTGACTTCCTGTCACCTAGTTTAGGAAGTGACACAGGGTCTTCAGGATTCTTATCAGGTTTTAGATTCCCTCAACCAAGCCACCATTCTTACATGCATCTTCATGCAGCAAATATGCTGCATCTTTATCAGGTCAAATTTTTTCTCCTGTTTTCTTTTTTTTTGTTTGTTTTGTTTTGTTTTGTTTTTTTTAAACATCTTTATTGAAGTATAATTGCCTTACAATAGTGTGTTAGCTTCTGCTTTATAACAAAGTGAATCAGTTATACATATACAATATGTTCCCATTTCTCTTCCCTCTTGCATCTCCCTCCCTCCCACCCTCCCCATCCCACCCCTCTAGGTGGTCACAAAGCACCGAGCTGATCTCCCTGTGCTATGCGGCTGCTTCCCACTAGCTATCTATTTTACATTTGGTAGTGTATATATGTCCATGACACTCTCTCACCCTGTCACATCTCACCCCACCCCCTCCCCATATCCTCAAGTCCATTCTCTAGTAGGTCTGTGTCTTTATTCCCGTCTTGCCACTAGGTTCTTCATGGCCTTTTTTTTTTTTTTTTTTCCCTTAGATTCCGTATATATGTGTTAGCATACTGTATTTGTTTTTCTCTTTCTGACTTACTTCACTCTGTATGACAGACTCTAACTCCATCCACCTCATTACAAATACCTCCATTTCATTTCTTTTTATGGCTGAGTAATATTCCATTGTATATATGTGCCACATCTTCTTTATCCATTCGTCTGTCGATGGACATTTAGGTTGCTTCCAGGTCCTGGCTATTGTAAATAGAGCTGCAATGAACATTGTGGTACATGACACTTTTTGACCTATGGTTTTCTCAGGGTATATGCCCAGTAGTGGGATTGCTGGGTCGTATGGTAGTTCTATTTGTAGTTTTTTAAGGAACCTCCATACTGTTCTCCATAGTGGCTGTATCAATTTACATTCCCACCAACAGTGCAAGAGTGTTCCCTTTCCTCCACACCCTCTCCAGCATTTATTGTTTCTAGATTTTTTGATGATGGCCATTCTGACCGGTGTGAGATGATATCTCATTGTAGTTTTGATTTGCATTTCTCTAATGATTAATGATGTTGAGCATTCTTTCATGTGTCTGTAGGCCATCTGTATATCTTCTTTGGAGAAATGTCTATTTAGGTCTTCTGCCCATTTTTGGATTGGGTTGTTCGTTTTTTTGTTATTGAGCTGCATGAGCTGCTTGTAAATCTTGGAGATTAATCCTTTGTCAGTTGCTTCATTTGCAAATATTTTGTCCCATTCTAAGGGTTGTCTTTTGGTCTTGTTTATGGTTTCCTTTGCTGTGCAAAAGCTTTTAAGTTTCATTAGGTCCCATTTGTTTATTTGTGTTCTTATTTCCATTTCTCTGGGAGCTGGGTCAAAAAGAATCTTGCTGTGATGTATGTCATAGAGTGTTCTGCCTATGTTTTCCTCTAAGAGTTTGATAGTGTCTGGCCTTACACTTAGGTCTTTAATCCATTTGGAGTTTATTTTTGTGCATGGTGTCAGAGAGTGTTCTAATTTCATACTTTTACATGTACCTGTCCAATTTTCCCAGCACCACTTATTGAAGAGGCTGTCTTTTCTCCACTGTATATGCTTGCCTCCTTTATCAAAGATAAGGTGACCATATGTGTGTGGGTTTATCTCTGGGATTTCTATCCTGTTCCATTGATCTATATTTCTGTTTTTGTGCCAGTACCAAACTGTCTTGATTACTGAAGCTTTGTAGTATAGTCTGAAGTCAGGGAGCCTGATTCCCCCAGCTCCATTTTTCGTTCTCAAGATTGCTTTGGCTATTCGGGGTCTTTTGTGTTTCCATACAAATTGTGAAATTTTTTGTTCTAGTTCTGTGAAAAATGCCAGTGGTAGTTTGATAGGGATTGCATTGAATCTGTAGATTGCTTTGGGTAGTAGAGTCATTTTCACAATGTTGATTCTTCCAATCCAGGAACATGGTATATCTCTCCATCTATTTGTATCATCTTTAATTTCTTTCATCAGTGTCTTATAATTTTCTGCATACAGGTCTTTTGTCTCCTTAGGTAGGTTTATTCCTAGATATCTTATTCTTTTTGTTGCAATGGTAAACGGGAGTGTTTTCTTAATTTCACTTTCAGATTTTTCGTCATTAGTGTATAGAAATGCAAGCGATTTCTGTGCATTAATTTTGTATCCTGCTACTTTACCAAATTCATTGATTAGCTCTAGGAGTTTTCTGGTAGCCTCTTTAGGATTCTCTATGTATAGTATCATGTCATCTGCAAATAGTGACAGCTTTACTTCTTCTTTTCCGATTTGGATTCCTTTTATTTCTTTCTCTTCTCTGATTGCTGTGGATAACACTTCCAAAACTATGTTGAATAATAGTGGTGAGAGTGGGCAACCTTGTCTTGTTCCTGATCTTAGTGGAAATGGTTTCAGTTTTTCACCATTGAGGACAATGTTGGCTGTGGGTTTGTCATATATGGCCTTTATTATGTTGAGGAAAGTTCCCTCTATGCCTACTTTCTGCAGGGCTTTTATCATAAATGGGTGTTGAATTTTGTCGAAAGCTTTCTCTGCATCTATTGAGATGATCATATGGTTTTTCTCCTTCAATTTGTTAATATGGTGTATCACATTGATTGATTTGCGTATATTGAAGAATCCTTGCATTCCTGGGATAAACCCCACTTGATCATGGTGTATGATCCTTTTAATGTGCTGTTGGATTCTGTTTGCGAGTATTTTGTTGAGGATTTTTGCATCTATGTTCATCAGTGATATTGGCCTGTAGTTTTCTTTCTTTGTGACATCTTTGTCTGGTTTTGGTATCAGGGTGATGGTGGCCTCGTAGAATGAGTTTGGGAGTGTTCCTCCCTCTGCAATATTTTGGAAGAGTTTGAGAAGGATAGGTGTTAGCTCTTCTCTAAATGTTTGATAGAATTCACCTGTGAAGCCATCTGGTCCTGGGCTTTTGTTTGTTGGAAGGTTTTTAATCACAGTTTCAATTTCAGTGCTTGTGATTGGTCTGTTCATATTTTCTATTTCTTCCTGGTTCAGTCTCGGCAGTTTGTGCATTTCTAAGAATCTGTCCATTTCTTCCAGGTTGTCCATTTTATTGGCATAGAGTTGCTTGTAGTAATCTCTCATGATCTTTTGTATTTCTGCAGTGTCAGTGGTTATTTCTCCTTTTTCATTTCTAATTCTATTGATCTGAGTCTTCTCCCTTTTTCTCTTGATGAGTCTGGCTAATGGTTTATCAATTTTGTTTATCTTCTCAAAGAACCAGCTTTTAGTTTCATTGATTTTTGCTAATGTTTCCTTCATTTCTTTTTCATTTATTTCTGACCTGATCTTTATAATTTCTTTCCTTCTGCTGGCTTTGGGGTTTTTTTGTTCTTCTTTCTCTAATTGCTTTAGGTGCAAGGTTAGGTTGTTTATTCGAGATGTTTCCTGTTTCTTGAGGTAGGCTTGTATTGCTATAAACTTCCCTCTTAGCACTGCTTTTGCTGCGTCCCATAGGTTTTGGGTCGTCGTATCTCCATTGTCATTTATTTCTAGGTATTTTTTGATTTCCCCTTTGATTTCTTCAGTAATCACTTCATTATTAAGTAATGTATTGTGTAGCCTCCATGTGTTTGTATTTTTTACAGATCTTTTCCTGTAATTGATATCTAGTCTCATAGCGTTGTGGTCAGAAAAGATACTTGATACGATTTCAATTTTCTTGAATTTACCAAGGTTTGATTTGTGACCCAAGATATGATCTATCCTGGAGAATGTTCCATGAGCACTTGAGAAAAATGTGTATTCTGTTGTTTTTGGGTGGAATGTCCTATAAATATCAATTAAGTCCATCTTGTTTAATGTATCATTTAAAGCTTGTGTTTCCTTATTTATTTTCATTTTGGATGATCTGTCCATTGGTGAAAGTGGGGTGTTAAAGTCCCCTACTATGATTGTGTTGCTGTCGATTTCCCCTTTTATGGCTGTTAGTACTTGCCTTATGTATTGAGGTGCTCCTATGTTGGGTGCATAGATATTTACAATTGTTATACCTTCCTCTTGGATCGATCCCTTGATCATTATATAGTGTCCTTCTTTGTCTCTTGTAATAGTCTTTATTTTAAAGTCTATTTTGTCTGATATGAGAATTGCTACTCCAGCTTTCTTTTGATTTCCATTTGCATGGAATATCTTTTTCCATCCCCTCACTTTCAGTCTGTATGTGTCTCTAGGTCTGAAGTGGGTCTCTTGTAGACAGCATATATATGGGTCTTGTTTTTGTATCCATTCAGCCAGCCTGTGTCTTTTGGTGGGAGCATTTAATCCATTTACATTCAAGGTAATTATCGATATGTATGTTCCTATTCCCATTTTCTTAAATGTTTTGGGTTTGTTATTGTAGGTGTTTTCCTTCTCTTGTGTTTCTTGCCTAGAGAAGTTCCTTTAGCATTTGTTGTAAAGCTGGTTTGGTAGTGCTGAACTCTCTCAGCTTTTGCTTGTCTGTAAAGGTTTTAATTTCTCCATCACATTTGAATGAGATCCTTGCTGGGTAGAGTAATCTTGGTTGTAGGTTCTTCTCCTTCATGACTTTAAGTATATCCTGCCACTCCCTTCTGGCTTGCAGAGTTTCTGCTGAAAGATCAGATGTTAACCTTATGGGGATTCCCTTGTGTGTTATTTGTTTTTTTTCCCTTGCTGCCTTTAATATGTTTTCCTTATATTTAATTTTTGACAGTTTGATTAATATGTGTCTTGGCGTGTTTCTCCTTGGGTTTATCCTGTATGGGACTCTCTGTGCTTCCAGGACTTGATTAACTATTTCCTTTCCCATATTAGGGAAGTTTTCAAGTATAATCTCTTCAAATATTTTCTCAGTCCCTTTCTTTTTCTCTTCTTCTTCTGGGACCCCTATAATTCGAATGTTGGTGCGTTTAATGTTGTCCCAGAGGTCTCTGAGACTGTCCTCAGTTCTTTTCATTCTTTTTTCTTTATCCTGCTCTGCAGTAGTTATTTCCACTATTTTATCTTCCAGGTCACTTATCCTTTCTTCTGCCTCAGTTATTCTGCTATTGATCCCATCTAGAGTATTTTTAATTTCATTTATTGTGTTTTTCATCATTGCTTGATTCCTCTTTAGTTCTTCTACGTCCTTGTTAAATGCTTCTTGCATTTTGTCTATTCTATTTCCAAGATTTTGGATCATCCTTACTATCATTATTCTGAATTCTTTTTCAGGTAGACTACCTATTTCCTCTTCATTTGTTAAGTCTAGTGTGTTTTGACCCTGCTCCTTCATCTGCTGTGTGTTTTTCTGTCGTCTCATTTTGCTTATCTTACTGTGTTTGGGGGTCTCCTTTTCACAGGCTGCAGGTTTGTAGTTCTCGTTGTTTTTGGTATCTGTCCCCAGTGGCTAAGGTTGGTTCAGTGGGTTGTGTAGGCTTCCTGGTGGAGGGAACTAGTGCCTGAGCTCTGGTGGATGAGGCTGGATCTTGTCTTTCTGGTGGGCACGTCCACGTCTGGTGGTGTATTTTGGGGTGTCTGTGGCCTTATTATGATTTTAGGCAGCCTCTCTGCTAATGGATGAAGCTGTGTTCCTGTCTTGCTAGTTGTTTGGCATAGGGTGTTCAGCACTGTAGCTTGCTGGTCATTGAGTGATGCTGGGTCTTGATGTTGAGATGGAGATCTCTGAGAGATTTTTGCCGTTTGGTATTACGTGGAGCTGGGAGGTCTCTTGTGGACCAGTGTCCTGAAGTTGGCTCTCCCACCTCCGAGGTACGGCCCTGATGCCTGGCTGAAGGACCAAGAGCCTTTCGTCCACACGGCTCAGAGTAAAAGGGAGAAAAAATAGAAAGAAAGAAAGAAAGGAAGGAAGGAAGGAAGGAAGGAAGGAAGGAAGGAGGAAGGAAGGAAGGAAGGAAGGAAGGAAGGAAGGAAGGAAAGAAAGAAAGAAAGAAAGAAGCTATAATATAGTGAAGTAAAATAAAGCTATTGTAAAGCAAAGCTATACAGACAAAATCTCCCCCAGAAGCATATACATATACACTCACAAAAAAAAAAGGAAAAGGGGAAAAATTAATATATCCTGCTCCCAAAGTCCACCTCCTGAATTTGGGATGATTCGTTGTCTATTCAGGTATTCAACAGATGCAGGCACATCAAGTTGTCTGTGGAGTTTTAATCCGCTGCTTCTGAGGCTACTGGGACAGATTTCCCCTCCTCTTCTCTGTTCGCACAGCTCCTGGGGATCAGCTTTGGATTTGGACCCGCCTCTGCGTGTAGGTCGCCTGAGGGCGTCTGTTCCCCGCCCAGACAGGACGGGGTTAAAGGAGCAGCTGCTTCGGGGGCTCTGGCTCACCCAGGCCGCGGGGAGGGAGGGGTACGGAGGAGGCGGGGCGAGCCTGCGGCGGCAGAGGCCGGCGTGACGTTGCAGCAGCCTGAGGCGTGCAGTGCGTTCTCCCGGGGGATGTTGTCCCTGGATCACGGGACGCTGGCAGTGGCGGGCTGCACCGGCTCCCGGGAGGGGCGGTGTGGAGAGTGACCTGTGCTCGCACACAGGCTTCTTGGAGGCGGCAGCAGCAGCCCCAGCGTCTCACGCCCGTCTCTGGGGTCCGCGCTGATAGCCGCGGCTCGCGCCAGTCTCTGGAGTTCATTTAGGCGGCGCTCTGAATCCCCTCTCCTTGCGCGCCGCGAAACAAAGAGGCAAGAAAAAGTCTCTTGCCTCTTCGGCAGCTGCAGACTTTTTCCCGGTCTCCCTCCCAGCCAGCTGTGGTGCGCTAACCCCTTCAGGCTGTGTTCACGCCGCCAGCCCCAGTCCTCTCCCTGCGATCCGACCGCAGCCCGAGCCTCCGCTCCCAGCCCCGCCCGCCCCGGCGGGGGAGCAGACAAGCCTCGCGGGCTGGTGAGCGCTGCTCAGCGCCGAGCCTCTGTGCGGGAATCTCTCCGTTTTTCCCTCTGCGCCCCTGTTGCTATGGGATCCGCGCTGTTAGCTGCGGCTCGCGCCCGTCTCTGAAGTTCGTTTAGGCGGCGCTCTGAATCCCCTCTCCTCGCGCACCAGGAAACAGGGAAGAAAAAGTCTCCTGCCTCTTCAGCAGCTGCAGACCTTTTCCCGGACTCCCTCCCGGCCAGCTGTGGCGCGCTAACCCCTTCAGGCTGTGTTCACGCTGCCAACCCCAGTCCTCTCCCTGCGATCCGACCGAAGCCCAAGCCTCAGTTCCCAGCCCCGCCCGCCCCGGCGGCTGAGCAGACAAGCCTCTCGGGCTGGTGAGTGCTGGTCAGCGCCGAGCCTCCGTGCGGGAAGTGCGGGAATCTCTCCGCTTTGCCCTCCGCACCCCTGTGGCTGCGCTCTCCTCCGTGGCTCCGAAGCTTCCCCCCTCTGCCACCCGCAGTCTCTGCCCGCGAAGGGGCTCCTAGTGCGTGGAAGTCTTTCCTCCTTCACAGCTCCCTCCCACTGGTGCAGGTGCCGTCCCTATTCTTTTGTCTCTGTTATTTCTTTTTTCTTTTGCCCTACCCAAGTACGGGGGGAGTTTCTTGCCTTTTGGGAGGTCTGACGTCTTCTGCCAGCATTCAGTGGGTGTTCTGTAGGAGCAGTTCCACGTGTAGATGTATTTCTACTGTATCTGTGGGAAGGAAGGTGATCTCCGCGTCTTACTCTTCCGCCATCTTCTCTCCTCCCCCTCTCCTGTTTTCTTTATTTTGTTTACAGTCTTCCTGATAACTTTATAGACAGAATCTTATTTTTTCTTAATTCTAATACTTCATAGGATATGTCCCTAGCTTTCATTATTATTATTATCATTATTGTTATTATTTTCTTCGTCGAGAGTACTACTGTAAATAAGCCATCTTTTCTACATGAAAGGCTTCCCTTCAGTGCTTCTTGAGCTATTAGGTGGCAGGTTATCTTTCCCTTACATTACACACACAGTGCTAAGGACACTGAAAGTAGGAACACGTGTCATTAGTAAAAGCTCTTTGAACACCTGGCTCCTGGATAAGGAAGTTTCCTTTTCAAACTCAACTTCAGACATCTGAGAAAGGGGAACCTGCAAGCAAATGGCATAAGGATTTCAGCTGGTGCATCGTGCCCCCGCCACCAGCCTGAGTTCTTCCAGAATGCTCTGGATGTCATAGGTTGGAACAGAAACTGGAAGCTGCAAAAGAACAGACTGACTGGGTAAAACTTGGTAGGTTTAAACACATAGTAAGCGCTGTAGAGAAAAATCCATTTTCATGAATGAGCTAAAACAGGTGACTATGGAAACAAAGAATTAGAATGGCCACATTAATCAGCTGCTTTCAACAGGTCATTAAGATAATTATATTACCATAGTATGACTGCCAGAGAAAAGCCACATACTGTAGATGAAAAATGAAGTTTACTGACTTTTGAAAAAAGTCCAGATGGCTTTTTTCTTTCTTTTTTCCTACCTAATGTCCTTCCAATCTACCTTCCTCCTTTTCTTCCTCCCCTACACTCCCTTTCTTAATTTCTTCCTTTTTGAAAGTTTGGATGTCTTTTAATTTTGAAAGAATATTTTTCTTTCTTTCTTTCTTTCCTCCTTTCTTTCATTTTTTCTTCAAAATTGGGGGCAAAAAGAGGCTGTGGAGATGCAACAAATTCAAACCAGGGAAATGAGTAAAAGCTATTTTGCAGGGCATGAGATAACACCTCACATTAGAATGTAGTTAAACTACAGAATCCTGAATGACACACAATAACTAATGAGTAGTTGTTATTAATTATTTTTGAATTTTGCTGTGATAATGAGATTCGAGAAATACACCTTTTATGTTCCCAGGGCTGCAAACTTGAATTTCACTGTGCTCAGAGATGTATCTTTTCTAATTGTAGTGTTTCATAGGATTCTGACAGGAATTTTTTTCTTGACAGAAAATGTGTGGGTGACATTTCATTTTTGTCTGGTTTAATAATTATTTTTGATAAATGAAATATGAACACTTTATGCCAACAAATCAGTTTTGAATAATAAGTTTTCCATTTTCTTTTTTTTTCTCACCAACAGGCTAAAGAAGTTGTTTACCAAGTTTTCTAGAACTTTTTCTTTCATTCATCCAGTAATCCAAAACACACATACCACACACATCTATCCACCCACTATTTTTTGAGTTGGACAAAGACTCTTCTTAAATGAATTTTAGTCACGTTCTTCTGAGACTTTGTCTTGACTAGGCCTTGATCTTGACCCCTCTCCTATCATCAGCCTGCCTAGCCTGGTTTTAGCATCCTTGGTGTCCGATCATCCTTGATATTTGATCAAGTTCTTCATCCCCCACATTTGATGTCTGAGTCCTTGGCCTGCCTTTAGCAAGAATCCTTTTAGGTCAGTTCAGAGAGAATCTCCCCACCCATAGTAATTTTCCACCTACTGACCCCATCATCCTATTACTTGGCCATAAAATCCCACTTGCCCTTGTATTTGGAGGTGAGCCGGATTTTTCTCCCCTATTGCAGTAGTCTTGAATAAAGTTTTCCTTCCCATTTTAACCAGCATCAGAATAACTATTTCTTTAAAAATATAGTCCCATAACTTTGACAGAGTCAGATTCATCACTGGACTCCTGGGCCTCTCACCCAGGACCCCAAGTGCGCACCTTTGAAGCCTTTGTCTTCACTCTTGACTGACTGATCGGGGGTCCATTGGTGAGTTCAGCTTCTGATTCAGTCTTGTGCTCCAGATGCCGGTCCATTGAAGCAGACCAAGGACAGAGTATGGTTCTTAAGATTCTAAGGGTACTCTCTGAGGCCAGGTTAGAGTCTCACCAATAATTGCTTCATCAAAGAGTAATTCCCATGTGCCAGTAGACACCCACACAACTCAATAAGATGATACAGGCCAAACATAATAATAAGAATACAGAAGATACCCTACGTTTTCCTAAATATGGGAAAAAGAAATTTTCTTGTCCCAGGCTTTTGTGTCAGTGAGGCACGATTAATTAAAATCACAGGAGCTCTCAGTGAACTGAAGCTTCCCTTCTCAAACCTCTACCAATGTAATGCCATCTCTGTTCACTTTTTTGTTGTTGTTGGCATGATTCTACTAAGGATAATTTGGAACTTCATGGGCTTCTTTGAGAAGATTAAGATCTCCCGAAACTGGCTCATCGAAGACAGACCTCTCCCTCCTCATCACCTCCATCTTACCTCTTTTTACCATCTTCAGTCTTCCCTTTAGTTCCCTTGAATCCTTTAATGTGCCGCCTTCCAAACCCTTACCTCCTCCCTCTGCATCCACCTGGGAGAGCATCCCTTTCCCACCCAGCTCCTCAGCTCCCCACAATCACTTGAACTTTAGGCCCCTGCCCCCAATGGGGCGCTCCCAATGGACTCAGGATGCCCAAAAGTAACTACATATCAGGACAAATAAAAATCTTAAAAGTCTCTTTCAAATAACATTTTATTGATTTTTGTCATGAAATTTAACAATACATACGTATCATTATAACAGTTTATCGGACTGTATGGTTACAGTTTGTGCACTTTTCTCCTTTTAGAAAACTGACAGCAAAAGTGCTTTTTCAGGTTAATACTCTATTGTCTTTTTTAATTGACATACTAACACTTCTTGAAATGTGATTTAATTCAGTAAGAACCTACTGAATGCCCTCTTTAGAATATCAGGAATAGCTGCTTCTAACAACTGGAGTTCATTCAGATAATCTGACTGGC
Source organism: Balaenoptera borealis (assembly GCF_965194805.1). Lineage (NCBI taxonomy): Eukaryota > Metazoa > Chordata > Mammalia > Artiodactyla > Balaenopteridae > Balaenoptera > Balaenoptera borealis. The sequence continues at coordinate 114,188,225 of NC_138873.1, read as the reverse complement.
TGGCAGATATCCCCTACGTCCTCAGCCTCGTGCCACTTAAAGCTGCTCAGTGCGTTGACAAATGTGATCTTCCCAAAGAGAGATATATTTTCTGGGCATATCTCTGGATATGCTAAATTAAAATCCATATGGATGGATTAAAAATCTTTATTTCTAATCCCCCACATAATTTTATATGACTTTAAAATTGTGATATATTTGCCTTATTTAATAGTTATCATGAAGAAGTAAGTCATGTGGAAAGCCTTAGTATTGTATGTTTATAAATCTACCACCACTGACATATCTTATTAACAAGGGTCCTTAACTTTTCAAATAAATCAAAGCTGAACGAAATAAAAATTAGAAAGCAAGAATGAAGCAAAAGTACACTCTGTTTCATTATGCTTTTATTTTTTTCTCATCATAAAAACAATACATGAAAATTATAGGAATTTTATAAGATTTAAGAAAAAGTAAAATAAAATGTAACTAAAAATTGTACCACCCAATAATTACTACATCAAAGAGTAATTCTCTCCCTTGTATCAGTAACCATCCACCCAACTCAATGAGATGATACAGGCCAAACATGATAATTAGAGTACAGAAGATAGTATACATTTTCCTAAATATAAGAAAAAGAAATTTTCTTGTCACATAAAAATTAAAAATGGTGGATCATTTTTCAGTTATATTAAGGAAAATTTGAAATAAAATGTCAGTTGTAAATGTCTTCACATGATGTCTTTAATAATGAAAACTATCTTTTACACTTTAGAATCTCATTAAGTGAATAGCTTCTCTGTTTTTCTTGCTTCTTCCACCCCATATGAAACATGAAAAAAAGATGTAAAGAATTTTTTCAGAAGCTTTGAAAATATAAATTAAATAATGTATTGTCAAGCATTTAGTACTCTCTTTCACTCTCTCTCTCTCCATCCTTCATCTCTATCTCTCTGTCTCCTTCTCTTCCATTATTCAACTTTCAACTGGAGTGAGAGATGATGCTTCCTAAACTTGCTTTCGTGAATTGTCAAAACTTGCTTGCATTTCATTTCCACTAAATGGACTTGTGATAAAACTCTACTTCCTATTTTTATTTCCTACATCACTCGTCTTCTACTCTGTCCGTCAGTCACACACCTATTCAGCGCCTTCATCATTTTACTGGGCTCTTGCAGCTTCAGGATCACCAGCTCCTACTTCCCTTTTGTCAGATCTATTCAGGGACTGTATGTCTTCTCTTCATCCCCACGGAGCACTTTTGCTGAGAAAAATAGCTACAGGCTCTGCTTCTCATTGTTCTTACTTGACACCAATTCAGGCTTCATTTATGGCAGCTATTCTTCTTTTGGAGACGGGAAGATTATATATCCTGGTTTGAGCCTGTTTATCCCAGTATCCCTTCCATTTTAGCATTTGTCTTGTGTTTTTCATTTTCCAACAAAAAAGGAATTTTATTTTTCAAAAGCAAAATTTTAACTTAAATTCCTTTTTTTTTTTTGGTAACTTCAGTAACAATCACCCATGGATCTCTTCTTTTGTCATTTTTTCCTTTGATTTTCATTCACTTGGTACTATATTTGAGACAGCCTTCTATATTTTTTAAGTTTAATTCTAGACATTAAATAAGAAAAAAATAAAAGCCCTAGATGATATTACCTTCTTCCAAAAGGGATAATTTCTTTTTTCAAAAGCTTTTATAATGTCAGATATATTTCTGATCATCTTAAAGGCTGGATTTCAGATTTTTCAGAGATAGCATATATGCTTTTCTTTTATTCCTAGTGTAATTTCTCATTTCCACTGTGTGGTCTTTTTGGAGCCTCAACAAAAGCCCAGGGGTTTCACCAAGCCCACCCTGCCCCATATTAGCAGGGTTTGTACTCCAAAGTCTGCTTCTGGAACATTTTGTAACTGCTAAACTATCTCCTTGGTTCTTTAATCTTCCAGTCACTGTTTCTACCTGGAGTTATTGAAATCTTACTCTGTGCCCTATTAACCTAGAAGTAAGTCACTGCCTTGAGAGGGGAGTTGCAAATGGCTTTTAAGCTCCTTCCCCTGAACTCTCTCTTTTCAAGTCTTAGCTGCTTTTGTAGATTTCAACCTCAGATTCTCTCTACTAATCCCAGTAAAACTGTCCTTTTACTTTTCATTTTGTGAATTGAAAAAATGACCCTTTTTAAAAAAAAAAGGCATGGGTGAGTTTGGGGCTTACACTAGTGTGCTTTTAACTCAGTTTCATAGACCCTAAAATCTTGCTTTGATTACTTCCAGTGATTTTTATCTATTCTTTTTAATGTTTCCTGGCTTCCATAGTATCTATCAGTGAGAGGGCTATTCTAATGCATCTATTTCATTATAATCAGAAAAAGAAGTGGCTTAATTTATTTTAAGGGTAAATTTTTAGAATTATTATAACTTGCTGGTGGACTGACCCTTTGGATATTACAAAATGTCCCTCATTCAGTGTACTCACGCATCTTGCTTAAGTGAATTTTGCCTTTTATACTTTCAAAATTTTATATGTATATGTATGTATATGTTCACATATGTACATATATACAGTATAAGCATATGCATATAAAATTATATATATATATATTTAATGAGTATGTTTTTAAGCAGCTTGCACTTTCTAAAGTGTTAAAAATCTTTGTCTTTGTGTTTAAATGTTAAGTTTACTTACATTTAATGTAATTTTAGAGTATTTGGGTTTAAACTTATACCTCACTATTTTTTATTTGTACATCATTAGGGATTCTGCTTCTCTTATTTCCCTGTTTTTGTTATAAAAAGCAGAATAATGCTACCCCTGCCCCCATATCCACCTAATCCCTGGAACCTGTGAATATGTTACCTTATACATGCAGATAGGATTAAGTTAAGGACCTTGAGACAGAGAGATTATTCAGGTGGCCCCACTATAACTTCAGGGATCCTTACAAGTGAAAGAAGGAGGCAGGAGAATCAGAAGAGATGTGATGAGAGAAGCAGAGTCAGAGCATTATGGTAGAAAAAGACTAGACAAGCTATTGCTGGCTTTGAAGATAGAAGAAGGATATGAGACAAATAATGCAGGCAGCCTCTAGAAGATGGAAAAAGTAAGAAATTAATTTGTCTCTAGATCCCCCAAAATAAACTCAGTTCTACTAACACCTTGATTTTAGATTGGTGAGATGCATTGGAGACTTCTGACCTCCAAAATTGTGGGATACAAAAATTGTATTATGTTAAGCTACTAAACTTGGGATAATTTGTTAGAGTCAATAGGAAACCAATGCACTTGTGTTTCAGGTAAATCAAGTATATACACTTTTATTTCATTTTCCCCTTTTGTGATTTATTAGCTATAGATTCTTTAACTGCTCTCCTAGTGCATTCTCTAAAGATTGCAACATATGCATCCATAAGGGTGCATTTTTGAGTTCTAACATGAATGATTACTTTTACCAATTTCTGGGCAATTCAAGAACTTTAAGACACTGGAAATCTGGTTATGCCTCTCACATTTGTGCTACTGCTGTAATGTGTTTTAATCTTATATATTTTATAAACATCAAAAACATTAAAGTTATATAGTATTCCCACTTTTTTATTTCCATTAAGCATCATTGCTTAATCTCTCTACCTAATTTATCATAATTTTCCTTCTGCTTGAAGACATCTTATTTTTAGTTATCTAGTGCAGATCTGCTGTTGACAAAGTGATATTTTTAGTTTACCTAAAAATGTCTTTAATTGTCCTTTATCTTTGAAGGATATTTTCACTGATAATGATATTCTAGAATGGTAGTAATTTGTTTTCATTATTTTGAAAACATCATCCTACTGCCTTCTGGCTTTCATTGTTTAGGTAAGAATTCAGTTGTGTCTCTTATATTCACTTCTTTGGAGGAAATGTGTCTCTTCTTATTTTTTTTGCTACTTTTAACATTTTATGTTTTAAGATTTATTTTTATTTCAGCATATTTGCTATTATGTGCCTAGGCTTAGTTTTCTTTATGTTTATTCTGCTGAGGTTTTGTAGAACTTCTTGAATTTGTAGCTTGATACTTTTGGTCAATTGCAAAAACCCTTAGCTGTCATCCCTTTGATATTGTTTCTGCCTTGTTTTCTTTTTCTCTTTATCTTTGATTCCAGTTACATGTATTCTAGGCCTTTTAATTGTGCCCAATAAACCTCTTATGCTCTTTTCTGTATTTTGCATCTTTTTTCTTTATTTTCACTCTCTTTTTGCTACCTGCCACAAATCTAATGTTTGAAAATGACTGAGCCTTTGAAGAATTGCTTTGAAAATATTACAAAATTCTGTACTTCCGTCTTGTGTGTTTTGGATATTTAAAAAATTTTGTCTGCTTATTTCTCAAATATTATTTGAAAATCTTTAATCAACAATTAAAATGTCCAAGTAATTCCAGCTTTTCATGTGTTTGGTAAGTTGCAATTACTGTAAGAAAGCTTGTAAATAGGAAGACATATAAATGTATCCATAAGAAGCAAATAGAAATTGAACGAATTAAACAGAGGGAGCTCAAAAGGTGTATACTATTTAATTTTGAAATATTATACAGTACCTGCTTTGAATATTTTGACTTGTGGGAATATTTTAACGAAGCTCCAACATTTAGTTGGATAAAATTATATTTTGTTCTAGAACAGAATAAAATTCAGAAGGCCTATGATTTTGCAGTATCCAAATTTAGCAAATCATTTGAGATAATCACAAATAAAAAAACTTACTTGCTGAGTTTTGTACTCCAGAAAGTTGTTGACAAATGGTAATTTTAAGTAAGTCATATATTGAAACTTAAAAATATTGCTGTGAAATATTTACAAATTTCACTATGAAAAAAAGTTGGGATCGACATCTTGATACCTCTGCTAACCTCCACAAGACTCTCTCCTAGAACTTTGCCATTTCAGTCAGCTTTGTGTGGTATTCTACTCAGAGTTACGAGACATTCTGGCACTAATGATAGTGATGGATTATAGAATGTGCTAAATTTTTGTTTTATTTTATTATTTCTTTGTAGTTTGGGGAGTGATAATTTTTATTAGTGGTATTCTCTTGGAATACCTCTAATAAATTATAATTATAGCAAATATCAAAATACAAAATTCTTGCTCTTTAAAGTCATTTCCTCTCTTAAAATATGACACTTTATTGAACAGAGTGTCTAAGAGAAATAAATTTTATCTTTCTACTAAGGTCAGGTTCTGCTTTTAGCTACTGTTATGTCTTAATATGGCACATACTATTTTTCATTTTAAAATGAATGTTGATAATCTCTTCTTCCTTCATCTCTAGTTTCTAATTCACTGGAGAAACAAATTAAATTATTTTACATAAATATTTAAAATATTTTAAAATCAACTGAATTAATGTATAATGAACATATCATAAAATATAAAAAGTTTAAATGTACAGTGAGATGGGTTTGACAAATAAACTCCTCTGTGCAGCTACTACATCAATCAAGATATAGATTATTTCATTAGGCTAGAAAACTCCCTCATGCCCCTTTCTAGTTAATAACGTCTGTCCTTCCTAGACAAATTGATCTATATTAGTTTTAACTGTTCTACAATTTAATATAGACACACAGTATGTAGTATTTTTTCTTTCAGAGTTATTCATTTTTTGTGAATATTGGCAGTTTGCTCATTTTTATTCTGATTATCATTCCATTGTATGACTATACCACAATTTGTTTTCTAGTACATCTGTTGGTGGACATGTGGAATGTTTCCAGTTTTTATCTGTTATAAATACAGCTGCTCTGAACAGTGTTTATAACTTCTTGAAGACATGTTTTCATTTCTCTAGGAATAAAATTACTAGGTAGTAGACTAGGCATATATTTAATTCAATAAGACACTGTGAAAGCGGCTATACCATTTAACAATGGCAATAAAGGTATATGAGAGTTAACGGTTGCTCCACAACCTTATAAGAACTTAGTATTGCCTGTATTTTTACTTTTAGCCTTTTGGGTGAGTGTGAAATTGAATCTTGTTGTAGTTTTAATTTGCATTTACTTGATGCATAAAGATGTTGAGCATATTTTTGCATTCTTATTGTCCATTTATATATCTTCTTATGTGTCTGTTTATATATCTTCTTATGTGCCCACTTAAAAATCAACTTGTCTTTTCTTATTTAATTTTTTATATGGTCTGGATACTATTCCTTTCTGAGGTATATGTATTGCACATATTTTCTTTCAGTTTGTGGCTTACTTTTTTATTTTCTTAATGGCACTTTTTGAAGACCTTATTATGTATAAGATTAATGGATTTTTATAGATTTCTTGAGTTTTTTATCTAGATAATATGTCATGTACAAATAAAGACAGCTTTACCTTTTCCTTTAAACATTTTAAATATTGTCAGATGACTTTCTATATTTATTGAGTTGATCATATAATTTTTATCCCTAATTAGACTAACATGATTTAATAACTTAATTGATTTTCAAATATTGAATTGATCTTGCATTTTGGGATGAATCACACTTCGCCATTATATATTTCCTATGAAGAAAACCTAAATAAAGCAGATCCATCTTACAGAAAATCTCAACTTCACAGACAAGAAAGCCGATATCATTAGCTCCAAAGTCTCTGTTAACTATTGAGATCTGAAGTTCCAGATGCCAGCATTTCTCCCAAGCTCTAGATTGACTTTGTCCCTGTTGTCCGTGTTCTTGCTTTCTTCCTACCACTCTAGCTGTGGGTGCTTCCTTTATTCAATTCAGTCTCTGTAGTTGTTCGTATTTTCACTGCCACTGGCTTGCCCTAACCTGTCATTTGACACCTCAGCTGTCACTGATTCTGATTTGATCTTCCAAAAATGGAAAATGCAATCCCTTTACCTTACCTCAAGTGTCCTGGAATTATAGGTATTAATGTTTATTTAGAGCACAACTACCTAAATTTAGTTTCATTCCTGTCTTTACATAGTCATACCCATTGTGATTCCTTGCTGCTCACGTTGTTCCAGACTGAAATGTCTCTTACTTCAGAGTGATTTTCCTGCTTCAACTGGTGCAATATTCTTAGAAAATTTGTTTACAGTTTTGTTTTGTTTTGAAATGTTAATCTTGGAAATTTGTGACCTGCATATCTGTCAGTTCTCTTTCCCATAAAAACACTCTTCCTTCAATATCTTGGAGTCCTCAGGCAAATAGAACTCCAAACAACTTTCTCTAATTTCCCAATGGTGCTATGCAAAGTATGTATGTAAGGCCCCCAACGTTACCCTTGACACAATCAGAAGAGAAAGAGCAATAATAATGATTAGGAAATCATGTGGTTTTTTAATGCTTTTTGTACACCAGGCATTTCCCTAAGCACTCAATATACAGAAACTCATTTAAAACTCACATAAATTCTGGAAAGTGAGCTCTGTAAAACCTACTGTGCAAAGGGAGTAATTTGCCCGAGGCAATTTGGAACCATGGAAGAACTATACTTCAAATTCAGATTGGTCTGTCTCCAAAGCACTTTCTCCTAACCTTATGCTACATTGCCATAGGAAAAAATCACAGTAGCCTTAACTCTCACACCCACCCATTCACGTATCAAAGAAACACAAAACCACCCTAATGATTGTTCCACACATAAACTAGTGGTGCTACACATGCCTTATATCTGGCTTGATTAACTGTCTTAAAGAAGGGCCATGACATCACTTTTGCTGAGCAGGGGTTCATTTAGTGCTTCAGTTCTTAAGTTACACCAATTCTGACCTTAGCTTTCAAATGTCATATTTTAGGATCTGAGCTTTAATTCCTGCATCTTGACATGGATTAATGTTTGACTTGCATATGCTTTTTCCTAGACCATGGACCAGTCTTTTAATATTTGTAGGCATTTTATAGTATCCACAGTGACCCCTAAATTTCTACATTACCTTGTACTTTAAAAATAAGTTTGGGACCTTCACCCACTTTTTAATCCCTTATTTTTTAATTCTTTATTTAATCTCTTTCTATAAAGCATGTTTTGGCAAAGTATTTGCTGTTTATCTAAACTTCCAAAGCATGATGCTTCTTTCCATAAGTACGTTCTACTTGATTATTACATTATTACAAAAGATAGTATTAATTCTTGTAAGGAATAATCAATTCGGAGGCCAATTCTCTTGGAGCATGTTATGAAACAAAACTAGTCATCAACAACCATTAGTTACTTTAATTCATTTGACCAATTGCTTTATTGTAATTCAATAAGACCAAACTACCTTGAGTACTTCAAAAGCGTGGTGATTCACCCCATACAGATCATAATACCATGTGATCTACTGCACTGCAAACAAATTTAAGGAATCAGCAAATAAACTGCCCCATGACACATTAAACAAGAAAAATAAAATATATTCATAATTTAACTGTAGGACCTAATAGGTGTCTTAATCTCACTCAAAAGAGAACTCCTGATATCTCTACACCCTCATCAAATCTTCTATTTTCCCAGTTTCAGTTATCTCAAAAAAATGGTATTACTATCAATCTGGTTGCTTAAGCCAAAGCGTACACTTATGCTTGGATTTTCACTTTTTCTCATCCTCACACCAAGAAATTCTATGAATCCGTTTCCTCCTGTTCATCTGCTTCTCTCATCTTAGTCCAGGCAGCATCATATTTCCAGGATTGCTTCAATCATCTTAAACTGTTCTAATTTCATTCTTGCAACTCATTCCAAAAACTTCCCTTAACATAAATTAATTTACGCTGCTCTTCTAATATACAACTTTTAATAATTTCACATTACTCCTAAAATATAATCCAAACCCTAACCAAGATCTATGAGCAACTCCTTTATCTGTTCCCTGATTTTTTTTTTTCCTTGACCTGATCTTCTACATGTGCATCATGCTTCAGACACACTGACTTTCATTCCTTTTCTGGGATACACAATACACTAAACTCAATAGTATCTTAAGACTTTTGCACTTGGATACCTTTGCTTGGCTGGGTCCTTCCCTTCATTCAGGTATCAGCTCAAATCAGTTCTTTAGAGAGGCTTTCTCTGATACCCAAATTAAAATGAATGTTTTCAAAGTCCTTCTATCACACCAATCCATGGGTGTTTGATATTTTGTTATTTATTTTTTGCTAATTTATTTATTGGGTTTCTTCCTCCATAAGGGTTGGGACCAAATCTTTTTTGCTCAGCACTATGCCAATAAACATTTTGGGGATAATTTAATGAATAAATGAGTGAACAATTCATATATAGATATTAAGGCACACATTAAAATTAGAACATTGAAAATTAGGGAATATTAATCATGGGTTGTATTTATTATGATCATGGCTCTAGTGTCTTAGAAGGATTTCATGGAGGTGATAGTAAAGAGAAAAGCCTTGAGCTTCCTAAGGCTTGGCACAAAAGAAAGGACCAGAGATGAAAGTAAAAGCAATGAGGAAAACTCATCATCTGATTATTTCATGAGATTGTTTTTTGGGGGTGGGGGGTTTCTACTTCCTACTGTCCCTAGATTTAAGGCATAGACTCTTGACATATGGATTCTGTCTCACTGCCTACTTCTAGTGAGTTGAGAACATGGTGATAGAGTCTATTTGGAATTTTATTTAACTGTGCCATAGAACAATAACTCAGCATCTTCCCCACAGCCGCTCACAGTAAAACCTATAGATATATTGTGTCTTTACTAGCCCTGGCACTGGTTCTCAGGAAGACTCACCCTTGCCTTGGCTCTGGCCCTGCTTAAGCAAAAGAGATATGTGAGGGAATTGGTCAGAAGCATGTGATACAAAAGAGGGAGAGGAACTCTGGTATGACTTAGTAAAAAAACTTAGAGTTGAATGTTAAAATTTGATTCTGATGTCAGTCATTTCTTAAAGGGGCAATGCCTTGAGAGTAATATGCTTTTGAGTGTTCAGGATTGGTAATATATTTGCAATACTTATATATTGGTCCAAAAATATATTAAAAAGATCATACACCATGAGCAACTGGATTTATCCCAAGGGTGCAAGGATGGTTCAATATTTTCAAATCAATCAAGTAATGTGGTATACCATATTAATAACAGGAAGGATAAAAATCGTATCATTATCTCAATAGACACAGAAAAAGTATTGATAAAATTCAACATCCATTCATGATAAAAACTCTCATCAAAATTGTTACAGAGGGAACATATCTCAACATAATAAAGATCATTTATGACAAAACCACAGCCAAAATCACACTCAACAGTGAAAAGCTGAAAGCTATTCTCCTAAAATCAGGAACAGGATAGGAATACCCAGTCTTGCCACTTCTATTTTTCTAGTATTGGAAGTCTTAGAGACAACAGTCAGACATGGAAAAGAAATAAAAGGCATCCAAATTGGAAGGGAAGAAGTAAAGCTGTCAGAAATGCTAGAACATCTCCTCACATGACATACAAAACTAAACTCAGAATGGATTAAAGGCCTAAATGTAAAACCTGAAACTATAAAACTCCTAGAAGAAAACATAAGCAGAACATTCTTTGACAACAGTAGCAATATTTTTGGGATCTGTCTCATAAAACAAAGCAAATAAAAGTATGGGACTTAATTAAACTTAAAAGCTTTTGCACAGCAAAGGAAACTATCCACAAAACAAAAAGACAGCCTACTGAATGGGAGAAAATGTTTGCAAATGGTATAACCATCATGGGGGTTAATATCCAAAATATATAAACAGCTCACATACAACTCAATAGCTACAAAACTAAACAACCAGATTAAAATTGTGCAGAAGACCTGAATAGACATTCTTCCAAAGAAGAGATACAGATGGATAAAAGGCACATGAAAAGATGCCCAACATCACTAATTATTAGAGAAATGCAAATCAAAACCACAATGAGATATCAACTCACACCTGTCAGAATGGTTATCACCAAAATGTCTACAAGTAACAAATGTTGGTGAGGATGTGGAGAAAAGGGAACCCTTGTACACTGCTGGTGGGAGTGCAAATTGATGCAGCCATCATGGAAAACAGTAAGGAGGTTGCTCAAAAACTGAAAATAGAACTATTATATGACCCAGCAGTTCCACTCCTGGGTATATATACAAAAAACTAAAAACAATAACTCAAAAAGACACATACACCGCAATTTTCATAGCAGCATTATTTAAAATAGCCATGATATGGAAGCAACCCAAGTGTTACCCAAGCAACCCACCAACAGATGAATGCATTAAGAATCTGTGGTTTTATATATGCAATGGAATACCACTCTGCCATAAAACATAATGAAATTTCCATTTGCAACAATGTGGATGGACCTAGAGAGTATTATACTTAATGAAATAAGTCAGAGAAATACAAATACTCTGTTATCAATTTTATGTGGAATCTGAAAAATAACACAAATGACTGTATATAACAAAGCAGAAGCAGACTCAGATATAGACAACAAACTAGTGGATACCAGTGGCGAGAGGGAAGTGGGAAGGAGCAAGATGGGGTAGGGGATTAAGAGGTACAAACTACTATGTATAAAATAAATAAGAGGGGCTTCCCTGGTGGCGCAGTGGTTGAGAATCTGCCTGCCAATGCAGGGGACACGGGTTCGAGCCCTGGTCTGGGAAGATCCCACATGCCGCGGAGCTACTGGGCCCGTGAGCCACACTACTGAGCCTGTGCGTCTGGAGCCTGTGCGCCGCAACAAGAGAGGCCGCAATAGTGAGAGGCCCGCGCACCGCGATGAAGAGTGGCCCCCACTTGCCACAACTAGAGAAAGCCCTCGCACAGAAACGAAGACCCAACACAGCCATAAATAAATAAATAAAATATATCATAAAAAAAGAGTAAAAAAAATAAAATAAATAAGAAACAAGGATATATTGTGCAGCACAGGGGAGTATAGTCAAGACTCTGTAATTACTTTAAATTGAATATAACCAATAAAAATATCGTAAATCAACAATATTTCAACTAAAAATATTACTGAGGTTTGCCTGAGCTGTCAGTCGTTTGGGGGAAGGTGAGTAGAAAGAGTTTGGATATGTAACTCTGTATCCGGATGCATGTTCAGAAGGCTACTTGCAACTTCTGGTGATGTCAAACCTGGGAAGAAAAGGAAGATGACCCACAGGTGTATTAAATATTAGGAGTGGGCAAGAATCTGTGTATAAATAAACAGAGGTGCATGCATATGTATCTGTCAGGGTAATTAATAATAAAAAAGAAACTATATGAACCTTCAAATTAGTATATAATATCTGTTGTTAACTAGTCTTATAATATTCCCATATTTCCTCTCACCAGGATCTCAAATTATATTAGTATTTTAAAATTATTATTAAATTAACTTCCAATGAAAACTCTGAAGTGTTTAGAGTGTAATGGTGACAGAGAACTAACTGTCTCTCAAATATAATCCTCAACTTTGAAATGTTTAAATAACCTTCGGGTGGCTTTAAGTTTATCATTTCCTTCCATTATTGAAAAGTATTATGATGGATCTAATTATTATTACATCATTTTAGCTATTAATGTGAAAAATATTGTATGCCAGATAATGTGAAGATAGAAAGCATATTAATGCAATAGAGGTTCATCTTACATATACTAAAGGAATCCATTTATTACCATCCCCTATATGTACCCGGAGTTCCTACCTCTGCTCTGTTGTGCATGCTATTTCATCTCATCCACCTGGGTTCTCCCTTTCTAGCGAAATCTTATATAAGTCCCATTTCCCCCTAAAGCTCTACCTAATCACTGAACTATGTTACAAGTTTAACTTCTCAAAGGTTAAAGCAATCAATTGAGAACGGCCTCTTCAGTTCAAAACATTTTCTGGCTATCCATTACCGTTTGCTACTTAATCCTATGCATGACGGACTGTTATTTTTACAATGTTTTTATTTATTTATGTATTTATTTTATTATTACTGAACTACTCATTTGTGTATATTTGCACTGTGCAATTGTAAGAGTTTGGGCAGCAACTGAGGAAGGGGTGAAAATACAACAACCCTAAGCAAACTCAGGGGAGTTTTCCTTATGGAAATAATTACGAGACAAGCAAGCACACTTGACTATTTGACTATTTGCCAGGAGAGAGAGGGAATGGAAGAAGGAGGGATGAAGAGAGGAGGTTTAAAATTTAAAAAATGAAAACGTGTCTAAGTAAAAAATAGAGAATTTTCCTTGACCACTTCAGTGGATCCAAAGAGGTTACCCATCTTTAATGAACTGTAATTTTGTTTGGCATGTAGGAATGTCATCCAATGAAAAGTGCATTCTTTGCATTTCATTTTAAATTACCCTACATATTTAATTCAGAGACCATAGCTTTTTGCTAAAACAAATTCCAAAGACATATTTGTATTAAAATGATTACGGCACCTACTGTCTTCTTCCAAATTCTCAGCAGCACAAATTCACATAGACAGTGTTACACACTAGAGCAAAAAATGAAAAGCCTAGTGAATAAAGCACTGTTTTGGATACCCGACACCAGGCTAACGCTCAGAAAACCTGTGGTCCTGGCTTTATTTTTTATTTTGATTGTTTTGCTTATAGTTTATGAGACTATTTAGTATGTAGACTGTTCTCGGTACTAGAGGAAATTTCTTATATTACACAAGCTTTAGAATTGTCTGTTTAATTTAATGACATAGCTTTTTATTTAATTAGTAAAAATATTATCTTAAAATTTGATTTTGAAGACACCTTTGATTGACCTGATCCCGTTTATCCAAATCAAGTGAAATCAAACTTCAGTCTAATGTCAGACTCATTATCTGTATAAATAAAAAGACGTTCTCTACAGAATTCTTAAGAAACAGAAATTTCTGTTAGGTTACCAGAATTATTGATCACAACTACTGCTCTTATATTCCACATTATGGGAAGTATTAAGGAACTGTTGCTCACAAAATGCTACTAAACAGTCTCATGATCCATCAGTGAGCATCAGGGAGATACCTGAAGGTGCTTGTTCTTGGTTAGACATTAAGTAAGTTGGTAATTCACCTTGTCAATGGCAGCTATGTATTGCATATGGATAAAATGAAAAGTTCCTCCTTTATTACTGATTCTCCTTAGTCTAAGCAATTAACCTCATTAGATTTTTTTTAATGTCCTAGATTCCTGCAGCAAGTAGAACACTTTAAATTTCACTTCTCTACTTGAATTAGTATTATCATTAGATTGTAAAATGCTAACAAATAGATCTGAAATTTCATCAAGATTATGACATACGACGTTTATCTCATTTTGGTTGAGCAAGACTGAATTACCAGTAAAAGTGAAAGTTGTTAAATTTTAATGCCAGAATAAAGCCAAATTATGCAGGCTCTTGGATAAAGTAGACAATTATGTGACAGACAGTAACTGGCTTCTCATAGGTGGAAACGTAATCCCCGACAAAGATGCAACATTCCAAAATTTGTGAATGTTCAAATTAATTTATAGTAATGAAAATTACATTCATTCATTTACTGTTTATTATGAAGCAATATATAATTACAAATTTATTTTTTATGGAATGTCCAATTTCTTTATTTGGATCTTTTCTGTCCTGATATGAGAAACTCATTAAACGGACAGATCTGCTCAGCACATGTCACTTATAATAAAAAGAAGATTGAGGAGAGTCACTAATCCATCTCCTTTTTTTTTCCCAGTCTAGAACCTTTAAATCTAAAATATTTTCTAAATTCTTGTTTTATAAAGTAATGTTTTACATTGCTTTGTTATAGATTCACATACAAATTTATCATCCATTAGGGGAAATAATATTTATCACAAATCCTCACTGCTGTGGTTTTTCAGAAGATAGAAAAGCAAAAAGTCCACAAATAATAAATGCTGGAGAAGGTGTGGAGAAAAGGGAACCCTCCTACACTGTTGGTGGGAATGTAAGTTGGTGCAGCCCCTAAGGTTCCTTAAAAAACTAAAAGTAGAGTTGCCATTCTGGGCATATATCTGGAAAAGATGAACACTCTAATTTGAAAAGATGCATGTACCCCAATGCTTATAGCAGCACTATTTACAACAGCCAAGACATGGAAGCAAACTAAGGATCCACTGACAGATGAATGGATAAAGAAGATGTGAGATATATATATATATATATATATATATATATATATATATATATATACACACACATATAAAATGGAATTCTACTCAGCCATATAAAAGACTGAAATCATTTGCAGCAACATGGATGGACCTAGAGATTATCATACTAAGTTAAGTAAGTCAGACAGAGTAAGACAAATATCACATGATATCACTTATATGTGGAATTTTTTAAAAATGATACAAATGAACTTATTTACGCAACAGAAATAGACTCACAGACATAGAGAACAGACTTGTGGTTGCCAAAGGGTAAAAGGGGGTGGGATAAATTAAGACCTTGGGGTTAACAGATACAAACTACTGTATATAAAATAGATAAACAACAAGGACCTACTGTATAGCACAGGGAACTATATTCAACATTTTATAATAACTTATAATGGAAAAAATCTGAAAAAGAAAAAAAGAATATATATATATAATATATATATAACTGAATCCCTTTGCTGTAGGCCTGAAACTAATACAACATTGTAAATCAACTATACTTCAATTTAAGAAAAGCCTTTATTAGTTTATATTCCTCTTTAATTTATTAAAGCCAACAGTTTAGATGTAGTAATAATGAGGATGTAATTTTACCATTTGGGACAAAAGATAAAGGAAATTATCTGCTCCTGAAGAAGTTGTTCAGAATCAAAATTACTTTTGTAAATCTAATTATTTCTCTGACCATCTGGCCTAGTAGGAGTGTGAACATCAACACATGTTAAGAGGAATATCAAGAGAATCAGCCTTGCACTTCATGCTTCAAAGGACACTATAGAGAAAGTGAAAAGACAACCCACACAACTGGAGAAAATATTTGCAAGTCATATATTTGATACAGAATTTTTATCTAGATTATCTAAAAAATTCTTACAACTCAGTAATAAAAAGACAAATAGTCCAATTTAAAAATTGGCAAAATATCTGAGTAGACATTTCTCCAAAGAAGATACGCAAATTGCCAATAAGCACATGAAAAGTTGCTCAACTTCATCAGTCATTAGGGAAATGAAAATCAAAACCACGATGACATGCTACTTTACACTCACTCAGATAGCTAAAATAAGACCAATAAAAACAAGTGTTAGCAAGGATGATAATAAACTGAAATTCATATACGTTACTCTTGGGTTTGCAAAATGGGGAAGCCACTTTGGAAAACACTTTGGCAGTTCCTCAAAATGCTAAACATAGAGTTACCATATGACCCTGCAATTTTACTCATGGGTGTTTATCCAAGAGAATTGAAAACATGTGTCCATGAAAAAACTTGTACATGAATGTTCATAAGATCATTATTTATAATAGCCCAAAGGTGAAAACAACCAATAGTCCATCAATTGATGATTGGATAGAATCCATTCATACAATTGTACCCTTGAAAACCTCATACTAAGTGAAAGAAGCCAGACACAAAGACCACATATAGAGTGATCCATTTACATGAAATTTGCAGAATAGGCAAATCCATAGAGTAGGGCTGGATTAGGGAATGAGGAATGACCTCTAATGGGTATGGGGTTTCTTTTTGCGAAATAAAATATTCTAAAATTAAAGAGAGGTGATGGTTGTACAACTCTGTGAATATAATAAAATCCCTGAATTATGCATGTTAAAGGATGAATTTTATAGTATGTGAATTATATCTCAATAAAGCTTAAATATATACATATATACAAAACTTAGGGGCTTAAAACAAATATTTTACCAAGCTCCCTGAATCTGTGGGTCAGGACTTTGGGCCAGATTTTGTGAGAATGACTTGCCTTTGTTATGTGATGTCTGGGACTTCCCCTGGGTGGACTCAGCTGCCTGAATGTGACTATGGCCGGGGACTAGACCCATCTGGAAGCATCTTCACCTACATGTTGGTCAGTGGATGCTGATTTTGTTCTGAGACTTGGGCTGAGGCTGTCAATGGCACTTACTCATTGTTCCTCCATGTGCCCTGGCTTTCTTACCATGCATGGTGGCCATAAGGTACTCAGACTTCTTATAATGGCAACTCAGGGCTCCATAGGCAAGTGTTCCAGCAAATAAGTCAGGCACTATATTGCCTTCTTTAACATAGCAGCATAATTCTTGCATCATTCTGCCGCATTTTATTGATTTCAAGTGAGTCAGAAACCCACCTAGAATCAAAGGGAGACGGAGAGCATGTCTCTCAATGAGAGTCAAAGAATTTGTTGCAATGTGTGTGTGTGTGTTTTATGACAAAATACATATGACATAAAATTTGCCATCTTAACCATTTTTTAAGTTCAGAAGTCGGTAATGTTAAGTATATTCACAATGTTGTGCAGCCAATCTCCAGAACTTTTTTCATCTTACAATACTAAAAACCACTCTATACATATTAAACAACAACTTCACATTCTAGCCCCTGGTAAACACCATTCCATTTTCTGTCTCCATGAATTTGTCTACTCTATGTACCTCATACAAGTGGAAGGGATCAAACAGTATTTTCCTTTTGTGATTGACATTTCACTTAGTATAATGTCCTCGAGGATCTTCCATGTTATAGTGTGTATCAGAATTTCCTTCTTTTTTAGGGCAGAATAGTATTCCATTGTATGTATACAGCAGGTTTTGTTTATCTATTCATCTGTTGATGGGTTGCTTCCCATCAACACTTGGGTTGCTTCCACCTTTTGGCTACTGTGAATAACGTTGCTATGAACATGGATGAAGAAATATCCCTTTGAGTTCCTACTTTCAATTTTGGGGGGTATATACTCAAAACTAGAATTGCTGGGTCATATGGTAATTCTATGTTTAAGTTTTTGAGGAACTGCCATAATATTTTCCATAACGGCTATACTATTTTACATTCCCACCAGCAGTGTACAAGGTGTCCAATTTCTTCACATCCTTGCCAATACTTGATATTTTCTGTTTTGTTTGTCTGTTTTTAATTTATAGTAGCCATTCTAATGGGTGTGAAATGGTGTGACTATATTTTAAAATACTAATTGAGCAAGGAAAAAATGTGACCAATTAAACTGCTTATTTGTCTAATCAAAATAGTTTATTGCATGGAGTTTAAGCTGGCCTTGTGACTTACCATGGTAGAATAACAGAATGCAAGGAGAGGAACATTATAGGACTTCAGAGAAGGCTCAGTAGGCATTGAAGTCGCTTCTACCGTCCTCTTGGAAATCTGCCCTGGAACCACCAAGTAAAGACCCACATTAGCTTACTATGGTATGAGAGTGCATGGTGAGTACCAACTGACAGACGTGTAAGTGAGACCGTCTTAGTCCACCAATCCCTATTGAGATGCCAATTGACTGCAGCCAATAGTTGTAGTTTCTCGGGAGTGGTCCCAGGAGAAAACAGCTGGGGAACACCTAGTGATCCCAGACACAATTACTGTCCAGAATTTTAAGCGAATGAGTTTTTGTTTTAAGCTGGTAAGTTTGAATGGTTGGGTTACGCCACAACAGATAACTGGTACTGTCAAGTCAGTGGTGTGTTGCAGACTGATCTTACCACATCACACAAGCCAAGTGTATGCAACTCGACTCAGCTCCACATACTTCACATTTAGTGATGTCAGATTGCTCGCATGAAGTGGGCCATGCTCTCAGTGTTTACATATTTACGTGTAGAAATCAGCAAACAAACTGGAACTTTTTTTTTTAAAGACAGAGAGCTAGTTAAGTACTTTTAAACACGTAACTAGATACAGTCATGTAGATGCTGAGAGGATAACAGCTTCTTGGTGATGAGGGAACAGACTTGAAAGACTCCATCAGGGCTGCTGAC
Source organism: Balaenoptera borealis (assembly GCF_965194805.1). Lineage (NCBI taxonomy): Eukaryota > Metazoa > Chordata > Mammalia > Artiodactyla > Balaenopteridae > Balaenoptera > Balaenoptera borealis. Next base: position 114,169,371 of record NC_138873.1, on the reverse strand, counting down.
AGAAGCAACCGTGGGGAACCACTAGAGCTGCTGCTTCTGGCTGTTGAGGGATTTAGAGCTGCTACTGCTGCTTGAAGCTGTACTGCCAACATATAGTGGCTTGGAAAGCTGGTACTGCAGCTCACCGTGTGCTAATGGGAGCCACTGCACTGTGACAATATCCATCGGGTCTGAAAGTTGCCATGGGACCACCTGCCTGCAAACAGGGCAGGTATATTGCATAAGACATTGTATCGGATATAGGCTAAGCTTCTGTAACAAAGTGATTCCAAAGTGATGTCTCATATGGTGTAGAAGTTTACTTCTCTCTCTCATCACAATCCATGAGGCGGTAGACAGTACACAGTGTGGGCAGGTGGTTTTGTTTCCTGAGGTCTTCTCGATACCCTGTTTATTCCTAATGTGTTCCTCCTCCAGCCCTCAGGGTGTTGTTCTTGTCTGCACACCGAAGCTGCCTCATTAGCATGGCGTCTGATATCTAGTCTGTAGATAAGGTAATGGGAATAAGCAGAAGATACGTAACTTCTTTTGATGGAAAAGACACAGAACTTGCGCACATCACCTGTGGTCACATACCATTGATAAAAACGTATTCACATAATCCACCCAGGGATACGGATACATTTGCGTCTAACTGAGTAGCTGTGTGCTCAGCTCATGGGACTGATGTCTGTTACTAAAGGCAGAGGAGAAGAATGAGGCTGGGGAATGACTACCAGTTTCGGCTACATCAAAAATGGCTATTTATAGAATCATCCATTCATCTAACAAACATGAATCAAATCCTATCACGTAGCTGATACTATTTTAGGTACTCAGATCATAAACAAGAAAGACCCAGTTCTCAAAGTTCTCACAGTGTTAGAGACATCTAAATAGATGGAATGTAATAACATGTGAAGTTTAAAAAGGACCGTGAACAAAATATCATGGGATCACAGAAGAAAAAATCAAATAACTGCCTGAGGGGGTTAGGAAAGGTTTTATTGAGTTGGAATGTAAGTAGAGTCTTGAATAACTAGACGTTTACCAGACAGGAAAAGAAAGACATTATAAGCAGAGTAAGTCCCTTGACAGTCACAGCATGTCTGAGATTGGTTGAACTTAAGATGAATCCCAAGAAACTGCAGACTTAGAAACCCAACCCTCAGAATTGTGGAGGAAAATGTAGCTTGAAGGAAAAAAATGTATCTTAAATTTATAAAAGCAATTGCTTAACATAAAATGTATAAATCATGTATTTATTTATGAACTTAATTTAAAACATTAAAAATTTTAGCTATAAAATGTGACTGTCTACATTCTAAATGTGGATGGTGTGAGAATCACCAAGGTATTGTCTCTTGAAGCCTTTCTAGATGTCACTACCATGGCTTACATTCCACTCACCGTTCTGTTACTATCACTCCATTAACATTCTTTCACAAGACATTTTCTGATATAATACTGAACAGCTCTAAAGCAAGCCTTTGCTTAAGGCTTAATCTCTTCTGTAAATTTAAGGACATTATGGCCTTTTACTTTAATAACAACTTTATATATTGCAGTTTTTGGAATGGTATCACTAGGGTGCTTTATTTCTATACTTCTTTCCAGGATGCAGTTACTAAATCATTTTCTTTGTAATCAGATAACTTAAAGAAAATAGCATTTTATAGACATATTGAGAGGAAAGAATTCTTCGTGGTCAGACATATTAGAGAAAATAAATACTGATCTTGAAACAGACAATTTTATATATTTTATTGAAATGTTAAAAGCTCTAAAATAATATGAGGAAGAAGCATACCCACATTAATCCACTTTGATAAGCTGATTATTTCTATTTCTAACCAGCTTTCTGATTGAATTCACTTATCCTCTTCACCCACTTTTGCTGAAACGGTTTTTGTAGATATAATTAGTAGGGGGAGAACATTTTTGAATTCTTGACAAATTTTTTAAAAAGGAATCAAATGTCAATTGCATGGTGAACCATATTTGATAAAGTAGCTTTTCCTCCCATTTTACTGAAGACAATGGAATAATAAAACCATTAGGAAATTCAAGTTTTGAAAGTCCTAATTAACTTTGTGCTATAATACCCTGCGAGCTAGGATTTTTGGGAATGCAATTTGTCCACTTGGTTCTGACATAGTTATTTCTGTACTTTTGGTATAAAAGGAGGAGGGAGGAAACTGACAGGCTTTTACTGAGTGGGTGCATGTTTGGAAATGGAGAATAGAATTGGGTTGCTTCTCCAATTACACAGTAGAATAAATACTCAGTATGCCTAATGAGGTGAAAGATAACCAGTGAAAAATTGCCTTAATATCCTAAAATTATTTTCAATAACGATTATTAATGCATTACGGATTTGCATTTTGTGGGATTTGGAAGAAAGCCAAACTCTCTATTGCTGCAAGTTTCTGCGTTCCTTAAAAATGTTGACAAAAATGTTTGTAATTCAGTAATCATTAGAAATAATCCTGAAAAAATTAAAATGGAAGTAACTTAAAAATTTGAAAGAAAAATGCATTTTTTTTTAGCTGCGTTGGGTCTTCGTTGCTGTGCGCAGGCTTTCTCTAGTTGCAGCGAGCAGGGGTTACTCTTTGCTGTGGTGCGTGGGCTTCTCATTGCGGTAGCTTCTCTTGTTGCAGAGCACGAGCTCTAGGTGCACGGGCTTCAGTAGTTGCAGCACACAGGCTCAGTAGTTGCAGCACGCGGGCTTAGCTGTTCTGCGGCATGTGGGATCTTCCTGGACCAGGGATCGAACCCCTGTCCCCTGCATTGGCAGGCAGGTTCTTAACCACTGCGCCACCAAGGAAGTCCTGAAAAATGTATTTTTAATTTGTATCCTAATTAATGGTTATTACATTACAAATATTGGTTTGTGGGTGTTTTTTATAATTTTGTAGGGGCATTCAAGGACTTCACAAACCTTAAAAAGGATTCATAAATGTATCAGTCAGGACAGAACTGGTTATGCTGGGAAAACCAACAACTAGAAAACTCTCAGTGGTTTGAAATAGCAAATTTTATTTATTGCCCAGGTTACATGCCCTCTGTGGGTTGGCAAGGTTGATGAAGGCATCACCTTGACACAAGCTTCCATGACGACAGAATTAGATGCAAGAGAGTATGGAATGCCATGTTCTGGTACTCAATAACTCTGCCTAGAAGTGACACATAGTGTTTACATTCATGTTTTATGGGCCATGCAAGCCACAAGGCAACATCTGAATTCAAGTGGCAAGCAAGTCAGTCCTACCACATGTCTGGAACGAGAGCACTCAACATCTGTGAATAGCCATAATGATGAACAGAGCCTACCCTTTGAGTTATTAATATTCAGGGCCCTATCCTTTCCACATGCAATATACACTGACTTCCCCAGAAGGAAGAAAACCCAAAAATCCCATCTGATTTTTAGTCAGCCTCAAAGTCCAGTGCTATGAAAAAGTTTGTATCAAGTCCAACATGATTTTTCTTGGTTTGAAAATTAGAAAAAAATTTATCGGCCCCTAATAAATACTATGTAAGTAATGAATCAGAGAAATGAAAATGGTGGTAAAACATGCCCATCCTAGATTTTTAGATCTTACTGAGCAGGTACTGTGAGGAACCCCTACCTTGTGTAGAGGGTAGAAGGGAAGTGGTCCTTCATTAGGCTCCTAGTCTAATCCGTGTGGGTAAATGCATCAGGTCACTGGACACCCTTCTTCCATGACTTCATGGCTATATCCTTAGGACTAGGCAGCTTTCTCAGTTGGCTTGCTGCCTCTAGAGGACTGAGGTCCCAAGGTCTATTATAAGTACTTAATAGTCATATTCTTTTAGTTCAAACTGTTGATACCTTAGTCAGTACACTAGTCTTTAACTCTTTTAAAAACCTATTTGTATTCTTATCTATTTAGTTATGGTCAACTCCATGTGCTATAAACAAACTCATAATTCTTTTAGAAAAATGCCTTTCTGTCTAGATTTAATTATGGGTGTCTTGGACCTCTCAGGTGTCCATGGCATGACTCAAACCTTAATCTCTTCCCACTGAGCCATTACTGAACATCAATGCTCTAAACTTAGAGAATGTAACACAGTGAAGTCCATACCCTTATTTGGCACATTCTGTAGAGCACGATTTTTAATCAGCAGTGTTGAGAAGTTTCTTTTTCAAATCGACAAGTGCTAGATTTCTGAACTCTCTCTGTCCTGCTAGAAAGTTTGTTATTTTTTCTGGACACATTTCTTTTCAAATGCTGTTAATAGCATTTCACCTGAAGTCTTAGACTCATTACTCTTTCAAGTTATCCCAGGTGAGCATCTTATCAAATATTTTGCAAACATAAGCCTATTATTATCCCTGGCATATAATAAAGATGTGTATACCTATTGATATACTGATAAAAATAAAAGATATCCATTTATGTATTTACATCTTTATTCAATAATTTATGCACAAATATGTATTAGGTACTTATCTAATATTACATGTGCCTCTGAAATACAAACATATAGTGAACAGCAAGAAATAAGATTCTTCACTATCACATATATCATTAAAAAGGGTGTGCAAAAACATTGTCACTGGAAACTTGAATATTTTTAAAAAGTATTATCATGTACCAGACATGATTTAAGGAGTTTACATGCATTAACTTATTTAATCAACATTGAAGGCATATCTGAATGCTGAATTAAAAAAATCAATCTCAGTTTTTTAAAATTTTAAATCTGAGTGAAAAAAATTTTTTTTCTTCATAAAATGTTCCCCATGAAATATATGGTGAAATTACATTTAATAGTGTTGCTTTTAGCAAAATACAGCCTTAAAATACTAAAGTCAGAATTCCACATATATTTTAGCTTCTTACACATTTTTCCCTACTTGGTTATGTTTAATATTTTTCACTGATTTTTAACATTTACTTTACCTAATTAATAATACTAGGGCAGTGGTTCTTAATCAAGGAGAATTTTGTCCCCCGGGGGACATTGGCAATATGTAGAGACATTTTTGGTTGTCCCTACTTGAGGTGTGGGGGGAAGAGGTTATTGGCATTTAATAGGTAGAGGCCAGGGATACTGCTAAATATCCTACGATGGCCCCCAAACAAAGAATTATCCAGCCCTAAATGTCATTACTTCCAAAACTGAGAAACTGTACTATAGGACTCTAGTACAGTTTAGACCTTGACCTTTAATGTAGTTTTCCAATCCTTGGAAGTGAAAGATGTTTCAGGAAGTCTCAAAGACTGAAATGAAAGTGCAAGCCACATACATCATGCAGTGAGCACTGGGAAAGATGGATCTGGCAAAGGTGGTTCTCAGGGATTTATATCCTATTTTAAGATTCCAAGTCCTATGCATGTTCTTTCCTAAAAAACCATAAAATCCTAAGTTTGGAAGAAATTAAAGTGACCAACATTGACCTCTCACCTCTGCAATGATACCCTCTGCACCACTATCGCCTCCCCCCAAAATCAGGTGATTCTCCAACATGAACACCTTCAGTGATACTGTTGATCAGCTATAAGCATTTGCATTTTTATTAAGCCCAAATTCTTTTCCTGTTATTTCCACTTTTTGATTCCAGAGTAAGTGTGAACAAGTTTATTCTCTATGTTGGAGGCATTCCAATATTTGGAATTCTCTTTCATGCCAAAATTACTTATCCACACCAGTCTTCTTCTTTTTTTTCATGTTCCATGTTCATATACCTTCAGAATATGCTACCATTCCTCTATGTAGCACCACTATATCCCTGAGAACCTAACACAGTATCTTTTCATGTGCACAAGGATCATTCTCCAGGATAGATCACATGCTAGGCAACAAAATAAATCTTGATAAATTTAAGATTGAAGTCATATCAAGCATCTTTTCTGACTAAAACAGTATGAAACTAGAAATATATCACATGAAAAAAACTGAAGAAAAACCCCACAAATACATGGAACGAATGGGTCAATGAAGAAATCAAGAGGAAATTAAAAAAAAAAAAAAACAAAAACCTTGAGACAAATGAAAATGGAAACATAACTTTCCAAAATCTATGGAGCAGAGCAAAAGCAGTTTTAAAAGGGAAGTTCATAGGGAAGTCCTACTCAAAAAATAAGAAAACAAACAAAATGAAAATACTTCCCTGGTAACTTATCATCACTCAGACTGTATTTTTATTTTTTTTTACATACTGATTCATATGCCTTCTAATTCTGAACGTCTGCCATGCTCTATGAAACTCAAATTATATATTCATCAAAAAGGAAAATCCTTGCCTTTAATTATTTTCTCTTATGGACATGACTTTCTTTGCAGTCTTCTCAAGGAAGGCAGACTGTTTTATTCTATCACACAAGATGTCTCTCAAGGCCAGGAAGTCGGGAATGGATATTCTAGCTAACTGTGGCCGCTTCACTATTACTCCCTCATTCTGCCAAATTTTTCTTGGATGTATGCTCCTCTCATGAAGGGCCTGGCCGGGCACTTTGGTTCTTGGGACTCACTTGAAGTTTTAGTTAAGTCTTTTCCTGCTGAGAATATATCTCCTAATTTGAGATCAATCTTCAGACTTATATTCTATTGGGGCATCCTTTAAATGTTTAATCACAAGCCTTATTCCACCTTGACGTCAGTCCTCATTCAACTCTGTAATTTTACTTGCACTCTTGTGTTTGCTTTCACATTCTGACCTTTTCCCCAGCAACAGAGCCTCAATTCTGATAATTAATTATGTGGCTGGTAGCCTTGGTTAATTGCTTCAATTGCTTTTTTCCATAGTAACAACCCAATCATTGTCATGGTCAGAGTGTATAATGATTGTTTCATTTAGAGACAATTTCCTAGTTTGGATAAAAGAGTTGAGAATTACATTTACTGAAATACAATTCTCATGTGCTATCCATGTCAATTAAACCACCCAAAGTCTTGTTGATTTTATGTATTATAACAGTAAGTGTCCAATTACTTGCGACAGTTCAAATGGGTACTATTGACTCAAATAATAATGATTCAACCCAAAGTTTTCAAAGTAATTTTAATAAAATACAATATATTCATTAATCAAACTTTATCAGAACTTATTTATCCTCTATTTATTGATCAGATTCTTATGGATTTCCCAGTCACTGCAACGAATACCAATTTTTGTTGTAAAATATTTAGTCCTATAAGTTTAGAATATGTTGAGATTGGGCTAAATCAATGTTGACCTTTTAAGCTACACAAGAATTTCTTTTTGCTGTTTTAAAAAAATATACCATAAGACACAGTAGTCATAGGGTAGGACTCAGTGTATTGAAAAAAGTAGACACAATAATTATTGCATTTTGAATGTTACAGTGTTCAAATTATCTTAGCAAAAATAAATGTCAGGCATCTTTTCTCTATTTCTTTCCTGCAACCAAATTCCACCTGTTCTATGTTGTGATGTGTTTCTTCTATTTCCTTTCTTGTTTTTTAACACTCAAGATTCTTTTTAAATTAAAATTTTTATTTTGAGATAATTGTAGATTTTCATAATGTTGTAAGAAATAGTACAAAAAGATCCCATATACACTTAACCCAGTTCCCACAATGGTAACAACTTAGAAAACAATGGTATAATTTCACAAGCAGGATATTGACTTCGGTACGATCAATATGCCATCGCCATATGGTTATTCATTTTGCCTTTTTTTTTTTTTTTGTAGCCATACAGATGTCTCTCCCTTCTCCGTCTCACCCTATTTGCTTAAACCCTAGAAATCAATAATCTGTTTCCCATTTTATAATTTTTCACTTCAAGAATGTTACATAAACAAAATCACATAGTATGTAATATTAGAAGACTTTTTTTATACAGCATAATTATTTGGAGATTCATCCAAGTTGTTGTAACAATAATTTGCTCCTTTTTTTTTTTTTGCTGATTAGTATTCCATGGTGTGGTGTTTCACAGTCTGTCTAATCATTCACCAACTACAGATATTTAGACTGTTTCCAGTTTGAGACTGCTTTGAATCAAGATGCTCTCAACGTTCATTTATAGGCTTTTGTGTCAATATAAGTTTCCATTTCTTCATTGCATGTTTAGTTTGTTAAGAAACTGTCAAACTGTTTTCCGGATTATCCATTTTTACACGTCCTTCCAGTTTCCCATCCTCACCAACATTTAGTGCTGTCACTACGTTTTACTGTAGTCATTCTGGTAAGTGTGTGGTGATATCCCACTAAGATGTTAATTTGTATTTCCCTAATAGTTAAGGATGTTGAATACCTTTACATATACGTTTTTGCCATCTGTGTCCTCTTCAGTGAAATATCTTTCCATGGTTTTGTCTATTTTCTAATTGGATTGTTTTTTTTAAAATTTTCTTTGTCTTTTACTGTTAAGTTTTAATAGTTTTGTATATATTCCAGATACTGAAACTTTTTGTTTACAAACGTATCTGGTTTGTAAATATTTTTTTCTCAGTTTATAGCTGGTCTTTTTATCCTCTTAACAGGGTCTTTTACAGAGCAAAATATTTTGATGAAGTTCAGCAAAAGTATTTTGATGATGTCCAGTTTTGATGAAGTCCAGATATATGGACTGTGCTTTTGGGGTCAAGGACTCTTTGTCTAGCCACAGATTCTGAAGATTTTTCTCCCATGTTTCTTTTATAAAGCTTTATAGTTTTATATTCTACATTTAAGTCTGTTATCATTTTGAGTGAATTTTTCCATAAAGTATGAGGTGTAAGTTGAGGTTCTTTTTTTTCTAGTACAAATCAGTTGCTCTACCACCATTGTTGAAAAGGTTTTCATGCTTTCGTCAAAAACCTGTAGACCGTACTTGTTTAGAGCAATTTCTGGGCTCTCTATTCTGCTCAATTGATCTATGTCTGCCCCTCTACCAATACCACAGTCTTGTTTACTGTAAGGATATAATAAACCTTGAAATTGGTTAAACTGTTCCACTTAAATTTTCTTTTTCAAAATTGTTTTATAGCTATTTGAATTCCCTTGTTTTTCTATATAAATTTTAGAATAGTCTTATCAAAAACTCTTGCTGGGGTTTTCATAGGAATTATGTTAAACCTGTTTATCAGTTTGAGGAGAATTGAGATCTTTACTATGTCAAGTTTTCCAATCCATGAACATGTTATGTCTTCCCGTTATTTACATCTTCTTTGATATCTTTCATCAGTATATTGTAATTTTCGGTATGCAAGAACTGTACAGATTTTGTTAGGATTATTTCTAAATATTACATTAATTTAGAGTGACTTTAAATGTCTATCTTACGTTCTGTTTATCTGTTATGCAAGGTCTTAGCTTTTGATAGTAATGTTATGGGTTAGAAATATCTGAGACACTTCCCTGGGTCCATTCTACTTGTGGTAAGCTCCCACAGACATTTCCTTGACAGGAGCCAATATGGCTGGACCAGCCTTTGTGCTTCTTACTATGATTGCAATATGCACCTCAGGAAAAAACAAATTAGAGGACTTTGAGGAACAAGGTTTATTTTATTACTCACAGGTCCTGGAGGATACATAGCATACATGTGATGGCCACACAACAAGGTTGCAGGCAGAGAAGGAAGGAGTGTGTAGCTGGAACTCTGCCCTTATTAGGGTCCAGAGTGGGGTGACTAAGGTTTCACAGGTTCACTCTTTATTGGCAAATTTAAAGTATAACAGTCAGAATTAGGGTACAGGAAGGGAAAAACAGGGCTGCTCAAGCTTTCGGTTATCTAGGTTACCCAGGGCTTTCTAAAAGGGGAACTTCATGGGTGGAGGCAGCCTTGTGTCTGATTTACTTGTTTTGCTGGCTGCTATGTTGTACAGATAGCGATATATTTATTCAAGAAGTATGTCTTTGAAATGAATGCCTTAGTAATCAAAAGCCTACTGTCAGGCATTTACATTACAGTCAAAAAGCTTAATGCCAGGCACTTATTCTACAATGTCTTATAATTTTGGTGAATTCATTTATTAGTTCTAGGTGTTTGGGGGATTTTTTGTAGATTTCTTGCAATCTACAAAATCTATGCTTGTCTAAATAGGCAAATATATCATCTAAAAATAGAAAGAATTTATTGCTTCTTGACCTTTTGACTGCTTCTTGTTTTGCTTTGTTTTCTGTTCAATCTTTATATGGTTTTCTTTCTTTTTAAAAATTTGATTACACTGGCTAGAATTTCTATAAAATAGTGAATAAAAGTATAGATCATTGCCTTGTTTCTGATTTTAAGGAAGGACAATCATCTACTTTTTCTTTTGTTGCTTTTATTTTTGGTGTCATACCTCAGAAACCACTACCTAATCTAAGGTTCCAAGATTTACTCCATGTTTTCTTCTAAGAGTTTTATGGGTTTAATGTTTACGTTTGTGTCTCTGATCCATTTTGAGTTAATTTTTGTCTATGATATGAGATAGGGGTCCAACTTTATTCTTTTCTATGTGGATATCCCTTTGATATCCCATGATAATTTTTTTGAAAGAACTCTTCTTTCTCCAATTATGTTGTCTTGGCAACTTTGTCAAAAAATCAGTTGACTGTAAGTGTAAGGGTTTATTTCTGAATTCTCATTGCTATTCCATAAATCTTTATGCTTTATATTATGCCAGTACACATTCTCTTTTTTTATTTAATTTTTATTGAGGTACAATTGATTTACAATGTTGTGTTAGTTTCTGGCATACAGCAAAGAGAATCGGTTATACATATACATATATCTACTCTTTTTTTTAACTTCTTTTCCCATAAAGGCCATTACAGAGTATTGAATAGAGTTAACTGTGCTATACAGTAGGTCCTTATTAGTTATCTATTCTATATATGGTAGTACAGTACACATTCTCTTGATTGCTGTAGATTTTCAGTAAGTTTTGAAGTCAGGAAATGTCGACATCTAACTTTTCTCTTATTTATCAAGATTTTTTTGGCTATCTGGGTCCCTTGCATTTCCATATGAATTTTGAGAACAGCTTGTCAATTTCTGAAAGAAAAAAAAAGCTTGAATTTTGATAGGGTTTGCATTGAAACTGTAGATCAACTTGGAGAGTGTTTCAATCTGAACAATATTAAGTCTTCTGATTCATGGGCATGGATGTCTCTCAATTTATTTAGATATTCTTTAATTTCTTTCAGTGATGTTTTGTGGTTTTTAATGTACAAGTCTTGTACTTCTTTTGTCAGATGTATCCCTTAGTATATTATTTTTCGGTGGTTTGTAAATGGAATTGTTTTCTTAATTTAATTTTCCAACTGTTCACTGCTAGTGTGTAGAAATAAAATTGACTTTTATATTGATCTTTGACCTGTAATCTTGCTGAATTATTTATTAGTTCTAATAATTTTTTATGGATTCCTTCGTATTTTCTACATGTCATCTGTAGATAGAGAAAAATGTTACTTCTTATTTTCCAATCTGAATGCCTCTTTTTTTCTTTACTAGCTAGAACTCCCAGTGCAATGCTGAATAGAAGTAGTGAGAGTATACACATATGTCTTGTTCTTTATCTACGGGGAAAAGAATTCAGTCCTTACCACTAAGAATGATGTTATCTGTGAGTTTTTCATAGATACACTTGACAGGATGAGGACATTTCCTTCTGCTTTTAGTCTGTTGAGTATTTTTATCATGAAAGAGTGATGGAGTTTATCAAATGATTTTTTTCTAAATCTATTCAGATGATCATCTGCTTTTGTCCTTTATTGTATTAATAAACTATATTGCATTGATTTCCCTTCATATATTAAGCCAACATTTCATTCCTCTGATAAATCCGACCAAGTCACGGTATTTAATCTGAGTCTCTGTTTATACTTTTTAATCTTTTTCTTTCTGATTCTCAGACTGGATAATCTCAATTGACCTATATTCTAGTGCTCTGTTTTTCTTTTTTTATTTCAAATATGTTGTTGAGCCCCTCTAGTGATTTTTTTTTCATTTCACTTGTGTTCTTCAATTCCTGGATTTCTATTTGGTTATTTTAAAAATAATTTCTATCTCATTGATATTTGGTGACACACTGTTCTTCTACATTTATTTGATGATATAGACATGGTTTCCTTTACAGTTCTCAACATATTTGTTAATGGTTGATTTGAAGTTCATTTTGAATAAGTCCAGCAACTGGGCTTCCTGAGGTACAATTCTCTTGACTCTTTTTTTTTTTCTGTGTATAAGCATACTGATTTTCTATTTCTTTGCATTCCTCATGATCTTTTGTTGGAAACTAGACTTTCAAATAATATGTGACAACCTTGGAACTCAAACTCCTCCCCCAAACCAGGATTTGTTGTTTTTGCTGTTTGTTTGTGCAGTGACTTTCTCAATTAATTCTGTAAAGTTTGTATTTTTTCACATATGTGGACATTGAAGTCTTGCTTGGCTACTTTAGTAGTTAACTAATAATTGAACAGATAATCCTTTTAGATAAAGGATTATTTCAAATTTTTACTTTTCCCTAGTATTTCCTAATAATGTCCCTTGTATGTAATGAGAATGTATTAAATTACTAATCTGAACAAGACACTATTTTATAGTGTTTAGGTTGAAAATTACACTTATTGGTAATTTCCACATATTTTAACATTTTTTTATATTTTCAGGGTATATTGAAAAAGACATTGACACTGAAGTAATTTTTAACCAAATTATTTTCTAATGTCAAATATTTATGTTTGTGATAACTCTTGTATGTGTGTATCTAAGTCACACTGACTATAATCAGCCTTATGGATTCCTAACAAAGAACAATCATACTCTATAGTCTGAAATAGAATAGCTACTTTATTTTTTTTATTGCAAATATGCATAAAGGAGGAAAAGGCAATTTGGATATACGAAGCATCAGGAAAAGAATGTGAATCAAGAAACATCAGCTTGGGGCTTCCCTGGTGGTGCAGTGGTTAAGAATCCGCCTGCCAATGCAGGGGACATGGGTTCGAGCCCTGGTCTGGGAGGATCCCACATGCCACGAAGCAACTAGGCCCGTGAGCCATAACTACTGAGCCTGTGCGTCTGGAGCCTATGCTCCGCAACAAGAGAGGCCGCGACAGTGAGAGGCACGCGCACCACGATGAAGAGTGGCCACCGCTCACCGCAACTAGAGAAAGCCCTCGCACAGAAACGAAGACCCAACACGCCAAAAATAAATAAATAAATAAATAAATAAATAAATAATAAAAATTTAAAAAAAAAGAAACATCAGCTATAGATGTATGGTCAGATGTCATCAAAAAGAACTTTGATTCTGCTAAAAAGACACTACAGTGACTCTACTACTGAAAAAAAAAATCCTTTTGGGAAGATTTCCCTATCTTTATCAAATACTGTTAAATGATTTAACTTCTGAATAATAGAAAAGGTAGAGTCTAAAGTTTCACTCAAATTTTTATTGCAAAGTATAAACAAGTAATATCTTGAATGTATTAGTGATAAAACATAAATGAAACAAGGTGAATCATGCATGGAGACTACTGGTAATATAAACTTGGAATTTGTTAAAATACACTTGTAACTAAAGTTTAAATTTAGGCAACATAGCTATTTTTCTGTCAGCTAATCTTTCTTCTTGAATTTTCCCTTTCACTAACAAACTGTAAGACAGCTACATTACAACTTTTCTATATTTATCCAAATGATTGGCATTTTCTGGAAAGCATTTTATGAAAAGCAGCCCCATACCAGATATTTTTTTGATACCCAGTCTTGGCAACAGGACCCAAATGAATCAGATTTTCACTTCTCCCCTCTTTGAAGATGTTTGTGAATGTTTGCTCTCTAGAGGACATACTGAGGATTTGCTTTTGTAGTCACTGTATGTTAATATGTTGCTTCCAATTTCTTCATAAAAATAGTTGTTGTTTAAGAGAGATTGGGAATTGAAAATATTGTTCAAGAAGGAGAAGATATAATTCCAAGAGGTATCCAAAGAAAGACAGAAGCTTCCTAGTTAAAACCAATGAGCCACAGTAACAATACAAAGATAATAAAACATCCTCTACTTGTAGAAATATGAGTGTGTTGCATAAAGAAGTAAATAGTGCTCAAATTTTCATCAGTAATGAGTTGTTGAAAATATATTTGTTAAAGAATATGTATAGCAATAATAAAAACAGAAATCTTGCCTGAGTATCTGGGTCTCACAAGGACCTATGAACACCACACAATTGGGCTCATAAAGACAGGAATGGAGTTTGGGAAGTGACTTGGCTATTGAGTTTCCAAGCTGGCAGTGAGTCTGTAGCTCTCTATTTTTGTGTTTGGCTATTACCTTGTCTTTGGTATTCCTCGCCTCTGCTTCTGTCGCTCCCATCTCTGAGAAACAACTTTTCTCTATCCTCCTTTTCTTTGCCTCATTGCTTCAGTTTACTCACAGTCTCCACTTCTCATTTCCTGCATATGAATTACTCTTAGTTCCTCACGTCTTCTGCATATTGCCTTCTTTCTCCCTGTGTGAATTTTGGTTTCTGCCCCCCAGCCATCCACCCCTCACTCTGTATGTCTTGAATTCATATTCCCAGAATCCACATTCAGGTCTAGGGTCAAGGGCATGGAAAAAGATTGAGATTTGAATTGGATGAGAGGAAACTTTATTTTTAAAGACTGAAGGGGAAAAGGTGAGAGAGACATTTCTGTAGGTTGAAACAGGAATTGAGAGAGATTATGTCAAATGACTTTTGTCTCCTTAATGGAGTGAGAGAGAGCACTGTCCACTGAGAGTGACAAGGTCTGAGTAAGGGGCTAATAGAGCGGTGGCGGTTTGGGCCACAGCTTTAGAGGGGAATGGGCAAGAAACTGACCAGGAACAGGTGAAAACTCTGACAGGTGGAGCTGAGAGATTGGGACTAGGTGGGGACCAACCTGCCACTTCCTTTTTATTACGGGATTTCTTCCTGATTGTGAGATTTCAGCCCTGCCAAGAAAACCCATCTGACTCCCTGGCTAGGAATGGTGAGGTCAGGTGAAAAGATTGCTCAGGAGATCAACCACTTGCATTTAGAGTGAAAAATTAGTTAGGAAGAGGCTGGGAAGATGGAGAAGTCAGGGACTGGAAGTCTTGAAGAGGTGGATACCAATGCAGAAAGGTGGGTGATCTGGATTAGAAAGTAGGATCTTTGAATGAGGTGAGTCACATTTCCCAGGTGATGCCATGGTGTGGCACGTGTGGTAAATTCAATCTGGCCACACCTGCTTTGCAGCTCCTCTTTACTCTGAGTCAGAGCTGGCCTTTGGACTTGCTTTGATCAATAGAACACAGATGGAGTGAAGGTGTGCAAGTTCTGGAGCTAGGCCTCTAGAGGCCTCATGACTTCTGCTTTCCTGTTCTTGGAACACTGCTCTGGGACTGCCATAGCAAAAAAAAGTCCAAGGTGTAAGACCATGGCAAGAGAGGCCCAGACACCCCAGCTATCTCAGCTGAGCCCATCCTCTATCCATTTTTGGCCAAATGGAGCCACAGAAGTGAGCCCGGTGGACATTAGCAGGACTGCTCAGTTGACCAACAGACTGAAGCAAAATACTAAATATTTGTAAATTATGATGCATTTTTTTAAGAATAAATAAACCTGGAGTATTTGAGGCCCAGCTGGTAATCCAGAGCAAGCAGGAGATGAGATCAGAGGACAATGGGGTGAGGAAGGTAATGATAATGCTTAGAGATTATTGTACTTGCACTTGGACTCTGCGATGCAAACGCATTCAATGGTTTCATGCAGAGGAATGACATGATCTAACCTGAGTTTTAAAAGGATCATTTTTATGAATAGCTATGATATGACATTACATACAGATATGATGTGACATTGCTCTTTTTATTAATTCACTGAAGACCAGTTGGCATATGAATACAAAAAGTATGGATTTGGCAGTCATATTAATTGACTACTGTTGACAGCTAAATTGGATAATTTGAGTCCCAATACAGAAATTTTGGCTTCAGTTTTTGTGCATTAGACTTACACTTTCATTAACTTAATTTTGCTTCTCCAGGCCTCTAAGTTACTTTTCACAGTTCCTACCTGAGTTCATGATTTCCCAAACCTCCCAATTAGAGTCTGGGTCAAGTAAGAAGCTATAAAAATACAGATTTCTGTGCAAAAGTAAGTTTTTCTAGATTTCAGAGTTGTATTCTGTTAACATGACCAAATGAAATTGTTTTTTACAAGTCAGAAATTTTTCACTGACTCTCATAAAATCTTAATTGCTAAATTCTGTCAAAGTATAATAAAAAAAAACCCTCAGTAATACAATATTTGGGATAATAAAGCTAAATGAAGAAAAATGATATATAAGGGAACTAGAAAATGCTACATCATTTAAATTTACATTTACAGACTCCACAGTGACGTCTCCTTGAATATGACGACATATTCTAACAAACAGCTAAGTTCTACTAAAATCAGTACAGCAACCTACCCCTAACTTTTGAAGCAGCAAGACTAATGTCATATTTTATGTTTATATTCAATTATCTATGTCTAAAAATAAAACTCTGAGTTTAAATTTGGCCAATATGATCACAATAATGTGTTTTGCATGATTCCATCTTAAGGCCTTATCTCAAATTTCTTGCTTGAAACCAAAGTGTTGTCAGGAAGAGGCCTAAATAATTACAGGAATGGGAGGAAAAGAGACTTCTAATAAGAAATTATAAATCAAATAACATCTAAAAGTACAAAACGCAGAGTCTGGAAGGAAATACATGCTCAAAAAAATCATCTCCGCATGATTTTCATGCATTTCTTCAAGATTTAGACAAACATCTGTAGCAGGGTAATATATTAAAATAATAATTTTGTGTGTTATGTATTTCTCCCACTCCCATATTCTAACACCTTTTATAATTTCTTTCCTTAGAGAATATTGCTGTTAGCAAACAAGTTGCAATTTCAGAGATTTTGGGCATCAATATTGTATTGTTTTATAAAAAAAGGAAGTCTGTATTACTTTTGTGTTCTGGGAGAATTTAAATATCGTTGGAATCTTATCTTTAAACATTTGGTAGAAGTGGCCCTTGGAAGCACTGGAACCCAGCGTTTTGGAAAGGAGGGGTTTAGCTCGTTTACAACTTTCCCTGTCCTTCTATGGAAAACACACCATTTAATCTGTATTAATAAATTGTAGACTGCTTTAATAAATTACATTTTCCTTAGAAATTTTTCATTTCATTCAAGATATTTTTCACAGAATTGTGCAAAGTAGTTTTTTATGAGTTTTAAAATTTTTCTCCATTTCTGTTATCTTTTTCATTTTTTACTTCTTATGTTATGTACCTGTAATTTATCTTATTTTTTCTTTTATCAGGTAACCTAGTACTTAGTGGTTCAACTATTTTACTGACTTTTAAAAAAGCAGATTTTTAAAATTTGTTTTACTGTTTTTCTAATTCTAACTTACTAATTTTATTTCTTCTTTATTAATTCATTCTTTCAGTTTATTTTGGTGTTATTTTAAAGTTTTTACAATTATATGCTTAATTTATATCTGCATACATACATTTTAATATGTAATAATAGTGCAATTTAATATTATGAATGCTCCCAGGAGTACTGTTTTATGTGTATCCTAGAGATTCTGATATATACTGTTTTCTTTGTCATTCTTGTCTATGAATCTTATGACATTTATTTGAACTTTCTCCTTCATCAACAGTTTCTTAAGATAAAGTTTTAAGATCTCTAACCAGGAGGACTTTTTCCCCTGATTTTTAGAAATTTAATTTCTATTTTTATTTAATAGAATATTATATTCATATTTATGTTTATTTACTTGGAATTTATTAAATTATTTGCTTTATAGACTTTATATTTGGTCCATCTTTGTATATTTTCTAAGGGCAGGTAAAAAGAAGATATATGCTCTAATTACACTTATTGAAATCACATTTCCTTGACCTTATCTCTGTCATATTGTGTTGTATTTACCAACTTTAATTGATGTTTGATTCTCAATTGTTAAAGATTTGGAAATTAACTATATCACTTGACCTAACATAACCTCTTTCCCTTTGTTTCTCATTTTTGACAGTTGTGTCATTTCCTCTTTTTCATATGGCATGTATATTTCATTCTGTCACTTATTATTCTACTTCTACTTTGTTACTTTTATCACTCTTACTCTACTTTTACTTTTCCTTAGATTTCAGCTTAAATATTCAAGGTTCTGTCCCTATCTTTTTGCTATAGCTTCTTGAAAATATCTGTTTGGCTAAATGTTCTCCACTTTCCTCATATGAACAATATTTCATATGAGAAGTATATGAACAATATTTCCTAAGTTCTTCCTCCCCACTCCCATTTGGCTTTTTTACTTGAAGGACATTAAGTATGGTATACATTAGGTGGTGCCAGTGGGATGGGGAGAAAGAAGAGTAATGGGAATAAGAATGGGAATAAGGGAACCTATAATAATATAACATAAACTGCAGTTAAAACAATGTTAAATGCTGCACCTGATGCACACCTAAATTTGGTACCTGAAATTTATACCACTCAATATCATCATTCGAGGCAATAAATTTTTAAGTGTCCAGGGATGAAGTAAAATGGTACATATGAATTTCTTTAAAATGACACAAAAAACTGACTTGTAATTACAGGCTGCTTATCTACACACAATTTATTGAGCAGCAAAATACCCCGTGGACTAAGGTTCATCGAAAAAGGAGGTGGACGGCAATCCTTGCCCTCTGGGAGCTTACATTTACACTAGTTAAAAGTATGTGTGCTTTGGAGCCTTTCGCTACATAATCTTTGAGCATTCTGTTCTTCTGAGTCTGCGATAGGCACAGAATTTTAACAAAATTTGCTTATATTTCCGAAACATCTTTTAGTTATAGAGAACTACATGCGATCAACTATTTCACTCATTAAATGCTATATTTGAGATTAATAATAATAATGTCAGTTGCATATATAATAAAATATATCAAAAGTAAAACGTTGTATTTTACAAATAATGATTTAGATTTATTAGAAGCACTTTTGTTGATGCTAGCTTACCGAAGTAACCCAAGTATTCTTAGACATTTTATTTAGTAACTTTTTTTGCTTTCAAAAAGAAGTGGAAATAAATAATGACCTTATTTTCTTTAAATTTTTATTGGAATATAGTTGATTTATAGTGTTTCAGGTATACAGCAAAGTGAATCAGTTATACATATATGTATATCCACTCCTTTTTAGATTCTTTCCCCATATAGGCCATTACAGAGTATTGAGTAGAGTTCCCTGTGCTATACAGTAGGTCCTTATTAGTTATCTATTTTATATATAGTAGTGTGTATATGTCAACCTCAATCTCCCAATTTATCCCTCCTCTCCTTATCCCCTGGTAACCATAAGTTTGTTTTCTACGTCTGTAACCTTATTTCTGTTTTGTAGATAAGTTCATTTGTACCCTTTTTTTAGATTCCACATATAAGCAATATCATATGCTATTACTATGAAGATAATGGTTAAAATACAACTTTGTAGTATTTTTCAAGAGTCCTCCTATTTTAGATGGCAACCAGGAAAATAAGTTTTGTAGTGTTTCCTTTTTACATATATTTATTAACCAAGTAGCCTTTTGCTGGGAGGCTATAGCTTGAGCTGTCTCATTTGCTATTACTATTTTTTAAAGTAGGAGAAACGTTTCATAGTTACAAGAAGACCTTGAGACCATAAGGTTGCAGTTGGCAGTTGCTAGTAGATACTCTTTTGAAAATGGCTGATGGTGCCCTTAAGTCTGATAAAGTTTAGAGAACTCAAGTTTTCAGTAATATAAGAACGTGTCTGAACCCACATCCATAATGGCCACCTAGTTCCATTTTGGATGTGTGAATGACAGTTATTTCATTTTGATTTTTAATGTAATTTTTTTAATGGCTAAAGCAGATGTACAATGCATGTGTAATAGGCCACAAACAGGCTGTTTTTGTTAGCCTAAAATTCAAATTCAATCATGTATAGCCAGAATGATTTCCCCGTACCTCAATATGTGACAATTTCTTCCATTATTTTCCCCTTTCCATTACAAATCTTTCCATAAACGGCATTGATAATCAATACATTTTTCCAACGTTGCCAGAGTGGCCCAGTTGCCTGCTCTGGGTCCATTTATGTCCCTCAATGATAGGCCTCTTTTTTTTACCTAGTTCTCCATTTTTCAGGAAAACTAATCAGATCTCCTGAACAGGCTCAGAGGTATGTTAATGGGGAAATGCTTTGTAGGCCATACATTTTATCACTTATACCCAATTGTCACACAAGCATGGTACATGTGCTTTTAGCAATTCACTTAAAACAAACACTGATACATGTCATGAATAGTTATATTCTGTGACAACTTCACTAGAGAATTTTCTTTTCATCCCGAACATTGGGTCAAAAATATGGTTAGAAGTAAAACAATAACTTTCCATTTTGACAGGAAGACAAACATTTGGTAAACAGTGCAATTGAATTAGTTGGATGGTTCTTACAGGCCTGGTCTAAATTTTTATGTCAGCTGTCTTCCACTCTTGTTGTCTTCTCATCCTGGTATGGGTGTCATTTGGGGTCAACAGTCTTTTCTATAGACAGTCCAATGCAAAGGTCCTTCTTAAATGGGAAATACGAATTTAAGAGTCAATTCCCTTCAGTTTTGTTGCACGTGTGCTAGTTACAAGTACCTAATAAGGGTCCTTTTATTTACTTTTGAGACAGTCCATTAAATGATGTCTTTTCCAGTGTACATAATCTCCTAGTTGCAGGTCACAGGGCATCTGATCTTCATCCAAAGATAGATTAGTGTGATCGGCTTTAGAAACAAGCTTAGAATATACTTTTACTAATTCAATTAAACTTTATAATAATATAACATAGCAACAAGGAGCCATCTTGGACATAGATAATGAATACAAAACCTCAGTAAATACAAACCTTCAATATCCACAAAGGTATAGTATTGAAACATAATTTTTCTCTTTAGATTACCTTCATTTCTACTAAATCTAGCTAAATTAAGACTAATTTCTTCAAAATAAGTTTGGTTTCAATAAGCATGGCCTGATTATTCATATAAGTGTTATCGTTCGTATAGGATTTTTCAAATTGGCTGCACTGGAACTTTTCATTAGGCATCTCAGATAGAACTTTTAAAAGGCCTTTCAAGGCCAGGAAAGTCATGCCAATGGCTTGCCTTCAGATTCTGCCTGTGATATCTACAGAGTGGGTAAATTTATCTCTTTTCCAGGTCCCTAAAATATCTAGTTTTCTGCACATGCCAAGAGATATTCTTTTCCATTCACCTGATAAGGTTGCTCAGAACCTAGGAGTCTCCAATTTTTGGAGGAACCAGATGGAGAGAAAAGAAAAATATTATAATTTTACCCACAGGTATAAATTAGCAAATTGTCGTAAATCATAAGTAGCTTGAGGAAAAGGGCTTTTCTATATCTGAAAAACAAAGATTAGAAGCCAGTAGTATGTCAGACAAGTCATAAAATTATAATCTTATTTAGCAGTGCATTTAATCCCATATAATTAATCTTTGTTCTGTTTGAGTCCAGTTTTTCCATTAGTTTTGTTGTCCTTGTCTGATGGTTGAGGATGATAGTGATAATTTCAAGAAGTTTGTGAAAGTTTTGTTAATGCTAGTATGATTTGTCCAGTGAACTGGGCGCCTTTATCACTGGAGACTGTAGAAACTATACTCCAAGTGAGAAACACATTTTCTAATCTTTTCCTTTTCATTGTGAAGGCATCAGCCCTGCAGCCAAGGAAGGCTTTAACCCATCAAATACAAAAATGAGGTTTATCAAGGAGCCAGGAAAAGCCAAGCAACCATTTTAGATTTCCCATAGCCCTGACTATTTAATTTACAGCTATTGTTTATTCATTTTAAATTCCCTGACTTTGGAGTAGACCGTTTCCATGCTACAATGGCATCAGGATGGCAGAAGTCTGACAATGAGGGGAAGTCCTAACAACATATAAAATTCTTTTTTCAAAATACCTTTATCACAACTCTTTTATCACTTTCTGGATTCATATTAATATGTCTCATATTTTTTGCACCCAGAAACAACCTACTGTAGGACAAAATTATTGTCATCATTTTTTTCCTCAATAAAAATATCTCCAGTCTTTATATCTTCTCTCGCTGGCAATACATTTCCTACATGCTTTACACACTGAAATGTTTCCCTTATCATTTTACTAGCTTTAATTATGTATTATAATTTTTAACTTTTAAAAAAACCATTAATCTCTAATGAGAACCAGGAAGAAAGCAGTTGTGAACTGTTTGTCATATTGGCATTCTCTGATTAGCAAACTTAAGAACATATTCTATAAACATGCATTTTCCCAAAGCACAATTTCTTTTTTCAAAGTGGTATGAGACATGTGTCTAATAAACACAAACATCTTTAGTTTCCCTCTTGCAAGAAGCAAAAGTAGGTAAATTTAGAATTGTTTCATTTGTAAGCACTTACTTTTCTTTAAGCCAATCAAATAGAGCTCATTTACAAATTAACCTCAGCAATATTGTCCAAAGACAAAGACACATACGGAGACATACATATATCCAGACAGAGATATCATTGTTTCATCTTTTTATATTTCATGAATCAGGCATTGCAATTAAACTTATCAGTGTATGAATAACAGTCAGAATAGTCAAATTTACACATTTGATTTTAAAAGGCTTCTTTTTCTTCCCTCCTTTTTTTCCCTCTTGGCTTGAAGTTCTACTAATTAACCCAAGGCTGAAGTCCCAGCCAAAATGGGCTGTGTTTGTACTTCAAGGTCATGATAAGAGTTAATTTCAAGTTTTCTCCTAAGAATATCTTGTTCTCTCAGGGTCAGTGTTGTGAAAAAAAGTATTTTATTAAGCCAGCTTTCTCTGACTGCACATGCAAAAAGGACCAGTTTTGGAATTTCAAAAGAGTTTCATCTCAACAAATTTTCTCCAGAGTCTAAAGAATACTGTGACCACACGTTGTTAAATTATTTTTTCTTATTTATAGGTTTATAATTATAGGTTGACCAGTCTGCCAAAATTTTCCCTAGGGGACTGTCAGATGGAATCAAAGAAGAAGGACTTCCCATATTGAGTCAGATTAAATACTCTCAGGCAAAACCCAAGGCAAACCAAATCCTTGCGAGCCAAATGGAAGCCACAAACAAAAAACAAAAACAAAAACAAAAAACAAACAAAAAACCAAACAAACAGAAAACCCAAACAGCCCAATGCTCAATTGACTTCCAGGTCCCACTAAGCCCATGGCCTTAGTCCAAGCGGCACCTTACAAATGGGATCTAAAAAATCCCCAGCAGGGAAACAGAAGTTTCCCCAAATAGACAAGGTTGAGGGGCCTCAGAATGCACACTGGGAGACTTACTGAAGTGCTGTCAGAGGTGTCATGATGTCCCAAATGCTACCTTTCTCCTTCCCCAAAATATTTTCTCAGAGCAGGAAGTCCAGACCATTGCAGGCAGGAAAGGAGAATGCCCTCAAGGAAAAGGGTGCCTTGGCAGCTGTTAGGGCAGCCTCTATCCTCTCTTTCATCCCCACCCCAGAGCTCCAACTACCAAGAAGGCAGTCTGGGTATGATCAGGGCACAGCCCTACGGCAGGCGATCCCTGGCAATCTGGCCTCCAGAGGAGTCCTCCAACCCCCGACTCTCCCAAAGGAGGCTGGTGTAGAGAGAAACCTCAGAGTGTCTGATCAAGCTGAGGGGCGAGGCGGGGACGCCTGCCCATGAGTCGATCCTAACCAAGCCCCAAAAATTCTGTTGCAGAAACTCAGACTGTGTTCACTGGTGCCTAACAGAAACACAGAGACAGAGTTTGGGTGAAGTAGAAATGAGCAGCCTTTATTTCTTTGCTAGGCAAAGGAGGCCACAGTGGGCTAATGCCCTCAAGACTGTGTGAGCCACCCTGGAGGGGGTAGTGAGGAGTTTTATAGTGTTCAAGGAGCAGGGCTTGTGCAGCTCATTGACAATTCTCAGATTGGTTGGCATCAAGGTGAAGTTTCAAGCATCATCAACCTTCTGGTTTCAACCAGTCTAGGGTCTATGTTCTTGTGGTCAGTAGTTTTCATCTGGAGGGGGTCTGTTTCCTGTAAAAACCACTTAGGAATCTGCATCAGGCCTTTATCTATATCTTTCAGGGAACTGTGAGTTTGGTGATTCTGCTATGTGGCAGATGTTTCTACATCTTCACATTCCCCAGTCATTAACTATTGAGTCAGCATTTTACTTCAGAAGACAAGGACACAGGAGCTTGTACAAGGTTTCAGAACTACACCTTTCCTTGTGTGATAGTCGCTGTAATAATACTAGATTTGCAATGGAAATGCTTATGTAAATAATTGCATACTTCCCAGCTAGGTCTGCCCCAGTGTTTTTCTCTAAGAATAGCATAGTGTTTTGCTCATATTTCCAGATGCAGGTGGTCAGACCTGCTTGGTAGAGAGGAAACTGGGTCACAGGGATGACTTAGGTGATCGACATGAAGACCTACAACTTAGCCCCGTAAAATGTCGCCCTTCGGTGAGATGCCCTCCAGCACCATGCACGGCATGTTGTGCAAAGGGAGTGGGGTTTGGTCATTGTTTGGTCCAGATCAGTGGCCACTCTCTCGTGATTCTCAGTCCCTTAGTATTTCTGCAGTGTCAGCCTCATACTGAATGCTTTCCTTAAATTCTGTCCCCTGAGCTTCATACAATTTAGTAATGTCCTAAATAACTAAGAAGTGGAAAATGGATGCACAGGGATTGGTGTTTTCAGCCAAGCAGCTGAAAATAGCGTGCCATCAAGATGTGAAACCCAACTACGAGTCAATGTCAATAATGTGAAGTAGCAGGAACAGGTCAATGAGAGCATGAGCCTTCCCGTGCCTGCGGCTGAAGGTCAGAAGCTTACACACCTACAGAATCCTAGGACCCGAGAGATAGAAAGGACTTCACAAGTCAGTTAGAACCTTCCAGTTTCCATACAGACACCCCTTCTGCATGGCCTGAGCAGAAGATCATCCAGGACATCCTGGAACATTTCCACTGAAGGAAGAATATGTAAGTGCAGCGTCTCTGCTCCCTGGAACATGACCCCCCAGAACTGTATGTGATAATTGAGACCAAGGGATCAACCACACATAGTTTATTGCATTTCGAGGGGTGGAAAAATCCATTTGTAATAAACTGAGTTCAAACATAATTATTGAGGCAATGACCTAACTGATTTAAAAAATACAGCTTAAAAAAAAATACAGCTTTGCCTGAAATACATGGACTCTTTTATACCTTGTATTATTTGAATTAATCACACTTTGTTTTCTAAAGCAGCATTATAAATAGAAACAATTCCTCTTGACTTCTAAAACCCCACCTTGTTTTTCAAAGATGTTTTTAATTGACACAGTAAAGAAATACATTTTTTAAGTTACATCTTGGTACAAACACATACGCACACACAACTGAAATGCAAACAAAAGCATCACAGAATAATACTCACCCTTAGCACTATGCAGTTGAATGTTTTCTATTATTTACTATTCTATTCCACTTTTTTTGTTTTGTAAAATCATCAGCACTTTAATTTTTGCTCACACCAAGTGTACATTCTCATTCTAAGTCAGCTGTGGTTCTGCTACACATTGTCTTCACCCAGGACCTAAGATGATGAAGCAGATTCTAAGCAGAACATTGTCCTTTCTTGTGGTATGTGGAGAAACCATATGCTGGTCCTTAAGGCTTCTGCCTACAATTGAAACACATTCCACTCACACTGGCCAAAGAAGTTAAGACACGTGGCTAAGTCTGATGTCTTCAGGTTGGGGAGACATAATCCTCCTTCAGAGATACTTAGCAGATATTTGTGAAAAATAGTGTTTCTTACTTTTGAGCTTTACATACATTCATGATTTCTTATAAATCTTAAAGCCAGGTTTATAATAGGTATTATTCACCCTATTTAAATGATGACAAAATGAGGCTCATGGACCATAGAACAATTAAATGACACAGCCTGGATTCAGAGCGTATCTGTGATATATAAACCCATTCTCATAATCTGTACATTTTTTAAATCACATCCCAGTAGACTGAGATTTCTTTTACAAGATCTCCCCAAACCTAGCAATTATAGTAAGGAAAACACAAACATTAATAATATTCCTATTCTATCATTTAAAAATAACTATTGTCCAACCACTGTAAAAGATTCAGCTCTGCAGTTTGAAAAACAGTGTTCTATGGATGTTCAAAGAGGTTCAGAATGTGGAAAAATGTCTTTGTTTTCCATAATGACTAATTCTAAGAAAATAATATTACATTATGAAACTAATTTAATTACAGAGCCATGAGATACCTGGAATGGAGAAACTAACACTGCATTCAACTCTACACACAAGTGTTAGTTAAACCTATTTCAGGAAAAAAAACCAAAAAAAACTTGTCTAAATTACAATAGATTTATATGTGAGATATCTGTTTTTAAACAACCATCATAAGAATGAATGTAAAGGAATACTTACTTAAAAAATTCAAATTGCTAGCAATTGTCTGTTTTTCCTTTAATAATTTTCTTGACAAATACCTTTGAATAACAGCACTTTCTAGATCTTTTTGAGCACTTTTAATGGGTGAAGTTTTGTTCTAAGTGCTTTACGTAATTTACCTCAATTAATCCACACAACTTATAAGGCAAGGAATATTGTTACCTCCATTTGACAAATATGAGAACAGAAGTTAAGTAAGGTGCTTATGGTCATCCAGTGGGTGGGTGAGAGAGTTTGGGTCACACCCAGGCTCTCAGGCTCTAGAAAATAGGTCCTATTTTTCTAATTATGAAAACATATAAAATAACATAAAATTTACCATTTTAACCATGTTTATATGTGCAGTTCAGTAGCATTAAGTGCATTTACATTGTTGTGCAATCTTCACACCATCCACATCCAGAGCTGTTTTCATCTTGTAAATGGGAAACTGTGTACTCATTAAACAATAACTCCACATATTCCCCATGGCAACTACCATCCTACTTTCTGTTTCTATTAATTCAATTATTCTAGGTACTTCATATGAGTGACATGATACAGTATTTGACCTTTTCTTACTGGCTTATTTTACTTAGCGTGTTTTCAAGGTTCATCCATGTAGCAGCATGTACCAGACTTTTTTTCCTTTTTAAGGCTGAATAATATTCCATTGTATGTATACACCACAATT
Organism: Balaenoptera borealis; assembly: GCF_965194805.1. Classification (NCBI taxonomy): domain Eukaryota; kingdom Metazoa; phylum Chordata; class Mammalia; order Artiodactyla; family Balaenopteridae; genus Balaenoptera; species Balaenoptera borealis. The sequence continues at coordinate 114,142,214 of NC_138873.1, read as the reverse complement.
TGTGCATCCATTCATTTACTGATGGGCACCTGGTTCCTTCCATCTTTGGGCTATATCAATAGACCTGCTATGAACATGGGAGTACAAATATCTTCTCAAGTTCCTGCTTTCAATTCTTTTGGGTATATACCCAGAAGTGAAATTGCTGGATCATATAGTAATTCATGTTTTAAATTTTTGGAGGGACTGCTATTCTGTTTTCCACAGCCATTGGACCATTTTATATTTCCACTGGCGGTGTATGAGAGTGCCAAATTCTCCTCATCTTCACCAACACTTGTTACCTTCTGATAGGTGTTTGGGTTTTTGTTTGTGTTTAATACTAGCCCTCCTATTGAGTGTGAAGTTTTTGTCTCCATCTGGTATTTCTCAGAGATGGTTTCTGTTGATTTATTTTTTCTCTGAATAGGCCATACTTAAGTTTCATCTTATGTGTTGTGTTTTTGTTTCTGTTGTTGTTGTTAAAAAATGGACATTTGAATCATTTAATGTGGTAACTGGAATTTAGAGAATTTCCCTTCCCCAGGGTGCTGGGGGTTTCTCATTCTCTTTTTTTGTTTGGTTTGTTTACTTGTTTTCTTGCTGTAGGGTTTTTCTGGCCAACAATAAGCCTGAGGTGTAAACTTAAGGTCTTAGGTCTTTTCTGAGTCTGCACCTTTCCCTGGGCATGTGTAACGACTTTCTAAATTCCCTTTTATATGTAATTGCTTTTGAATGTCCTAACCCTTAATTGTCTGGCTCCCAAAGGAGGAAAAAAGAGAAAAATGAAAGGGGAAAAAAAACAGGCACCGGATCTTTAAATCCCCTGAAAGTCACTTCAGCAGGAAGGGGAAAGGTTTGCAACAATTTCTGCCCATCTCTGTGTCTGAACTCCACAATCAGAAGCAGCAATCGGCAATCAGAAAATGGATCCCCAATACTTGGAGGACAACATCCTTATTGCCCACCCTGACTCCCACAAGCTGCATGAAAACTGCCCAAGGAACACGTGTACGGCTGCCTGCCATGTGGCTGTGGGCTAGGGGATAGGTAGCTGTAAATGCCCTGCTGCCCCAAGATCTGAAGTTGACCAAAATAAAGGGTTATTAATCATCCAGGACTTCCCCTAGATGTTGCAAGCTTTGAACAGAGTCCACAGTTCCAAAGTAGTTACATCAGACAGATGCTGACATTGTAATTGTTGTCTACGTGGAAAACAGGATTCCCCGTCCTTCCTGCTCAGGTTTTTTTTTTTTTTTTTTTTTTAATTTATTTTTGGCCGCCTTGCGTCTTCGTTGCTGCGTGCAGGCTTTCTCTAGTTGCTGCGAGCGGGGGCTACTCTTCCTTGCAGTGCGGGGGCTTCTCATTGCAGTGGATTCTCTTGTTGCGGAGCACAGGCTCTAGGCACGTGGGCTTCAGTAGTTGGGGCACGTGGGCTTCTGTAGTTGTGGCACGTGGGCTCAGTAGTTGTGGCTCACGGGCTTAGTTGCTCCGCAGCATGTGGGATCTTCCCAGACCAGGGCTCGAACCCGTGTCCCCTGCATTGGCAGGCGGATTGTTAACCACTGGGCCACCAGGGAAGCCCCTGCTCAGGCATTTTAACTCTCTAGAGAATACATTCTTAACTATGACCTTCCTGTAGCTTTCTTTTTTCCCCTTCCTACCAAAATTTACTAATTGGCTTCCTTATACAAAGGATACATGGGATAAAGGAATAATTGTCTGGACATTCCAAAATGAATTAAACTATGGACTGCACCCCAAGCTCAAGCTTCTCTGTTAGTCTGGGAGGCACTGTAGTTTCCTAGAACCTGTTCCTGAGGCACTACTCTCTTCCAGGCATTCCTTCCTCCTAGAGTTCAAATACGTCTCACTATGCAAATGATTAAGGACATTGACTTTATTTCCTCATTTTACCTAAAAATTTCAGGTCCAGTATTCATTCCCCTTTCAACATCACAAAGGAGTCTGGGTGATAAGGAGAAGGGGAAGGTCTTTCTCAAATGGTGAGAGCCTTTGAGTATAGTTCTGTGGATTCTGTCTCTGTAATGTCCCTCTGTCCCCCTTCTCACCATGGCAACTACTAGGGCTATCCTAAGTCAGCCTCCCACATCTCTCTCCTTAGTTATGTTATTTGTCTCCCAACTGCTTTCTTGGCTCCACTCTCTTCCCCACTAATAAATCTTCCATACTGGCACAAGTGTGATCTTCCAAAAACATATATCTGATCATGTTACTCTTCTGTTTAAAAACTGTATTTTGGAGATATGAACACAGATATTCACGTGGTGTTGTCTTTGATCACCACAAGCTGGATGCAGCCTTACTCTCCATCACTGGAGACATTGGTAAGAGATAGGCTGAGAAATACAGCCCAGGGACAAAGAGTTTCCTGTGGTAAAAGGCAGAGTAACTAGGTATATGTAGCCATCATGGTAGATTTTCAAAACTGTGTTGAAGGAGAAGAGTAAAAAACAGAAAAAGACAGACAGAAAAATGTCATATATGTATACATAAGTCACATACCCAAAGATATTATCTATGTAACATCCTTGAAAAATGTTTGACTTGAATCTAACCATGAAGAAACAATCAGAAAAATTAAATACGTGTGACTTCTAGAGGAAAGCTGGCCTGTTCTCATCAAAAATTCAATATTATAAAAAATAAAACAAAAAAGTCTGAGCATAGTTTGAGATTATAGGCAACTAGAGAAAGACTGCATGAGTTTTCAACTGCAGTGTATGACCTTTGAAGATTTTCTGGATCAGGAACACCAGCTATAAAAGTCATTATGGTATAATTGGGAACATTAAAATGTGGCTATTAGTTAATAATATTGCATTAATGTTCCTATCTTTAGATGGTATAATGCTATGGGAAGAAGTTAGAATTGGCACAGGAAGATGAAGGGGAAAATTGAAAGAGTTGCCTTGAACCAATGAGCATGATTATCCTAACACTTTGCACCTGAAATTCGGCTAGAAAACATATAAACAGATAGTAAAAATCTCCTGGGGGTCTCAAGCATGAACTGTAAGTCCCTTAGCATTTTCTATGAATCTTTCAAGATCTAGCATCTGTCCTCTGCCCCTACCAATCTTCTATTCCACACAGCGGGCCAGTCCAAAGTACAATGATTCTTGTAGACAGCTATGCTCATTCACGTTTCTGTTGCTTTTTTCATACTACTTTCTCCAGTGAAAATGTTCTTCTCCTTTTCTTACATAACATATTCTTACTCCTTTTTTCAGACTCAAGGACTAATTAGAACTTTCCTACCTCCCGCTCTCTCTTCTGTCACTTCTTTGAACTCTAACCTACACATACACATGCATATACACAAACTTTCCCCTTAATGATATCCTAGACTCTATAACTGTTACCTCCCCTGATCAGTTGACGTGTCTCTCTAGATTGATATTCCTTTAAGGTGGAGGCCATGTTTTATTCATGCTTGTTTTCCAGATACTGAACATAGTGACTGATGGGCAAGTATTCAATAAATATTTGTTACACAAATGAATCGAGGAAGGAAGAATATCATGGTCTCCTTACATGCTCAGGCTGCTGACCAGAAAAGTAAATTATTTGCAAGGTCATCAAGCTAACAAGTGAGACAACACTAGTTAAATCCTAGAACAGACCTCCCTGATATAGTGCATTATGTAATCATACTGTCTTCATTCATTTTCGAACACTTATTGGCTGTCCACGGTGTCCTCAAAATTGTTCATGGATCTGCGAATACAGAGAAATGAGTAAGATGCAATTCCTGTGCTTGGGTGTCTTAAAATACAGTGGAATCAATAAAACATACCATGTATTTATAATAGTGCAGGTAATATCTTGAAAGAAAAAAAAATGTTTGAGAGGTTTAGAAGAGAGGATAGTCCAAATTTAATGTAGGGAAGAGAAAAGTTTGAGAGCAAATGTTTGCAGAGATCTTAAAAGATGCATGGAATTTAGGCAGGTGGGGAGAGAAGGTAAGGAAAGAAGAAATAGTGAAGGGGATTCCGCAGGGCAAGACAGACCATGGTAGAAGGTAGGTGAAGAAGAGGAGAGAGTGAATACCTCTCATCTTTTCCCTCCTTCTCCATTCCCACAGCCATCGTTGCCTTAGTTCAGGATCTTATTATGTCTTGTCTGGTTTAGTGATTGCTGTATCTCCATACCGCCTCCATTCCCCATATCTAACACTCTTCATTTTCTACTCCACCATGTGAATTATGTCCCAAATGCAAAAATCACACTAACTGATGTTTTGCTTAAGATCCTTCAAAGAGTCGATTTTCCCTTTAGGTTAAAAGTCGCACACCTTTGCTTATCATAGAAACTTCCTCAGGATTTCCCTGCTGCCTCCGGTCTAGTCTCAACTCCTGCATATTTCCAACTGGGACCTTACGTATCATGCCAAGCTCTTGAATTTGCCTGAACATCCTAAACTCACTGTCCTATATCTTAACACATATTGCTCCCATAGCCTGGCCTGCTCTCCATTCCCTCTCCTTTTCTTTGCTGTCCCAACTTTCATTCTCTTTTAAAGCAAATATTTACTGAATGCTAACTATGTGCCAGATATAAGTCTAGATGTAGAGGCACAACTGCAAACAAGATGCCTGTTGTTCCTCTCCTCATGGAGCTTACGTACATTGTCCTTCACAAATATGTACTTGTCCCCACCCAAGTGAAGATTAATGACATCTCCTTTGTGCACCTCCTGTTTAAAAATACTGTCCTGTTTTCCATATTATATATATTGCATTATGATTATCTGTTTATTTTGTCTAGTACCGATAGTTATCTGTGATATTCTCTAGGACAAGGATTGTGTCTTTTTTAACCTCTGCTTTCCAAGTATCTTAAACATTTAAAATAAATAAATAAAAATTTTTGTGTTTTTTAAAACAATTTATTGAAATGTACTTGAATTACAATGTTGTATTAGTTTCAGATGTACAGCAAAGTGATTCAGTTACATATATATATATATATATATATATATATATATATATATATATATATTCTTTTTTAGATTCTTTTCCATTACAGGTTATTACAAGATATTGAGTATAGTTCCCTGTGCTATACAGTAGGTCCTTGTTGGTTATCTATTTTATATATAGTAATGTGTATATTTTAATCCCAAACTCCCAATTTTTTACAAATTAGGAATTTGGGAATGAAAGTTTTGAAGTGAATGAATGAACAACTTATCTTTGCTAAAATTAAGTAAGGCCAGACACCTGCTCAGTATCTAGTCCCCCTTTCTCCACGCTGACAGAAACCTGAATTGTGAGTGACAATTTACCTAAATAAAAAACTCCTTTGTCCTTTCCCTTGAAGACTAGGGTGACCAATGTTAAGGAAAGGAAAGTTGTAGAGTGAGGTCTCCAAGATAGGTCTTTGAAGGGGCTGAACCTGCTAACCTATACTGCCATTTACCCCCAACCCTTTCCTTCTTCTTTCTCTCTGGAAACCACCATCTTGGATGTTGGAGCTGGAGCCACCATCTTGCTACCTGAAAGATGAAACCCATGCTCTAAGGGTGGTGGAGAAGGAAGATGGGGGGAGGTTGAGGCATTGACAATATCATAGAGCCACTGCACTCCCTCTGGACTGCCTGCCTCCAGATTCAAGTGAGAAGGAAATACTTCCCTATCTCCAGAGAAACCAGATAGGAGACTGGAATGATACTTTGAGAGAAAGACAACTTGATTGCCAAGTGGTCTGGTGGATGGTAGAGAAGAAAGCAACTACAAAGAATAGCCCAGATTTTAACTGAGGGAGCAGCCAAGGGAGAAATCAAAGACAAGATGAAGAAAGGAGCTAAAAGCGTTGAAAGTAGGTTGGAAATATTGTCAGAATTGAGTGGAATTTTATTTGGTAAGGCAGACTCGAGGTTATTTTGGATAAACTGGTATTGGGAAGCCAATGAGGTCTCCAGGAAGTGACGTCTATGAGGATAAGAGACATTTGAGAATGAAGTTCACAGAAAAGTCTGGATTCAAGCTTAATGTTTAACACTAGATGTTACCGGCAGGAGACTCAAGAAACAGGAAGTGGATCCAGCTCTGGTCCATGAAGAGCAACACCATGAAGAGGCAGCAGGAAGAGGGGAAGCCAGAAATACCATTTTCAACAGGAGAACCAGAACTCAGTATCACGTAACAGCATGTAACAACAACAAAAGCGGTGTTATGTGTGCCTGTAAACACTTCAATAAACTTGGCAATATTTGGATCGTAGGTTCTTTGAAAGTTTAAGCTAAAGACTCTAGCTTAAAGAATATTTTTTTTTTTTTTTTGGTGAAAGAATATTTTTAATTACCCCATTTCCTAGCAAAATCTAGTACATAGTTGGCTCTGAAAAATTAGCTGTTTTAATTTTTGTTGATTCACCCAGAATAGGGAAGGCTCCGTGCTTTGCAGACAACGAGGCACTTCCGGGTATTTTCAGACTGCTGATGCTGAACTTTGCACATAAGTTGCTCCCTTCCTTAGAATACTTTAGAAGTGAGGTATAAATATTTAAAGAAGGAAAATGTTATACTGTGTTTCCCTTGACTGACATAACCGAAGAAGGAGAAATTGAAATTTTAAATATATTCTGTATGCTCTGCCTTTAAATCAACTGAAATAACTTCAACTCCAATCACAGCTAAGTTGCTCTGGGAATCAGTCTTTCCTAAGGTGACAACTAAAGTAACATGGATTCTATAATATTATTTTACTACATGACTAGATTCTGAGAAATATAGCTTCTCCCAGCATACCTGTAAGAAATCAGTAAATGTTAAAATAAGCAGACTGCTATAAAAAAGAACCTGACTTTTAGCCACAACAATTTCCCTCAATTTGTAAATAGGAGAAATCTTTCTCTAAAATGGTATGAATTGAAAGTGAGCGTTTTCCAGCCTTGTACCATAAAGCATAATAACCACAGAGCCCAAAGTATATATATTTTTATTAGTATTAGGGACGTTGAAAACTTGCAAAAACTGTACTTAACAGAGGTTCACATGTTTTCTGCATCATAACCCATTCCTCTTTACAAGCCTCATCTGTTTTTGCACAGAGCTGCTATCCTGAACCCCTTGGTGCCTCCTGGTATTATTATCAACCATCAAGTTATTTCTATCATTTCACATGTTTGCCTCCTCCAGTATCCCTGAACCTTAGCTCTATTATAATCTCCATGATGGAAAAGACAATACACGAAAGTATGAAGATTTCATCTGTACTGCAAAGAGACCACTGTTTGTTTTATTTTTTTTCTCTTTTGCTTCAACCCTTGGGTAGCAGTACCATAATTACTGAGAAATTTCTATTGATCTTTAACTTCAAATTTCCTGAAAGTATTTGGTAGAGTTATTTGGCACTTCTTCATTCCTGCAGAGCAGAAAATAAGAACCCAGAGCTGGGTTCAAATCTGTGTTCTTCCAATTACCGGCTCTGAGATGTTAGGCAAGTTAACTTCATCAAATTGCACCTCAGTTTTCTCATACGCACAATGGAGACAAAGCAATACTCACACTAGGAGTTTGGTGAGAATCAGTATATGTAAAACCCTTTGCAGAGGCAGTTGCTGGATCAGAGTAAGCCATCACAAAATTTTAGCAATTGTTCTTTAAACATTTATTATAATTTCTACTCATAAAGTATATATATATATATATTTATTTATTTATTTATTTATTTTGCAGTGGAAAACAGAAAGAAAAGACCAAACTGTCCATTGGTCAGTCCCTAGTCATGTTGACTATGTTATGAGAGTGATGCCTCTTCTGAAATACTTCATATTCAAAATGTTCAACCATATACTCCTACAGATAATTCATAATCCAAAACAAATGTCCACACAGAAAACATGCTGTGAGACTATCATGTTAGTTTCTAAGCAGAAGAAATCTCAAACCTGAATATTTATTTCATTTACATTTATATTAAAAGTTGTTTTGGGGCAGAGTAGAAGGATATGAGCTCACTCTCTCTTGTGAGAGCACCAGAATCATAACTAACTGCTGAACAATAATTGACAGGAAGACACTGGAACTCACCAAAAAAGATATCCCACATCCAAAGACAAAGGAGAAACCACAATGAGACAGTAAGAGGGGCACTATCACGATAAAATCAAATCCCATAACCGCTAGGTGGTTGACTCACAAACTGGAGAACAATTATACAACAGAAGTCCACCCACTGGGGTGATGGTTTTGAGCCCCATTCAGGCTTCCCAACCTGGGGGTCCAGCCGGGAGGAGGAATTCCCAGATAATCAGACTTTGAAGGCTAGCAGGATTTGATTGCAGGACTTCAACAGGACTGAGGGAAACAGAGACTCCACTCTTGGAGGGCACACACAAAGCAATGTTCACATCAGGACCCAGGGGAAGGAGCAGTAACCCCATAGGAGACTGAACCAGACCTGCCTGCTAGTGTTGGAGGGTCTCCTGCAGAGGCAGGGGGTGGCTGTGGCTCACCATGGGGACAAGGACACTGGCAACAGAAGTTCTGGGAAATACTCCTTGGCATGAGCTCTCCCAGAGTCTGCCATTAGCCCCACCAAAGAGCCTGTAGCCTCCAGTGCTGGGTTGCCACAGACCAAACAACCAACGGGGAGGGAACTCAGCCCCACCCATCAGCAGACAAGCAGATTAACGTTTTATGGAGCTCTGCCCACCAGAGCAACACCCAGCTCTACCCACCACCAGTCCCTCCCATCAGGAAGCTTGCACAAGCCTCTTAGCCTCATCCACCAGAGCGAAGACAGCAGAAACAAGAAGAACTACAATCCTGCAGCCTGTGGAATGAAAACCACATGCACAGAAAGATAGACAAAATGAAAAGGCAGAGGACTATGTACCTGATGAAGGAACAAGATAAAACCCCAGAAAAATAATTAAACGAAGTGGCAATAGGCTGAATTCTTTTTCTGGAGAAAATGATAGTGAAGATGATCCAGGACTTCAGAAGAAGAATGCAGGAAAAGATTGAGAAGATGCAAGAAATATTTTAAAAATCTAGAAGAATTAAAGAACAAACACCTAGAAGAATTAAAAAACAAACAAACAGAGATGAACAAAACAATAACTGAAATGAAAAATACACTGAGAGGAATCAATAGCAACATAACTGAGACAGAAGAACAGATAAGTGACCTGGAAGGCAGAATGGTGGAATTCACAGCTGCAGAACAGAATAAAGAAAAAAGAATGAAAAGAAATGAAGACAGCCTAAGAGACCTATGGGACAACATTAAATGCACCAACATTCACGTTATAGGGGTCCCAGAAGGAGAAGAGAGAGAGAGAAAGGACTCAGAAAAATATTTGAAGACATTATAGTTGAAAACTTCCCTAACATGGGAAATGAAAAAGCCACCCAAGTCCAGGAAGCACAGAGGAGTCCCAGGCAGGATAAACCCAAGGAGAAACATGCTGAGACACATAGTAATTAAATTGACAAAAATTAAAGATAACAAATTATTAAAAGCAACAAGAGAAAAATGACAAATAATATACAAAGGAACTCCCATAAGGCTACCAGCTGATTTCTCAGCAGAAATTCTACAAGCCAGAAGGGAGTGGCATGATATATTTAAAGTGATGAAAGGGAAGAAACTACAACCAAGATTACTCTATCTATCAAGGATCTCATTCATATTTGACAGAGGAATCAGAAGCTTTACAGACAAGCAAAAGTTAGGAGAATTCAGCACCACCAAACCAGCTCTACAACAAATGTTAAAGGAACTTCTTTAAGTGGGAAACACAAGAGAAGAAAAGGACCTACAAAAGCAACCCCAAAACAATTAAGAAAATGGTAATAGGAACATACATATAGATAATTACCTTAAATGTGAATGGATTAAATGCTCCAACCAAAAGACACAGGCTCACTGAATGGATAGAAAAACAACACCCATATATATGCTGTATACAAGAGATCCACTTCAGACTTCGGGACACACACAGACTGAAAGTGAGGGGATGGAAAAAGATATTCCATGAAAGTGGAAATCAAAAGAAAGCTAGAGTAGCAATACTCATATCAGACAAAATAGACTTTAAAATAATGTTACAAGAGACAAGGAAGGACACTACATAATGATCAAGGGATCAATCCATGAAGAAGACATAACAATTATATATGTATATGCACCCAACATAGGAGCACCTCAATACATTAGGCAAATGCCAACAACTATAAAAGAGGAACTTGACAGTAATGCAGTAATAGCGGGGGACTTTAACACATCACTTACACCAGTAGACAGATAATTCAGACAGAAAATTAATAAGGAAACACGGCTTTAAATGACAAAATAGACCAGATAGTAGATTTAATTGATATTTATAGGACATTCCATCCAAAAACAACAGAATACACCTTCTTCTCAAGTGCATATGGAACATTCTCCAGGATAAGTCACATCTTGGGTCACAAATTAAGCCTCAGTAAATTTAAGAAAGTTGAAATCATATCAAGCACCTTTTCTCACCACAATGCTGTGAGATTAGGAATCAGTTACAGGGAAAAAAACATTAAAAAAAAAGAAGCACATGGAGGCTAAACAATACATTACTAAATAACCAAAAGATCACTGAAAAATCAAAGAGGAAATCAAAAAACACCTAGAGACAAATGACAAAAAAACACGATGATCCAAAACATATGGAATGCAGATAAAGCAGTTCTAAGAGGGAAGTTTATAGCAATACAGGCCTACCTCAAGAAACAAGAAAAATCTCAAATAAACAGACTATCCTTACACCTAAAGGAACTAGAGAAAGAAGAACAAACAAAACCCAAAGTTAGCAGAAGGAAAGAAATCATAAAGATCAGAGCAGAAATAAATGAAATAGAAACAAAGAAAACAATAGCAAAGATCAATAAAACTAAAAGCTGGTTCTTTGAGAAGATAAACAAAATTGATAAACCTTTAGACAGACTCATCAATAAAAACAAGGAGAGGATTCAAATCAATAAAATTAGAAATGAGAAAGGATAAGTTACAACAGACACCGCAGAAATACAAAGCATCATAAGAGACTACTACAAGCAACTCTATGCCAATAAAATGGACAACCTGGAAGAAATGGTCAAATTCTTAGAAAGATACAACCTTCCAAGACTGAACCAGAAAGAAATAGAAAACATGAACAGACCAATCACGAGTAATGAAATTGAAACTGTGATTAAAAATCTTCCAACAAACAAAAGTCCAGGACCAGATGGTTTCACAAGTGAATTCTATCAAACATTTAGAGAATAGCTAACACCCATCGTTCTCAAACTCTTCCAAAAAATTTCAGAGGAAAGAACACTCCCAAACTCATTCTACGAGGCCACCATCACCCTGATAATAAAACCAGACAAAGATACCACCAAAAAAATTACAGACCAATATCACTGATGAACATAGATGCAAAAATCCTCAACAAAATACTAACAGACAGAATCCAACAACACATTAAACGGATCATACACCACGATTAAGTGAGATTTCTCCCAGGGATGCAAGGATTCTTCAATATACGCAAATCAATCAATGTGATACACCATATTAACAAATTGAAGAATAAAAACCATATGATCATCTCAATAGATGCAGAAAAAGCTTTTGACAAACTTCAACACCGATGTATGATAAAAACTCTCCAGAAAGTGGGCAGAGAGGGAACCTACCTCAACATAATAAGGGCCATATATGACAAACCCACAGCAAACATCATTCTCAATGGTGAAAAACTGAAAGCATTTCCTCTAAGATCAGGAACAAGACAAGGATGTCCACTCTCACCACTATTATTCAACATAGTTTTGGAAGTCCTAGCCATGGCAATCAGAGAAAGAAAAGAATTAAAGGAATACAAAATGGAAAAGAAGAAGTAAAACTGTCACAGTTTGCAGAAGACATGATACTATACATAGAAAATCCTAAAAACACTACCAGAAAACCACTAGAGCTAATCAATGAATTTGGTAAAGTTGCAGGATACAAAATGAATGCACGGAAATCTCTTGCATTCCTATACACTAACAATGAAAGATCAAAAAGAGAAATTAAGCAAACAATCCCATTTACCATTGCAACAAAAAGAATAAAATACCTAGGAATAAATCTTCCTATAGAGGTAAATGACTTTTACTCAGAAAACTATAAGACACTGGTGAAAGAAATCAAAGATGACACAAACAGATGGAGAGAGGTACCATGTTCTTGGACTGGAAGTATCAAAATTGTGAAAATGACTCTACTACCCAAAGCAATCTACAGATTCAATGCAATCCCTACCAAATAACCAATGGCATTTTTTACAGAACTGGAACAAAAAAGTCTTAAAATTTGTATGGAGACACAGAAGACCCCGAATAGCCAAAACAATCTTGAGAAACAAAAACAGAGCTGTAGGAATGAGACTTCCTGACTTCAGACTACACTACAAAGCCACAGTAATCAAGACAATATGGTACTGGCACAAAAACAGAAATATGGATCAATGGAACAGGATAGAAAGCCCAGAGACAAACCCACGCACCTATGGTCAACTAATCTATGACAAAGGAGTCAAGGATATACAATGGAGAAAAGACAGTCTCTTCAATAAGTGGTGCTGGGAAAACTGGACAGCTATATGTAAAAGAATGAAATTAGAACATTCTCTAACACCATACACAAAAATAAACTCAAAATCGATTAGAGACCTAAATGTAAGACCAGACACTATAAAACTCTTAGAGGAAAACATAGGAAGAACACTCTTTGACATAAATCACAGCAAGATCTTTTTTGACCCACCTCCTAGAGTAATGGAAATAAAAACAAAAATAAACAAATGGGACCTAATGAAACTTAAAAGCTTTTGCACAGCAAAAGAAACTATAAACAAGATGAAAAGAAAACCCTCAGAATGGGAGAAAATATTTGCAAACGAATCAACAGACAAAGGATTAATCTCCAAAATATATAAATAGCTCATGCAGCTCAATATTAAAAAAACAAACAACCCAATCCAAAAATGGGCAGAAGACCTAAATAGACCTCTCTCCAAAGAAGACATACAGATGGCCAAGAGGCACATGAAAAGCTGCTCAACATCACTAATTATTAGAGAAATGCAAATCAAAACTACAGTGAGGTATCACCTCACACCGGTCAGAATGGCCATCATCAAAAAAATCTACAAACAATGAATGCTGGAGAGGGTGTGGAGAAAAGGGAACCCTCTTGCACTGTTGGTGGGAATTTAAGTTGATACAGCCACTATGGAGAACCGTATGGAGGTTCGTTAAAAAACTAAAAATAGAACTACCATATGACCCAGCAATCCCACTACTGGGCAGAGAAAACCATAATTCAAAAAGACACATGTGAGGGTGGGTGGTGGTGGTGGGATGAATTGGGAGATTGGGATTGACATGTATACACTAATATGTATAAAATAGATAACTAATAACAACCTGCTGTATAAAGTTCAAATAGATAAAAGAAAATTCAAAAAATAAAAGTTGTTTATCTGTTTGCCTTGCTTTTGATAGTTCCAAGAGAAGATACTATTGCCAGTCAATGTTTTATATGTTTTTATACAAGTAAGTGAAATTGCCAGTTCTTTACAGCTTTTTCTCAGCCTAACTCACTGTCATATTCTTTCAGAGGGGTCCCTCAGCAAAAGATCTCTTGATGGTCCCAGTGCACCAATTTGAAAGGAAATGGTTTCAAGTGGAATTTTATAGTCAACTGGGCCAAGCTGAACGTAAGAAAGGCATGTTAGAAAATGGTATGGAGAATAAAGTCTCAACATGCTCAGTCAGTATATTTTAAATTATATCGACCCTAAGTCAATGATTTCCTGTACTCTTTAGGAAGATTTCAAAGAAGATATTTAAATACATGGTCTTTTCAATCTGAAAATTAGCATGCCATGCTGTAGATGAAAATGCATTTCCTTTCTTCACATGTGACATATTCAACCTGCCTTTGTTTGCAATAAAAATTAGATTGAATACTTACCTTCCATGTTTCAATTCAAATAATTTTCAATATATGATGATAAGTTCCATTTCCATGAGCTGTTGCCACCAGAGAAGAGTGTATATATTCGTCTTTATATTTCAAATGTACAGGTATAATGTTTCAAAGTCAGGAAATCCTTGAACTTTTATTTTTTTGACAGCAGTTAGACATACCTCTGAGAAATACACAATTCTTAATCTCAGGGTTTTTTCTCCACATATGCACAAAATCTATACTGCAGTTATTTTTCTTCTAGTTCAACTGTTTATCTTTAGCAAAATAAATTTACGTTGGCATTTGAAGAAAAAAAGAATATCAGGACTGCAGAAGCAGAAGTAAATGGCTCCACACAATATTTGTAATACATAAACTTGCAAATAAACCAGACAAAGTGAATTTTGGGGAAGACGGATGATTTAAAACATTAATGGAAAATGATGTATTTACTCATTCTTTCAACAAAGTTTGCCAGTAGATTTCAGATGCCGAAAATAAAATGGAAAATAAGAGAGAGAACTCATCCTTCTGGAAATTAGCATTATAATGACAGTGTTGTCTAAAAATTTTTGAGGTACATACACTTAGATGAGTTAGGATGCATAAGGGTATTTCCATGCTGGAGGGCAGAATTATATTAGAATCCTTTCTGTTTTACTATTTTGGTGCTTTGAATAAGCTGTGTGTCTTTCTATATAAAGATAAATATCACCTAATAACCTAAAACACTATCTTTTCGGCCTTTAGATTTATAATGTCTACATGTAGGAAGTATATGTGGCAAAATGTTGCCATCGTAACATTTTCAGATATTTTTTATATTGGTATGTGTAGCCGTGATTTTAATCTGATAAAAAGGGTAAGGTCTGGCATAATGACAATAACCTGTTCACAACTAAAAGTAAACACATGAAATGGGTGTTAGAAATATAGAGGGTAGTAGGTACAAGGGCTAGTGATTTAAATGCAGATGTGATGCCTGGACTGTAGCAGCCGTTTTTGACCATGAAGCAACAATCCTGATGAAAAAGAGCAAACATGGTGAAAATGGTGGTAATACATAGTTAACCCTTGAACATTGCACGGGTTAAGAGCACCAACCTTTCAGTGCAGTTGAAAATCCAGGTAACTTATGGTTGGCCCTAGGTAGAAGCGATTCCTCTGTATCTGAGGTTCTGAAACTGCGGATTCAACCAACCTGGACCCTGTATTTACTATTGAAAAAAACCTGGGTATAAGTGAACCTGAGCTGTTCAAGGTTCAACTGCAAACTCATTTGTTTAGGGTACTGTCAAACAGTGTTTTCTTATTTGCAGATGAAGGCGTTGCTTCTTCAGTGTTACAGCTAGCATGGGTGAAAAGCAAGGTTTGGATTAAGAATTTTTCATACCTTGACATGAAGGATGTTTAATGTGTTGGTTACATGCTTACACTGGGGCCATGGTTTGACTGAATGAGAGGAACCTGGATACCCATCCTATGGGAGAGAATCAGACTGGGACTCAGGGATAAGCAGCACACACACAGAAAATAATGAGTGAGTTTTGCATACAGAGTGAAAGTGGCAATTCGCTGAGGTAAAGGAAGTTCACAGAAGGCTTTGCCTCTGATGAGGATTTCAACATAAGGGGAAAGGGCAAATCCGTTGGCAGTGGTAATTCTTAAATTCTCGTTTCATCTCTATGCTCTGTACATCCAGCTGGGTAGCTAATCAAGCTTTCCTTTCCCTTATGTGTGTTCATTTCTTCCTGGTATTAATTTGCATGCAGCATTGATTGCATCAAGCAACAAACCTTCAAGCAGTAAGCATTATTTTCTAACTAACTTGGAAAGAGTAAAATTAATGAACACTTTTGGCATTTTAAGACTATAAAACTTGCCAAAGGTCACCAAAAATGAGCACTCATGGGTCTTTATTAGCAACTTTTTGTTTAGTCCACTGGGTACCTACCTGTAGGTCTATTCTTGTTCAGAAGTTTTAAAGAAATAAACTGTTTATATTCTAATTATAAAAAGTTAATATTTCAGCTGGTTATTAAAAATGACCACAGGAAATATGTTAACCTATGAAGTAAAACTGAATTTACTGAACATAGAAAGAGAGAAGCTTTTTTTTTTTTTTTGAGGAAAATATGAGATGGTGGAGTTTGTGAAAGTAAAGATATAGATAAAAAGATACAATTTCAAAAAAAAAAAAAAACAGGAAAACTAGGAAAGATCCTTAAGATAGTATACTCCATACTAGAGAGAATATTAGAAAAAAATTAGCAGCGTAAGAAAGAAACCAAAAAAATATCTCTTCAGTTTATCCTTACAAAGCAAACACTGAATACTTAAAGATTTTGTAAATTGCTTCCAGACACTAGCTTGACTGAGTTTGACTGAGTTCTTTTATAAGAATTAAGAATGTCACAAGTATAATACAACCCCTAATAGGATCTATATTGTAATGCAAACTCCCTCTTTCAGGAATATTGCCAATGATTTTGCTTTTCCCTAGAAATGTACAAGGTAAAATCAATTCCAAGTCCTCAGCTTATTATTGATTTTTCTTTGTTCGACATATAACCTTCCTGTTAAGAGCTCTCCAGAATGGTCAGAAATTGAGTGAAAGTGACAACAATGTAATATACCTATTCATAAAAGCTTTAAATTGGAATTCTAGACACAATGCCACTTGAGAACAATATTATATTGCTAGGCACCACATTTTTTTCTCCTTTCAGTACATTTAACTTAAAGGAGTCTAAGGGGTATTAAATAAAAGGTAGAGTAGGAACCTAAACAGCCTGTAACTCATTGCCAATTAATTGGAATGTAAAGAAAACAGTGCTCCCTTTCATAGCCTCAGCCAACCTGAAATAGTCTATAGGCTAGTACTAGATGCCTTCATCTGTATGTCTTACTCATTAGGAAAACATTCATTTTATATAATAATTGCTAAATTATAAAACTATATTTTATGATTTGGGGAAAATTAGTTAAATCCGTTGCAGTTTTTAAAGGATATGTACCTGGGCATATACCTGGGGAAAACCATAATACAAAAAGACACATGCACTTCCCAATGTTCATTGGAGCACTATTTACAATAGCCAGGACATGAACGCAACCCAAATGTCCATCAACAGAAGAATGGATAAAGAAGATGTGGTACATATATACAATGGAATATGACTCAGCCATAAAAAGGAAGGAAACTGTGCAATTTGCAGAGATGTGAATGGACCTAGAGACTGTCATACAAAGTCAGAAAGAGAAAAACATCGTATAATATCACTTATATGTGGAATCTAGAAAAATGATACAGATGAACATATTTGCAAAGCAGAAATAGAGACAGACATAGAGAATGGACATATGGATACCAGGGGGGAAGCGGGGGGTGGGATGAATTGGGAGATTGGGATTGACATATGTACACTACTATGTATGAAATAGATAACTAGTGAGAACCGACTGTATAGCACAGGGAGCTCTACTCAGTGCTCTGTGGTGACCTAAATGGGAAGGAAATCCAAAAAAGAGGGGATATATGTATACGTAGAGCTGATTCACTTTGCTGTACAGCAGAAACTAGCACAACATTGTAAAGCAGCTATAGCTCAATAAAAGTTTAATTAAAAAAGGATATGCATAATTCTTAAAAAATGTTGACCCTATGGAAAAACAAATGTTAGTCCTATGGTTATTTGTAAATGGCAGGAAAATGCAGATAAAAACCAAAGTACGAAAAATAGCAACTAGCTAAATAAAATTTAATTATCTCACCCTGTGAAATATTCTGAATTATTTAAAACGTTAATTTAGAGCTCATTTATTGGTCAAGAAAGATGTGCACTGTATCTTAAGTGGAAAAAAATAAGATTTATGTCAATAAAGTCCTATTAAAGAAAGAGAGTTTGATTTGTGAAGAAAAAGAAAATGTTGCCCGCCATTCCAGTTCTACAGGGATCAAGCCATTAGCCCCGGAGTCACACTGCATGAAACTGAGGGCAACTCAGGATGGAGAAAATTTTTTCTATGTATCTTCCCTTTTCTGTGCATCTTCCCATATAAAAAAGTACTAAAATCATTAGCTTGAGAGGTCTGTTCTCTGTGATTAGCAGTAACCATTTGATGTTCCATTACAAGATTTTTCTAACAAAAAAATTCATATACATCCTGGCTACCCCCCTCACCTCTTTGGAGCAGTTCCTCTAAGAGGTTGTCTCCCAGGCTACAGTCGTCAATAAGATCCCCAAATAAAACTTTTTTGTTGAGCATTTTCTTTCAGTTGATAGTTCGTGTATATGGGATTTCTGCATTCGTGAAATACACAGGGAAAAACATACAGAATTATATACAACTGTAACAGTGATATCTTTGTTTTTTCTTTTTTTAAAATATTTATTTATTTGGTTGCATTGGGTCTTAGTTGCAGCAGGTGGGCTCCTTAGTTGTGGCATGTGAATGCTTAGTTGCAGCACGCATGTGCAACGTAGTTCCCTGACCAGGAATCAAACCCAGGCCCCCTGCGCTGGGAGCACAGAGTCTTATCCACTCTGCCACCAGGGAAGTCCCCAACAGTGATATCTTTGAGTTGAGATTTTTGAGCAGATTTTTACTGACGTCTTTGAGCTTTGTTTTTGACTGATGAAGAGAAGTAATTACTTATGCTGCCATTTTTAAAAGCTGATATTGGAGAATTTAACTTCAAAGAGAAATGAAAAGTTGATCCAGACCCATCTTCTACCTAGTATTAGAATGACCTGTGCAGTATTCTCACCATATGATAACTCAGATGCTAGCCGGGTGCCTCTGAGCAAGTATAGCTCACTTCATTTCTAGGCAGGATGAATGGAAAGTTTCAAGCATGAAAAATGACTTTTTCTTTTTCTTTCCAATTCCACCCTCCCTACTTGTTACTACTCTTTGGCTCTTCTTGTCCTCCGTAAGTAGTGCGTGAGTTGAACAGGTTTATTCTTTATTTTAAAAAGCAGTCCTCCTGATACTTCAACACTGGTAATCAAGTCCTTTCTTTCCCATGTCTCTGCAATCCCTCGGCCCAAGATAAGAAGAGGGGATGGGGGAGCAGGGAGACCAAGCAGTACAGAATGCTGCTTGAGCAGACCGCCTATCATAGACAAGGCGCCAGGTGGCCCCTCTTGCAAACAACCCATTTTCTACAGGCACTTTTAGGGGTTCCTTCACAAGGCTGGGGGATAGAGGTGGGGTGGAAAGCACCGTAAATGAGGGGAGATAAAAACATGTGCATCCATCCTAGTCTAAGAACATGGAATGCTAACTCACCTTCTGCCTATAAGAACTTTTTTGTATCCATGTGTGTCCAAATGTGTTTTTTTTTAAGATTTTATTTTTTTCCCATGTGGGCCATCTTTTTTGAAGTCTTTATTGAATTTGTTACAATATTGCTTCTGTTTTATGTTTTGGTTTTTTGGCCACGAGGCATGTGGGATCTTAGCTCCTCCATCAGGGATCAAACGCGCACCCCCTGCATTGGAAGGTGAAGTCCTTCTTAACCACTGGACCGGCAGGGAAGTCCCCAAAATGTTTTTTGAGTCAGTTGTGGATTTCAAAAAAAAAGAGTCATTTTTTCTTTTTACTTTCACTGTGAGAGTAAGAGAGGAAAGGGGCATTGGACATAGCAGAGTTAAAGACAGTACCTGGAGAAAAAGAAAAAATGATTCTTTTTGAAATCCACAACTGATTCCATGTATTTTAAATATTTCCACTGTTAGATAGTCAGCTACTTGAGTCATTCATAGTACCTGATTCACTTTGCATGCAGTACAATATCAGTGATATTGCCTGTGCTTAACACGTTATGTTATTCAAACATACATGTCCTTAGTCATGTATACATGGACCCTCACAATTAGAGTCACATGCACACAGGTTTTTTTTGAAACCACATGAGAAGATTGACAAATATCCACACTGAAAAACAAACAGTCCATAGTTACCCTGGTCAGTTGAAATATACACCATACATGAATGAATGCATTCACAATTTATTCCATTCTCTGTGGTTATGGGCTTTCTTATAGCATTATTAGTAAATCAGCTTAGAAAATAACTGAAGAAAATTCCCCATAATATCTGTGAGGGATCCAGTGGGCATCTACTAGCTAAAGTTAGGCTTTTTAAATTACTGGGTGCTCTGAGTTTGGACTCTGATGTAAACATTGGTTTCAAATTGTCCCCAGAATCTTTTTGGCCAAGAAAAATATAGGGATGCAAGGACAGATTCTAATTTAGCAGAAAATATGCAGTGAAAAATACTAGATCCTTTGGGAAATATTAACTCATGTACAATGTATCAGTAGGTAATCGTTCAAAATGCTATTTTCTAGGATCCTAGAACTGCCCGCAGAGCCCCTATTTAACTGGACTTTCAAAGTAGTTCAGCATAGGATGGAACATGCAGTGCATTTGGGTCACTGAGTACACAGGAGATCCACAGTGAGTTAGCAGTCGGGCACAGTCTTCTGTCCCATGGGTCAGAGATCAGTCTGCTCAAAACTCTAAGAGGAAAAATTCCTGTCAGGTCATACAGGGTGAAAAATTCTCCTCTCACTTAAGCAGGAGGAAGGCAGCTCTCCACAGGGCTGTTTTAGTACTTCTATTTACTGGTCATCCAGGGACATCACCAGCTCAGTTCCTGACGGCAACCAGAGAAAGCTTGTGTCACTCACCCGTGCACCTCAGAACAGAGCAGAAATGCAGCAGAACCAAGCCTGGTTCAGCAGCTCAGCCTCATGCCTGAGAGCAAAGGCAGCTTCCTGAACCCAAGGAAAAGCTGAGTCCAAAGAAGAATAGAACCCCGCAGGGATAGATTCAAGGGTAAGAGAAAAAAACCATGTAAAGATGGAGAGATAAAGATACTCGCGCGTATAATGCTGTAGTTAACACTATACGTCTGCCTCCTTTTCCTCCTTCAGCTGCTTCTGTTTAGTGGTTTAATCTGCCCATGGGGTTTTTAATTTCAATTACTATACATATAGCTTCTAGAAGTGCTGGTCTGATTGATTTTTTTTTTTTTTTTTTTTGGTAGTCACTTCTCTGGTCACATTTTCATTCTTTTTTATTTACCAGGAGAAAACCATAATTCCAAAAGATACATGCACCCCAATGGTTATTGCAGCACTATTTACAATAGCCAGGACATGGAAGCAACCTAAGTGTCCATCAACAGAGAAATGGATAAAGAAGACGTGGTACATATATACAATGGAATAGTACTCAGCCATAAGAAGGAATGAAACTGTGCCATTTGCAGAGACGTGGATGGACCTAGAGACTGTCATACAGGGTGAAGTAAGCCAGAAAGAGAAAAACAAATATTGTATATTAACACATATATGTGGAATCTAGAAAAATGATACAGATGAACCTACTTCTCTAAGCATTTTAAACAGAATTGTTTTATACTCTGATAATTCTAATATCTAAAGTCTTTATGGGTCTGTTTCAGCTCTGTGTTGTTCTACTTGTTCTCATTCATAGAGCTTTGTTTTGTGATTGCTGACTCTAAGTGAAGCATTTGCCTTTCAACTTCATTTGTGGGAATATGCGAAGATGTGAGTTGAAACTGAGTTCCTCAGAGAGTGTGCTTTCATCAGCCAGTCTAGGGGGCACTTCTGATCTAGAGCCACTTACAATTAAATCATTAGCTGGAGGTTGTTTAGTCCACTCTGGTTGTGTGAATTTGGACCACAACTGACGAAAGACACTCAATGTTATGAATTCTCAATATAGATCTCTTCAACACAGCTCAAAGCCACAATATACTGTATCTCTCCACTTGGTAGGGTTTAGTTCGTCTTATACTAGAGTAACAGCTTCTAGCACCCGTGCAAGAGTCTGGCTTCAGATTCCCCATCATGCCAGCAACCTAGCCTTTATCTTCCATTTTCTCTACCCCGTGCAGCTATCAAAAGAGTCTAATTTATCTCCCAGGAGTCTGACTCTCACATTTTTTTTTTTTCCAATTTTGAACTTTCCCTATTTTTTGTGCCAGCTCAGCTCAGCATTTTAATTGTTTCAAACAAGAGGGTGATTCGGGATATCCATTCCATCAAACTGCCAAACATAAAAGTTACTACTCCCTTGAAAAGGTTCATGTTCTGATAGATTTCCCCATTTGGACGATGTTAATAATCTATCTCTTTCCAGGACCTTGCACAGAGCTGCCCCTGGGTGGAGCTAAATAAGACTTGGATGAACAGAACAAATGCATTTCATGACATTCGTTCCGTACCGACTCTGACCTCAGCTACACTGGCTTCTTGTGGTTGTTCCTGTTTGTTTTTCTCACTCCCACATCAAGACATTTGCAAAACCTCTTCCTTCTTCACCTTCTGCGTTCAATCATTCCAGCTCAGAGATCTCTTCCTTAAGAAGCCTTTCTCATGTTCAGACAAGGTCAAGCCTGCCTAATTTATATTTATGTAACACTCTGTGCTTCTCCTTTATGGTGTTATCACTAACCTAGGGATGAGTTTTTGATGTCAGTCTCCCTGATAGCTAGAAAACAGGCTCCTGAGGAAAGGAACAGTATATATCCTGTTCATGGAAAAATCTCCAGTGCCTACCATGGTGCCTGACATAAAATAGTCCTTTGCTAATTTCTTGTTGGGTGGATTCTTAAATGAATAATTGAAAGGCGTTATACAGACATACTGAAAAGGGGGAATTGCATGGTAACCTTTTTTGTACTTTTTACTTCAAAAGTGTAGCAAATGTGGGAATTAATAGTCGTGTAGGTGATCAGTGGTGTGTAACCAATTCTTCCTTCTAATGAGGCAGGCAGATGCAACACTGTCAGGAAGGAAGCTAGGAATTCCTTCCTCTGTTCAGGCCCCAGGGAGCTGCATTACTTACGGTTCCAAGCGTTTAAAGTGAAGAACACTTATTTTAAACAATTTGCATGATTTAAGCTTTTAACACCTGAAATTTATTTGAATTAAGCCATTGCATGCTTAATGTATCTAATTATTTATATTTCAGCTTTGTAATAGCCCCTGTAGAGCATTATAACATAAAGATAAATATAAAAGATAACTGCTGTGTGTATAAACAAGGGAACACACCAAAACACTAGCACCAGTAATCAAATACGTATTTTCCCCTTCACTGAGTTGTATCATTTTGGGGGTCAAATAAACCTTTATGATAATCTCACTTGATAGATTCCCATTATATTCAATCATGAAACAAAACTTTAAGAAAAGAAAAATCAACAAAATAAAATAATGCCGTCAAGAAATATCATAGTTACTCTGGATTCCTTTAATGACATTCTCTTTATGGTTTGAGGAGAATAAGAAGCTCATCTTAAAGATACTGGAAATGAATTTATGTTAAAACCCTAAAGCAATAGCTGAATATTCCACAATAAAGTTAACATAGTCACTTCTATTAGGAAATTCCACAATTATATTTAACTCCATATATCTGCATTCCAAAAGGACTTTTGTTTCCTATTTCTGTTGTGAAAAACAAAAATAAAAGCAAACCCCTTAAACCAAAATATATAAATTTACATTGAAAAGAGTATTAAAAACTACTTATAATACAAAAGTGAATCTGTAATCTTCTTTTGAGACATTTTCATACTAAGAAATTGTTCTGATTTTCTTTGTAAACAAAACTAAAAATAAACAAATGGGACCACTTATTGTTTAAAGAGAAATAAATCACTTTCTATAGCCAGAGGATCCAGAAAGCCCAGAATTATGTGTGATGATAGGTGCAATGATTTCAAATAGCCACAGCCAAAAATTCATTTCACAGAGTCAGCAAATTCAACTGATTTTACTTGTCTAAAAGAAAGTTTGAAGAGGCAGGGTTTTAAAAAAAAATTAAAGAAAGAAAACCACCTGGAGTGATAACTGAATCTGAGGGTAACAAGTAATATTTGTGACCCATTTCATGATTTATAAACTACTTACATAACATATCATTTGACTCATACAAAAATCACATGTAATGACTCAGGGAAAGTGTCAGTCCACGTTTTCTAAAAAGGAGGCATCTTAGAAAGCAAACCCCCTTTCCTTAAGATCAAAAAGCTAATGAAGAGTAGAATCAATACTGGAGGCAAGGTCTTCCTACAACAAATTGATGTGTTTCCCATTACTCTTGTTGATTAAATTATGCCTGAGAAAATAAACTATTCTAGCATAGCATGGAAAGGTATGGTTCTGCAACAGAAATGTAAAAGGTATGATAGAATATCAAAGTATAATGTTAATTTAATAGTGGGATAGATTAATAGAAACATAGACTGGTGTGAAGGAGCTAGCTTTAGTCTGTATCGTTGTACTGCAGTAGAAATATTATGCCGGGTTCTGAGACCTCTGCTTTAGGAAAATTATAGATCAAGGGCCACTATTGATAGCAGGCCCAGCCAAATCTGGCCCAGAGATGTTATTTTCACAGCCAAAAAAATAATGAAAAAAATTTACAATAGCCAAGACATGGAAGCAACCTAAATGTCCATCAACAGAGGAATGGATAAAGATGTGGTATATATATACAATGGAATATTACTCAGCCATAAAAAAGAATGAAATAATGCCATTTGCAGCAACATGGATGGACGTAGAGATTGTCATACTAAGTGAAGGAAGTCAGACAGAGAAAGACAAACATCATATGATATCACTTTCATATGGAATCTAAAAAAAAAGGGTACAAATGTACTTACTTACAAAACAGAAATGACTCACAAACATAGAAAACAAACTTATGATTACCAAAGGGGAAGGGGGGAGCATAAATTAGGAATTTGGAATTAAGATATACATTACTATATATAAAAGAGATAACCAACAAGGACCTACTGTATAGCACAGGGAACTATACTCAGGTTCACCACCAGAAATAGAAACTACATCTCTTCTCTTGTTGAGGAATAGACGTTAAGATCTTTAAAGACTCCGGGGATCTCGGCACCTTGAATTAAAATTTATAAATAAAGACCAAAAATAAATATATTCTACAATCTGGAGATAAAAATCATTTTAAAAGTTATATTCTTTTTTGTAAATTTTTTTGGCTGCTGTAAACTAACACACACTCTCTCTCTCCCTCTCCTCTCTATTCTCTTCCTTTTGTCTAAGCTTCTATCAAACTTACGTCCTCTTCCTTCCCTCTTTCTTTACAACCATTTATATATCTTTCTATTATCTATATTGGTGTAGGTTATTGATCTGTTCTCCAATACTGTTATTCTTTCCTGTGTTTAGGTGTAGAAAGATTCTCTACATTCCTTTCAAATTTCACTGAATTACAGAGACAGGACACTGACTAAAACTGTTTATTCTTCTAACCCAGTCTCAACAATTCTACCCAGAGACCACCCACATGGATAAATGGACAGATTTTAATCCCTGCTTCACACAACACCCTAAGTTTCTAAAGGTCCAGAAGAATGTTGTAGATTTCTGCGATTTCTGGAAGCCACAGTTTTAAAGACTAGAGAGGACAGAGGTAAGACTAAGAGCTGGCCTACCCAATTACAATGAAAACCCATGAAAGTCGACTTGTGGCACTTTATCAGGCAACTCTTTTCAGATGAGTTTCCATGGCCTTTTCTCTGAAACAATTGCCAGTGGCGTGTTTAGAGCACAGACGCGGGAACCAGGTTGCTTGGATTCATGTACAGGATTCACCACAATAGCAGCTGTGTGCTTATGGGAAGCTTTTATATTTTCTACATCAGTTTCCATATATGTAATGATAATATTACTTACATCATGTTTTTGTGTGTTTTTTTGGTAATGATTAATGAAATTTAGCCTGATGAAATGCTTAGATATCTTGAGTGTTTAAAATGTGCCTTTAAAAAATTGTTTTAGTATTAGAGTGCAACTGAGGTTAAACAACCCCAAGGTGCTGAATTCACTGCAATCCAGTTAATAGAATAAACCTCAGACCCTGCTGTGCATTTTAGTATAAGCAATTGGTTATAAGGACTGTATGACATTGTAAATGAATCAGTACAAAATTATTCCTACTGCTATGGAAAAAGAACTCAAATAGTCGTATTGGATATACATTCATTCATTCCTTTATTCATTTGTAACTCACACATTTTTACTAATCACCATCTAGGATTTATATGAAGACCAGTTCTTTCCCAGTAGAGCTGATGGGCTGCAAGTTTGGCAACTGTGGGACAAAATGAACAAAAAAGACCTAACTTATATCTTTATTTTAAACATATATTTCCAGTATGGAGGACCTAATGAGTGGTCCCCATGTATCCCTCAGTATTTTTGTTTCCTTGGGTAAAAGTGAATTGATTCCATATTATATAATAAAGTACCTCTGAATAGTCAGGTCCGAAGTGATGTAAGCATATGAAACACAAGTAACGGCCTGAAGAAGCGTTTTCATTATCCACACATGGCTAAATTTTTATTGTGATCCAATGTGATTGCAGTGCCCAATATTCATTGAATGTCTAAATGGTGTGCACACGGAGGATGGGCAAGGATGGTCCTGATAAGGTTTCATAGCCCAAGTTCACACAAGTCATACAGCATACAGCAGTGGGATATCACAAATAAGACCTAATGTTTCTCTCTCTCTCTCTCTTTCTCTCTCTCTCTCTCACACACACACACACACACACACACACAAATAAACAAATAAAAACTATTTGCCATGAGAGGAGAGTAATTGCTTGTTAGCTCTTAGTTTCCTGAAGAATTACTGGATTTAGATTAGAAATATTCTAATGAAAAATTTTATTCTCCCCAGTGAACATTTCCATTTAAAGAAATTTGAGTTAGATTGTCTGTTAATATTAAGAAGCTTCCATTCTGTGACTATAATGAGTGATTCCAGTTATTCCCAGTAATGCCAGTTTTCATTTTCTTTTGATTTAAGCAAGGCTTTCAAATCTAACTGTAATTTGAAAAATTAAAATCTGGTAGTTTCCCACCCTCCAAATAAATTTTCATTAGAGATGCCTTTCATTCCTAACTCTGCTTCAGTTCTTATAGATTTTCACTTTTGTTTGGCTTGGATGGTTGATAAATTATCTTAATGACGCTATCCGTGTTGAAGCTAATGACCTGTCTAAAGGAATTGAGATTTATTTTACGAGGTGAGCAATGTGACTACCAAAACAGAAGGCAAGAGAAACCCTGTCTGAAATGACAGTTTTTGTGCTGAAGTGTGATTATTTTTTCTTAGGTTGGCTAAAATTACACCATCTGACTAGCGGTTATAGTAGATATGAAAGGTGAGCTTCAGCATATTGAATAAAATCTTTGGTAGAAAGAGTACACCAAGAATGTAGCTTTAAGCAATGAGAAATGCAAGAGATACGTGTTTCAGATAATTTTACACAAAAGGTCAAATTAGATTTGCTTTAATACAGAAGATATTGAAACTTAAAAGAAAATGGTTCTGCATGGTTTCGATGTACTGAACAATGCTTGGTTTTCAAAAAATAAAGTTATCTCATCTGGTCGGTGCATGAAGCATTGTTTTCTATTTAGAGAAGTTCTAGATGATTCTTTATATTACATGTTTCAAACCTTGACCACACCATTCTGTTCCTTTGATGAATCCAACTTTAATGTCTTTCAGGTGAAGACTCAACTCAAAATACCAATATCAAAAAGAAATTCCCTTCTCCTCAGTCCCATATTTTTGGTTTAGAACAAGCAAATTAATTTTGGTGTCCACAGATAAAGTTATGAAAGTTAAACTATCTAAAGATTTTGGGTAATTTGGCTCTTATAGTGTGAGAAAATTTCAATATGTAAAGGAAAAGAACCCCTGAAATAAAGCAAAACTCTTAAAATCTACTTTCTAAAGAATTCAACTGAGAAAAACCTATGCTGTATATTTATAGTTGTTGTTTAAAGAGTAAAAAAGATCAGATGCTATAATTTAATTTACAACAGAAACTTGATAAATATAAGCATTGGTAAATAAATGTAGATCACATTTTTTAAATGTAGCCTAAACATATCAGTCAAGTTCATACATCTCACATTTTTTGTTATGAAAAGAGTGTTATTTTTGATCTGAAATTTCTACAAGTATCCAGGTTTGACAGTTATAAATGTATAGCCTCTCAGACCCAAAATTACCCTTCAGTGTATGTCCTGTGATAATGAGACTCTTTTAAGCATCTCTCTTGTATAGTGAGCACAATGTTAGAATGTCAGGATATGAAAGAAGAAGCGAGTCCACTGATGATTCTGGTGCTTCGTGCGTCCATCATGTGTATATGAGAACATCTGGTGGAGCTCTGCCCTTGACCATGGTCCTTTGGTAAACTTGCAGTTTGGTCTGGCAATAACCTAACAGCAGACCTTTCATTCCAGAAACCAGCACCCCAAAGAGTTCTTATCCAAAAGGTTGCCCAAACCCACTCCACCCTACACATTAAGACTTGAAGTCATCTAAAGATTTCTGGCACCCATATTCCCGATGCAAGCCCACTCACAGCCTGCCTTCCTTAACTTCCCTGGGTTCCCATTGAAACTCTGTACCCTCTGTAAGCCCTGTACACTTTGCCTGTGGCCTGGAAATGTTCTGACCACCCTGCTCTGTGCCTGTGCTCCAGGTTACCTTCTGATGACCCAGTAACTGCATATCAGCTCTAGCCTAGCCAAACCGGCAAACTTCTTCGCTCTCTAGTGAGTGGAAGCACACCTTCTCCCACAAGCTCTGAACACCTTCCAAGTTTGTCCTTCCTTGGATACTCTTCCTCATTCCCAAGATACTATATTGAGTTTCTTACATCTTAAGGTTACTCTTTTACCACACTTAAATAATTATTGATATTAAACTTACCCTGTTTAACTTACTGTGGGGTTTTTCTTTCCTGAATTAATCCAGACTGATACATCAGAATATACAGCTCTTATCTGTATATTCATGTTAGAAATAAAAATAAAATTGTATGTCAAATTCAGGACTTTCCAATTAGGCTTCATTGAGTTTCTTCCAACTTTTCAAGATTCTAATGCTGAAAGGTGTGTCTATTTCTCTTGCCATGAAAAAAAATAATCTGGTATAAAATTTTACATGACAGAGATAAGAAGTAACTTACCAATGTTTTAATACTTACTATTTAATTTTCTGTTAATTAAAAATAATGACCTTTGAAATTTTGCACATGACCATGGTATTAGATTTGGTATTAGATTTGTTCTCCCATCATAAACAGCTAGAAAAGTGGACAAATTATATGAAAAACCTTTTTCAAGCTTTGGACAGCATGCAACACCAGAGTTTCACATTTAAGAGAAGGGAAACAAACAGTATAATAACTCCGATTTTATGCTTTGAAGCAATTTCAGACCTCAATATAGGGAGAGGTAACTCAAGCAGAGGATATCTCCTCACTGAATTGAGGAGACAGAGATCAAGTACAGGGAGACAAAGATGCTGAAATTTACAGGCCATGATATAGGGCATATACATGAGTAAAAACTCCACAAATTGAACATTGAGAATTTACAAACTTAATTTTAAAATTAAATTCTTAAGATATTACACAGTCCTTATGCATTTGGGAACAAAAATTATTTATATTTTCTTAGAAAAACAAATTAAAAAAAAGAAGTTAAGAATTATTATTTCTAGTCTATTTGGACTTGTAAGTTTTGCTTTAACATAATTATTATGTTTCATGCATTTAGCAATATAATATTTGAAATGTATACTTATAATGACACAATACATTCTTAAAATAAAACTAATAATATAAAAAAACTTATCAAGACTGTGTTAGAATAAAAAGAGATTACACAGGTAACAATTTGATAAATGAAGGCAAAAGATTAAAGAAGAGTAGAAATTTTTAAATTTATAAAATTTAAAAGAAACATCTTTATGTAAAGGCACAGAAAACATAAAAACTCACTGTAATCTCACCATACAGAGATAAACATCTTTAACATTTTTAGTACTTCCTATATTTATATTTTCCATGTATTCATATTTTGCTCGAAATTTCCATGGGAATTTGGAAGGAGGAAAATTAGGCAATTGTGCTCAGAAAATAATCCCAATCAGAAAAATCTGAACATATCTATTTTTAGGAGTGATGATATCTCAAAATAAGAGCAAGTAAAACATACCGTGGCAAAAAAGAATGAATTGCCATTCTTCAGGCAGTAGGACCTTTATAAAGAGGAAGTAACTGAGATTAATAAGAGGAAGAATTATACGAAAAAAGGCCTTCCCTCTGAGTTGACTAACATAGCTCCATGCACCTCTGCTGTAGCTATTGCTATCAGGAACAGGAAGGAGAAAGAATCATATCGTCCTCTGTCATTTCTTTCAGCATGACCTCCAAAGCAGTCTGCAGTCATGTAAGACACTTGAAAAAAAGCACTGCATAACTTCTAGCTAATTATCTAAGAAGAGAAGGTAATTCATGCCTTCTCTTTCCATAGTGCGCAGAGGCAGAAAAGGGAATTAAGATTTGGGTGGAGTACATTCTAATATCAAGTTAATAACAAAGACATTGAGAGAGAACTCAAGATCAGGAAGGACATCAGTAATCTTTGAACATGAGATCAATTACTGGCAGGAGGGTTACAAGTCATATGGAAAACTATGAGTCTTATATGTAAAGTCCTATATGTGGGGACATCTATTTTAAAAAACTAATCAGAAACTTCTCTGGTGACGCAGTGGTTAAGAATCCGCCTGCCAATGCAGGGGATACGGGTTCGAGCCCTGGTCTGGGAAGATCCCACATGCTGCGGAGCAACTAAGCCCGTGAGCCACAACTACTGAGCCTGCGCTCTAGAGCTCGCAACCACAACTACTGAGCCCACGTGCCACAACTACTGAAGCCCACGCGCCTAGAGCCCGTGCTCTGGAACAAGAGAAGCCACCTCAATGAGAAGCCCGTGCACTACAACGAAGAGTAGCCCCCGCTCGCCACAACTAGAGAAAGCCCACGCGCAGCAATGAAGACCCAACGCAGCCAAAAATAAATAAATAAAATAAATTAATTAGAAAAAACTAATCAGTTCTGTGTAAGATACACTTGATCTATCTAGATGTTAGGGTAACCAGAGACTGAATAAAAAGGAGAAAGAAGAGCATAAAATGCAGCACATAGTGCAGGATTGCAACCACTGTCCTTTTTCTCTGCTTCCTTTCCTGGCATTGAAGTTGGCCATGAGTTCTTCTGCCCAGGAGCACAGGTGGTGGAGGAGAGAGTAACTCTTGCTGACAACCCAAGGAGGGGCCAGCACATTGTGAAATTTTGGATTACAAATAGAGGCTTGGATGATGTTCATTTCTAACTGTCAGGGCATTGAGCCTGAGAAGTGGGGGATTTAGGGAGGTGAGAGGAAGTTATCAATTTAATGGCAAAGAAGGGCTGCTGGGTGGGCAGAGAGGAGAAATCACGAGAGAGAATTGTGCAAGTGGAACACACTCACTGGCCTAGAAAACATGTGTGTGTGGACAACTCCAGAGTGTGGTCAGTGAATCTATATAATCATTTATAGATGAAGGATTAGAGTGATTATACGATACTAAACTTTTACACCTGAGTTCTCCTACTGCGTATAAATTTAATTTTATCACTGGAAACCTTAAATAAACAGATGCGAAAGACTTCGTTGAAATAGATGTATGAATATTTACTAGAGAGACTGAGGTGGTAACTGGTAAATGGGGAGTTGTATTTCCTCTGATCCTTTGCAGTCAGTGTCAGGGATGGAGACCCCATTAGTGGAGAAAGAGAGTGATAAAAAGACCACAGATAAAGAGGGTAAAAGGATCCCCTCTCCAAATCCCTGATACTCCCCTGCATCTACAAAAACACCCCAGGAGAGTTACAAGGACCATGCCAAAACCAAGTCCACGGCCTTGGATACATTTCCAAATGGCAGGTCAGAAATTCTAAAACTTTTATAGACTCCACTTGACTAAATTACTTATATTAAGGAAATGAGGACAAAGTACAACTTTAAAAATTTTTTAAATTCTAGGGCAGCCGTCAAATAACATTAAGCTTAATACTTACATACATTTTTTAGTAAGTCAGTTATAAGACGATAATCCAAAATGACACTATGCTCACCCGCTTGAATTCTACAATGCAAACAAAAGGAGACCAGAATACATAGATGATTCTCTCACCACAATTGTGTCAATCTAGTGATGTAGAAATGGATGGTACCAATGAGTACTGACATCAACTTGGGCATTGTGTATCTGCAGCAGGGACCACTCTTTTTTTTTTTTTTTTAACATCTTTATTGGAGCATAATTGCTTTACAATGGTGTGTTAGTTTCTGCTGTATAACAAAGTGAATCAGCTATACATATACACATATCCCCATATCCCCTCCCTCTTGTGTCTCCCTCCCACCCTCCCCTCTAGGTGGTCACAAAGCACTAAGCTGATCTCCTTGTGCTCTGCGGCTGCTTCCCACTAGTATCTATTTTACATTTGTTAGTATATATAAGTCCATGCCGCTCTCTCACTTTGCGGGGACCATTCTGACAATAACTTTTCATCTTGCTAAATGGGCAGGACTGCCAGGGGAATGGCCCTACAGAAGGATGAATGCACCAGGAAAAGTTGATTGTTCTGCATCAGCTCTAAGGGGGAGTAAGTAAGAACACCCTATAGTTTTAGCTAATCTCTTGAATTAATAAGTACATTTCAACAATTCTCAACTGGCAATGAAATGGGACACTTTACAGTGGGGGAGTTTTGTAAATAAAATATAGTTAAATAATGTTAAATGCTGTTTTTTTCACAGACCATAACATTTTGCTCTACTAAAGTTGGTCAAGTCACATTTGCCTCCTTTTCCAAATGATTTCTCTTGATTATAGGGGAATATTTTTTGTGGATACAAAAATAAAAGTTTAAATTATTTTCCAATCATTGCTTTTAATTGTGTCCTCCTGGCCTCACATAGCAATGAAACAGTGGTTTTTTTTTTTTTTAATGGTATCTCAGAAAGATTTCACAATTTTCCATCTCTTTCAGCATTTACATGAACTCATTTCACTTGCTGAGAGTTGGTCCTCCTTATTTCAACATCAGTCTCATATCTGATTGAAATTCTTTCTATTCCCTCCCTGAAATGCAGATCATAACATCTTGGAATGGAGTGAGAAGGACAGGAGCTTCTTTCATGTATTCCCTCCTGCTCCTTCTCTAATTTATCCTCTGAAGTTGAGACAGTGCTAAAAGTCAGTTCCATGGAAATTAGTTTGCTTAAATCATTTCACCAAAAGCCAATTTTCCCAATGGTCAGTTTGTCAGA
The DNA here is from genome assembly GCF_965194805.1 of Balaenoptera borealis. Lineage (NCBI taxonomy): Eukaryota > Metazoa > Chordata > Mammalia > Artiodactyla > Balaenopteridae > Balaenoptera > Balaenoptera borealis. The sequence goes on along the minus strand of NC_138873.1, from coordinate 114,108,928 downwards.
GTTAATTGAGTGAATAAGCAATTTGTTTCTTTAACTACATATAAATTTCACAGCAATTCTTATTGAATGCTAAGTTTTTACAGATTTGAAGTTTTTTATATGAAGATTATTTGAACGGCTTTCATTTTGTCTTCTTTTATATGATTTTAAGCTTACCTGCCACATACAGTTTTGCAGGTTTTTGACTGCATGAGGGCTCTCAGGAAGAGAGAGGGCAGTGCTGAAATTCAGGCCATTTTCTGATTGTCTGGCTGTGAGTGAGTGGCACTGCTTTCAACTGGAAGGAATGATTTTTTCAATAATTTACGCGAAGTTGTGCTCTTTGGACTAATACTCGGTGCTGCAGCATTGAAAAGAAGGTGCAGGAAAAAGGACCCTTTGCTGGGAGCAAGGTAAAGCATCAAAATACAGCATAACTTAGGCTGCTAAAATAGGGGATGGACTGACGGACAAGAGAAGGTCAATTGAGGAGCCAAAGACAATAGGAGATGGAATGAATATGTTGAGACTGAAGGCCTAGAAGGGAGTCAAGGTATCAGGGAGTAGATGTTTCCTATCAAGTAGCATTCCTCTTCTTGTCTTTGATGTCCACAGGTGATGGCCGCCTTGTCCTGCTGAGAAAAAGTTTCATCCTTGTGTAGCTCCTTTAAGCACTCTGTGTTCCCTTGGCCTCAAACTGGTTGCATCACACTACCTCTCTCTGGTGTACAAGACTCTTGGGCAACCACATGGTTGAAGTCCTGGCAAGATGGTAAACTCCAATCTCATCTAGCCTTCACAGTCAAATGTCAAGCTTCTGGGAAGGTTAAGGATTCACCTGCTATTCCCTGCAGCAGTCTTACTTAAGGGGGAGCAGGACCAGTCCCCATTCTGTAGACAGTCTGTCTTCCATTTGATCTCGCTCACACAGTGTTTACTGGTCAATGGGCAAATCAAGGCCAGCCTTCCGTTTTTGAAAGCAATCTCCATTCCATCTTTATAAGTGATTTCCTTGTGCTCCCTTTTTTTTTTTTAGCTTTGATGGGAAGGAATTGCATTGCACAGAGTTAATATTTGCTCTACGAATCTTCTCCTGATATTATTGGAGGGTAAAAGTGGAGATATTATTAGCTTTTATAGCTATACAGATTGTTATAACTAGCAACCATTTGAGTTAGTGCTGTACCAAACTGGTTAGTAAATACTTTAAATAATCCCCGGTGAAGTTTATTCTTCGAGCTTGCACCTTTCAACAGGTCCTGTGAGAAGGTTGCTGGCCCTAATCACAGGTCAGTCTCAGAACTTACAGATTGGGATATTTGGCTCCTTTGGTCTCCAGCTTTGGCAAGTTTTGGTAACAATTCTAGGGCCCAAGAAAAATCCCACTGGCCATTCTATACCATTCTTTAATAATGCTGCTATGACAATAAGTATTTTATTGCCTTTTTAGAAAAGCATATAGTTACGTTATCCAATGCTTTCTTCGACTGGTAGTAGAGACTATGTCATGATGCTTATCCATTTATTCATATGCTTATTCAATACATATATACTTAATTTTTATGATGCTCCAGGCAATAAGAGAAACAAAAATGAATATAAACAAATAAAATTAGAACCATGAAGTCAAGAATCTTAAGTTTTCAGGGGAGAATAGAAAAGACCTGACCTTAATATGTATAGATAAAATATAGTGACAGTTAAATGTGGGAGATTACACATACATGATGGAGCAGATTAATTTGACCTGGATCTTGAAAAAGAGATAAAAATTGGAACCAAAAAATAGAAAGGAAATAAGATACTATGAACATATCATCAGAGCATTTATCTTCTCTTCTAAAGTATAGTTGATAATAACATCTGCCACTTTGAATTATTTTCTTCAATTCTTACGAAATCTTAAATCTATATGTAGATTGATTTGGCCATTCTCAATTATATCATGGAATTTTAAGAAAACAATTTCTCTATTCTATATTTTAGCCAAATTTTTGAGTGCCTAATACTTTGTGCCTATCAGGAATAAAAGATACTGTCTTTACCTTCAAGAATTCAGCCTAGTAATAAACAAATATGATGAGTGATTCATACTATTCCATTCAACTTTTCAGTTTTTTTTTTAACTTTTAATTTTATATTGGAGTATAGTTGATTAACAATGTTGTGTTAGTTTCAGGTGTACAGCAAAGTGATTCAGCTGTACATATACATGTATCTATTCTTTTTCAAATTCTTTTCCCATTTAGGTTGTTATATAATATTGAGCAGAGTTCCCTGTGCTGTACAGTAGGTCCTTGTTGGTTATCCATTTTAAATATAGCAGTGTGTACATGTCAATCCCATACTAATGTGTCAGTTAGTTGCTCCACGGTATGGGGGATCTTCCCAGACCAGGGCTTGGACCTGTTTCCCCTGCATTGGCAGGCAGATTCTTAACCACTGCACCACCAGGGAAGCCCCTGAATTAGCTTTTTCTCAACTCTGGGTGATGATGAATATTTTCTTTTTAGTGAAAGTCAGTCATCTATTCATATTCCCCTAGGAGTTCTGGACTGAGATATAAATGTCTTCACTTCTTAAAACTGACAGAATTTGAGCATCATGTGTTCAGTGAATTCTCAGCAATGAATATATGACTAGATCTCGGGTGGCCTCGGCCTGCAGCGGCTTGAAGCAGGGTTTCGGTTCCCAGCCAGTGATTGAGGTTGCGTCGCGGGGGTGAGAGAATCAAATCCCAGTCACTAGACCCGCGGTCAGTGACAAGACCCTGGCCCTACGGCTTTGCAGAAAAGAATTCCCACGAAGACGGAAAGTAGTGAAACAAGTAAAGTATTTATTAGGAAATAGGGAGGGTGGGAGGGAGGGAGACGCAAGAGGGAAGAGATATGGGGACATATGTATATGTATAACTGATTCACTTTGTTATAAAGCAGAAACTAACACACTATTGCAAAGCAATTATACTCCAATAAAGATGTTAAAAAAAAAAAAAAGAGTACATGTGGATAGACACACAGGCGGGCTCAGAGAGAGTCGTGCCCTCCTGGCTATTTGTATCACTTTTATGGGGCATTGCTTCCATGTTTCCTCTGGCCAATCATTTTTATTTGCCCAGTTCAAAGTCTGTATTTGGTATAGCTCAGGATTTTTCCATGTGTGCGGGTGCATCTTTTAGCTAAGATGGATTCTACTGAAGAGGCCTATGGGTAAGTGAGCATTAGTAAGCATCACTCCCCTTTTGACCTCCAAGGAAACTTTCTGAGCATGTGTAGTCGGGGAGGTCTCCTGACTTCAAGAATGAGGAACATGGGGTATCTTATCTTCTATCTGGGCAGGGCCCATCCTCCTCTCTCCACTGTCCTGTTATTCCTGTCTTGGAGAATCAGTCCACAAGGAAAGAACTCAAACCATTTGCCCTGGGGGCCCATCTGTCTCCAGCCTGAAACCCATCTAGCACCAACTTGATACCAGGAATGATTTAGAAAAAGCTCTTTGTTGAAGCCATAATTTTACCTGATGTGGAATATATATCCACAGTGTGAATAAGAAGATTCAAAAGCAGTTCTTGATCCTTTTAAATTACAAAGTGAATGTTTACAAATGTAACGAAAAAAGAATAGACAGATTTTTTTTAATTCCATATGAACAAATTTGAAATGTTAAATACAAATAATGAAACAAAAACACTTTCTTCAAGTATGACAATGTGATTAGTTTTACTATGAAATGAAATTTCATAAACCTATTTTTTTAAAAGTAACTAAAACACACAAGGAAAATAAAAGGATCAAGACATCTTTATATAGTTCATCAGGAAGAAATAGAAATAGTAATTCATCATATAAAACTTTTATCAATAGCATCTAGAAAGTAAATAACCCAAACTATTAAGAGAAATTAAGCTCACTGCTGATTTTTTGTTTATAATTAATTGTATTTTCTAAACTTTCTAAAACATATGTATATTATTTTTATCATCACAAAATAATATTTCTGTTATGAAAAGCTTCAATCAATTTCCACATACCCAATTTCTTGAATGAACAATTTTCAAGATTTTGCAAGAATTTCATCTACACCTTATTTTTCTTCTTATTTTTTGTTGTTAAAATTATTTTAAAACAAATTCTGGCCATCATATTATTTTACCTCTATATACTTCAGCATATACCTTCAAAAAGTATGAACAATTTCCTACATAAAGTCAATGTCTTTTTCATACATAACAAGGTGAGCAATAATTCCTTTATATCAACTAATACCAAGCATGTAATAAATTCCTCAGATTTTTTAAAAACTCTTTTTCATATTTGGTTTGTCTGAATCAGGACCCCTAAAATCCATACTTTAGTCACATGTTTATGTGGATCTCTTTCAATATGGAGCAGTCCTCGTTAACTTTTTCTAAGCCATTGATTTGTTTCAGAAACAAATTCTCTTTAATTCTGGGGCATTCCTATCTTTAACTTCCTCTTCATGTCTTATGCTAATCATAATTATAGTCACTTTTATGCCATCCAGTCTATTTATCTGTCTGTGAAGATTTCCTTCATTTCCCTGTTTTCATTTTAGAAGAAATTCCTTCAATCAAGGATTTATTTCTATTTTGTCATTTTCTCTGACATATTTAGAGGAGTGGGATTCCCAGTATCATTTAGAAAGAGAGAAAAATATTTTCCTTTTTATTAAAAAGTGGGGGTTTTTTTGTTTGTTTTTTGTTTGTTTGTTTTTTAGGTTGGGAGATGCAGCAAGAGAATAGTGAATTTGAAGTATCTGTCCTAATAGTCCTTTTTTTTTTTTTTTTTTTTTTTTTTTAAACATCTTTATTGAAGTATAATTGCCTTACAATAGTGTGTTAGCTTCTGCTTTATAACAAAGTGAATCAGTTATACATATACAATATGTTCCCATTTCTCTTCCCTCTTGCATCTCCCTCCCTCCCACCCTCCCCCATCCCACCCCTCTAGGTGGTCACAAAGCACCGAGCTGATCTCCCTGTGCTATGCGGCTGCTTCCCACTAGCTATCTATTTTACATTTGGTAGTGTATATATGTCCATGACACTCTCTTACCCTGTCACATCTCACCCCACCCCCTCCCCCTATCCTCAAGTCCATTCTCTAGTAGGTCTGTGTCTTTATTCCCGTCTTGCCACTAGGTTCTTCATGGCCTTTTTTTTTTTTCCTTAGATTCCGTATATATGTGTTAGCATACTGTATTTGTTTTTCTCTTTCTGACTTACTTCACTCTGTATGACAGACTCTAACTCCATCCACCTCATTACAAATACCTCCATTTCATTTCTTTTTATGGCTGAGTAATATTCCATTGTATATATGTGCCACATCTTCTTTATCCATTCATCTGTCGATGGACATTTAGGTTGCTTCCAGGTCCTGGCTATTGTAAATAGAGCTGCAATGAACATTGTGGTACATGACACTTTTTGACCTATGGTTTTCTCAGGGTATATGCCCAGTAGTGGGATTGCTGGGTCGTATGGTAGTTCTATTTGTAGTTTTTTAAGGAACCTCCATACTGTTCTCCATAGTGGCTGTATCAATTTACATTCCCACCAACAGTGCAAGAGTGTTCCCTTTCCTCCACACCCTCTCCAGCATTTATTGTTTCTAGATTTTTTGATGATGGCCATTCTGACCGGTGTGAGATGATATCTCATTGTAGTTTTGATTTGCATTTCTCTAATGATTAATGATGTTGAGCATTCTTTCATGTGTCTGTAGGCCATCTGTATATCTTCTTTGGAGAAATGTCTATTTAGGTCTTCTGCCCATTTTTGGATTGGGTTGTTCGTTTTTTTGTTATTGAGCTGCATGAGCTGCTTGTAAATCTTGGAGATTAATCCTTTGTCAGTTGCTTCATTTGCAAATATTTTCTCCCATTCTAAGGGTTGTCTTTTGGTCTTGTTTATGGTTTCCTTTGCTGTGCAAAAGCTTTTAAGTTTCATTAGGTCCCATTTGTTTATTTGTGTTCTTATTTCCATTTCTCTGGGAGCTGGATCAAAAAGAATCTTGCTGTGATGTATGTCATAGAGTGTTCTGCCTATGTTTTCCTCTAAGAGTTTGATAGTGTCTGGCCTTACACTTAGGTCTTTAATCCATTTGGAGTTTATTTTTGTGCATGGTGTCAGGGAGTGTTCTAATTTCATACTTTTACATGTACCTGTCCAATTTTCCCAGCACCACTTATTGAAGAGGCTGTCTTTTCTCCACTGTATATGCTTGCCTCCTTTATCAAAGATAAGGTGACCATATGTGTGTGGGTTTATCTCTGGGCTTTCTATCCTGTTCCATTGGTCTATATTTCTGTTTTTGTGCCAGTACCAAACTGTCTTGATTACTGAAGCTTTGTAGTATAGTCTGAAGTCAGGGAGCCTGATTCCCCCAGCTCCATTTTTCGTTCTCAAGATTGCTTTGGCTATTCGGGGTCTTTTGTGTTTCCATACAAATTGTGAAATTTTTTGTTCTAGTTCTGTGAAAAATGCCAGTGGTAGTTTGATAGGGATTGCATTGAATCTGTAGATTGCTTTGGGTAGTAGAGTCATTTTCACAATGTTGATTCTTCCAATCCAGGAACATGGTATATCTCTCCATCTATTTGTATCATCTTTAATTTCTTTCATCAGTGTCTTATAATTTTCTGCATACAGGTCTTTTGTCTCCTTAGGTAGGTTTATTCCTAGATATCTTATTCTTTTTGTTGCAATGGTAAACGGGAGTGTTTTCTTAATTTCACTTTCAGATTTTTCGTCATTAGTGTATAGAAATGCAAGCGATTTCTGTGCATTAATTTTGTATCCTGCTACTTTACCAAATTCATTGATTAGCTCTAGGAGTTTTCTGGTAGCCTCTTTAGGATTCTCTATGTATAGTATCATGTCATCTGCAAATAGTGACAGCTTTACTTCTTCTTTTCCGATTTGGATTCCTTTTATTTCTTTGTCTTCTCTGATTGCTGTGGCTAGGACTTCCAAAACTATGTTGAATAATAGTGGTGAGAGTGGGCAACCTTGTCTTGTTCCTGATCTTAGTGGAAATGGTTTCAGTTTTTCACCATTGAGGACAATGTTGGCTGTGGGTTTGTCATATATGGTCTTTATTATGTTGAGGAAAGTTCCCTCTATGCCTACTTTCTGCAGGGCTTTTATCATAAATGGGTGTTGAATTTTGTCGAAAGCTTTCTCTGCATCTATTGAGATGATCATATGGTTTTTCTCCTTCAATTTGTTAATATGGTGTATCACATTGATTGATTTGCGTATATTGAAGAATCCTTGCATTCCTGGGATAAACCCCACTTGATCATGGTGTATGATCCTTTTAATGTGCTGTTGGATTCTGTTTGCGAGTATTTTGTTGAGGATTTTTGCATCTATGTTCATCAGTGATATTGGCCTGTAGTTTTCTTTCTTTGTGACATCTTTGTCTGGTTTTGGTATCAGGGTGATGGTGGCCTCGTAGAATGAGTTTGGGAGTGTTCCTCCCTCTGCAATATTTTGGAAGAGTTTGAGAAGGATAGGTGTTAGCTCTTCTCTAAATGTTTGATAGAATTCACCTGTGAAGCCATCTGGTCCTGGGCTTTTGTTTGTTGGAAGGTTTTTAATCACAGTTTCAATTTCAGTGCTTGTGATTGGTCTGTTCATATTTTCTATTTCTTCCTGGTTCAGTCTCGGCAGTTTGTGCATTTCTAAGAATCTGTCCATTTCTTCCAGGTTGTCCATTTTATTGGCATAGAGTTGCTTGTAGTAATCTCTCATGATCTTTTGTATTTCTGCAGTGTCAGTGGTTATTTCTCCTTTTTCATTTCTAATTCTATTGATCTGAGTCTTCTCCCTTTTTCTCTTGATGAGTCTGGCTAATGGTTTATCAATTTTGTTTATCTTCTCAAAGAACCAGCTTTTAGTTTTATTGATTTTTGCTATTGTTTCCTTCATTTCTTTTTCATTTATTTCTGACCTGATCTTTATAATTTCTTTCCTTCTGCTGGCTTTGGGGTTTTTTTGTTCTTCTTTCTCTAATTGCTTTAGGTGCAAGGTTAGGTTGTTTATTCGAGATGTTTCCTGTTTCTTGAGGTAGGCTTGTATTGCTATAAACTTCCCTCTTAGCACTGCTTTTGCTGCGTCCCATAGGTTTTGGGTCGTCGTATCTCCATTGTCATTTATTTCTAGGTATTTTTTGATTTCCCCTTTGATTTCCTCAGTAATCACTTCATTATTAAGTAATGTATTGTGTAGCCTCCATGTGTTTGTATATTTTACAGATCTTTTCCTGTAATTGATATCTAGTCTCATAGCGTTGTGGTCGGAAAAGATACTTGATACGATTTCAATTTTCTTAAATTTACCAAGGTTTGATTTGTGACCCAAGATATGATCTATCCTGGAGAATGTTCCATGAGCACTTGAGAAAAATGTGTATTCTGTTGTTTTTGGGTGGAATGTCCTATAAATATCAATTAAGTCCATCTTGTTTAATGTATCATTTAAAGCTTGTGTTTCCTTATTTATTTTCATTTTGGATGATCTGTCCATTGGTGAAAGTGGGGTGTTAAAGTCCCCTACTATGATTGTGTTGCTGTCGATTTCCCCTTTTATGGCTGTTAGTACTTGCCTTATGTATTGAGGTGCTCCTATGTTGGGTGCATAAATATTTACAATTGTTATACCTTCCTCTTGGATCGATCCCTTGATCATTATATAGTGTCCTTCTTTGTCTCTTGTAATAGTCTTTATTTTAAAGTCTATTTTGTCTGATATGAGAATTGCTACTCCAGCTTTCTTTTGATTTCCATTTGCATGGAATATCTTTTTCCATCCCCTCACTTTCAGTCTGTATGTGTCTCTAGGTCTGAAGTGGGTCTCTTGTAGACAGCATATATATGGGTCTTGTTTTTGTATCCATTCAGCCAGCCTGTGTCTTTTGGTGGGAGCATTTAATCCATTTACATTCAAGGTAATTATCGATATGTATGTTCCTATTCCCATTTTCTTAAATGTTTTGGGTTTGTTATTGTAGGTGTTTTCCTTCTCTTGTGTTTCTTGCCTAGAGAAGTTCCTTTAGCATTTGTTGTAAAGCTGGTTTGGTAGTGCTGAACTCTCTCAGCTTTTGCTTGTCTGTAAAGGTTTTAATTTCTCCATCACATTTGAATGAGATCCTTGCTGGGTAGAGTAATCTTGGTTGTAGGTTCTTCTCCTTCATCACTTTAAGTATATCCTGCCACTCCCTTCTGGCTTGCAGAGTTTCTGCTGAAAGATCAGATGTTAACCTTATGGGGATTCCCTTGTGTGTTATTTGTTTTTTTTCCCTTGCTGCCTTTAATATGTTTTCCTTATATTTAATTTTTGACAGTTTGATTAATATGTGTCTTGGCGTGTTTCTCCTTGGGTTTATCCTGTATGGGACTCTCTGTGCTTCCAGGACTTGATTAACTATTTCCTTTCCCATATTAGGGAAGTTTTCAACTATAATCTCTTCAAATATTTTCTCAGTCCCTTTCTTTTTCTCTTCTTCTTCTGGGACCCCTATAATTCGAATGTTGGTGCGTTTAATGCTGTCCCAGAGGTCTCTGAGACTGTCCTCAGTTCTTTTCATTCTTTTTTCTTTATCCTGCTCTGCAGTAGTTATTTCCACCATTTTATCTTCCAGGTCACTTATCCTTTCTTCTGCCTCAGTTATTCTGCTATTGATCCCATCTAGAGTATTTTTAATTTCATTTATTGTGTTTTTCATCATTGCTTGATTCCTCTTTAGTTCTTCTACGTCCTTGTTAAATGCTTCTTGCATTTTGTCTATTCTATTTCCAAGATTTTGGATCATCCTTACTATCATTATTCTGAATTCTTTTTCAGGTAGACTACCTATTTCCTCTTCATTTGTTAAGTCTAGTGTGTTTTGACCCTGCTCCTTCGTCTGCTGTGTGTTTTTCTGTCGTCTCATTTTGCTTATCTTACTGTGTTTGGGGTCTCCTTATCACAGGTTGCAGGTTTGTAGTTCCCGTTGTTTTTGGTATCTGTCCCCAGTGGCTAAGGTTGGTTCAGTGGGTTGTGTAGGCTTCCTGGTGGAGGGAACTAGTGCCTGAGCTCTGGTGGATGAGGCTGGATCTTGTCTTTCTGGTGGGCACGTCCACGTCTGGTGGTGTATTTTGGGGTGTCTGTGGCCTTATTATGATTTTAGGCAGCCTCTCTGCTAATGGATGAGGCTGTGTTCCTGTCTTGCTAGTTGTTTGGCATAGGGTGTTCAGCACTGTAGCTTGCTGGTCATTGAGTGATGCTGGGTCTTGATGTTGAGATGGAGATCTCTGAGAGATTTTTGCCATTTGGTATTACATGGAGCTGGGAGGTCTCTTGTGGACCAGTGTCCTGAAGTTGGCTCTCCCACCTCCGAGGTACGGCCCTGATGCCTGGCTGAAGCACCAAGAGCCTTTCGTCCACACGGCTCAGAGTAAAAGGGAGAAAAAATAGAAAGAAAGAAAGAAAGAAAGGAAGGAAGGAAGGAAGGAGGAAGGAAGGAAGGAAGGAAGGAAAGAAAGAAAGAAAGAAAGAAAAGAAAGAAAGAAGCTATAATATAGTGAAGTAACATAAAGCTATTGTAAAGCAAAGCTATACAGACAAAATCTACCCCAGAAGCATATACATATACACTCACAAAAAAAAAAAGGAAAAGGGGAAAAATTAATATATCCTGCTCCCAAAGTCCACCTCCTGAATTTGGGATGATTCGTTGTCTATTCAGGTATTCCACAGATGCAGGTACATCAGGTTGACTGTGGAGATTTAATCCGCTGCTTCTGAGGCTGCTGGGACAGATTTCCCCTCCTCTTCTCTGTTCGCACAGCTCCTGGGGATCAGCTTTGGATTTGGACCCGCCTCTGCGTGTAGGTCGCCTGAGGGCGTCTGTTCCCCGCCCAGACAGGACGGGGTTAAAGGAGCAGCTGCTTCGGGGACTCTGGCTCACCCAGGCCGCGGGGAGGGAGCGGTACGGAGGAGGCGGGGCGAGCCTGCGGCGGCAGAGGCCGGCGTGACGTTGCAGCAGCCTGAGGCGCGCCGTGCGTTCTCCCGGGGAAGTTGTCCCCGGATCACGGGACGCTGGCAGTGGCGGGCTGCACGGGCTCCCGGGAGGGGCGGTGTGGAGAGTGACCTGTGCTCGCACACAGGCTTCTTGGAGGCGGCAGCAGCAGCCCCAGCGTCTCACGCCCGTCTCTGGGGTCCGCGCTGATAGCCGCGGCTCGTGCCAGTTTCTGGAGTTCATTTAGGCGGCGCTCTGAATCCCCTCTCCTTGCGCGCCGCGAAACAAAGAGGCAAGAAAAAGTCTCTTGCCTCTTCGGCAGCTGCAGACTTTTTCCCGGTCTCCCTCCCAGCCAGCTGTGGTGCGCTAACCCCTTCAGGCTGTGTTCACGCCGCCAACCCCAGTCCTCTCCCTGCGATCCGACCAAAGCCCGAGCCTCCGCTCCCAGCCCCGCCCGCCCCGGCGGGGGAGCAGACAAGCCTCTCGGGCTGGTGAGTGCTGCTCGGCGCCGAGCCTCTGTGCGGGAGTCTCTCCGTTTTTCCCTCTGCGCCCCTGTTGCTATGGGATCCGCGCTGTTAGCTGCGGCTCGCGCCCGTCTCTGAAGTTCGTTTAGGCGGCGCTCTGAATCCCCTCTCCTCGCGCACCAGGAAACAGGGAAGAAAAAGTCTCTTGCCTCTTCGGCAGCTGCAGACCTTTTTCCGGACTCCCTCCCGGCTAGCTGTGGTGCGCTAACCCCTTCAGGCTGTGTTCACGCAGCCAACCCCAGTCCTCTCCCTGCGATCCGACCGAAGCCCGAGCCTCAGCTCCCAGCCCCGCCCGCCCCGGCGGGTGAGCAGACAAGCCTCTCGGGCTGGTGAGTGCTGGTCAGCGCCGAGCCTCCGTGCGGGAAGTGCGGGAATCTCTCCACTTTGCCCTCCGCACCTCTGTGGCTGCGCTCTCCTCCGTGGCTCCGAAGCTTCCCCCCTCTGCCACCCGCAGTCTCTGCCCGCGAAGGGGCTCCTAGTGCGTGGAAATCTTTCCTCCTTCACAGCTCCCTCCCACTGGTGCAGGTGCCGTCCCTATTCTTTTGTCTCTGTTATTTCTTTTTTCTTTTGCCCTACCCAAGTACGGGGGGAGTTTCTTGCCTTTTGGGAGGTCTGACGTTTTCTGCCAGCGTTCAGTGGGTGTTCTGTAGGAGCAGTTCCACGTGTAGATGTATTTCTACTGTATCTGTGGGAAGGAAGGTGATCTCCGCGTCTTACTCTTCCGCCATCTTCTCTCCTCCCCAGTCCTTTTTTTTAAGAAGCTTACTCACTAGGTGAAGAAAACCAGGACTCCAAATGGCTAAAAATTTTGTTTTTAAAATTTTTTTCTCTTGTCATTTTTGATTGATTAAAACGTTATTTTCTTTCCCAAGACTGATTTTTCTCTGTAATAATTTTAGAATATATATCTCATGAACTTGATTACTGTTTTGCCTATTCTTTCGTGTCTTTTCCTTCAAATTTTACTGTCTATGATTAATATAGGAAGCATATGCCTATGATTAATATAGGAGTCTAGTTAATATATACGAATGCAAATGAGTATTAACCTGATTTTGTTGTTGAAGGATAAACGTTTTACTGAATATTTTAAGTATTAAATATGCCATTATCTCAATTTCGTATTCCAAAAATAACTTTAATAAAGACACAGCACATGTTTTAGTCTGATCTTTTATACATTTTAAAGATAATTTTTTGTTGTTGTTTAAAAATAGACTTTTTGTTTTTTCTCTGAACCTAGGTGAATAAAAATCAGCTATGACATTTCAGCAGGATTTCCAATGTAGCTTCACCTTCTTTCCTCTAGAATCAGATTTGGGTCCCATGAAGAAAATAGGGCGCAGTAGAGCAAATTTCAGTGGCTTTTTATGACCATCATGTCTCAGTCTCCTTAAAGATTGTGCCCCCCCATTTGTATATGTATTTAGTTTTGTGTGAATATGTATTTGTTCTGTTTAACCATGTGGGATTATATTGTTTTGGAAACATATTGTAGTGCAATAAAATAATGCAGAACACTTGTTTCTGATGTTTTATTTTGAGAACTATTTTTTACAGAGAACAAAGAAAACGTAACAGACCCTCTCTTACTCCAGGATCACCGTAAATTTTCCTGATCCCAGGCGCAGAGGCCAGTGGTTTCTGATGAGACTGCTGGAGTAATTCATTGCTTTTTACCTTCAATTAATGAAGGTGTTTGTTTTTATTTTATTTTTGCTTTAGTGAATTATTTCAAATACATGAGACTCAGGAGTAAACCAAGAGAGGATCGATAAGGAATTTAAATATTTCTTCTATTTGTATCCAAAGACCAAATTTACATTCCTAATCCAGCTTTAATCACTAAGACACAATGAGCCAATTCCTTTTCTTCCTTGGAATTTCCTCTCTACCCATGATTCTCTTTCCATCCAGACAAAGGTGCAACTTATTTATCAGTCTCTGTTATGCCCTGGTGCCTTCATGTATGAACCTGAGGGACAGTCTTGGGAGACTGATGAATTATTTGAAAGACAAGAATATTAGAAGTGTCCAGATACAAATTGCTGTTTATCTAAAGTTATTTGTTACTAGCAATTTAAAAAAATCACCTGTTCAAGTTTTCTACCTTTTTAATACAAATTTCTTTACCTACATTGCTTCAGTAGCATCTGTGTCAGCATTTTCAGCCTTGGATTGTAAATTCCCAAGAGAGAGATTATGTCTGTCTGTTAACACAAGTTTGTGTGTCCGATGCACAGAAAGGCCAAACAAACTGAAAAGTTGGAGCTTGGAGCAGAGAAAGGTTTATTACAGGGCCATGCAAGGAGATGGGTGGCTCATGCCCTAAAAGCCCGAACTCCTGGAGGGTTTCGGCAAAGCACTTTTAAAAGCCAGGTGAGGGAGGGGGGCCGCAGGGTATGTGATCAGCTTGTGCATAATTCTCTGATTGGCTGATGGGGAGGTAGCAGGGTGGTGTCACAGGGGTTAACATTACCAGTTCTTAGTCTCCAGGAGGCCTGCAGCTATGTGCTCAAGGTCCTCACACAAATGTGACACATCTGCAAAACAACTCAGGAAATGTGCATCAAATACTATTATCTAGGTACTTCAGAGACAAGTCAAAGCAGAGGATATGGGAGAAGAAGGCTTGTCCTCCCCCCAACCCCCCTCCCCCTTGCAGGAAGACCCCATGGGGTCCTGCTCAGTTACATGTCTAACTTGCTGCTTGCACAGCAACTAATAACGCATGTTATGAAGATAGATTCTCAATGTGTTTTGATGGTGATAACTTTTGCTAAGGCCACTTTAATATCTTATTCCAGTTACCATTTAAAAGAGAAACATCATTATCCGTATACCACACAATTAACCCTACTGCATTTGAAAAGAAAACCAAGATATGGAATGTTTTTCAAGTTTATATCTGAATTGTTTGAACTATATTAATTTTTCAGGGAAATTTTTGTACAATATATAATCCAAATGCCATTGAGTGGGCAATAATTTTAAAATACCTATGAAGATTAGACTTCTGTTAGTATCCAGTTAATGATCCAACTGTTTCATCAAGGAAATTATCTTAATTTAGCCTTTATTCATTTAAAATTTTAAGTTAGATTTGACTCAAGGCTATTGCACTTTTTATGGGCTGGCTGATACCAATAATTATGTGACTCTCAAGTGATCAGCTTGCTGCTGGTTTTCTCAGTTTGTTTTAAGGTTGCAGTTGTAAATAGAAAGGTATTAAAAGAACTCACTTGTAATACAAGTAAAGACATGTCACAAAATTATTATCTGAAATCAATAATGCAAATTATACCCTGATGAATTTAGGCACCAATATTTTTGCCAAATTTGCAAAGGAATTTTTATTTTAGAGTTTTTTTTTTAAACCTATTGTCCATTGTAATCAAAAAATAATTTTTGGACTTAATTTTTAATACATTGTCATCTTAGAGTATGCTTAACTTACTTGAGCTTCAGAAAAATGTCTACGCCAGAATTTTTCAAAAAAAGAACAACTCAGAGTTTTGCAATATACATCTCCAAGAGGTATTGTTTATTTTTTGGATGGAGATGAGCTAAGAAAAAGCTCCATAGTTCTTCCATAATCTAAGCGCTGCAATGTCACAGCAAACACAATTTTATTTGAATTTCAATACAAAAGCACATTCCAAAGGGAATTAAGCCTTTCACCATTTTGAATAACTTAGAATTGTTCCTCGTTATTAGTTCAGTTAATTAAGGAGTGGAAAAATTTGTAGAATGTTCTAAAATCACGTTCTTTAATCATTTTCTAAATCAAAACTCTGAAGGAGAAGCCCTTGGGTTGCCTGTTTGATCTCTCCAAATGCTGTTTCCTTGCAAGTATCCTTCACTGCACCCTCCTGAATTAACACGGTTAGACACTTTGGTCCTCTGGGAAGGCTACGTTTTCCCCTACCATGGTGCTTGTGCTCTGGTTCCTTTCTTAGGATGTTTTCTTTTCTCTTCTCAGGACTGATTTCTTGCACCTCTTACACGTTTTCTTTTCAAGTCCTTTCAAGTCCTTCAACTTGAGGGCTTCCTTGACCAGTCTTGTTCACAATCCTCTTAGGCCATTCCAGAACCCATTTATTTGACAGTTGTAAAAAAAATTGTCATATGATACTCTTGTTATTTAACTTTTTTATTAGTGTTAAACTTCGCATGTTGCAAAACTTCTCTGTAGAAGGTTGTCAGTGAATTAGAATTCTATGTATTCCTTTCATTGCCAAGTAGAGTACAAAGAGAGGTTCAATAAATGTTTGCTGAAAAGAGTGAACAAGGAAAGTGAATGAAGGGGATGACATTCAGATCACTCTCAAACCGAGTCAACATTGTGTAGCTCAAGAAGTTTCATTTGGGTAACACCAGGCGTGAACTTCAAGGACAAGAGCAAAGGGGTTTGTCAGCTGATGCTGGGTACACAGAACTCTTGGGCATGTGAGGATAGTTAATTAAATACTATGAAGAATATGGTTTGCTACTAGGCATTGTGTCTTTGATGGATTAAAACTAGTCCTATGTCCAGAAGTTTTGGCAACAAACACACTTTTACAAATTGGAAAAATAATTTAAAATAACATTTCTTTTATATGGAGAGGTTGAATGAGAAAGGAAAACATAGAGCAGTCACAAGTGGTTATTTGAGATAAGTCGGATTCAACATACCCTCTAATTGGCAAGCACTATCTATATTCTTTTTTCCCTATTAGAAATAAACATGAATGAACATTCCTATAACTGAATTTGAAGGACGAGTAAGTTACTGAGAAATAATTTTCTGTTGAAAGATAGAGGTTTGCCATTTTAGGGCTGGGAGTTTTCATGTTTAGCTCATTTTGTTTCTTTGCTTGTTTATTTGTTGTTTGCTTATTTTAACTAAAATATTATATACACATACATACAAAAAAAACAGACACAATTGAAATGACTGCAGGCCAAAAGGCAAACCATAAGAAAATTGTGTTTTTTATAATATTTTTGTTCTGTAGTTTTTTTTATATTTATAATAATAGGGCCACACAGGAGAAACACAGTAAAGTATATATATATATATATATATATATATATATATATATATATATATATATATATATATATATAGTATTAAGAGGAAGAGGGAGAAATTATAAATTGACCTTACTTCTGAAGTCCTTCTCTTACAACCACACCTCCACCCTCAACTTAGATTTTGAATCCTGAGCTGTTATGTCCCTGAGAGCCCTGCGTGGCTAAGGAAGGCTCCTTCCTTACCTCTTCTATTTTTCATGTAGACCTTACAGAGATATATGAGGTTTCTCATTACATAGTAAAAAATTGAAATAAAATATAGTAACATTTCATGGGAAAACTGATTTTTTTTCAATAATTTTTATGTTTTACAAAGAAGACTTAACTGACCTTTGTGTCATGGCTGCTAACTTTGGGACAATTCTTGTATTTTTCAAACTGGGGTTAGCAAACATATTGTCAGGATTTTCAAGCTAGATACCAGAATTTTTTAAGTATTGAATTTTATTTCAGTAATAACGTAAAAAGAAAAAGAAGCTGAAAATGAGCTGGAGTGTCTCAAAATCCACTTTCCATTCGATGTTACATGTACCATGACACAGATAACAACCAAAGGAATCAAAAGTAAATTTCATTTTTTTATTGACATGTTTAGAGGACATCAAAATCAATCCAACTTATAATTCAAAATAATGCCCCATGGGGATTCTCTCTCCCATTCCTCCAGCTTCTAGTATTGCTTACACCCTTCAGCCTCTCTCAAAACTGAATTCCTCTTATTAACCCTCACCTAAGCCCCTGCATGTACAATGGATCTTTTCATTTTTTCCCCTTCCCTTCCCCCTTTTCTTTCTTTCTCTTTCTTCATTTTTTTCTCAGATAACTGAATATCCTCTTCCTCTTTTTAGGATTCCTTGCCCACATCTCCACTCTAACCAAAGCTAAGTTTAATATAGTTAAGTAAACCATATAATCTGTACAAGAACAAATAAGAGGAGAAGAGGAATACTCAAGTGGTAAGAAAGAGAAGAGGCCATGAATATACTAGTAATTTTTGTGACTCTTAAGCATATTCCAACCTTGTTTGGCCAAATAATTTCTATTTCATATTTGAGTTACAGTCTCATTTGTGTTGAGTGACCATAAAAATTAAGCATATTTGCATTTAAAATCACATTTTAAAATATTTCAATCTAAGGACTGAAGTTCTCAAGAGACCCATGGTAATTTTTTCAACAGCCCTCAAATATTTACATTTGAGAATGAGCATTCTGAATTGAAAGTAGGATGAACTCTCTAAGATAGGGTAGATAGTTGGATAGATTTGCATAGTATGTGTGGGATAGAAGCAAGTGGGAATAGAAGTGAATGAAAAATTGAAATTTCCAGGTGTCACTGGGCATAAATGCCAAGCATAAAATAACAGAAACAGTAAGAGACGTGCCAAGTGTGTCCTATTGGAAGAAGGACTAATTTCTACAGCCTTCCAAGCTGACTGGCTGGGACAAGTAGATAGTGGAAATTCATTCTGTTAAGGGAGCCAATTTAATGAACATTTTTTCAATAATATGTATCCATTTATTCCTCAACAAACATTTATATTAAAGTTTTGTAAATATTTTATTGGAATAAAATGTGTACAGAAAAGAATACACATCGTAATTGGCAGCTTAATAAATTGTCACAAAATGAACACAGCCATGTAACCATAAACAGATAAGGAAATCACAATTTGATACCATTTAATACACACTAGGATGGTTATGATAAAAAAAAAAAGAAAAGGAAAATAACAAATGTTGTCAAGGATGTGGAGAAATTGGTACCCTGATACATTGCTGGTGAGAATGTAAATGGTCATTGTAGACAACGGTTTGGCATTTCCTCAAAAAGTTAAACACTGAATTACCATATGACCCAGAATTTCCCTCCTACATATATACTGTCCCAATTGAAAACAGATACTCAAATAGTTATGAATAATTATAGCAGCAGTATTCACAATAGACAAAAATCCAATTGTCC
Organism: Balaenoptera borealis; assembly: GCF_965194805.1. Taxonomy (NCBI): domain Eukaryota; kingdom Metazoa; phylum Chordata; class Mammalia; order Artiodactyla; family Balaenopteridae; genus Balaenoptera; species Balaenoptera borealis. The sequence goes on along the minus strand of NC_138873.1, from coordinate 114,090,354 downwards.
ATCAGGGACCAATGGATAAACAAATTGTGGGATATACGTAAAATAGAATATTAATCAGTCATGAAAAGGAATGAAGTACTGATGCATGCTACAAAGTATATGAACCTCAGAGACATTATACTAAGTGTAAGAAGTCAGACACAAAAGGGTTTATATGATTCCATTAGTAGGAAATATTCAGAATAGGTAAATCTGTAAAGACAGAAAGCAGATTGGTGTTGCCAGGGGCTTGGGGAGGCTGGGGAATAAGGAGGGACCGCTTAATGGGGATGGAACCAGACTTAGATCCACTTGCCCAACGCACAGCAAAGCCAGTCTACTGACATGGGGTTGTGATGAAGGAAAGTACAGCTGTTATTGCAGGGTGTCCAACATGGGGCCAAGCAAGGAGAATGGGCAGCTCACGCTTTAAAGTCTTGAACTCCCTAATGGGTTTTGGAGAAGGGATTTTAGAGGCAAGGTAAGGGAGAGGGTCACAGGGTGCCTGATCAGCTCATGGATATTCTTCTGATTAGTTTGCCATGAGGTATCAGGGTGGTATTTCAGGAGTTAACATCATCAACCTTCAGGTTCCAGTTGGTCTGGGGTCTATGTGCTTGTGGTCAGCATGCAATCAACTTCTTCCACCTGGTGGGGGTTTAGTATCTATAAAACAACTCAAGGATACAACTCAAAATAATATCTATAGCCCTTGAGGAGGTTCTTGAATTTGTTCTATGGCTAAACTATTATTATTTTATCTTGCTTGACTATTTTCCTTTGTTTCTGCATTTTCGCACTTCTCTGATTAAATTTGCTCTTTGGAACTCGGGGAAGGCCTAAGATGCTAAAGTTTTTCTACAAACAAAAGGCAGGCAGGAAACATGGGGATCTGTAGCCAGGAAGGCCCCACAGGTCTTTCTTGGTTTCATTTTCTTTCAGGTGATAAAAATTTTTGGAATTTGATAGAGGTGGTGGTTTCACAACATTGTGAGTGTACTAATTTCACTGAATTGTACACTTCTAAATGTTTAATTTTATGTTATATAAGTTTCACTTATTTTAAAAAACATATTTTTGAAAACTATTCTGAAATATCATTTTTAGTTTATCAGATTAGAAAAAATGCTAAGTTTCATAATGCACAAAGTTGCCTAAACTGTGAAAAAACAGTCAGCCATACACATCGCAGCTAGAAATGCAAATTAGCACAAATATTAAGGAGGGGAATGCCTTTTAATACAGAGGTTCCAATTATCTATAATCACAACATTATGTATAAGAAGAAGATAAGGCATAATTCTATTGGTTAAATAAAATACGGTGCAGTCTTACATTGAAAAGCTGTGTGATGTTGCTATAAAATGAACAAGGAACTCTATATGATATGGAGAACTTCCAGGATGTACTACTAAGTGTAAATAATCATGATCCGGGTGCCTTTGGTGTAAAAGAAGGGAAATTGGATTGTATATTTGTGTATGTTTTTTATGTGTATAAAATCTTTGGCAGAAAAAAAGGGAAGCTAGCAGTAAGAATAATGATGTTTACGTATAGGTCTTCACTGTCTCCCTTCCCTAATCTCACAAGCCCGTTCCAACCTGGATTCTGTTATTCCCTAACACGTCACTGAATCTTCTTGTCAAAGACACCCAATTCCAACAAAAACCTCATATACTTCTTTGTCTGCATCCTCCAAGAGCTCTTTCTCAGCAACTCTTGACCAGATAGGAACATCTTCTCTCTTGAAATTCTCCCAGCATCATACTCTTCTGTTTTGCTTATGGGTTTGTTTGTCCTCTTTGTTCCAACTTGAAAAGATTGTATTCCTCAAGGCTTAGTCCTAAGCCCTCTTCTCTTTCCATGTAGAATCTTAGTCCCCAGGAAATCTTGTCCACCCGCATGGATGAGATTTAAATATCATTAATTCAATGTGGGTTCCCTGTGTCTCCTCTTCCACAAGTTCCAGGTTCCTATGTCCAATTAGGAACTCAACATCTATTTTAATTAACCATTTGTTGTTTTGGGGGAGGGGTGAGAACATTTCAGTTCTACTCTCTTAGTAGTATATACAATTTCAATTATACAATATAGTGTTGTCAACTATATTCACGTTATACCTTAGATCCTCAAACCTCATTCTTTATATAAATGAAATTTTGTACTCTTTTACAAAGTTGTTCCTATTTATTCCACCCCTTATCCCTTGTCAACCACCTTTCTGTTCTCTATTTCTATGGACATCTGCTCTTAGCTATCACATAAATATCTCAAATTTAGCATGTCAAAATGGAACACTTGATTTTCCTTTATGCATTCTTCCCTCAATCTTTCCCACCTTAGTGAAAAGCACTACATCTATCTTGGTGCACTGGAAAAAAACAAACAAACATAAAAATCATCTTATGCCTCTCTAACTCCTTCTCAGGTCCTTTCTAATATACCTCCAAAATAGATCCGGGTTCTTTTTTTTTCCATTTCCACTCCCTCCATCCATCTCTCCCCTAAGCAAGCACAAAAACACTGTAACTCTTCTCATTACTTCCTCTGTTGTTTCTTCTAAACCATTCTCCGCAGCCAGAGTAATACTTTAAATGTGTAAATCATATTATATCACTCTCTCACTTAAAAGTTTTAATTTGCTTCTAACTGCGTTTAGAATAAAACTTGCATTTCTCATCATACTGCCAAGCATGACATGATCTGACCATGATCAGGTTAACCCTCTGGTTTCCTGTACCTTGATAAACTTATTTTTAGTCACTTTGGCTTCTTTCATTTCTTGGATCCATCAGTCTTACCTTGGCCCCTTTCCATTTCTTTGGAAAATGAGAATGTGTGCGTTTCTGTTTCTTTTCATGGCTGGCTCCTTCTCCAGCTTCATTTCTCAGCTTTAAGTTCTTCTTCCCAGAGAGGCTTCCTCTGAACATGCTGTGTCTGAAGCAATCACTCTCCCTCCCCCATTACTCCATATATACTCCTGCAGATTTCATTTATAACAATTCCAAATTCTGTACTCATTTGTATATTCTTATTTTCTGTCTCCAATATTGGAGTGCATGGGAGTCAGAGAAATAAAGGAAAAATCAGGGTATCTCACTCATGTCTAGCACTGCTTCTACTACATATTATTTTCCTGATAAATATGTTAGTTCAATGAATCATTTATTATTGATTTATTACATGCCTGGCACTCTGTGAGGAGCTGGAGAATCAGCAGTGAACAGCAGTTTACAGTCTTATGCAGACTATTGGTAAGTAAAAGATCAATTCAGATCCTGTGTGCCCCAATAGGGGTCAGGTTCAAGTGTCAGTCATTCCCTTGAAACTGGGTAAGCCCTGAATCCAGTCCTGGATAGAAGCTCTTAACTGAGCTGGCAGCTTCTGCTTCCTGCCTCCCTTCAGAATCTAACTGCTATATAGTGAGACACTTAATCCTCATGGATAATCCACATTTAAGTGTTCCAGTCTGAGGCCAAGCCATGTGAGTAAACTCTGGGATATCTTGGTTGAGCCAAGCCTTCAGATGACTCAGATGACTATCTGATGGTGACTGCAGGAGAGATCTCAAAGGAGAACTGCCCAGTTGAACCCAGTGAAATCAAAGATGATGACACAATGATAGTTGTAAGCCACTATGTTTTAAGTTAATTTGTTATGTAGCAATGGAACTGCAATAGTGACTATAGGCAAAACTCTGAGATATTGCAGGTTCAATTTCAGATTACTGCAATAAAGCAAATGCTGCAATAAAGTGAGTCACACGAATTTTTTGGTTTCCCAATGCATATAAAAGTTATGTTTACACTGTACTGTAGTCTACTAAGTGTGCAATAGCACTATGTCTTAAAAAATGTACATACCTTTATTCAAAATACTTTATAGATAAAAAGTGCTAACCATCATTTGAGCCTTCAGCAAGCCACAAGCATTTTGCTGTTTGCTGAAGGGTCTTGCCTGCATGTTGATGGCTGCTGGCTAATCAGGACTGTGGTTGCTAAAGTTTGGGGTGGCTGTGGAGACAACAGTGAAGTTTGCGGCATCAATTGACTCTTCCTTTCATGAATTATTTCTCTACAGTATGCAATGCTCTTTGATAACATTTTACCCACAGTAGAACTTCTTTCAAAATTGGAATCAATCCTATCAAACCCTGCCATTGCTTTATCGACTAAGTTTACGTAATATTGTAAATCGTTTGTGGTCATTTTAACAATCTTCACAGCATCTACATCAAGAGTAGTTTTTGCCTCAAGACATCACTTTCTTTGCTCACCTATAAGAAGGAATTCCTCGCCCATTCAAGTTTTATCATGAGATTGTAGCAATTCAGTCAATTCAAGCTCTAGTTCTAATTCTAGTTCTCTTGTTATTTCCACCACATCTTCAGTTACTTCCTCCAATGAAGTCTTGAACCCCTCAAAATCATCCATTAAAGTTGGAATCAACTTCTTCCAAACTCCTATTAATGTTGATATGTTGACCTCTTCCCATGAATCAGGAATGTTCTTAATGGCATCTAGAACGGTGAACCCTTCCCAGAAGGTTTTCAATTTAGTTTGCCCAGATCCATCAGAGGAATCACTATATGTGATAGCTATAGTGTTATGCAATGTATTTCTTAAATACTGAAACTTGAAAGTGGAAATTATTCCTTTATCCATGGGCTGCAAAATGGATGTGGTGTCAGCAGGCATGAAAATAACACTAATCTTGTTGCACCTCTGGATCAGAGAGCTCTTGGGTGACCAGGTACATTGCCAATGAGCAATAATTTTTTGCAAGGAATCTTTTTTTTTTCTGAACAGTAGGTCTCAAGAGTGGGCTTAAAATATTCAGTAAACCATGTTGTAAACAGGTGTGTTGTCATCCAGACTTTGTTGTTCCATTTAGAGAGCAGACGTCGAGTAGATTTAGCATAATTCTTAAGGCCTTAAGATTTTCACAGTGGTAAATGAGCGTTGGCTTCAACTTAAAGTCACAGCTGCATTAGCCCTTAACAAGAAAATCAGCTTGTTCTTTGAAGCTTTGAAGGCAGGCATTGACTTTTCCTCTCTAGCTATGTAAGTCCTAGATGGTAACTTCTTCTAATGGAAGGCTGTTCTGTCTCCATTGAAAATCTGCTATTTAGTGTAGCTACCTTCATTAATTCTCTTAACTAGATTTTCTGGAAAATTTGCTGCAGCTTCTACATCAGCACTTGCTTCTTCACTTTGTACTTTGATGTTATGGAGATGGCTTCTTTCCTTAAACCTCATGAAACAACCTCTGCTACCTTCAAACTTTTCTTCTAGAGCTTTCTCACCTCTCTCAGCCTCCTCAGAATTGAAGAGAGTTAAGGCTTTTCTCTGGATTAGGCCTCGGCTTAAGAAAATATAGAGGCTGGTTTGATCTTCTATCCAGACCACTGAAACTTTCTCCTTTCCAGCAATAAGGATGTTTCACTTTCTTATCATTCATGTATTCACTGGAGTAGTACTTTTAATTTCCTTCAAGAACTTTTCTTTTACACTCACAACTAGAGACTTAGTTTTTGGCCAATCTCGGCTTTCAAAATGTCTTCCTCACTAAACTTACTCATTGCTAGCTTTTAATCTCAAGTGAGAAAAATGTGACTCTTCTTTTCACTTGAACCCATTGTAGGGTTACTAAGTGGCCTAATTTCAATATTATTGTGTCTCAGGGACTAGGAAGGCCTGAGGAGAGGGAGAATAATGGGGAAACAGCTGGTCAGTGGAGCAGTCAGAACACACACATTTATCCATTATGTTCACCATCTTATTTGGACGTGGTTCGTGGCATCCCAAAACAATTGCAATAGTAACGTCAAAGATCACTGATCACAACCTAGGGGCAGGACGGGAATAAAGACGCAGACATAGAGCATGGACTTGAGGACACGGGGAGAGGGAAGGGTAAGCTGGGACGAAGTGAGAGAGTGGCATGGACATATATACACTACCAAATGTAAAATAGATAGGTAGTGGGAAGCAACCGCATAGCACAGGGAGATCAGCTTGGTGCTTTGTGACCACCTAGAGGGGTGGGATAGGGAGGGTGGGAGGGAGACGCAAGAGGGAGGAGATATGGGGATATAAGTATATGTATGGCTGATTCACTTTGTTATACAGCAGAAACTAACACACCATTGTAAAGCAATTATACTCCAATAAAGATGTTAAAAAAAAATCACTGATCACGATCACTATAACAAATATAATAATAATGAAAAATTTTGAAATATTACAGAAATTACCAAAATATGTCACAGAGACACAAAGTGAGCAAATGCCGTTGGAAAACAGTGCCGACAGACTCACCGCATGCAACGCTGCCACAGGCCTTCAATCTGTAAAGAAAGCAACATCTGTCCAGCACAACAAAATGAGGGGTGCCTGTACATTTTTTACTATAGTATTATTAGGCTGTACTTGCTAATAGCATAATAAGAAAAGAAAAAAAAATGTTATTGTTTAACCGAGGACAACTGAGGCTGAAGAAAACACTCATATCAGCCTCACATTGCTTTGTGGAAACTCAGGTTTATTTAATACCTCTGAAGACAACTGTCCATGCATCAGTCTACTCGTCCATTCATTCATTCATTCATTCTCCCAACTCTCCATCCATTTGTTCTTCCACCCATCTTCTCATCACTCCACCAATCCATTCATTTAACATTATGGAGCTCTTACTCTGAAGCAAGCCCTTTAATAGACAATAAGAATGCACAATTGAAAGAAAGAAGATTTTTGCTCTCAAATAGAATCTGTCTCATTGGAAAAACATTATTTAAAACAAAATTTCAGATAGGCTGTGAGGGTTATAAAAATGGAAGATGCAATTTTTGTTGTTGTTGCTGTTTTACTTTTTGGTATTTTTGAAAACAGTTATTTCCCTTAAAGTCTCAGATAGTTCTCAGTTACACCAGAACCTCAAACACACTTCTCTCTTCTCCTTATCTACTGGATAAAACAAGTCTTGACTGATAATAGAAAATAGTTGTGAATCTATTGAGGAAGATGGCCTGCTGTGGGAGCTAAGTCTGGAAACAGAACAGAGTAATTGAAAAAGAGAGTCTGTGCATCACCCCTTTATTCACCACCCTCCAAGAAATTCCAGCAGATACAGGAGAAAAAGAGTCAGAGAAATAAGGTAATGATTGTCTGGTTGCCTTTAGATACATCAGGTGCCCTACCCACATCAATTATAATTTCTAACTTTTTATCAACACTTATTTACTTAACTTTATATGTACACAGCTTATAGCTAATCAGTACCAAATATTAAAGTAGGTGAGTTATTTGGTAACAGTATGTCTACTTGATCAATGTAGGCTCTATAATATAGTTGATAATAATTTGGGAGTCATATTAGCTCATTTACGATATTATTCAGGCTATTCTTCATTTCCCATATATTTTTAACATCTGTGTATCCTTCTTCAGTGACAATGAGAGTAACCTAGAGTTTTGATCTGATTATAAATCTCTTTGCATTTTATGTTTTGTGTCTTTTCTTTCTGCCTAGTGGTTTTTCTACAAATACGTTTATCTTTGGTAGTCAGACCATGCTGTATACAGTTAACCATAAAAAATTCATGTTTCTCAAATTCACTCCAAAAGAGCTACCTGATCTGTCAAGTATATTTTAAAATGTCAAAATGCCTTTCCATTCTGGCCTTAATTTGGAGCTGCGGTGCTTTATAACCCCATCCTGCAGGGGAAAGAGACACATAGGTTCTCTCTGCTGCAGAAAGACAAGTAGCGATACACTGATGTATGGCAGGAGACTCACAAGCCAGCAAAGATTTAATAATTTATGTTTGTAAATTATGTAAAAGAGCTTGCAGAAAAACACGTTTCAAAATCTGAAATAAAATTAATCACTATGATGTTTTAGTTGTTGAAGATAAAACCAGCAATGAGTTAAGCCCCTCATTGTTAACACTTAATTTTAAGGTGTACATTAATTAGTAAAGTTTCTCTCTACAACCAGGGATGAAATGCTGAGTTTCAGGCTTCGTGTGTACTTTCATATGAACCTAAATTTGGAGTATGAAATAGTAGAATGAATATCAAAGAAAATGATAAAGGACTTTGGAATCTTCATGCCGCAAGCCATGGTCACTCAACTCGATTTACAGTTCAAAATATGTCATATGACTGTTAACCTCATTTGTTTCCTGTCCCAGAAGGGCTAGTTAGCTTTGTTCCTTATCTTAACAGCGTCTAACACTTCAACATCACTATCACTCTTTTATAATCTATTAAGAAGTCTGTGTAATAAGGAATATATATTGTATACATCGATACAACTTATCATTATAGAAGAAAAAATAATCTCACGAGGAGGCTATCTTCATAGTGAATCCATAACTGCAATTACACATGTGCAAATTCACCATCATTATTACATGAATATGCACCTTAATTTCCATAGATAATAAACAAACGTGTTGTACTGTGTGACAGACACTGTGCTGGAGTTGAGGGTACTTTCGCTGAAAAGCGATATAGACATGTTGCCTGCCCACCAGAACCATCCAAGCCAGTAGGAAAATATAATGGAGAGGGAAGTTTCGAGACCTTATCCTCAACCTCGGACCTTAGCATAAGGTGACAATTCCAAGTTATCTACATTCAGCTTGCAGTAACATACTTCAGGAAATGACTTACTATATGGTTTCTTGCTTTATGAGAAAAAACTAGAATCCTAGAATACAGACTGAAAGAAAAGAAATTTAATATGAAGCGACACAAAATAAATATTAAGTCAGCTATGGTACATGGAGCTACCATGTGCCAAGTCCCGCCCCCAGGCTCCAATCTCTGGTTATCCCTCATTTCAGCCACAGTGACCAAGGAGAGGAATACTCTTCAGGGGTCTTAGAGGTGGCTACTCAGTTCTCTCATTTCTTAGCTCTGTGCATATCCAGTTTAATAAATTGTGGCATTTGATACTTATAACTTTATGGAGAAGAAAAAAGTGTAGTTCTTCTTTTGAATTTTTTTTTTTTTTTCTGGGAGTACAGTCACCTTCCCCTACTCTGTGAATCATTTTGAGACAAAGAAAAGCAAGATGGGCTCTGGGCAGACTCCAGTCTCCCTTCGGGGTCTTGTATCTTCCTGACAATACTCTGTCTTCCCCTTTCTCTATCAACTGTAACCCTGACACCAGCTGGGGCTGCTTCTTCTTTAAGAGATTTAAATTATGTTAGTTCAAGTCCTTATCCCACACTTTAGATGAAGCCCAAAGACCTTCCTGAGATTTCTGCGACACAGGAGCCTAAGTTTACTTGGTCCCTCTGGCTCTGAATTACCACTTTGGCTGAACTCTGGACTTCACTCAGTTTTCTACTCCTACTGCTGTTTATCACCTTCTCTTCCACACTCACCCCCAATTTCTAGGCCTGCTTCTTTTGTTTGCTATCTCCCAAGATGACTTCATTTGTACTCATCTGTATGTATAGCAGATTTCATGAAAAGTTTTGAAGTAAGAGATGAGCTTTAAACACATTTACAGTGCTAGGCTTGAAAAATTTGACCATCTTTCTCTGAAAGTTATGGTTGCCATTTCCTTCCAAGTTGTGCAGCAATCTTTCTGTTGCAAAATTTCCTTTACATTATTATGCAGAACTTCTAGCTCCCTCTATCCAGTTCACTCAGGCTTGCCTGCTAAGATGAAGTACTATCTGTTCCCGACCTCAGTCTCTTAGGACAGAAGACCTCCTCAAAATTGTGGTTTTTTCTTTACGCTTTACTAATCAATCTCTGCTACAGGATAGATGAGAATGTATTCTAAGTGATTTAATTTCCCACTAATATGAATTATGCTGTTCTCAAATGGAAGACAGTTGTGAATAAATCCACATTGGATTTTAAATAATTTTTCACTTTATTGCAAAACACAATCTGAGTTAGGTAGCTTCTGCATAGTCCCACAGAATTCATCAAGATGCAAATTACACTGTATTGCCATGATCTATTTAACTGTCTTTATCTCCCACTAGACTGAGACTTCCATGAGCAAAGAAACCCTGTATATTTTTTCACTGCTTTTTTGTTAACACCCAGCTTTGACTGGAAGTAGCCATTCAACAAATATTTGTTATGTGAATGAGTGAACAGTATCATATCTCTGATAATGACAAGACCTTGATTTTTGACATTTGCTATATTTACAATATAGAAGATATTATGATAAAACAATTAGAGTAAAAACTACAAAGCAAAACCCAAAAAGATACCCCTTACCCAGGTTTCTCATTCTTTTCTTTTTTTGTTTTATATATATATGTGTATATATATATTCCTTTTCATAAAGTTTCCCTGAATCCTGTTTATCCCTTTGGCCTCACTCCCAAACTCTCCTTCACTCACACCCTGCATACAAGCTATAGATAAGTGACTGGAGTGTATTATGAGAATGGCAATATATCAAAAATTGCCTTCATTCAAATCCTTGCTCCATCACTTTCTACTGGCTGTGTGACCTTTCCAGCTGTGTTGACTCTACTCTTCTGTTTTTTCCCCCATTTGAAAAAAAAGGAGAGTAATAAGTAGACCTAATTGAGTTATTACATGTAAAGCACTTGCCCAGCACATATTTAATTGATCAATAAATGTTACCTAAAGTTGACAACACCTTTGTTTGCAATTCTACAGGTTTGAACTGTAAGTATTTATGTAGTTCTTTTGTAATAAACCCTGACCTGACTTGAACTCATTTGTCAGTAAAACACAACTTGAACTGATGTGAGACTGTATCTAGTCTATATTTATTCCACTTAGTATGAATATGTTTACTTTAATGGAGAAATTAATTAGTTTGATTACTGGGTGCTGTACCAGACCCCACTGGGTATTATAGAGTGAATTATAACTCTATATTGTTTCTCAACTCTTATAAGCTCTGAATTCTGAAACACATTGGGACCCAAGAGTTTTGTATAAGACACCACAGGTTTGGAGTATAATTATTATTATTATTTTATATTATTATATATTATTACTATTTCAGTATAAGCCACCAAATAGGCTAAGTTTGTTTCACATACCCTTGTCTCCCTGATATAATATTTGTGTTAGTGTCACCATACCCTTATCCTGCTCATTCAGTGAGACCCAGTTCCAGTTTGTAAGACTCTGTGGAACTTCCTTCGCTATTCTAATCAGCGAGACTGTTCTCCTTTTTGTTCCTTCATAGTTATTAACACTGCACCCCATACAGTTTTCCTTCCTATATTTTGTGAATTGTAACCTGAGAAAATTAAGCAACACTTAAGAGAACAAATAAAATTGTCCCCAATGAGTATTTTCTGCCTAAACTGTTACCTGATAAAAGTAAACGTGTAATATTTTAAAAATCTGTTTTAAACATATACTGAAGTGCTAAACATTTTTAATAATAAAAGTAACTATGTGAATAGCAAAATGTTTTCTTCTTTGTGGTATGAAAAAAATAAATTGTTATTGTTATGAAATATGTCCTGACAAGTACTTGCACATAATTTCATGAAAACCCCACTACCAACAAAGCAGCAGCCTTCCCATTGCGAAAGGAAAAACTATTCCCATTGAAGACTGAACAATCAGAGATGTTTCCATGATACACTACTTGAGATAGTTATAAAGGAATAATTCCCACAAGATATCAGAGGGCATTTTAAACCTTTATGGATCTAAAAAGTCATTGTACTGACTTTTATTCATTAGAAGTATCTCCCGGGAAATAAAAACATCTACAATGTATAACCATTTGCCTAAACTCCAGCTAACAACTCTCTTTCAGCCCCATATACCTTTTCTGATATTGAAGAGCAGGTGTATTTATTGGATGACTCAAACAATTGCGTTTAAAAAACTCTATTACTATTTATTAAAACATACCATATGCCTGACACTTGACTGGGCCTGGGGATAAGTTGTGATCAGATAAGAGTAGATCCCTGTTCTCTTCAAGTTTAATGTCTTTTAGGGAAGATGATAAATAAGTATGGAAAGAGTTAAATGCAATAATGATTCCTCTAAAAGATAAGCACTTCCTGATATGAAAATATTAAATGCAGGTGGGTAGGTGGGATAAGCTCTGTCTGGGGTACTTAGGGGAGATTACCTTCCCTCTTACTAAATGCATTCTCAGCATTAGTTTAAAAAAAATCCATTATACTTCTGCTAAATTGCCTTATGAAACTTTAACTTGCCTTAATGGGATTGACATACAATGTGAATCAAATCCATAAATGTACTTTGTCCTTTTACCACGCTTCTCTAAATCATGATTTAAAGAACTGTGGTCAACCTTTAAAGAAGTAAGAAGTAGGGCCTAAGCCAAAAATTAAATAAGTAAATATATAAATAAGTTCTTAACATATACACTATATTTTGATGCTTGTATATTTGAAATGCATTAGGTGGGAATGCAGTTTATAGAATTCAAAATTGCTCAAATAATTCACTGGTGGGGTTTTAATTTTTAAACATAGAAAAGGGTAAATAATTCACTCAAGACATTTTTAGCAATGCAAAAAGACCATGATCAGAATTAACTTTTTCCAGACTTTATTACTGAATTTAAAAAAGTGTTTCAAGCACAGAGATTTAAAAACTAAACTATGATACCATGAAAATGACCATACAGTATCCTCTGCAAATGAAAAAAAAGTGTGCATTTTGCTTTTTTAAAATGACTAGTACTGAAACTTTAAGATAGTATGAATAGCAATTGACTAAGATGTGGGAGGTGACTCAGTAGAATGAAGAAAAGACTTGTTATAGTTCAATTCTTGGAAACTATTCCAGATTTAATGCATCTGAATGTCCTGAGTCAGCTGCTCCCAAGACTGATTTTAACAAAACCTTTTACATGATTCTGATGTAGCCAAAGAAACGTTTTGGAGTCACTGAACTAAAATGCCCATCCAACTCTAGCATTATATGATATTATGTATAAGGCAAAGGAAAAACTACTAGATTGAATACATAGACATATATAATAAGGAGATGTAGTACCTGTCAAAAAAAGAAATACTGATATTTTGTTGATTTTCAGAAAAACACCTTAATCATCTTTTGCATAAAAAGAAAGGTTTACTTATGAAACTGTGAAAGAAGGTTGACCAAGAGAGAAATACACAAAGGAAAGATGCATAAAAGAACATGTTGCATTCAGCACACATCAAGTAGTATCTTTACAATAGTATATGGCAATTTATATATACCAGAAATGGTTTTTAATGCTTTATAAATATTGATTTTTAAGAAATGGAGTACACTTTTGTCCCTTCTTTACAGATGAAGGAATTCAGGGCAAAGAGGGGTGAAGTTAGCTGCCAAAGCTCAAAGAACTAATAAGAGGCAAGGTAGAATTCAAACCCAGACAATCAAGATGCAAAGGCCATGATGTTAAAAACAAGGCTATGCAGCTTCTCCAATAGAGAACATCGAGCTAACCAGGAAGGATTATAAAGTGCAGAGGACACTGACTTCAGATAATTAAAGGCTTAGGTCATTCAGACCAAATTACCTGCAAAAAGAAAATTAGAAAACCTGGAATATGTATGGAATCTGCCAGAAGTTATCAAAGAACTAACACTACTGTGAAAAAATAACTGGTCAATAAATGAGACTGACATTTTGACATATTGATATGGAAAAAAGCAACCAACAGGCTGGGCAGCACTTTTGATAGTCTCATGGATCTAGGCCACAAAAGTTAGAGCACAGAGCCCATGGAGAATGGTGTTTCTAGCAAACCACACTCTATTTGGAGTTAAAATGGAAAAGGGCTACACCCAAGAAATAAGGATGAGCTGAATATACAACAGTATTTGAACAAATTATAGCTAACTGCAAATTTAAATTTTCAAGAAATCCAATTCTTGAAATTTGATTATAATGCTACCACATTTTTAGTCATCTCAGAATAAGGCAAGCAAAAATTCTCCCAAGAAGAAGAAAACATTATTCTTTCTCTCAAAACATTTCTGTTTTTTCCAAGCTATTTAGTACATAATCAAAAAGTACAAGAGACATAAAGAGTAACATGAATTAAAATCAGCAAAAAAACTAACAGTGGAATCAGTGGCTTCAGAAAGTGAACATTTCTGATACAGACTTCAAAAAAAAAAAAAAAAAAGAATCATCACTACATTAAAGAGAAAAACATCAAGACAGAATATTGTAAGAGAGAACTGGAAACAAAACACACTTAAAAGAGCAAAAAATAAATTATAGAATTAAAAAATATAGTACCTGAAATTAGGGACTTCGGGAGTGAGTGTCATAGCAGGTTAGATACAATTAGTGAGATACTTACAGAGCTAGAATATAAAGTCAGGAGAAAATAGGTAGGAAAAAACGCACAGAGAAGTAAGAAGATGGAACAAAAGAAAAGAGGCACATGGTAAAAGATTTAATGCACATATAGTTGGCATCCCAAAAGGAAGGAATGGAAAATAGGGCAGGACTAAAGAGATATGGCTAAAAAATTTCCAAAACTATTAAAAAGACATCAACCTACAGATTTGACAAGCTTATTCTGCACATGCAATAAACCTATAGATACAAGAAATCCATACCTACACATATCACTGTAAAAGTACAAAAAACTAAAGACAAAGACAAAATATTAAAAGTCACTAGAAAAAGAAAACAGACTACAAGAAGTAGTAGCAGTCACTTATAAATGACTTCTACACAAACAATGCCAATATACAGTGGAATGGCATATTCCTAGCCAAAAGAAAATCATTACCAAAATAAAATATTAACTAATGAAAATACATGTTAACAGATGAAGTGAAATAGAGACATTTTCTGTCTAAAACTCAGAAAAAATATGTTATCTAGCAGACTGCACTAAAAGAAATATTAAAATAAAGGATGTTCTTCATCCAGAAGAAACCGTAAAGGCCATGGTAGGTTGAAGATGCACAAAGGAATGAAAAGAGATAAAACCAGTAAATCTGTGATCTAATACAAAAATACTGACCAGATAATTATTAATAATAATGTTTACAATAGCATATAATCATAAATAGTAGTATATTCATAAATAGTAATAAAAATCATAAGAAATTATAAAAATGGAAACTAAAACAATCTAAGATTTTAGTGTTGGCTGGAAAGAGAGAATTGAAGATTAGTGTTAGATTTTAACTAACCAAGGACATGTAATCTGCGTTAACACTAAAATAATAATGAAGGAGTGCATGACTTATAAATAACAAAGGAAAGCAAATTATTGATAAAAGGAAGAATGTATTAAAAATTGATCATAAAATGGTCAGGAGAAATAGAAAGTATTCATTAACATGGTAAAAATTAGTGATTACACTGAAATTAATTGGACAAAGACAAATTTACAAGTAGCATTATATTCTGGTAATAAAATTATATTTTGTTTAAATGTGACACATGTAAAGCATGTATACACTGAAAATTAAAAAAGATATATGATACAAACATTAACTAAAAGAAACTGGTGTAGCTATATTAAAATTTGAGGAAAGGTAGACTTTAAAGAATTATATATGAGTTATATTCCCAAATCAAAGTTGTCTGTGTTTTCAGACAAAGATAACGTTTTCATCTAAGACACTTTCTGGAAATCTGTAAGTTTGTTGTTGTTTGTTTAACTTTTTTTTTTTTAGCTTAGGAATAAAGACTTCCTTTTTTCAAATGACATAATCACCGGTTCTAAATTGTCTCAGGGGAGAATTCAATACGATATGTTTCTCACACTGCATTATTCAAATGATACTTCAAAACAGATTATTTATGTTGATATAAACTAAATATATACCTAAATCTCTGTATACTTAGTACATAAGGGCATAAATGTTTCCTTTTCTGAAAAAACAGAAATTTAATTTAAAAATTCAAAATTATTTGTCCATTCATAGTTTTTTTATCTAAATACAAACTTTCTTTTAAGCAGTAATCATTAGACTTACAGGTCACAGAGGAATAATGGTATGAAATCATAAAAAAATTTTATTCTGATTACAGTTATTAAACGTATATTTATTTAGTAAATGTTCTCAACTAGTAAGAATATTTCCTAATTATGTCTGCACAATACAGTGTAAGAGGTTATTCCTTGGGGATTAAGTATCACTCTGCAAGAACTTGTTTATAGAATTAAACCTTGATGATTACTGTTCCACTAATCTCCTAAACCTATAATTCTGTATCCAATAAATGCTAGTTTTATTCTCCTTTGCTTCAGTTAATTGAATAAATACTTAACTTTTCATTACATGTGGATTGCCATGAATCCCCATAGTTACATTAAATTATATTTATCAATATATTTCCAGTAGCGGTCCTAGCTGAGAGCATGCTTATAGCTAAAAGTATCTGAGAGTAATTTTCTTTCTGCCAGACAACTACCTGTGTTGCCCTTCAGGAGCTAATGCAGGGACAGCTTGTGTTACAGGAGAGTGATGCTATGGTATAAATTTTAGGGTTGTATCTTTATGTATTTTTTAATCCCACACTCCATTTTTTTGTTCTTACCCTAAAGTTCCATAACTGACTATAAGTAATCTCTGACCTCAGCTATTCTATAGTCATTTTCCCAAGGAAAAACTTAGACTTTTTCTGATCTTGGCATTATGTGGCATTTCTGATAATGTAAAAAAAGGGGAGAGGAGAGTATAATACAAAGATGCAAGATGGGAAAGATCAAATGTCAAGCAAAATAATGATGATTTGATTACTTAATATTTCTATAAATATTCCATTAGAATTCCTTAATTGAACCTCCACCCTGCTCCCCAAAGTTTGAGACAAAGGGCAGATAACATCATACAAAATACTACAGAGTGGAAATTTTCATCTGACCTCGGTGTACAAAAATGTCTTCTGGATTTTTCCCTCTGATTTACAAGGTCTATGTTTAGAAATCTGGTTATGAGATGACTTGGCAAAATAGCACTCTGAAAAAACACACAGTCAGTGCTTAGGCAAACTCACACCAGCTCCTATGTAGGACAAGTGCTTAAGTATTTTTTTCGTAATTCAAAATTGTTATTCTAGCTTGAAAGTACTCTTTAGTCTTCATAGCAATCCTTTGACTATTCAATAACACGATCTTACATATTTTTGTATTTGTTCTGAAATAAAAGATCCTGCTATCCTTCTTATTATTGAACACTTGGAAAGAAAAGATGAAAATGTTCCAGAATAGTTCCGTGATTTTATAACTAAAGTATGGAAGTCCTTCAACAAAAATTCCTGCTTCTCACCTGTCAGAGCTCTGTAAAAAGATGAAATCTGGGAACCACTTCTCATAGACCTCACAGCCCCTGTTCTCTAAACAGTTTTAACATCCAACACAAGATTTAGAGAACACAAATACTTAATGCACAAAGATATGATTTACATATATTCAATATATGTCACAGACTTTATATTCATTCATATGTGAATACATATATATGATATATACATACATGTATGCACACTTTATATGCAGAATATGTAACCACAGAATTGGAGCACTATGTAGCCACAGTATATAAAACGCTTTGCAACTATACTGAGGACGAGGCAGAATGAACTAAGCTGGAGAAGTTTACAGAGATAAATTGAGATAAATAGGAAGGAAGAGCATTATTTTTTGCACTGTTTCTAAGACGGGTAACTGGTCTATTAATAATAAGTACCATGTGTAAGTGTGTTAGACCTAAAAGTTACTTAAAGTCAGACATGTGCATAATAGATATCTTAAATGATAGACTGGATTGTCTTCAGTGAATGATGGAAGTGACCAGGTGACAGCAATAAAGGAGTAGCAAGATGGAGAATTATGATGGTGTTCGCCTCAAAGTAACAGTAGATGTCATTTGCAAAAGGAAGAAAAAGTAATAGCTTGCAAGAAAGGGGGCTTGCAACAAGGCTATCGACTCAAGCTGTTACTTAAGAACACTTCATTTTGAGAATGCCGTCTTCATGGCACAATTAGATTGGATTAAGCTAGAAGGTAGAAGAGGTGTTCAGGAAGAAAGCTGAGGATACAGTGCTGATCACCTAGCCACACTTCTGGGAACACAGTGGAAAGATTTGGGTAGCACAGGAGGGGTGCACAGACCAGAGCAACACAAAGGTAGGAGTTCCCCCTGCTAATGGGTGACTGTGGAATCTCAGAAATCTCCCAATGCCTAGGTTAAATGTGCATGGACCACGGGGGGGTTTATTCTGACAGTTTCTTAGGAGCGTGTGCTCATTCTGGTACTAGAGTAAGACGGCATCTGTTAGATGGCTTCCGAAAAGCCCTTCCCTCTCAATGACTGATGGCGTTAAAAGGAGAGAGCACAAGAGAGGCAGGGGAACAAATGAACCGGTGGTTGCAGATGGACAAGGTGAGGAGAGGCATGCCCATGAAGAGAGAACTGCTAACAAATAAACTGGCAACATCCAGAGACTCCAAATGGTGAAATACGATTGAAGTGAAAACTGGTAGATAGGATGCCTTTGCAAGAGAGAACTAGAGACAGGAAAAAGCGGCTGGACCATGAAAGGCTTATTGGTCATACCAAGGCAATTTTTCTGAGTAGTTTAAAGGCCACCTGTATCTAAAACACCTTGAGTGCTTGTTAAACTTGCAAAATTTCAAATCCCTCTCTAGTCCTAATAAATAAGAATCCCTAAGATACAGGGCCTGAGAATCAGGTCCTTAAGAAGGATACAGGGAATTACAAAGGCCAAAGTTTGAAAAACACTGTTTTGTTACTTAATTTTGTAGACAAAAGGGAAGAAACAAAAAGTATTCAGAAGACTATCATCATCATGGTCACTCACCATCATCATCTTATACATGGTGCTTTATATAGAAAAAAACTTCTGTGTACATAAAAATGAGCACTCATTTAATGTAATTTATAAGCTTTAAGTTAAAATAAAATTTAGATATAGCTATTTCACTTTTATGATGTTTTCCTTTTACCAACTATGTCAATTAACTCACCCAGATAAGACAGCTTCTATGTATAAAAATATTAATAGTAGTTAGCTGTGGAGTTGGGATTGTTAGAGAACTATTTTTCTTTTATTATTGAGTTGATGTTTTCTCAACTTGGTTGAAAATTATATTATTTAAATAATCAGAATAAATAATTTATATACAATGAAAATGAAATTGGAGGCAAAATGTTATCAATCTAAGGCAAACAAACACTGGAGCAGCAATATTTAAATCAGAGTGAGATGTTAAAGATGAAAAATTACTAAATGGAAAAGAGAAAGTCATTTTTCACAGCTTAAACTAAAATCTAAAACTTCTATGGGCCATCAAATCATATATTTTTAAAAAAAGAAAATTATAGAAATTCATTTGATATAAGTAATGCTTCAATATAAACTGTAGATTACAAAAATTAAAAAGTGTAAATGAAACAAAATTTAATTATACGAAAGGATTTTAATATAACAAACTTTGCACTCTACAAATAGAAACTATCCATTCTCTTAGACTGCAAGATGTTGAATATTTACTTGTTAACTCTACCATTTAGAGTCTTGGAAAGGAACAAATTACACACACACAAAAAAATGGAAAATTTGAGCTGAGTTTTTAAGAGTGTGTAGGGAAACCACTGGTTTAATGTAATATCCAGGAGCTCGTCCTAGGTTCCTGAAAGGGTGAAGCAGAGTCTGCAAAATCCAGAGAGAAAGAGAGAGTTATATGGAGACCTACCCCAAAGAAGCTGTAACATTTAGAAAAGGGAAGGAGGTGAGGAAACAAAAACCTCAGTCATCCTCTCTTCTCTCTCTCTGATCTGCGGAGCTCACTCCCTGCTTCCTGACAGCTAAAAACAATCCGCAGCTAGTAGGCATGGATGTCCATTGGTTCAGCCCATACAGGTCAGCCTCCAGGGTCACAAGCAGTGTAGAGAAGCATGGAAATTTGATACATAGAGTCTAACAGAAGATAGCCAACACCATCACAAAGGAAAATTCCAATATAAAGATAAAATATGAGACTTATTTTCTGATTATAATTATTTCCGTTTACCCCCAATTTAGCTAGAAATGTTGTGGATTAGATAAAAATCACTGTAAGGAAGTTATTAATTTTGAGGTAGTGTAAGACAAATGGCTGAATACATATCCAACACCAGAGACCATGTCTGGACTGATCTCTCATCCTCAGTTTCTTGGTCATAAATAGAAAGCTGAGGACTAAGTCTTCACACAACTCCATGATCAGTTTCCAGGCCATTTTTAGAGTTCTCCTCAACTTCTCTCTGTATAAAGTGGGACCTCATAAATCTATTCCAAAGGTTGGAAAACTATGACCCACAGGCTCAATCTAGTCTACCACTTGATTTTGAAAAAAAAAAAAAAGTTTTGTTGGAACCCAGCCAGCCTCCTTCATTTCCATGCTGACTATGGCTTCTTTCTTACTACAATGACGTAGTTGAGTAGTTGCAACGGAAGCCATCTGAAAATATTTACCGTCTGGCCCTTAACAGAAAAAGTGTTGGTGACTCCTTCTCTGTTCCCTCTGTATTTGTTACATCTGTAATAGAGGTATATTTTCTACAGACATATTTACTTCTATAGCTTGCTAATTAGGAATAGGGGCTGAATTTTCACTAGCTCAATTCTTTCCTCTTAATTGGACAAAAGTCAAAGATATTAAAACATTATTGGGGTGACTATTTTATGATTAGTACATAGTATTTTGCCTTTTATCATAATGCTTGTAAACAAATATGAAGATTATTATTTGATTGTTTATGAAAAAGTTTGAAGTTTGTTCTTCTATCTCCTAAATATGAGAAAATTATGAGTCCAAATATGAGATAATCACAAACAGGATTGTATTTCCTATAATAGGAGTTGAAAGGTCAATTATTTTCAGAGGGTGGGTGAAGTTGATGAAATGTTAAAGCAATAGGTACTGAATTTCTAGAGTTATAAGCAACTCCACATCTATATAGTTTTAAATCACATCTCTAACACTATACACAAAAATAAACTCAAAATGTATTAAAGACCTAAATGTAAGACTGGATACCATAAATCTCTTAGAGGAAAACATAGACAGAACACTCTCTGACGTAAATAGAAGCAAGATCTTTTTTGATCCACCTCCTAGAGTAATGAAAATAAAAACAAAAATAAACAAACAGAACCCGAGTACACTTAAGAGTTTTTGCACAGCAAAGGAAACCACCAAGGAAACAAAAAGAAAAGCTGAAGAATGGGAGAAAATATTTGCAAAGTAACTGACAAGGGATTAATCTCCAAAGTATACAAACAGCACATGCAGCTCAATATCAAAAAACAAACAACCCAATCCAAAAATGGGCAGAAAATCTAAATAGACATTTCTCCAAAGAAGTCATACAGATGGCTAAGAGGCACATGAAAAGATGCTCAAATCACTAATTATTAGAGAAATACAAATCAAAACTACAATGAGGTACCACCTCACACCGGTCAGAATGGCCATGATCAAAAAATCTACGAACAATAAATGCTGGAGAGGGTGTGGAGAAAAGGGAACCTTCCCACACTGCTGGTGGGAATGGGGGTACAGCCACTATGTAGAACAGTATGGAGGGTCCTTAAAAAACTAAAAATAGAGCTACCATATGATCCAGCAAGCCCACTCCTGGGCATATATCTGGAGAAAACCATAAATCAAAAAGATACATGCATCCCAGTGTTCATTGCAGCACTATTTAAAATAGCCAGGGCATGGAAGCAACCTAAATGTCCATTTAGGAATGGATAAAGAAGATGTGGTACATATACACAATGGAATATTATTCAGCCATTAAAAAAGAACAAAATAATGCCATTTGCAGTGACATGGATGTACCTAGAGATTGTCATATTGAGTGAAGTAAGTCAGAAAGAGAAAGACAAATATCATATGATATCACTTAAATGTAAAATCTAAAAAAAAATTTTACAAATGAACCTATTAACAAAACAGAAATTGAGTCATGGATGTAGAAAACAAACTTACAGTTTCCAAAGGGGAAGGGGGGAGGGATAAATTGGGAGATTGGGACTGACATATACAGACTACTATATATAAAATAGATAACTAATAAGAATCTACTGTATAGCACAGGGAACTCTATTCAATACTGTGTAATGACCTATATGGGAATAGAATCTAAAAACAACAGACATAGGTATATGTATGACTGACTCATTTTGCTGTATAGCAGAAACTAACACAGCACTGTAAATCAACTATAGTCCAATAAAAAAATTAATTAAAAAATAAAATAAAACCACCTTAGCTGCAGAAGAAAATTTAAAAAAAGACTGTTCAGATATAACAAAATTCCTAAATAAAGCATGTCTGTGGATGGAATGAAGCCCTGAAACCATCAACGTGAGACACCCATCAAACAGAATAATTTTTAAATATAATAATGAAAGTTCACAGAAGCAAGGTAAATTACTTAAAAAACAAAACTATGTTCCTATGGAATACTAGGTCAAAAAGTAAATTAAAATAATTGCAAATAATTTATAAAATTATAAAAATGATAACATTATTTAAAGAAATGTTTTTTATAATTATAAACTTTATAATAATAAAGTCAAGATTCCACATAACTATAAAATTATTGCACACATTTTTAAACAAAAAACTATTAAAATAAATTAATATTGTAAGATAGCAGAAAAATAACAGCTAAATAAATCTAGAAAAAGCAAATAGAAGGAGAAACTAACACAACATTGTAAAGCAATTATATTCCAATAAAGACATTAAAAAAAAAAGAGAGGAAATAGAAATTAATAAAATTGAATTAGAGTTTCAAAATAAGAATGGTCATTGTAAACTGAAAAAAAATTATTATTTACAGGTAATATTTGTCTTCCAAGGGCACAAGGGAAATATCTGCAAAAACATCTATTAGAAAAAAAAAAAGAATACAATTAGCTTTCTAGTTACAAAATAAACATTCACAAAATAAAATTTATTTACATACTAGAAAATCTCAGGAAATTAATGAGAATAAAATATTGTCTTTTAAAATTCTACCAAGTTATTCAAAATAATGTGTAACCATCTTGGCAAGAAATATAAGAAAACATATAACTATCTCTAAAATCTTTGCTAAGAGATCTTAAAAGAAGACATACAAAGTGGAGAACAGAGGCTTATTTTCTTGAAAATCAAACCATAATATTGTAAAAATTCTTCTCAATAAATATTTATAAATATTAAATGTACTTGCAGATAATATCCCCATAGATTGTTTTTAAATTACTTTGAAGTTTATTGATGGGATAAATAGGAACAAATAGGTTTCTTTCTGAAACAGTGATGAATGAGACACTCCTATCTCTAGAAAATGTTAGAATGTAGTGTAAAGACAAAATAATTAGCTTCTGGTTATAGGTAGTAGATTAAACATATGTATTTTTCTTTGCTCTTTACTGAATGCCCTGAAAAAAAAAAAAAGTAAAAATATGTTTTCTTAAGTCAAGAAATTACAGGAATAAAGGTACTGAAAGAGAAGATGGTAGAAACAAAATTTGAGAACTTAAAAGCAGGAGATAAGTGGTAAATGACTTAGCAGAATCCAGAAAACAGAATCCTTAGCAGGCAGTGTAGCAAGTTCAGTTTCACTGCAGCACCTCCTGAGGCCCAGGAATCAATCGAATCCCATACTTCTGGAAGTGAGAGTGAAAGTAGGGCAAACAGGAGGATTGGTTAAAACTGCAATAAAAATAAATTAGGCCTCCAAATCCCCTCCCTGATTCCAGGCAGAGGGGTCACTCTTACTCATTGTCTCTTTTGCAAGAGACAGTGGGTTTTCTCTAGTGAAGATCACAGAATTCTGGCCTAGGAACCACTAGCACAGTTGAAGGTGAGATTCCAGCACTTACAGTAAACAGGGGCCTCAGTGAAACTTTACTCATTGAAATTTTGACATACTTAGCACGCCTTCCCCACTGAGTTCCCAGAATATTGACACATTATACCGTGTGGATAGCTGAATGAAAGATTCTTTTCTGGGAACCTTTTAGACCAAGATAAAAGTTCTAAAGGTACACTGGGGCCAAAGTAACCCTTCTAAACTAGGTTCCATGGGAGAAGTAAGCCCAAATGCTCTAAAGCTCCTATTATACAAGAAGAATTCAACTATCTTCTTGGAATCTAGAATGATACTAGCTAAATAACTCCCTTGAGAAAATGCGAAAATAGTCATGCATAAGCATTCTGTGGTGCTTATTTCTCTCCCAGAACCCTCTTGAGAAAGACCAGGCCTACAGCGAAGTCCCCAATCTATAAAGGCCACCCACACATAGATCAGCTTGTTGATCAGCTTCTTTGTGTTCTTCTCTTATGCATGAAAAATGGCAAGGAAGGTGTCTGAAGAAATGTCTAATATAAAAGAAGAGACACCCAAAAAAACAAATAAATAAGCAAACAAAGAGGAGAAAAACCTTAGAAAACCAGACTCTGTGGGGTCTCTAAAATATTGCATTTATGAAACAAGAACAAGCTGCTTTGACAAATAAATATTTAAGAAATAAGAACTTTGGAAACCATCTGTTGGCAGAAATGAAAAAAATTAACAGAATGATCAGAAGATGAAATTTATACAATATCCTGGGAAGCAGAACAAAAATAGAAAAATGAAGAAAAGTAGTGAAAAGATTTTTTTTAAAAATCAGTTCAGTTTAGGTGGTCCAACATGCAAGTTAGAGTTCTAGAAAGAGAAAATCAGTAAAGGGAATCATCAAAGAAATTTCCCAGAATCAGAATCACAAACTTTCATTTTGAAATGACTCATTCAACAGAATAGGAAAAAAATAGACCCATACTAAAAGTACATTTTCATACAATTTTAAAATTCAAGGGACATAAAAATAAAACAAATATAATTACAAAGGCTAACAAGTCAGAAGGTCAACAGCAACACTAGAAGTTTAACCACAATGTGGTGTTGTCTATAAGATTCTAGAGGGATATTTATTTCCAACCTAGAATTCTATCCCCAGCCAAGCTATTACAAAAATGCCAGAGCAGACTAGAAAGTACTTCAGATACAAAATGCCTTCCAAATCTTATCTTCCATGGTCACTTTCTCAAGAGAAACTGAGAGAGTAAGCCAAGAAAGAAGAAGTCATGGAACTCAGAAAACTGGGGAACACAGAAAAGAGAGACAAAGGGAATAGATAATGGTGAAGAGGGGTTCCAAGGTGACCACCTGCAGCAGTCCTAGGAAGCAGCAAGTCCTGACTCAAGCAGGTCATGAGTCTCTGGGAAAGGTGTCTGGAAGAAGATGAAGTGAGTACAATACTGTTGTGTTTAAAAGCATTGAGAGGCAATTTAAGCAACTGGAAGAGATGTGGGGGACATACTAACATGGAAACAAATGAGGATGATTCTTAACTTCAAGGGAAAATGTTGTGTAGGGAAATGAAAATTCATTTTATGGAGTCAAACATGTAAAAGAAGACAAAAATCTAATCAATCTGATATGACCACTTTGGGAACACTGGGAGACAGTATTTATACATGTTGAGTATAGGGTGATAGAATAATAACACATTTTCAGGAGTGCAAAGTCAATAAATAATGATACATCATGAGACAGTCATACAAGTGCATAGTTTAGAGCTACAGAGATAAATGCCAAAAGAAACAGCTGAAAGAGTTGCAGGGGCTTGCGCCTTGCACAATACAGGTACTCCCTTCCCGCTATTGTGCCTGTACTAGTGTATCCTTCTACTGTATTTACAGGGCTCTTCTTGATTCTCCAGTCCTTTCACACATTAACTTCTACTCAATTTTCACTTCCTCAGAAAAGTCTTCCTGACTTTTCTTTTGGAGCTTCCTCACAAGCTTCCAGCTAGTGCAGATTCTCCTATTTTGTCCCTCATGACATTGTAAACTCTTCTTTGTAAAGTGAACACTGGTTCTAATTGTTCCTTGTATCGTCACCTCCAGGAGTTCGGGGACCACGTGGGTTTTTCGATCCATTGTACTGCTAGCACCCAGCAAACTGACTGTAACGGGGAGCTTGCTATGTATTTGTGGAATAACTGAATTAAATACCGCAATTAATTAATAATTTAGCACAAAAATGCAAACCGTAAGCCAACTTTAAATATTATGAATTTTAAGATCCTAAATCACATATTTGCCAATAAAATTCAGCCATACGTTAAAGAATTGATTCACCATAATTTAGCAACAATTATTCTGGAATGCATCTATTAAGACAAGGTATCTAATTAACATGGCAAAAATATGTGATTACCTCACCACCAGAAGATGATTATCTTCAATATCAGGAAGTCTAGAAATAGACCCCATTATTAAATAAATTATATATTTAAAAAATAAAACAGAAATAGAAGAATAAACATGAGACCAATAGTCATCATTATGTTTGCTGGTAAAGCAATGTTAATTCCCTTTAAAGTAAGGAACAAGAAAAATGTGCTTATTTTCTCAACCATTATTTAACATTGTTCTTTGTGGTGTAGAGATGGCAATTGAAAAACTAAATGAAAAATTAATAGAAAAATCTTTCAGTAGGATCAAATTCTTTTAGAACATGTCTACAAGAACCAGTAGGAAAAGTATAATGAGAAAGTGAAAGAAGATTCTATTTACAATAGCAAAAACAAATATAAAGAAGTTAGGAATAAAATCATGTAAATGAGTAGTCAGAGATATTGGAGGAAAACCAGTAGTGAGGCATCATTAGCTCAAACAGAAAAGAATGTTTTAAGATGGTGAGAATTAAGAACAGTGTCAAAAGCTGGTTAAGTTCCAGTAAAATGGGGACCTAAATATAAACATTGGATATCAAGAAAAAGAGGTAATTGGACCTTTAGTGAAATTTCTACATGAAGAAAACTACAAATTTTTACTGAAGAACATAAAATATTTAGCCAATAATAGGTATGTTCTGTTTCATGATAAGAAGATTTTTAATTTCCTAAAACTAATATTTTAAGTTACTGCAATTTCATTCGATGTCAAATTGTTGTTTTATAAACTCATTAATAAAGGTTTAGATTATTTATCAGCATGATAATATACATCTATGTTAGCCCAAATTCTTTACCTTTAATAGAGAAACACTAGAAGATTTTCTAATTAAATGAAGAAAAAGAAAAAGATACTGTTATTGTTTGACATTTTACTGGCAGTAAAGTAAGCTATACAAATTGCACAAGAGATAAACCTATCACTATTTGCGGATAATGTGACAGCATGTAACATAATTCAGTAAGGTAGCAAGGCAAAAAATTAATATACAGAGATCAATGTCATGTATATAATCAGAATCTAATGTGAATAAAAAGCCTTGATTTCCAATAGTCACACAAAATATAAATTGCCAGGAAAGAAACTTAGTTATAAATGTGTAAAGCCCTTATGAAGAAAAAATTTTAAATACTCCTAAAGACACAGGGGAAGACTTAAACAAGTTGAAATACATAACATGCTCTTATTTGAAAATTCCAACATCAACATTATGTTATTACCCCTTAGTTATTTTTAACGACTTTATTATGTTTCTAATTTTTAAAAAAGATAATTTCATTAGAAATGAAAATTTGATGTAAAATAAGTATAGAAATATAAACAAAAAGGAAGTCTCAGAAGAAAAGAGCAGTGGGTGGTAGATGCACTGCCAGATGTTCAAATGTATTATAAAATCTCAACAGGTAAACAACAGAAAATGCACATGAATAGAGAGATCAACGGAATTAGAAAAGAAAGCCCAGGAATAGATGTCAATATAAGTTGAAATTTAATATATGATCAAGGTGGCACATCAAATCATTGGAAAAACAGGGTTGGGACAATTTCATAGCCAATTAGACCAAAAAAAAATTGGATCCATACTTCAAATCATATAGCAGATAATTCCAACAGAATCAGTAGTTTATATTTTAAAATAAAATAATAAAAATATAAGAAGAAATCATACAATTCTTTTTTAAATGTTTTAGTTAATTTATTTATTTATTAATTTATTTATTTTTGGCTGCTTTGGGTCTTAGTTGCTGTGCACCGGCTTTCTCTAGTTGTGGTGAACGGGGGCTACTCTTCGTTGCGCTGCGTGGGCTTCTCATCGTGGAGGCTTCTGTTGTTGTGGAGCATGGGCTCTAGGCGCATGGGCTCAGTAGTTGTGGCACGCTGGCTCAGTAGTTGTGGCTCACGGGCTCTAGAGTGCAGGCTCAGTAGTTGTGGCGCACGGACTTAGTTGCTCGGCAGCATGTGGGATCTTCCCACACCAGGGCTCGAACCCGTGTCCCCTGCATTGGCAGGCAGATTCTTAACCACCGTGCCACCAGGGAAGTCCCCAAAATCATACAATTCTTTTTAACTTTCAAGAAAAGAAGGCCGTCTGATGACTCAAGCTTCTGAAGCCATAAATAAAACAGAGATATGATTTAACCACATTTTTAAAAAAATTTGAAAATATAAGTTCAAAGGACTCATTTATAAAGAGTTCCTAGAAAAAAGAAAACTCCATTAAAAAATTGAAGAAACTAGATTGAAAAATGCCATGCACTATGAATAAATAATTGATACAAAAGAAATAAAATGACACTTAAGCATGGGAAAGGTGTTTAGTATCCCTCGTATAAGAAAAATGTAAGTGTGATATCATTTTTTACTATCTGATTAGCAAAAATCCAAAAACTAGAAAATGCACAATGTTAGTAAGGCATGAAGGAAACGAGTGTCATATACATTGCTGGAGAGAGGGTAAATGTTTATAACCCCATACAAAAGGCAATTTGGTAAGAGCTATCAAAATTATAAATATGCTTGTGCTTTTTGACCAAATGATTTTATTTCTGGTAGATTATTCTTCTCATACAGTTATCTTGTGCTAATTTGGGTATGTACAAGTTTAATCATGGTAGTCGTGTTTATAATGGCAAAAGATTGGAAAAAATATAAATGTCCATTAATAGGGGACTAGTTATATAAATTATGGTACCTCCATAAAAATACAATCAAATTGTAAAAAAAAGAATAAGGATGCTTCCCATATACTAAAATGAAGATATCCTCAAGTTATACTGTTAAGTGATAAAAGTATATTGTTAAGGAGTAGCTTTTGTTTAAAAAAGCAGAAAATTAAGAACCTATAATTGTTTAACATGCATAAAGAAATTCAGGAAGGATATAGGAATTCTTCTATACAAGAGATTTGTATCTTCTCCTCCATTTTCTTAGTGCATCACTTATTTATATTACTGTGGACTCATGAATATTTATTTTATGCTTTGGGTAATAATGTAATACTACTCTGTTGTTGTTGCTGCTCCCATGGTTCCAGGTTTGACCATTAGGAGCTCTTTCAGTTGACTCCTGTGTCAATGTTCCTTTGACAAACACTCATTGTTTTGTTCTTAGATCGCTTCGTTACTCTCTGCCACTACAATAGGCCCCAGGCTCATTTTGTATATTCCATGGCCTAGCAGGAGATTGGTTTTCAGCCTAGCGTGTTAGTCTAAGTTTTCCATAACATACAGAGTTAAACTATAACTTCAGAGAAACAATGTTTTGCACACTAGTTCTCACTAAATCTAGTCAAAGTCAAACAATGCCCTTCAGTATATTCAATGAAATGTAACATTGCATCCAGTGCATTTTACTTATTCTCTGCTTTCATGGGCTGTGTCTGAGAGACATCTTCAAATTCTCCATAGCTGATAGGTAAAGAAGATATTATTCAAGCTTCCTAAGATACTGGGAAATATTTCTTACCAAAAGAAGCAAGAAAAAAAAAAGACAAAACAAGGAGAAAATAAATTTTTAAAGGTGAGGGAAAATATGAAGCCAAGAAAATGGATAAATATTAAGAATGTCCAGAGGGGCTGACAAAATCTAGATGGTGAGGGGAAGGATAAAGCCAGGTATGGGATCAGAGTATCCACAGATATGTGAAAAGTGAGCAATGGGTGATACCATTAAGCAGACTTCTGGAATAGAAATTGTCTGTTGTAGAGATCCTGCAACTTTTATAGGATGAAGGATGTCAGCTAGAGAGAGCACTGATTTTAAAAGTCAATTTTTAAATCTTGGATTTTACTCTTATAAAAGAGAAATTTTCTTAGTACTCATATCAACTATATCCAAAGTTTTAGCACTTAACTAACAAAAATTTCATTTTACTGCCTAAGTATTCAATGGCTACCCATCCCTGTGGAGGACCCCTTCTAGGTACAGTGGATAAAGCAGTGAAAGAAACAAAGTACCCACATTTGGGAAACTTACATTCTAGTGGGGAGAGATAAGCATAATAATAATAATAATAGTAAGTAAGAGTAGAAAAAGTAGTCGGATGGTAGTTATAAGTACTGAAAGGAAAAAAGAAACAGAGAAATGAAGATATAATGATGGAATAGAGGATGCAAGTTCTACTTTATATATAAGGGGAAGAGAATATCTTTGTAAGAGCTATTGGAGTAGAAACCTAAGGAAGTGAGGAAGTAAGATATGTGGAAAAGCAGGAGAAAAATATTCTAGGCAGAGGAAAAGCAAATGCAAAGGCTGTGAAGTGGGCAACTTGACTGGTTAAGGAATACCAAGAAGACCAGTGAGGCAGAGATGAGGGAAGTAACTGAGAAGAGAGGAACAGAATTTGTCATGTCTTGTAGGACTTAAGAGAAATGGGAAGCTGTTGGAGGATTTTTAAAATATAAATGACATGGTCTGACATGTTTTAAAGGCTCATCGGGCTGCTCTATATAGATTACAATGGGTGAGAGAAGGAGGGCAATCAAGGATGTTTTTTGGTTTATTTTTTGGTTTTTATTATTATATACATATATTTTTTTTAACTAATGAGAACCCACTGTATAGCACAGGGAACTCTACTCAATGCTCTGTGGTGACCTAAACGGAAGGAAATCTTAAAAAGAGTGGATACATGTATACGTATGATGGATTCACTTTTCTGTACAGCAAGAAACTAACAAAACATTGTCAAGCAACTATACTCCAATAAAAATTAATAAAAAGGGATTTTTTTCTTTTTTAAAAGGGATTTTTTTAATGTAGGTTTT
This sequence comes from Balaenoptera borealis, assembly GCF_965194805.1. NCBI lineage: Eukaryota > Metazoa > Chordata > Mammalia > Artiodactyla > Balaenopteridae > Balaenoptera > Balaenoptera borealis. The sequence continues at coordinate 114,059,326 of NC_138873.1, read as the reverse complement.
ACTATAATTCATGTAAGGTGAGCCCAACACATTAGGACACTACTGCCATTGAAAAGATTGTTTGTTACTCACAGTTCCCAAAAGGAAGGGGCATTGATTGTAGTTTCTGTGGGAAAAGAAAGGCAATACAGGGTACGCAAATATTGAATTGGTTAGTTTGTATAATTTCAGCAAGCTATATAGGGGATACCTCTAGTAGTTTGGAAGCTGGCCCTAGGGTGATTAGGGCAGAGAGATAATGGTCTGGAATGTAAGATCTCTGTAGGAGATGGTTGAAGGCATGAGCTTGGATTGGTTGGTTTGCATATGAAAGGAGCACCTGCAGGCCAGTACTATCTCTAAGAAATTAGCTAGCCCTGGGAGGGCAATCTCTCCAGTGTCAGCAAGACCTCAGATGCCAAAGCACCAAATAAATATATATAGTTAATAGAGAAAGGAAGCAGAAAAAATACTTAGGAGGCTACTCAATGACCCAAGCAACAGAAAATGAAGAGAAATTATTGAGTTTGGGTATACATTGAAAGTACAGCTGGCAGACTTTGAAGATGACTTAGGTGTGGCAAGTGAGAAAAAGAGGGAAGTCAATGATGATTCCAAGATTTGGGGTCTGATTTACTAAAAGAATGGAGTTTCCATTGACTAAGATGGAGAAGGCTATAAAAAGGAAAATATCAAGAGTTTGGTTTTGAACTTTTTGATTTTATGAATCTTAGTAGATATTTAGATATCAGCTAGGCAATTGGATACATGAGTCTGGAGTCCAGGAGATGGTCTTGGCTGGAGCTACAAACTTTGAAGTCATCAGTATATAGATTACATCTTAAACCATAGAAATAATTCAGAAATCAATTTAGAATTGATTAATAAATGTATAAGGACAGAGACAGCGTTGCTCAAATGTATGCACTTCAGGAACGTGAAAAGAATCCAACAAAGAAACTGAAAGGAGCCGCCAAACAGCCAAAAAAGGAGAACAAATTGAGAGTGGTCTTGTTTGCTGAGAGATCTGAATCTTGGTCTTCCTGTCTATACTGGGTTTCTAGAGTCTTCCACTAACTTTATCACTGGATGTGGTAATATTACGAGACACGTCAAGAATTCCATGAGATCTAGACATGTTTTCCTGCCTCAGCAATCATAATGATTAATAATGAAAGTCAATCACCCTAGCCAATGTAGCCTTTTTGGCTTTAGGGTCCAGTAGTGTTAGGTGCCCAAAATGGCACTGTGGTGTCCCAACTTCCAGTTGAGTGAAACAATTGTTGTTATTCAACCTTTAAACCATATTCCACTAAATAGAATACCAAATGACATATTTAGTTATATTTCTTTGTAGTAAAATTGCTGTACTTTTCTAAATTCATGTTAGACTTTTGGGAACTTAATACATTGAAGAGTTACTTAATGTGAACGATGTTTACAACTTATAAAATGCCATTGCAGTGAAAAAGGTTGAAGAAAATATCCTACGGGTATTGTAGGATACAATTTATGGTTACCTTTCACTGTGGGAACCATAAAAGATGAAATATTCCATACTGTTGAAGTAATTAGAAATAATTCATAAACACACATGCACAGGAAAAGATGATGCAATTTTTGTCCTTCAGATACTGTTGCTTGCGTGCCAGGTAAGACTGCCTCTGCTTGAGTTTCCCTGAAACTTTAAAATATTCATGGCCAAAGCAGCCATACCTTCTCTGATCTAAGTACTGTGAAGGAGAGTGGTTATATATAAGTTGACAATAACTTTTCCAGTTTTCCTTCAAGTATGTATTTGGGATTTGCTGAAAATGAAAAAATAAGCTCAATTTTCTTTCCTTTCTCCATTCTCTCTCTTTCCACAGAAAGAGGGAGCAGACACAGAAAATAATAAAATCATTCTGTGTTTAGACAAAGACCAGAAACGTCTCTATGTGGGACATTCCCCATCTGGGCTGCTGTACCAGAATTAACAATGAATGTTCTCTCTGTGAACACTCTTCTCTCCTGACACCATCTCCCCACACACAGAAATTGTTTTCTCTCTACTCAGCTTGAAGGGATGTAATGACAAGGTTTAATGCAAACCTGACCCAGTCAGAAGGCTTTTGTTTTTTTTCTCAGGAAAACTCTCCTCCGTGTGACAGAATAATCACTTGGGAACAATGGGTGGAAACAAAGAACAGAAATGATTTCCACATCAAAATGCTAATGCACCTGTTAATTCCCTGACATAGTCATTTTTAAGTCAGCACTTAATAAATCTTATTCAGGAGATTCATTAAACCTGCCATGGTAGATATGAACTAGAAACAGTACTTATTTACTGCATTGCAGAGTCAGCCATAACAAAGATATAATTTGGGGGACCAAAAAATGTGAGTTTGGATATTCAAAAACTACTGAAAAACAAACTTTATCAACTCTATAAATTTCACTTGCGTAAGAAAATATTTTCATGTTTGATGTGTTCAACCGCTGCACTAAAACCCTGATTAAAGATTGAAGACAAATTAAAACTTACCTCTATAACTTAGAAACCAATTAATATTTTACAATAATTTTTATTGGGGGTTGGTATATGTTGTGATTCCTTCCTTATCTGAGAATATATGTCTACTGCCTTCAGAGCGAAGGGCAACTTAGCTTTATATGGAAAGCCAAGGTCACACATTTTCTTTTCCCCTTAAGATTCTGAAGAAGTTGCACCATTATCCTCAGATTTTTAGTACTAAGAAGTCTGGGGCCAGTCTGATTTTCCTGTTTTGTTGCTTAGGCTTAATCCTTTATAAGTAACATGCAGACACTTCAAGGGAAAATATTTTGAAGTCAGTTTCATTCCATTAACTTCTTCTATAGTCAGGGGACTCTTTGGATATACAGGTTCATATCTTGATGTTATTCATAAGTGGGAGGGTTTTTTCCATTTAACTATATTTATATATTTCCATCTTTCCACTCTCTGCCCTCTTGCTCAATGTTTCCTCACAAAATTTTCAGGAATCACTGAGGTTCTTGTAGGGTTTCTCCCACTGGTACTGTCCGGTAATAATGATGTCTATTTGGAGGGAGAGTTGCAAGTTGATTCAGTGTGTCTCTGTTATCCATACTCTCTCAAGTACAAATTCCCAGAGTTTTAGTATATGGGAGATATTACTCCATCATCACCAGAAATGATGTGGGTTATCTTTAATCTGTGTCTTCTATTGGTCATTGCAATGAGAACTTGGAATCAGGAATTAAAGAGCCCTGATGGGGCTCATTTTACTCTTTCCTGTAAGTACAACTGATACTTTTTAACCTAATTCTACCTTTGCATTAGAATAATACATCATGCATAAAATACAAGGTTTGTTGAAAGCTTAAAGGATATCTGGTTGACATATTTGATGCTGTTATTTCAATGTTCAAAATTATTTTATCAAAATCACTTTTGTCAGAATAATAGAGAAATTAGAATTAGAATAAAAAGCTATTTTGTACTGACCTCCAGACTGAAATATCACTGAGATCCCCAAAATCCAACTGATATTTAAATTCTCTGTATTAAATAAATAAAAAAAGAAATTAATTTTAATCTGAAACTTTAGATTTACTGGGGGAGGGAGCTTTCTCATGCAGAAGTTTCACACTCAACTATTCACCCATAATACCATATTTAAGGGCAGTGACCCTCTGATGGATGTTTGTATTTTGAAAATAAAGTATCTAAGTTTCTAATCGTTGCTAAGATGGTGTAAGCCAACTACACTCTACCTACCCATTGATTACAATTTAAAAATCTGGATGGACTACAAAAGGCAACTCCCTGAAGACTGGAAGTAAACACCAGCGGAAGGATTGAGGTAGGAAGTGACCACTTGAGAGTGACTCCTAAGTACAGCGAGTGTCACGTTTCTTCTCTTCCTTTGTCTCCTGGCTTGGGTGTATGTGGTGGACTCCAAGCCAGGTCTCCCAGTTCCATGGCAGTGCTGGCATTTCTGCTTAGCCTTTTAGCTTCTTAGCAACTACGTCTCATTTTTAACATCAGCACAGCAGAGGATTTAGCAAATTCGTACAGAATGTTGGGTTCACTTCTCTGTGGTTCCCTCTTTTCCAGGGCCTTGGACTAACTTTTTTTTTTTTTTTAAAGAATCAATTTAATTTATTTATTTATTTTTGGTTGCATTGGGTCTTCATTGCTGCGCACGGGCTTTCTCTAGTTGCGGAGAGCAGGGGCTACTCTTCGTTACGGTGCGTGGGCTTCTCATTGCGGTGGCTTCTCTTGTTGCGGAGCACGGGCTCTAGGTGCATGGGCTTCAGTAGTTGTGGCACGTGGACTTGGTAGTTGTGGCTCACGGGCTCTAGAGTGCAGGCTCAGTAGTTGTGGCTCACGGGCTTAGTTGCTCTGCGGCATGTGGGATCTTCCCGGACCAGGGCTCGAACCCATGTCCCCTGCATTGGCAGGAAGATTCTTAACCACTGTACCACCAGGGAAGTCCCTAGCTGACTTTTTATTCCATACTTTTCATTATTTCAAGAACAATGAAAACGTTTCAGGAAACTTCTAAAAGTTCTCAGTCTCTGCTTTCTCTTTGGCCCCTCTGGCATACTTCAGAAACACACTGAGAGGAAAACACAATGGAAAAGTTGTCATCTCTTCTCTCCGTGGCCTTGGCCTCTCAGGTCCTAGTTTTCCTTTTTGTTTTATTTTTCAGTCTGGCTTTTCTTGTTGTTTCAGTGCACTATTGATCTGATGCAAGCTGCTCTGATGTAGCCAGAAATGGAAGTCCTTGTAATTTATAGTTTGAGAAGTTGTTATTTATTAGTTTTATTGCCCAAATGTTTTCTAAACAGTTTTAGAAATTAATAACCTTTAAGTATTTGCTCTGTGGTTTTGCTCAGCCTAGGCAGAACCCACAGTGGACTAACTGACATATTTAGCTGGCACCCACCTCTTTGCTATATAACCAACGCAGCCCCCTCTTCCTTTTTTAAAGGTCCACTACACATATAGGTCCCTTTTAATGTGAAAGTATATGTATGCTCAAAGAAATATTTTCTGAGCCCTTGTGACTAGTCACAAATTATTTTTATGAACACTTTCAATACATTGAAGTATCAATAATTTCAAGAAATTGCATGTATATTTAGTATAATGTTGCCTAAGGATTAAGGTTGGTATTGGGTTACAGACTTCTCAAAGCCTATGTAATCCAATGTAAAAATCTGTACATTGTACAAAATGGATTTAAATGTAAAATTGCCTCCCCAAAATAGATGTAACATGATTAAACGTGCCTTCATACATACCTAAAGAAATGTTAAAGTCACCTAATCTACTAATCTCTGTAAAGATATGGAACAATAGCTTGATAAACAGTATTATGCCAGAAAAATCTAGTCCTGCTGTAGCAACAACTGTAAATCTGATTGATTTAAAAATTGGCTGTGTGACATTTTTAAAATCACAAGATCTGAGACGCCAGTTATAAATGAGGATTCTTTATGGGGCCACTATTCTCACCAAAAAAAAAAGTTTTCTTCAAAGTATTTTATCTATTATGTGATTCTAATGTCTGAATAGTCACTGACATAAAGGGTTGAATTACCTTTAAGTTACTAGTGTTAGCTTTCTATTGGCTTTAAGCTCAGAAATGCGGAAAATTCACCTTCCAGGAAATATGTCACACTTTGATTTACAAATTCTTAACTGAAACAAATGAGAAAGCGGGGGTGGGGAAACTTGACTGGCAAAGTACAATGAAAATTTTCCCCAGTGGCTTTCCCATTCTGGAGTTTAATTGAGGGACACAGCTTGTCACATAAGGTCCTACCATATTCTGAGAGGCAAGTCACAGAGTCCAGTCACCAGTTTTATAACGTGTTATTTTCTGGTGTGTCTTCTCTAGTTCTTCGGACCTAGAAATCCTCTAGGACATTTTTATCAGAAAGAAGTTTGAAATTTTTCTTCTTAGTGCAACGGCTACAACCCCATAAACCATGACTTGACAAATCAAGGTACTACCTTGGAGTAATATCACTAAATAAACTTTCACCCATATCAGACCTGTGTACCACACTCTGAGTGAGAGCACTCAGAACCACATGCTGGTCAAAGGGTACAAATTTGCAGTTATGTAGGATGAATAAGTCTAGAGATCTAATGTGCAACATGATGACTGTAGTTAATAATGCTGCACTGTACACTGACAATTTGCAGAGTAAATTTTAGGTGTTCTCATGACACACAAAAAAGTGGTAAATATGTGAGGAGATGTATAAGTCAATTAGCCTGACAGTAATAATCATTTCTCTATGTGTATATCTATATATCAAAACACCATGTTGTACTACTTAAATATACACAAATTTTATTAAAAATTTTAAAAGGACCACATTTAATATGTCTTTACACCGAAAGATGCCTGGTCTGCATTCACCAAAGCTTCATGAACATTCAGTCAAATCACAGGAAAATTGACTTCACATCAATTACTCACCCAACCTAAGTGGCACAATTGTCTGAATCACACCCATATGCTCAATTTACTGCCATCAGGCATGTGTAGCTCATATTAAAATTTCCAGGTACTTTATCACCAACCTTTCCAAGTGAAGCCATGCCTCATGGAAGCATGTTCAGAGAACTGCTCCACTTTTGTGAGACTTTTCAAAGCACAGAGCTAAGAACCAATTCTAAATAGGACAGTGATTGCCTAGGTAGCATGAACATCAATGCAATTCACAATTTGGTGTTCATTAATGTAGAATAAAGATAAAATCATCAGACAGTTTTAAACACTCTCAATGACCCAGTACTGCATTCTCAAGGACTCCTAGAGTATTATCTAATCTTGGCCTCCATAGTCTACAAAATCCATCTTCTTCCAGTTTGTGTTAAGCGTTCGTGTATTTTTCCTTGTCCCTGTTTATCTCAACAGTGTATAGTGATGTATTCATATGATGACTATGGAAAGTAAAGATGAAAAGTTTGTGGGCACAAGTTTCCATTTGGCAATATATAGAATGTATATAAGGGCATATTTTGAAGACATGTTTGATCAAAGAAATAAAATGTCAGTAGGAATTTGAAATAGTCTTTTACTTACTGAACGTTAGAAGTTATTCAAATGAGATTTCATAATTATTCTGTAGAGTTTGTTTTAAACGTCAGATTGTTTCTTAGTTTTTTCGTTTAACATCAACGTTGCTCCTTTTCTCAAAAAAGTCTACCTATTGTGACTATTTTTTTCTGAAATAAAATATACATATGTCCAAATGATAAGGTATAAAAATTCTCACATTTTGGGGGCTTTCCTGGTGGTACAGTGGTTAAGAATCTGCCTGCCAATGCAGGCGACACGGGTTTGAGCCCTGGTCTGGGAAGATCCCACATGCTGCGGGCAACTAAGCCCATGCGCCACAACTGAGCCTGCGTTCTAGAGCCCACAAGCCACAACTACTGAGCCCGCGTGTCACAAGTACTGAAGCCCGCGTGCCTAGAGCCCACACACCACAACAAAGAGTATCCCCTGCTCACTGCAACTAGAGAAAGCCCGTGTGTGCAACAAAGACACAACACAGCCAAAAAAATTATGTTAATAAATAAATAAAATAAATTTATAAAAAAATATTCTCACATTTTTGATAATGAATATTTAAAGGTCTGCCATAGATTTATTTTTCTTCAAATTGAAATCTTCAATATCTTCTACAGTCTTATTTTCCAGTAACATTGAATATGTATTATCAAATAGATATTTTTGGTGTTAGTCTATGTAAATAATTTTGTTATTATCTTGATTTGTGTCCCATTATTCTAGTGGATATTTTTTCTAGCTGTGACTGCAGCTCCCTTCTTCTGTTTTTTTCCCCTTACTATGAATTGTGTTTCCAGTAGAATGTCCCTTGGTCCTTGTTGGCTGGCCTAGGAGTGAGCTCCTATCCCATGCTGAGTTAAGTCATTGTACCCACACCTATGGTCAGATACGATTGGTTCAGGGATATGCATCTGACCCATGCTGGGCCTGTAAGGACCTTGCTGTGGTCTAAATGTTTCTGCCCCCCCCACTCTAATTCATATATTGAAATCCTAATACTCAGTGTTATGGTATTAGGAGGTGGAGCCTTTGGGAGACACTTAGGTCGTGAGGATGGAGCCCTCACAAATGGGATTAGTGCCCTTACGAAAGAGGCACCACAGAGTTCCCTAGCCCCTTCCACCATGTGAAGACACAAGAGAAATCTGTAACCTGGAAGAGGGCCCTCAGGGCCCTCACCCGACCATGCAGTCACTCTGACGTCAAGCCTCCAGAACTGTGAGAGATAAATTTTTGTTGTTTGTAATCCACCCAGTCTGTGGTATTTTGTTATCACAGCCCAAATGGACTCAGATAGACCCTTCCTTAGGTTTTTTTTTTTTTTTTTGAGAATAGCAAAGTTTAATTTTAATCCCTTTCTGGTGAAAAAGTTGAGAGCTACCTGCAGCCCTTGTTCTATCTTCATGCAAGGAACTCATCTGGGAGAACACAGGTCATATAAAGAGGGATACACTGATAGGCAAGATGGGAAAGGGAGCTTAATCAAGGTTGGAATTGTTGGTCTAGCTTTCCTGAATTCTAGTTGCATCTCTGCCTTTCTCAAGGGTTAATTAGGTGAGTAAATAAATGTACCTTCTTGACTAAGCTGATTAAGTTAAATTTCTGTTGCCTGAAAACAAAAAAATTCCTGATTAATCTGTTCTTTAATACATATTTTACTGTCCCCATTTCTAACAATTTTCATAAAGAATGACAAATTAGATTACCTAGCTATCACCTTCATTTTCCTCCTCAGAGAATTTTTGTCTTGAAAATTTATCTCAGATTTTTTTCTCTTCAATTTCAGATATTTTCTTCTCTTTCCATAAGTAAAAAAGCTAAGTTAGTGTTTCAATTATTAAGACACACTCATTGATTTAGTGATTTATTAACATTACGAATAATATTTTATCTAAAATATGCTACTATTTATAATACTTGAATTGCTTGTGTCAGTTTATTCCAAAAGGTCATACAAAAGAAGTATCTTTATATTATTCAGGTGTTAGTTTTGAAATTTAGTACCTCTGTCTTAATGTTTAACTTACTGACAAATTTCAAAAAAATAAAATAAAAATTTGTCCATGGTAATATTAAAATCTTAGGGGACTAATTTTATATTGTAATGTGCTGATAATGTAATGGTCAAGGATTTAAAATTTGATGAACCAATGAGATTTTTCAAAAGTAGAACCAATAGGAAAATCACACTCAACAACATGTATAATACTGTAGGAAGTATACTACTATAGGATATGGAATTAGTATTCAAAATATATTTTTAGATTTAGAAATAAATTATAAAATTCTATAAGGTAAGTTGTAGGTGCTGTTGTGATAACCAGAAAATTATAATAAAGTGTGTTATACTTCGGAAGTAAGAGACGGAGCAATTTGTGATTGACATATATACACTAATATGTATAAAATAGATTAATAAGAACCTGCCGTATAAAAAATAAATAAAATTTTTTTAAAAAACAGAGATGGAACAATGAAAAAAAATCTCCTAATGTAACTTATCAAGAACAATAGAGCATCAATTATTGCAGTGAAACAAAAATATGACAAATTATGTCTCTAAAAATCTTGGTGTGGATTCAAAGATACTAGATACTAACTGAAATCAATGTTGAAGGAAATCATTAAGTATTTTATAAAAAGTAATAGGAGTTCTTCAGGAGAATGTTTGCTTTCTTAGTGCTCTATCTATAACTCCACTTTCGTTTTCATAGCTACATCTTCACCTTAACATGTATGGTATGTTAGTCATATAAGGGCACCTCATTTAATGCAAGTCCCTTGCATTGACGTTGTCCTACAAAATAAACTAGGTTATGAGTACAGATTTGCCTGTGGCATGAAAACAAGCTACATTCCAATTTTATCCAATATAGATAATTTTGAATTTGTACATTTACCTACAAACAATCTACAGCTTTCTTTGCAGTCGAATCCGTACTACCTTTTAAAAAAACCTTTTAAAATATTGGTGCTTTATCTCTAAATAAACTTATTTTGCTCATCCAAAATTTGCAAATCAGGCTCTGAATTTCCTTCCTATTATGAATAGTATAAAGGATCCTCACAATGTAAATAATTACACTTGCTTAAATATTCAAATACTTTTCCTCCAGACCTTTAGTGTACGGTTCATGCATATATATTTGACTAAGATTTTGATGGTAACCTGAATTTGGTATAAAACTGGGCTAGCATCTCTTCATTAGTGGTCAGAGAATTAAGGTCACCAAGAGGCTGGGGCCAAGAGTGGAAATTCTCAGAGCTGGATCCATCAACGTTTTAAATATTTGCAATAATATATCTCCATTTCAAAGTTTAAAGGATGATCACATTTAAATGTAGACATTGCATTGACAGGTGGGCCATTCCTATTGCCCACTCACTTCCTCTCTGGCACCTGAGAACTCTCAGCTTTCATAAATAACATTCCTATCAAATTCTCAACGAGGCATCACAAAGTATACTTCCAATACTTATAAACTTTTCTACCTGGGCTGATTCTTTTTACTATCAAATATATATATATATATATATATATATATATATATATATATATATACACACACACACAGATATATATATATATATATCCCAATCCCATATTTATATATATATATATATATACACATATATGATCTTTTGCTCTGTGTATATTAAAGGTCCATTGTGGGATTTAATATTTATGTGATAAATTTAAATTGTATTGAATTCCTAGGCCTATCCCCCTGGGACTTTGGTTCTTATTTGTGGGGAGACGGGATAGTGCTTGATATCAGAACTTGGATCAGGGGTCAGAAATGATCCTACTAGCCACTGGCTACCCACCTATTCTTTCCTCTGACATCTCAGCTAAGAAAATTACTCCTCCAAAGCATAAGCCCAATTTATACAAACACTTGACGGTGCTCTTAATTGTTGTTCTTTGGGGAGCTTCTAAGTCTGCTGAATAGGGCTAACTCATTTTTTGTGGCTTTGTCCTTTCCCATTCCTATCAGACTATACAGACAGAAGACAGAGACCAAACCCAACTTAACATGAATTCCTCCGAGCTGCGTTTGGTATTGGTTAGGATAGCTGCTATAACAATACCAACAACAGCAAAGCAATGGCTTAATAGAACAAAAGTTTATGTTTCTTTCATTTAACAAGCCGGTTATTGGTTAACAGATACCTTTCCCAAATGTAATCATTTCTTCCTTATAATAACTTCATCTTTGCTCCTGTACTGGAGAAACCTCTATATTCAGGTGAGAAGGGAAAAAGAAAAGGTAGAGAAAGCATACCTGCATTTTAATCATCTTGGCCCAAAAGTGATGTGTCATTTTTGTGGGCCCCAAACCCCACCTGGAAGCAAGGGGATCTGGGGCAAAGAGGCTAGGAAATGCAGCCAGCAAAAATTCTATAGTAAAAGGAGGTGGATCATTATTTCATGGGTAATTAGACTCTCCTAAATAATAAAGGGTAACAATTTTTACAAATTAATGAAGAAATACCTAACAAATCACAAAGGCAAAGATGCTTTACTTGGCATGATACCTAGCCTTATTTTCTCTCACACGCTTCATCCTATGAGTTACATACTTGTTAATAATAATTTCAAAATGATCACCTATATCATGTAGCATCAACTTCACTTTTTTCCCTGGAGCATTTCTTACTGGAACCTCCTGCAGTAATGTGGGCCAGTTGCTCTGCAGTCTGATAAGATTGTCACCCTTGGACTTCCTTTTACTTCTTTCTTTTATTGGAATTTCTGTTTTCTAGTTCCATTTCGTTCTCTTCCCTGGTTTACCTCTTTGTACTGCTGAAGCATATCCTCCAAGCTTTCTAAAAAAGGTGAAAAAGAAAAAAAAAAACTTTGAATCCTTCATATTTTACAATTTTTAATTCTACATTTATACTCAATAATTTGGTCAATGATTAAATTCTAAATTAAAATGATTTTCACTGAGAAAGTTGAAGGCATTGCTCTTTTCCTTTTAGCACCTATTATCATTTTTGAAGTCAAATGTTAATCTGATTCCTAGTCTTTTATATGTGGCTCATGGAAGCTTTTAGGATCTTTACACACAGGCTGCCTTAGCCAGGTGGTAGCCAGGGACAGTCACACAGGGCCCCATGTTCTGCCTTGGTTTAATGTCTTGAAATTCAGAATAATTGCTTTTAGTTGTGTCTTATAGCTGAAGGTTGATGGGGCCATGGGACAGGCATCAGGTGCCCGCACATAGGTATTTCTCCTGCCACCTCTGTGCTTTCCTGGGATGGATTGTCAGCCGCCCACTCCCCAGGTCTCTGGCACACCAGACCTTACCTGGCTTCCCCCTCTTACCCTGTCACAGTTGCTGCCCTCCAATCCCAGCTGGGCCTGCGTGCAGCACAGGGACATACATGTTAGGTGTTCAGGTACCAAGCCCATCCCAAGGCAGAGTTGGCAGTACTTGGGGGTTGCCCTTCTTTCTGTGTTGGGGTGGCAGTGCCATGGGACAGAGAGTTGCCTGGCTTGACTTGACCATCCCTGGCTGGAGCATAGCACATCCTTGGTAGTTTGCAGTAGAGGGAACCTGCCCAATTACACGGTGGGAGCCCCTAGGCACCCGTGAGGGTCTGCACTCACGCTGTTAGCATTACCACACTCAAGTAAGTACGCCGCTAAATAGCAAATAAAAAAAAAACACCGTGATGGGTTGAGAAAGAGATATTGCAGAAAGAAGGAAAATGTTTGATACTTTAGAAACTTTAATGACACTTTTTTTCCTGCTTTTTGAACAAGGGATCTTCATTTTTGTTTTGCATTAAGCCCCACAAATTATATAGCCAATTTTGCACTCAAAATTCTGAAATTTCTTCTGATACGTCTTAGGGTGTATCTTTATTAATTCACCAAGGTGGACTTTCGTTGGGTCCTTTCAATTCAGAGATATATGTACCTTAGATCTGGACGTTTTTGTTATGGTATTTCACTGATAATTTCTTGCCCTCCAGTTTCTTTTAACCTCCTTTTTTGTAATGTCTATCAGTCATACATCCAATCTTATCCTTTAAGTTATTATTTTCTTTCCTATGTTGCATCTTTTCTTTTTCTTCTTCCTGGGAGATTTCCCGCCTTATATTTCAACTCTTCTTTGGACTATTTAATTCTGGCTTCTGTATTTTAATTTCCAAATCTTATTATTTTGTTGTTAGTAAGTATCCTTTCTATAGAATCCCCTTCTGTTTTTATAAATGTAATGTTATCCCTAAGGATAACATTATCCCTAAGGATAATTATAGGATAAATTATCCCTAAGGATAATAATAGTTTTTTGGTTTTTAAACCAAAAAATGTAAAGTTATCCCTAAGGATAATAACAGTTTTTTGGCTTTTATTTTTGTTTTTTTGTTTTCAATGTTTTTTCTTTTTCCTGCCCTGTCTCTGGTTTTTCAGGATTTCTTTTACAATTGCTTCTTTTGGTCTCTCTTCTTCAGGTTGAAAACTCTCCCTCAAATGTTTCTCAATCCTTAAAACAACTGTTTACATTTAAAAGTGAAACATGTATAAGAATGGATGGTCTTCGTGCCTCTGCAGGACTTGTTGACTTGAATGTATCAAAGAAGAGTAATAGGGTTGTGACCACGTTTTCATCAGTGACTCACAAACATAAGTATCTAGATGTTTATTCTGCCACTATTCTGCCACACATATGCAGTAAAATCCATAAAGCTATCCCCCTCTAAAATAATGCTATGATATTTTAGCAAAAATATAGAACATTAAAACATAGCAAAAGTATTATTATACAATAGAGTCTACTGAGAATTAAATACTTTTTTTTTTTTTCTCATTTGAAATACTAAAAACAGCTACTAAGTCTCCTGAGTGTCAGAAATGAAAATGTGGACTTTGGGGCAGGTGAAATATATCAGTAGTTAAGTTTGAAGACCGAGTCCCCTGATGGATATATCTGGGTCGAGAATCATTAAAAGAGCCCTATTTGGGCTCAGAGCAGAGCTTGGTGCATTTAACAATCTATTAGAACCGTGCTTCCCCCACTCTAGCTTACATCAGAATCACTAAGATTCCTTAAAGCACAGTGATTCTGATTCAGCAGCTCTTGGGTGGAGCCAGATAATTTATTTGCATATGTAACAAGTTCCCAGGTAAAGTGAATGTTGCTGGTCCAGTGACCACACTTTAAGAATTACTGCTACCGAGAAATTGGTCCATCTGTCATTCAAGTCATCTCCTGAGACAGACTATCCACAATAGTCAAGGATTACCATAAATTGCGTCTCTTTTGGTAGTCACAAATCCGTAAGATGGTCAGACAGGTACTAGTGTCTCTATTTTTCATATGAGGAAACAACAAAGTGATATTTCCCCGAATGCAGAGCTAATATCACTAAAGAAGGCATTAGAACCTTGGCCTCTGTCAAGAGAATCTCTCAGGCATCCGAAGAACTCTAAAACCAAAAACTCCATGGTGCACCTCAGTGACTGTTTTTAATGGTGAAAAATCCCTTACAGTCAGAAATGTCATCCTTTTAGTTAACACAAATCCCTGAGGTATTTATGTAAGTCAAGGAAGGCTAAGAAAACTAGAATGTTTAAAAAATAATATTGTAAGCATCTTGAAAGCAGGGAAAATATTTGTAAATCATCAGCGCTCCTTGTTATGTATCTGGCTTAAAATAGAAAGTTAATATTTTTTTTTAATAAATAAGATGAGTTTGTATTTGTCTTGGATTATTTATGTTCCCTTTTTTTTGTGGTATCTCCAGTTCTATAATGAGATACTCCAAAGTGAGAACTATTTGGAATGCCAAAGAAACAAATTTAATTATAGCATGTCATCTGAGGGAAACCCACAACAAACAAGGAAAAGAAAGTATTTTAATAACTCAAGAAAGGTCATTTTCTAAAACAAAACTATAAATCTAGCCAGAAATTGATTCCAAGAATAAAAAAGCACCTGACCTTTATATTGGCTTCCTCTCCAATTAATGTGTGCCAAACCAATGCAAAAAATAATAAAGTCATTTAAATTACATTGGTAATGCTTTAAAAGGTGGTTAAGAAAGCTCAAACTTCCTAATAATTGATATATCAAAACATCTTTTTTCCTAAAATACAAATTGTAGTGTTTATTATAAAACATATCTCAGAGCATAATTCATAATACAGAATTTTTTTTAAATACATTTTTATTTCAAACTCCTGCCATCATGAAATGAAAAATAAATGCTCAGGCTTTTTAGCATAAAAAAAAACATCTACAAAGCATCAGCCATCCAAAGTGAATTATAATACAAGCAAGCAATAAGACTATATCTAAGGGGCTACCATTTTATACGAGCAGAAAATACAGAGAATATACAATGACTAAAATGCTTCAGATGAGTGGAAGGGCCACACTGTATGTCTGTATCCTCCCAGCACAATGCTCAAGGTGCTTGCTCACAACTCAGCCCATCTGGTAGAACTAGTCAACAATACCTTGGATTTATTGGGCTTGGACCAGGTTACTAATTAAAAGTAAAAATCTAGCTAAGTAATTAAGGTTATTCACACAGCCCGCTGTCCATGAAGATTACTTTTTCTAAGAGAAGATTATTATAATTCTACTACACGTTTCAGTATTTATCATTGACATTTTGCATTAATATACACTGTGAATTTCCTAAAAGAGAAGAAAGCATGTAACATTTCCCAAACTTATTTGGTCATTGTATTAGTTTCCTATTGGTGCTGTAACCAATTAACAAAACCTAATGGCTTAGAACAATACAAAGCTATCCTTTTACAGTTCTGGAGTCCAGAATGTGCCAGGAGGGCTGTATTCCTTCTGGAGGCTCTAGAGAAAAATCCATCTGTTGCCTTTTCTAGCTTCTAGAGGCCACCTGCATTCCTTGGCTCATGGCCCTACCCTCCATCTTCAAAGCCAGCAAGGTAGCACCTCCCAATCTTTCTCTCTGTCCCTCTGCTTCCATTGTCACATCTCAGACTCTGGTCCTCCTGTCTCTCTTTACATGAACCCTTATTATTACATTGAGCTCATTCAAATTATCCAGAATAACCTCTTGATCACATGTGTAAAATCCCTTTAGCCACGTAAGGTAACATATCCATAGATTCCAGGGATTAGGATGTGGTCATCTTTGGAAGGCCATTATTCACCCAACCACAGCTGTAGAATCCTGTTTTTCATGGAACCCCTCCTATAATCTCACTGAAATAGTGTTCTGTTAAACAAAGTTTGGGAAACTTGTGCTTTTATAAAAATACGAACAAGATCCCAGACTCTGGAAGCAGAAATGATATAATAAAGAATGCTCTGTGCAGCAAAGACCAGTTTCCTGTGGAGAAGCAATAATCACTGGAGCTTGTGGTTTGTGACTTGAAACAGTTGTGTCAGCATGAATGGTCAAATGAGGGAAGGGAAAGCACCAGGACCCTGTCCTGACATGCTTCCAAATTCCTTAACTGGTATGTTGAATGCTCCTTAAAATGATTAAGAAACTATGGAAAAGTGTAATAAAGGAACAAAAGATGAATGTGAATATTCTGACCTGTTGGATTAAGGGAATTTGCATGTTTAATGAAAATGTGCCATGATGTATGGTTAATAAGGGTTATTCAAAGATGGGATTTGTAAAGTTCATAAGGTTATGTGAGGTTGAGGTGAGTTAGGTATCTTATGTCATGCTAAACAGCATACTCCCTTGGCTAAGCCAAGGCAAAAAAAAAAGTAAACTCTAGTTTCAGTTAAAAGGCAGTGAGGTATGGTGGTTACCAGCCCAGAGTCTAAGGCCAGGTTGCTATGTGGAACTGTTGTTCCACCACCTTAACTGCCCTTTACCTCTTTGTTTTGAGTTTCCTCATCTGTAAAATGAGGAATATATCTACTTTCATAGTATCTGTTAAGATTAATAGTTAATTTAGATGCACTGCATCCCATGGGCTCAATACATTTTACTTACTGTTATTACAATTGCTCTAGTTTCCCAGGATGAAAGTGAAGGGCAATAATGGCAGGAAAGTGTGGCCCAGAGCTACATGTGACATGTCTTCTTCTTACATGTCTTCTTCTTATATATCATATATAATGTATAATTATATATCATATATAATGTATAATTAATCATATTTAATGTATCATATATAATGTATAATATATATAATATATATCAAGTATTATGTATTATGTATATAATTATATACATAAAATATAATATATAATATTATACATCATATATAATGTATAATTATATATAATTATACATTATATATAAATTATATATAATATATGATATTATACATCATATATAATGTATAATTATATATCATATATAATGTATAATGTATAATTAATCACATTTAATGTAGCATATATAATGTATAATATATATAATATATATCAAGTATTATATATTATGTATATAATTATATACATAAAATGTAATATAATACATTATATATTATATGTAATATTATATATCCTGTATATATTATATATGATATATATTATGTATATAACATACACATTATATATTATAAAATATATTACATAATATACATAGTATATATTATACATTATATATTATTATAATAATACAATAGATTTAATATAATATATGATATACTATGTATATCATATATATTATGTATATTATATATACTGTATATAATTTATAATGTATAATATATATTAATACAATATATAATGTGTAATAGATTACAATATATGATATATATTGTATAAAAATATATATGATACATTATATAATATATGTATTATGTAATATACATGTAACATATATAATATATATAATTATATATTATTATGTAATATATGTATTCTATATTATATATTAAATATATATTATAATAATTATAATATATGTTATTATATATAATATAGATTATATATCATGTATTTTATATATTTTATATAGTATATAATATAAATAAAATTATATGCTATTATGTCATTTATATATTATATAGTATGTGCTAATATAATATATTATATATAATATATTATATATTTATATATTAATACAATATAACATATAACAGTAATGTATTATAATTAATATATATTATAATATTATGTAATATAAAATATATAGAATATATAATATACCATATATTATATATAAGATATATATTATTCTTTATTATATATATTACATATAATATATATATAATAATTATATATTATTCTTTTTTCAGATTCTTTTCCTGATAGGTTATTGCAAGTTACTGAGTATAGTTCCCTGTACTATACAGTATGTCCTTACTGGTTATCTATTTTATATATAGTACTGTGTATATGTTAATCCCATCCCCCTAATTTACCACCCCTGCCCCATTCCCCTTTGGCCACCATTAGTTTGTTTTCTATGTCTGTGGGCCTATTTCTGTTTTGTAAATAAAGAACTCATCAAATCTTGAAGTCCTACTTCCAATGCTACAGTCTCCATCAGTGCCTTATGTTGTAAAATATCCCAAACTTTGCCCATGGAGATAACATCCCAGGGATATGGCAGTGACAAGAGAAAGAAGAAAGGACATGAGCTTCCTCTAGAGAATCATCAAAGAGTTTATTTTTTAAAAATCTATTGAGATAACTAATGGGTGAGAAATTGTGGGGAACAGAACACTTGTAGGACTGGGGAGAAGAGTGGGAATAAGGCCACTGAATTCCACAAACCGTGTGATAACCAAGTGCAGGAGCTTGTACAGCGGAAGTGACAGGTGGGCAGTACAGCCCCAAACACTGCAAAACATTTGATGTTAAATTGGTAGTTTAATATTTACAGGTGATTAGTATATAAAGATCCGTTACTTGACCAGCAATTTAGAGTATGTGAAAAACCATGTTCCCTGGGGAAAAACGTTTGCTAAAGATAGATTGGATGTTATCAAGGTGTTCACCAAGACACAGCGGGAAATAGCAGTAATGGTTAGAGAAATGAAGGCAGAATCTCCAGCTCAGGAGGCTGCCACTTGTGTTTTGAGTACCTTTGTATCCAGAGTCACCAAAGGACACTGGATTCTGGGTCTGAGCCTGTATCTGCCTACATACTGCCTGCTTTAGCCAAGAGAGTATCAATAACTAAAAGGTCCTAGACTGCTTGAAATAGGAATCAGTAAGTAGAGGTAAAAACACTAAAAGCATGGTCAGCCTAGTATATTACCTTATGTGCGTAGCATATTCCTTATACTAGACAGTAAACATCTTGAGGGCATAGATGATGCCTCATTTATACTGAACCCCAGAAGAAACTTGTGCTAATTTTACATTTGTAAGATAAAAGCACAGAGAATTGTAGAAGCTCCTCTATAATAAGAGTCAGGGCTCCTTGGAGAGTTTATATCTAGTTTTGTTCTATAGATACATTTATTCTCAAATTATAACTGGTACATCCCTGCCATCTGGCACTTCATGGTTAGGCAAAGCACCTTCTCCAGAAAGTGAAAAGCCAGTGGTAAAAAAAACTAGCAGCCTGTGTCCACTGTGAATCAATACCATAGTTTCTGGGCTTTAATCCACTGCCCTAGAATAGAAAAGACATAAAATATGAGCATCAAAAAGTAACAACCATCGAGATGTATCATGCCAAGGAGAGGAACAGGTATGAGGAATGATGAATACTCCAGTTTGGCTGGTGGTTAAGTGATTTGTTTCTTAAATACATTCAACACTTTTTACCCCTGTGACTTTGCTCGTGCAACTCCTTGCCACCTCAAATTCCTCCCACCAGCACTAATGTGAAAATTCTGTTCAGATTTCAGGGTCAGGTCAAGTGGCATGTTTTATGTGAAACTCTCCCTGATCCCCAAATCCATGAGTGGAATCTCATTGCCCTTTTTGACACTCCTTATTCAGATGTCTAAATGTCAGGGGTCCCTGGCCTGGGTGTTTTGGCATCTTTGCTATCTATGCTATGACTGGTAAGTGATCTCATCCAGTCACAAGAGTTTCAGTGTCATCTGTAATTACTGAGTTCCCCTTTCTCCTAACTCTTACCTCTCTGTTGACGTAGTCAACTACCTACCTTACATCTACACTTATATATTAACAGAAATCTCAAATTTAACATGTGTAAAACAGAACTGTCAATGTTGTCTTCCCAAATCATCCTCTCCTATTGGTCAAAAAGATGAGGAGCTATTTTTGATTCTTCTCTTCTTTCACACCACACATCCAATATACTTGGAGCAAATCTCGTCAGGTCTGTCTTACAAATGCACTGAGGGTCACATGGAGCATTTCTCACCTTTCCGCCACCACCCGAGCCTAAGCCGTCATCTTCTCCAGCCCAGACTCTGCCAGAGCATCCTCACGGATTACCCAGATTCCACTCCTTCCCCAGCCTTTCTCCACGGAGCAGCTGGAATAATTATTTCAAAATTTAAATTAGACAGTTTGATACATCTGCTCAGACCCTTCCAATAGAATCTCATCACACTTCAAACCAAAGCCCAAGTCCTTCACCACAGCCTTTAAAGCCCCACATTCTTTTCTCCCAGGCCTGTCTTCCAAACTTGACTTCTAACACCCATCCCCCCCAAACCCACTTATGTCTCCATGAACTTGCCTCCTTGCTGTTCTTTGGACACCCAGGTTCACTGCTCCTTTGGCCCCTTTCCGTTGTTGTTCCTCTTCCCAGATGCTCTTCCCTACATCCTCGTATGGTCCCTCCCTCACTTCACTGGGTCTCTGTCACGTGTCCCGTCTTCTGAGAGGCCTTTCCAGACTTCACTTCCTAAAAGAGCTGCCCTGACCCACTTTTTATTCCTTTATCCTAGTTTATTTATCTCCATATAAATTAGCTCTATGTGGCAACATATTACATATTTACTTACTCATTTTTTTTTATTATCTTTCTAACTTCTTTGGAATATTAGTTCCATTAGGGCAAGTTTTTTGCTCTGTCTGCCATTATATCCCCACATCCAGAATACGCGGGCACAGAGTGGGTATTCAGTAAGTATTTGTTAAATATATTAGCATAGGGCTATAGCAATTTGTTTGAAACCTGTTTAGGTTGTTTTTAGTTTTTAGAGTTACTTAATTCTATATTTAGTCTTTCCTGGAATACTATAAGCTTCTTGAGGGCAGAAAAGGTGTCCATCCACGTATCCTGTACAGAACCCAGCATACAGCTTTGATTTAATGATACAGAATAAGCATATTTTTACTAAATTCATTAATTAAAGAGGGATGGAGGTAGTGCTTGGCAGCTTAGCATTTTAAGCAAAGAAAGTTGAAAGTTGAGAGATAATTACTGTGGAGCAATTTCTATAGGTTCTAGGAGAAAAACAAGGCTACCTGATACCTCAATCGAGGAATACCATCCTCTTAACTGAAATACTTCAGTAATTACTACTATATTAAGCCTGTGATATAGAAAGAATTGGAGGTGAGGGAAAAGTAAAGACAAAAGATCAGTTTAGAGAGTATTACAACAGGCTAGGTGAAAAGTCATGAAACTCAAGCCAAGCAATACCAATGAGATTAGAAAGAAAGAGAAAAGTACAAGATGCTCTTTAGAGGTTTACTTGGTAATATTGGATCAGTTTGGTCACAAATTAGAGGTAAAGGTCATAGAAAAAAAGAGGAATCAAAGCAACTTTAAAGCTTTGTACATAGATAACACAGAGAACGGTGATGTCAATAAAAATAAGAAGGTAACAAGGAGGCAACAACTTAAGGAGAAAAATTAATTTGGTTTGGGCATTTTGGGATCAGAAAAAAAAGGGGTAAAAGCATAAAGATAAGAATGGGAGGAAATACATAAATAATTATTGTGCCAGGGACTAAAATTCCACTTTTTAAATGATGATCCACGTTTAAGATGTTGCAACTTGCTTCCATGTCCTGGTTATTGTAAACAGTGCTGCAATGAACATTGGGGTGCATGTATCTTTTCAAATTATGGTTTTCTCCAGATACACACACAGCAGTGGGATTGCTGGGTCATATGGTATCATTTTAGTTTTTTAAGGACCCTCCATACTGTTCTCCATAGTAAATATCCATCAAAAGAGGAACGAATAAAGAAGATGTGGTACATATATATACTGTGGAATATTACTCCGCCATAAAAAAGAATGGGATAATGTGATTCGCAGCAACATGGATGCAACTAGAGATTGTCATGCTGAGTGAAGTAAATCAGACAAAGACAAATATCATATGATATCACTTATATGTGGAATCTAAAAAAAAAGGGTACAAATGAACTTCTGCAAAACAGAGTTACAGATGTGGAAAACAAACTTATGGCTACCAGGGGGTAAAGGGTGGGGGGTAAATTAAGAGATTGAGATTGATATATACACAGTGCTATATATATAATATATAACTAATAAGGACCTACTGCATAGCACAGGGAGCTCTACTCAATACTCTGTAATGGCCTTATAGGGGAAAAGAATCTAAAAAAGAGTGGATATATGTATATTATAACTGATTCACCTTGCTGTACACCTGAAACTAACACAACATTGTAAATCAATTGTACGCGAATAAAAATTTTTTTAAATTATTCTTGAAAGAGTTCACCTAAGAACCCTTATCCCATTTACATTTAATTTACTTATGAAAATATCATCATACCAAGTCATTTTTCTTGATGACAAATTTTGTAACAGAGATAACATGAACTTACTTAACTTTTGGTAAACTTTGGTACAATAAAAGTATTAAACTTAATGTTCATAACTCTAAAAAAAAATAAGAAAGAAACTCTGGGGGTGGAGCCCAGTTCTCTGTTCTAACAAGTTTTCTAGGAGATTCTCATGCCCACTCAGATTTGAGATCCACTTCCCACCTCTGGAAAAGTCATACCAGAAAAATACAAAACACTTTAAGGCCTGTGTCCCCCTCTGTCCCAGGAACCCCTTCAGTGGGCAACTACAGAAAGTAGCCCACTCTCCCTCTGGTAGACCAACTGCATTGCCATAGCAATATGGTTGCTTCTGATGGGTCTCATTCACTCCAAGAACATCTTTTCTTAATAAACTGAAGAATTTGTATGTAAAAAAAAAAAGATGTTGCAACTTGACAGATAATGGGGGATGTTGACCCCAAACCGTAAGAGCTGAAAGAGGTGAAAATCAGACAGTGTTATGAAATAAAGAAAACACTTTATGATCACTATATTATATCTTGCATAAATAGCCTAAGCTAAATGGTCTTAGAAAAAAAGAACAATCCACCACAATGTCGTTTTCCTCTGTTTGACATCAATACACCTGAATGTTGCAGTAATTTTTTGTTAAATTTCAGGTGATTTGGCAGATAATGAATCAATTTTGAGTGTATGGTTTTATAACACATTTTTAAATGGTCTTGGATATCCATTGATATATACTGAAGGATTCTATTTTCATCTCATCTATTGCTTCTATTTCAGTCTAGAAAATTTGCTCAAATATTTATTACTTCCTGGTAAATTCTGGACAAAACTGTGGCAGAGATAAAATTAGCTTTTCTAAGAGTTTCACATTTTAATGTCCATCTAACTCCAAGAATACTATGTCTTTAGGTTACACATCACTTGCCTATGTCCTCACTGCTTGAGGACTTTAAATATGCTTGGCCTGCACCCATAAACTGCAGATGAATCTTTATTACATGCTTTGAAGGGTGCCTGCACTTTTACTCAGAAATTTCTCTGGAGTTATTCTTTTTTGCCTCTGCCAGTAATTTCATTCCATTTCCCCAGATTTGCCTTCAACGTTAAGAGCCACGTCCCCAAAAGTCCATTCTTACTTTGGCAAAATCCCTTGTCTGAGACTGAGTTGCCAAATGTGCTCTGTCTAGTTAGTAAATACCCAGAGTAAAATCATTCTGATAATTTGATAACTTGCAATTGCACCTAGCTACGTGTGCCATTGTAAGTAATACATGCAACTCACTGTGAGATTCCAATAATCCCAAACTAATCCTTCATTATAATTTATAAATTCTGAGCACTATGTGAGTGTATGTTAGATTGCCATGATTTTCATGGTAACCCTCTCAAACGAGCTATGTCAGGTCACTATGTCACTGCCCCTGAAAGATATCTTTGCACATCAAGAAGATGGCATACATTACAAAAATCAATACAAATAGAGAATTAACAAGAGATTGACAAAAATTTTATCTCATAACCGTACCCTCACACTTTATAAAGCTAAAAATGGAAGGTTAAGCAGGTCACTCATTTTTTTAGGGGTCGTCCTTTTATACGTGCATTTGTGGCATAGCAACTTAGGGTCATCTGCTCCATTTTCCCTTTGGTGGCTAAATTTAGGAAGTTTACATCTTTTCTTGCAATATTTTTGTTGATTCATGAGAAAAAAAGTGATCACAAAAATTACCAAATTTACTTTCTTCAGATCCAGCACTCAGAAACTGTTTACAGACCTAAATAGTAAAAGTTCCTGAAGAAAGTCAGTTTCTTAATATGGTTTGAGCAACTGAAAGAAGAGATGTAATGAAAGTTATCTTTCAAACTTGCTACTCCTACTAACTCCGTTGAACCCAATAATAAGTGACATAAGTTTACCCAGTCGGGCAGAAATGCCTCTACTATACTGGCAAGATGAAACCATCCCTATGACCTAAATTCAATCTCACCTGCATTATACAATCAAGGAACATGCTGATAACAGCAGCAACAAAAGAGTTTTTCTTACACCTGGCAAATCAACACTGACCAACTGGCCCCCAGGTGTTCGTGCAGGTGCCAGAAGACATATTATAACTAAATCATCTGTCTCTGAATCACGGAAACCCTTAATATACAGCACTGGAAACTTCTGGTCACCTTTGGGAGCTTTATGAAAATACCATCTCAAAAATATTTTCAATTAGTTCTTACATCGATGGTAAGTTCAGCGGGGCTCACCTGACAGCAGGAACAAAGGTAGAAAATTCTCAGGAAGAGGGTCCCAAGAGTATAACTTGATGAAAAGATTTTAAAGGCTTTTTTCACACCCACAAAATAAATAAATATGTTACAATATGATCCTCAGATAAAAGAAGAAACACTTGTTAAAGTTTAATAATAGCTCTGGGTCCTGAAATTAAGCCCAGCAGGAAATGAGTATTATGGACTCTAAGAGACATTGCACAGTCCTTTTTAAGCTTCAGTTGGCGTATTTCTGTGTAACCTCCAACACTTTTGTGTAACTGAAAACACAGCATGAAGGCAATATGGAGACTCCATGGAATATGGAATGCCAGTAGGTGCACTGAAGTTTGTTTTTGTTTTTTTTTTTTTTTGGCAGCGCCGATCTTAGTTCCCTTACCAAGGATTGAACCCAGACCCACGGCAGTGTCGGGAGTGTTCACTAGAAAGGTGAGCTGAACAAGGGTTGAAATCATGTAGATGTCTGGAGAAACGCATTCTAGGCAGAGGGAACAGCAAGTGCAAAGTCCTGAGATAGGACCTTGGCTGGTATGACTAAGAGGAGCCAAGAGCCAGGGGAAAGTTTTGGGAATAAGCAAGGGTACGGGAAGAATTACCGACGAGGGTCTTGTGAACCATTTGGTAGATGTTGGCTTTTATTCTGCGATGGGAAGGAGAGATGTGGTTTGACTGATGTTTTCAAGAAATACTTTGGTTGCTGATCTAGGAATAGGCAGGAAGCAAGGTCAGAAATAAGGGCACTTAGAAGGCTATTGAGATGAGAGAATAGGGTAGCTAGTACCAGGATTTTAGCAAGAGGTGGTAAGAAGTAGTCATATTCTGAATACTTTGAATGATTGGATGTGAGATGTGAAAGAAGGAGAGGAGTCAAGAACTCCAAAGTTTTTGACCTGGATAACTGGGAGACTGGAGTTGCCATTTACAGAGAGAAGGAGAATCAGACCAGAGTTGCCATTTACTGAAGGAGAATCCAATTCAGGAGTGGAGAGGAGAACAGGAGTTTGGACTGGACATGTTAGGCTTGCTCTAACTGTTGATACTGAATGATAAGAAATCCAGGTGAGAGACATAAATCTGGTTCTCACAGGAATGAAGATGGTCTTTAAAGATAGGACCTGGGTAAAAATAAAAGGTAAAGAGAAGGTGTCCTAGGACTGAACCCTGGAGCACATCAACTTTCAAAGGTTGGAGAAAAGAGAAAGGATAAGTAAAAAAAGAAAGAAAGAAAGAAAAGAGTGATCAGTGAGTTATGAGGGAAAGTGCAAGCATGGATTGAGTCACTGAAGCCAGGTGAAGAAAACATTTCAAGGAGGTGATACAGATCAATTCTGTCTAAAAATGCTGATAGGTTAGTATGAGGGTCATTGGAGTTAACACTGTAAAGTCATTGGTGAACTTTACAAGAACAATTCCAGTGGACTGTGAGAGGGTGAGATGGTTCAGGAGAAAATAAGCAGAGGAGCAGGAGTCAGCAAATATACATAAATTTTAAGAAGTTTTGCTGCATAAGGCATAAGAGAAATGAGATAATCCCTAGAAGTAGATGATGGGGAGATGGGTCAAGAAAAAGTTTTTTTTTGTTTGAAGACGGAGAAATAATAGCATGTATGTATGTGGATATAAATGATCCACTTGAAAGCATTATCAAGTCAGCTAGCGAGAGATATCTGATACGTTCTAATAAATGATACCCTTCTTGTCTAAGCGTAGCCTGGCCCACTAAGCCATCAGTTGTTAATGAAGAAAAAAAAAACTTTTAACACATTTTTACAATACAAAATTGAGAGTATAAATGGCCCATTCCTATGCCTCGCCATTTTTCAGTATGCTTACTCAAATACTCATCATTGTTGATTATCATTTTGGCCAAAAATTTTCCCACTATTTCAATTATCACCATGAGCAACTTGCCTGATGAGCATATGTCAAACAAATTCTTCCCAAATATTTTATATATTCATAAAGGCCCATCTCATAGGAGTTTTTATAAGGAACCCTCTCTAAGACGATAGTTTCTAGGGAAAGGAGCAGTTACTTTTAGGAGCTAGATATTACTGAGGAAGTGCAGGAATAGAGGCAGGGTTTACCTTGAGTGATTGAGAATCAATCCTAAATAAGCAGTAGAATCACAGGGAAGTTTTTAAAACACTGATACCTTAGATTTGTCTTCAGATATTCTGAGGTTTACTTGGTTTGGGAAGGGACCTTGGCATCTAAATTTTTAACAGCTCTCCAGCGGATTCTAATGAACAGTATTTAAGAACCACTGTTCTTTATTTTTTCTTTAACATCTTTGTTGGAGTATAATTGCTTTACAATGGTGTGTTAGTTTCCACTTTATAACAAAGTGAATCAGCTATACATATACATATGTTCCCATATCTCCTCCCTCTTTTGTCTCCCTCCCACCCTCCCTATCCCACCCCTGTAGGTGGTCACAAAGCACCGAGCTGATCTCCCTGAGTACCACTATTCTTGGCACACATTTTCGATTGTCATCCTTCAAGCAATCTTTCCAGGTCTGAGGTTTAGTGGCAGGGAACAAAGAACAGCGAGAAGTGGGCTCAGGAGGCAGTGCAGTGGGATAGGGTCTCTGGTTCCGGAAGGACATTTATCTCAGTAAAAGTCTTATGGGTCCACCTTAAACAAGCTTGTGATTATCTAAACTGCTGTTAACAACTGTTCCTCTTCTCAGCTCGGTTCTTCCAAACCTGTTTAAATGTAAGATTCATGTGCTAAGTCATGGGCTGAGACTATCTATCTATCCATACGATTATATCTTTCCATACTACTTATAGAAAGTGATTTGTATTTATACGACCCAGTCGAGCAGAAGCCAGAACACATAAGTAAGGCTTCCTTGGGATGCTATGACCCTGTGTATAAACGGCATGCTTAATTTACTGTTTCTGTCTTTCTTTTCCTATGTTACTCTAACCGGTTCTTGGCCTCCTTTAGCCTATTATTTTCTACTTTTATGGTTTTTTCTACATTCATCTTTATCCTTCTCTGCCTTTCTATTCATTTTGTGGTATCTTCTTTCACTTTTCTTTATCATGTGGGCAATAGGTGGAATAGAGGGATGGAAGAGAAGACATACTCTAGGAATGCAGCATCTTGGAAGGTCCTTATAATCATTTAGAAAGCACTTCAAAAAGAAAAGAGGTGCTAAAAATTATGTATCAGAGCAAGAAATCCTAAAAAATACATTGCAATGCAGTTGCATCATTTACTCAGAATGAAGAAACTAAGAAGTATAAAATCACATATACCATATATTCATACAAATTTTAAATGTACAATCTACTTATTCATTAGAGAATATTATCACCTGACTCTATTAAAAAAATTGTAATGGTGGTCCTCTGCATTTTAAGGTAGCGGCATTCTCCTGGAAGAATAACTTACAATGTGTTCACAGTGTAATCAAGAATCAGGCTTTTAGATCCAGTGCATGTATAAACAACATTCTTTAAAAGAAATTATTTGATAAAGAGAAAAAATCATGCATTACCATCTACAGTACCTAGCTCTCAGTCCTATACACATATTAATTTAGTACTTACTAAATATTAGTAAATTAACAGAGCTTTATAATAATTCTTAAAGAATTTAGATACAAAAAATTTTTTAAATCCCTTTTAACTCGACAATATCACATCTCTATGATACATCAGACTGTTTTCAAAACCAGTGAGCCTTTTGGCGAAATTGCTAGAAAACTGTAATATCATTTAACTCATTGAAATAACTTTATTAAACAGGTTGATTGCATATCAGAAACCATAGACATCAGCTGATTTAGGATGAATCCAAACAATATAAAAGTGGTTCTAGGAGACAGGAAAAAGCATAGCTAATTGAGTTCCACAAAGGAAATTATCGTCATGATTCCAATTGAGGTAATTATTTCATCTTTTGCCAACACTATTAGGAAGTTCAAGTCAATTTGTGAAAAGAATCATAGCTAATCAACTGTGAATTACAAAATATTAGTCCTTTTTTTCCACTTGTATAACTTGGTCAATATTTTAATGGTCAGTGGACTTTCAGAATTTGGGTCTCCTACATAAAAATACTGAGGAGTTTGGAGCCATTTGAATTTAAGCCTTAAAAGAGTTAGCTCATTACCTTACATAAAGTTATTGTGTCCAATACAGAATACCTCAATGTCTAATAAAAAGGATCCTACAACAGGTATACATCTTGGACACATTCAATTATATGTTCTCAATTGTTATTTATTTATTTAAACACCTGTATCCCTGGTATTTTGTGAGTTTCTTGAAAATAGAGTTTATTCAAATCTTTATCCCCAGTATCTAAGACAGTGAACATACAGAGGAGGCAGTTGATAAATGTTTGTATATCAAATTTCTTAGTTGCTTGGCACAAAAGGACTACAGTGTTTTAAATTTTGTTTTCCATATATGGAATACAAAAAGCCATCATCTATTCATCATTCTCCTCAATGGGTAATCCTGGAGCAAGGCCTCAATCTCTGGTCCATGAGATTTATATAGTCCTAGAATGTTTCTAGTCATGTCATTTGGCCTGAAGAATGTTTTTTTAAAAAAAAAAAAAAAACTGTAGTTAGCAGGTGGCAATGCCTGCAGTGGTAACAATGGGAGAAGTGCAGCTCTTATTTTATTCTACAACTGCTTCATACTCTATGCCACAACATAAATCCTGCACACATTCAAGTTCATGAGTCTTACCTCCTGCGGTCCAGAATTTTAGAACTGAAAGAGCCACAGTAATATATCTACCTAGCTTAGAGTCTAGAAAATGTCTGTGTGATTCTATAAGAATATGTGGCATATATTACTTTTGAAAAAAAATCATTGCATTTTTCTATTGCTGCATACAAATTTCCACAAATGATGTGGCTTAAGACGGCACACTTTTTGTGTGTTTCTGTGGGTCAGGAGTCCAGGAACAGTTTTATTGGACCCTTTGATACAGGTCTCACGAGGCAGCAATCTAGAAGTCATCTGGTTTGCAGTCCTTTCTGGAGTTGGAAGTCTTCCTCCAAGCTCACACGACCGTTGTCAGAATTCAATTCCTTGCAGTTGTAGGACTGAGGTCTCTTTCTTGCTGGCTATAAGCCAGCTGCTGCTCAAGGTCATTTAGAGACCCACAGTTCCTTGCCATGTGACGCTCTCACAGGCTGTCTCATAGCATAGCACTTCACTGCTTCAAGGCCAGCAAGAGAATCTCTCTCTTCATTAAGGGCCTCCCTTTTTTAAGGACTTTCATCTGATTAAGTCAAGCCCATTCAGGATAATCTCCCTTTTGATTAACTCAAAATCAACTGACTTAATTATACCTGCAAAATCCCTGACCTTTGCCATGTAACATAACCCAGTTACAACTGTGACACCCCATCATACTCAGAGGGAGACCAGAAATCTTGGGGACCATCTAAGAATTCTGCTCCCACAATGATACACGTCTCAGACAACCTTGTTTCCCAGAATGCAAAAGTGTGTTGGTATATATATGTATACATGTATACTTATACAGTACGTAAGATATGTAATACATATTATATTAGTTTCATTTAAAATATTACATGTACTTTTATACACATATATATGTAGGTATACATTTGTAGGTATATATACATATATTTTCCCCTTCTACTTCTCTCTCTTCTCCTTGTCTTTCTCATCTTTCTCCTCTTTTCTCTTTCCTCTCCTTCGGTTTTATTTCTTTTTTTATCAATTAAATACAAACTAAATTTACATGAATTTACAAAAAGTAAGAGGCTATCATGATTATGAGAAACTGGGCTGAGGTTTTCAATTTCATCCATAAGGCAGCATTTTATGGAACAATGTGATAGACAGTGTGTTTGCACACTATGAATGAGATGAAGTTTACTTTTGACATTAGAGAGCTCTCTAGAAAAGAAACCAATGTATCCTTTTAATCGTGCTTGATTATACAAAGGAAAATACACCATGTGTAAACCAATTTCCTTAGGGAAATTAGGGACATTTTTAGAGGATTCACAATAAAGTAAAATAAAAGTTTGATAGAGCCAATTCTCTACTTTGTTCAATTAAAAAAAATCCTGTTTTAAGAAACTATATTAAAGTGACTTTGCTCAATGTATTTATCTAATGGATTTTCTCAAACTTGCAAAGCTTGAGAAGATAAGATGAGTAAGAAAGTGAACCATGAGATTTTGTTATCTAATCAGACATTTAAAAGTCATTTTATTTGTAATATTCAGGAGTAGGAATTAAAGGGAAGATTTTGCAGGGTTCTTACCTTGAGATGGCGAGAAAAGCAAAATATACATCATAAACTGGGCCAGTGAGGGGTCCATAGGAAGGAACACCACTCAGCGAGTCTAAAGTCCTGGTTAAAGGCCAGTTCTACTATTAACTAGTTCTGTCATCTTAGACAAAATATTACTTTCTTCACATATGAATTATGAAGAATAGTCACTTCTCTGTCCATTTCTCAAGGTTATTGTAATTAACCACTATGATTTAATGAAAAGAGCACAGAGATACATTTCATAGAATATTGGTTTAGTTTTACCACTTTCTAGCTGTGTAGACCTGGGCGAGTTATTTATCTAATCTTAACCTGAATTCCTTTCTATGGAAAAGAATACCTAGTCTCAGGGTTGTCTTAAGGATTACACAATTTCTATAAACAAAGTAGATAATCTGTAAGTGGTGTCTATTATTAGGATTATTAATTTAAAATATCAAAAATATAAAATGCAGTTATTAATAACCTATATTTACAGAGATCCCCCAGCTAGAGCAAAGGATGACTAGGAGAATTTACTCTGCGTGTGCAGAGAAGACAGGCTTTCCCATTCTCCCACCAACTTCATTTCTTTATTTCAGATCCAAATGCATGAAGTGAGAAAGACTGGGCAGTGGTTAGAATTTTTTCTGTGATCAACAGGGAACTATATCCAATATCTTGTAATAAACTATAATGGAAAATAATTGAAAAAAAAGAATATATATATATACATATATATGTATAACTGAATTGCTTTGCTGTACACCTGAAACTAACACAATATTTTAAATCGACTATACCTCAATAAAAAACACTAAGGAAAAAACTAATAATAATTTATATATATGAACTTTAGAATTAATATTTTATTTCATCATTGTTTCACAATATTACGATCAATAGTCTATACTGATTTTATTATACACTATAAGGAATAAATGTTTGGATCACCTTTTCTCCCATAAAACATTTTGTAAATGTTTTGTGACTTATTCATTCTTTATAGATCACTGTTACATCAGATTTAAAAGCAGGAAGATTTATCCATGCTGTTATATTTTGCATGCTATAAAGTGTAAAGAATGATTTTAGTAAGAAGGAATTCACCTTTTATTCCAAGTTTGCACAAAATGTGCTTTAGAAAACTCATTTAGATAGTGATCAGGGTGATCCTCCGACAGATAACAGATAACATGTTAATATCCAGGTAACAAGGGGAAAGAAAATAATTCTGAGTCTACATTTTTGAACTGAGGGAGGGGAACCCTTCCAGTCCAAAGTGGTTTGCATATTTTCAGTGTGGAAACTTTTGCTATAAAACCGTCATTGGGGCTTCCCTGGTGGCGCAGTGGTTGAGAGTCTGCCTGCCAGTGCAGGGGACACGGGTTCGAGCCCTGGTCTGGGAGGATCCCACATGCCGCGGTGCAACTGGGCCCGTGAGCCACAACTACTGAGCCTGCGAATCTGGAGCCTGTGCTCCGCAACAAGAGAGGCCGCGATAGTGAGAGGCCCGCGCACCGCGATGAAGAGTGGCCCCCACTTGCCGCAACTAGAGAAAGCCCTCGCACAGAAACGAAGACCCAACACAGCCATAAATAAAAACAAAACAAAACTCCTTAA
The DNA here is from genome assembly GCF_965194805.1 of Balaenoptera borealis. Classification (NCBI taxonomy): domain Eukaryota; kingdom Metazoa; phylum Chordata; class Mammalia; order Artiodactyla; family Balaenopteridae; genus Balaenoptera; species Balaenoptera borealis. The sequence continues at coordinate 114,026,453 of NC_138873.1, read as the reverse complement.
CTGTCTCTTTAAAAAAAAAAAAAAAAAAAAAAACCTTCATTGAAATTCTTTCTTAAAACTTAAATTGCTTCTAAAGAAGATTAAGGATATCTACTCTCTTACATTCCCACTACTCAGTTTTCAATGAAAACAAATCTGACTCAATTCTACCACATATACTGCCATTTGTAAGTCAAATCCTTATTAATAAGCAGGCACAAAACCCCTCATACAACCTGTTCCTGTCAGCTTGATGAAGTCTCAGTTCTCTGTTTTTTGAGATTAAGCAATGCCTTTTTGCATGAAAGATTCTCTTGCTGAGCAATATTTTAGAAGTAAGATTCAATTGATCTAATATTTGACAGAGCCAACAAAATATTCTAATGTTCATAAACATTCAGGAGTGGGGTGACTGCATTAGAATCATGCTTTCAATGGCATTCCAAAAGGTGATGGGTAAAAAGCTTCCCTGACTCTATCATGCTATACAAGCCGTGACGGGAAGTCTAACATCGTTTACCAAGTTTACCAATCTGTATATGTTGAATACAACTAAATCCACACATAATTTATTTGCATAGCCATTATGCTTATTAAAAAGCCACTAAATTCACCAGTGAAAATCCTCTTCTAACATCTACTTGCAAAGCTTCTGGTGTTTATCAGAGATAATGATAGCTGAAACACTTGTAGTTGCCTTTCTGTTAAATGTTATCACCCTTCCTATGTGTAAAGTATTCCCTATTAGGAAAACTAACTGCCGCTTGCGTAAAGTTGAATATATATATATATATCCTATCTCCTATGCTGAAATGTTTTAAAGCATATTTCCATAAGACTTAGAAGTGTGCATCTTCTATAAACTCTAGACTCATTGCATCAGCTGCCTACTAAACATAATCAATAGCTTCCTAATTGGTTCCTGTTACTGCCCTTAGCCCAACTGTAGCCTATATCAATACCACAGACAGAGTGGTATTGGTTCCTTTTGGAAGGAATTGAGAGCTGCTCAGAGTATGGGTCAGATCCTATCATCCCTGCGCTCAAAACCCTGCAGTGACTTCTCATCTCATGGTGAGTGAAAACCAACCTCATCACTAAATCCTCAAGTCCTCTGACCTCTTGTCTCCTACTACCTTCTCCCTGCTTACTGCACTAGGGCCTCAGTGCCCCCCTTCATGTTTCCTCAATCATGCCAAGCATGCTTCCATCTCAAGGCTGTTGGATATGAAGTCTCTCTCTGCCAGGAGTTCTCATTCTCTAGATATACACATGGCCTGCTCCTTCACCTCCTTATGGGTTGTGCAAATGTCAATAGTTTTCGGATGCTACTGTAACCCATCACCACAAACTGTGGGTCTTAAAACAAAGGAAATCTATTCTCTCGCAGCTCTGGAAGGCAGAAATTCAAAATCAAGGGGCCAGAGTCAAGGTGTTGACAGAGCCACACTCCTTCTAAAGGCTTTGGGGAGAACCCCTTCTTTACCCCTTCCAGCTTCTGGTGGAAGCTGGACTCGTGTGCACATCAATCAAATATCTGCCTCCCTGGTCACGTTGCCTGCTCCCCACCTGTGCAAAATCTTCTCTGTCCCTCTCCTACAAAGACATCTGTTATAACATTTAGGGTCCACTGGATAACCCAGGATTATCTTTAAATCCTTAATTTAGTCACGTCTGGAAGGACTTTGCCATATAAGGTAATGTCCACAGGTTCTGGGGATTAGAACCTGATACCCTTGGGGGAAGCCATCTGTCAGCCTTCCACAGTCACCTTCTCAGACAGACCTCCTCAGATGTCCACACTGAAAATTCCCACCCCTTTCCCACAGCACCTCCTCCCCCTTCTCTATCTTCTTCCACAGCATTTCTCACCTGATGGCACTCTATATATTTATTCATTTATTTCTTACAGTATTTGGCTCTTTCAGCTAAAACATAAGCACTGTGAAGGCAGAGTTAATATCTATTTTGCTCATTGCTCTTTCCCCAGCACATTGAAAAACGTCTGTCACATAGCAGGCCTTTCATGAATATTTTCAGGTAAATGGATGGAAAATCTGTTTAGTGGGTTGAAAGGTGACCCCCAAAAGAGATTTGTCCATGTATTAATCCCCAGAACTTGCCAATATTATGGACAAAGAATGAATAGTACATTACAACTATAAAAGACATGATTAATTAAAGATCTTGAAAGGAGGAACTTATCCTGGATAATCTAAAAGTGAGTCCTAGATGAATCACAAGTAAACTTATAAGAGAGAGGCAGAGGGAGAACACAGAGAGACGTACCAAGAAGACATACAAAAGAGGAAGCAGTGTGACTACGGAGAAGATTGGAGTGATGCAGCCATAAATCAAGAAGTGCCAACAGCCACAAGAAGCTGGAGGTGGCAAGGAATGAATTCCCACTAGAGTCTCGAGAGGGACTGTGGCCCTCCTGACACCTTGATTTCAGACTTCCAGCCTCCAGAAGGATAAGAGAATAAATTTCTGTCCTTTTAGTCCTCCAGTTTGTAGTTATTTGTTACAGCAGCCCCAGGAAATTAATACAATGTAGGTGTTCTAATGGTTTCTAATATGTACCATATTTTTACCATAGAGAAAGTCATTCTTATTTTGAAATTATACCTAGAATTATCATCTGGGTTCCCATCATCCTAAGAAGGACACATACATACTCTAAAGTCAGATTTGCTATGTTTCAGTTCTGTCTTCACTTCTGAAGATCTTGAGGAGATTATCCTATCTTTTTGCCTCAGTTTTTTCATCTGTAAAATAAGAATAAACTAATGCTTACCTCAAAGGTAGGCTGAGAATTGAGAGTTAAGGATTATATAGTATCTAGAAATGTGCCTAAGCCTAGCATACAGCAACAAGTGTGTCATTTTTGCTATAATTTTATTATTATACTATAAACAAATAAAGTTTATTAGAAGCATCCTTGAACTGACTTTGGTGCTGGCAATAATTTAGTTTTTGGATATGACACTAAGACACAAATAACAAAACAAAAGTAGACATTGGGACCACATATACTAAAAAAACTTCTGCACAGCAAAGAAAACAATCAACAGAGTGAAAAGGCGACCGATGAAGTGGTAGAAAATATTTGCAAGCCATATATCTGATAAGCGGTTTATATTCAAAATATATAAGGAGCTGCCTCATCCAAAGCTGTGTCCCGTCCCAGGGTGGGCAAAATTCAACAATCGGAATAACACAGGGGTGCAAAGTCCTGGCCCCCTTCTTCCCAACTTGGGGCAAATCTGCAAGGTTATCTCAGCTTCAAAACTGCCAGTAGAGTCAGCTGAACATTTCATTGAGACCAACTGACACCTGAAGATCTCCCTGTACCTAGTCTGGCTTCCTCCCTTCCCCTCCTCTTCCCTTCCTACCACAGGTGTTGATCAGAAGAACACTCCCTAATAAAACTTTCACATGCTAAGATCCCCTAGAGTCTGCTTCCCACGGAACCCAACCTGTGAAACTGGACTTTCAAAAAACTCTTGTACTTACAAACACAATAAACATTATCACAGCAGCCTTTTCTATGCCTATGGTTTTGTCCTACATCAGTCGTCACATGGCATTGAGCTGTTGTCTAAGAGACCCTATTGTGGATGGGGCAGAGCCTCTAGGTGGGTAAGGAACTGTGGTATTGGTAGTTGGTGCCCATGTTTGTTTTGGCCCTTGCTCAGATTTATTGAGCACTTACTGTGATAAATATTTTATGTAAATTAGGTTATTTAATCCTCACAATAAATCTTTGAGGTAGATATTCCTATTAACCCCATTCTACAAATGAGGAATAAAAGTAACAATAGAGAAGTAACATCTCCACAGTCAAAGATGAAAAAGTGGCACAGCCAAGCTGTTAAATCAAAGCCAAAGCTCTTGATTCCTCCATTTTAACACCTGTCTAATGCTATTTTTCCTCTGTTGGCTTTTCTTGATGGACAGAGACACCTTTAAGTCCACAGCCACAGTCTGTACACCCACAACGAGCAGGAAAGAGTTAGCTCAGCAGATCTGAGTTTCTCAAATCCCTATATTTCCAAGAAAGACCTGGTGAATTATGGCCCATAGACTAAATGTAGACTTTAGTTTCTCTTTTTAAGGCCCACAAGCTAGAAATTTTTTACAGTTTTGAAAGGTTTTGGAGGAGAAGAAGAAGAAGAGGAAGAAGAAGAAGGAGGAGATGATAGAGGAGGAGGAGGGGGTAGGAGGTGGAGAAAGAAGAGGAGGAAGTAAAAAAGAAGAAAGAGAGACTATATTGACCCATGAAGCCTTAAATATTTACTAATTTACAGACCCTGTAGAAAAAGTTGGCCAACTAGACAATTATAGTGGTGTGTATTTGGGTTTCCTTGTGCCCATAATGGCTCTCACACCACAGGTCAAGGAAACAATATGAAGATTCAGACATCTGACAGCATATCTATTCCAATTATGAATTCCAAATTGAGAGAATAACCACAGGTTAGTCCAAGGTCACAATAGGGCTACAAGGAGATGGACCCAAGCCAAAACTTCACTGATCACCTGACCTCCACAAGCTTTGCTCTGACTGATGGACCACTGTGACAGTTTGGTTGACAAGGAATTAATGTCAGTTCAGAGCCAGTGTCCAACAATTCCTGGAAATTCTGATGATTTCCCTTCTGCAATACACAGTCAATCTGGCAAATGGATCCTAGTGTCTTTGCGGAAGGTGAGGAGGAAGTTTTATAGTCCAAATTTTTGGCTGGGACTAGAGTACATTGTCTAGGGGACCTGGCTTCCCCCTCATTCAGGGATCTCTGGGTCTATTAATGACTCAAATTTGGAAATTTGTTGAGGGGCTGTGACTTCTGTTAAACAGATCTAGAGCTTTTTTTGCTTATACAAATCATGTAAAACTTTAATAAGTGGCCCCAGTATTCCAGTTCTAGAAGCACCATAACTAACCAGAGCCAAAGATCTCTGCTATTCAGATCACTCTGATTACTGCTTTAGATCTGTTACTCATTACCGTTTCCATGTCTCCACTGTCTTTCACAATTAGGTGAGGCCACTTGGCTCCTGCAACCCCAGTAACGCCATCTTCTCTACAGAATTCAGGGAGTCCAGCTCTCCATCATTTATAGCCTACAGAGAATATCTACTATAGAGCACTTCAGGAATGCAAGGGCACCCCTCTTGCATGTTTTTCTCAGAGATTCTTAGGAAGAGAACATACCCTTCTTGGAGGATCTATTTAGGGGGAGAACAAACAGATCCTGCATGATAGATCACTCTAGCATCCCAACAACTCTAAGCCATTAGACATTTTCCTATTCAGTAGAATAAGGAAGTCTGGCCATTTGACTGTTTAGTGTAGACTACCGACAAGTCCAGATTTCAAACAAGCCACTATGTAACTGTTATAGCCATTCCCTGCTCCTTAAGCTAATACATGGAATCTAAAAATTCTGCTCAGCAAACAAATTTCAATAAATTTGGCTGGATTCAATTGTGTATTCCTTCAACCCTGATCTCACACCTCGAGGATCCATTTCCACATTTGCTCCTCAGACTTCTGTGGAAATAATTTGGCAAATAATGTGGAGTTTTCGTAGTGTATTTTGCATCTCCTCACTAGCCACACTTTGTGCCTCATCTTCTGAATTCTACTGAGACTTGAGTCTGGTTATAGGTTTTGAAACAATAAGAAGTAATGAGGGTAGATCATGAAAAAGATCAGGAGTTCTTTGCAAGGGAACTAGCTCCAGAAAGGCCATCTGAGTGTCTTTAGGCAAAGGAAAATCAGTCTCCTTACACAGGGGAGGAGGTTGCTTCTACTGACAAAGAAGACTCAAAATGTGTAAGTTCAAGATCTGTAGCTTCATCAAAATATGACTATATGATCCCTTTCCATCAACAAGATCCTACTCCTGCTCAATCAATGCCCTAACTCTACCATAAAATTCATATATGCACCTGATTATAGGTATCGAAAGGTGATCATATAAATAAATATTTGTTCTGTTGCATGTTATGGAACACCAGTGTTACCTTCACCACCAGAAAAGGGTGATTAATGCATTTAAGTCTAACCAAATTAGAGAACCAATTCCAGATATCCCAGAACCAATCCAAAGAATACATACTTAAAGTTAGATTCCTCTGGAACCACTGCTGATACCAACCTATATATCAGTCAGGGTTTGATCTAGGAAAGGGGGGCTGGGGGGCTGGGACTAGCAGAGAAAAACTATTATATACAGGCTGGATACACAACAAGTTCCTACTGTAGAGCACAGGGAACTATATTCAATATCCTGTGACAAACCGTAATGGAAAAGAATATGAAAAAGAGTATATATATGTATAACTAAGTCACTTTGCTGTAGAGCAGAAATTAACACAACACTGTAAATCAACTAAACTTCAATAAAATCTTTTGTAAAAAAGAACTACTGGAAATGATATAAAATAATGGGTTTCTTAATACTGTAAGACTGACCTTACAGTATTGGAAGAACTTACTAAAATTTTCACATTGCCTGTTGCTTCTGCACCTGAGCTACAGCCTAGAGTCAGTAGGGCAGGGAGTTGGGAAGGACAGATGGGTATAAGGACAGATGGATATAAAGTGTGGGGTGAGGCAGGGATGAAGAAGAGAAGGGAGGACCAAGAACAAACAGGATTCTGTGAGAATAAGCTGGAAACCTCAAGGACAACCTGGAACCTGCATGAGTCTCTCACCTCTTCCAAGTTTCCAACATGTAGCTGGTTTGTAGAAGAATGTGGAGACCTTTATCATGGAGCTAAATGAGGCGATCTGAAGGATGCTGCAGGAGCTGTAGGCTCAGTGGTTATCTTGAAGCAACAAGATGGACCCACAACAATGGAAGAGATGCAAGAGCACCAAACCATACAGTACCCTTCCAAACACAATCATGGCTGCTTCCCTCTCACCTTCTCAACATCATGTAAGTATCTCTTGAGGCCAAGCCGAGATCAGGACCACAGAAGGAAGGGAGTTTCAGCTTAGATAGGTTGACCCAGGACAAAGCCACTGAAGATAGTTTGCTATAAGAAATATAGATTAAAAAATTGATAACTGAAACAATATGTTTAGTGTACTTGAATTTCCTGTGAAGGAGAGTCAGGGAGTATATTTCATATTAAACTTGGTGTGGAGAGGAAAGAGTGAGTTCATAGCAGATGGTGTGGACAGGGGAATGCAAAGCAGATGCACCTGGTTTAGACGTATGATGGTCATTAGGGCACTAAAGAATAGGATCCCCCCAAAATGGGGAATTGGGTGACTGACATTCATACGCACGTTCCTAAGGAGAGAAACCCTGAGTCTGGTCAGGTGTTATGCTGTCACCCCAACAGATGATAAATTAGAGAGGTGAGATCATCGAAATAAGTTTGGCCAAAACTTGCTAAAACAAATGCTTTTTGCCAAGTGCCCACAAAGGGAGTTAACCTAGAGTCACTCTCACACTGAAAACCGCTACCTCGAGAAAAGCTGTTGACCCTCAGAACCCGAAGCAGAGAAAGAACAAGATACTTTCTCATGAATCGGAGCAGCTCCTTAGACAGGGCGTGAGAAACAACCCAGGCAGGGGAGAGAAAGGAAGAGGAGCCCTGTGTCAGCTGAAGTGGAGGCACCAGGAACAGGAAGCCAGCGGCCACCATAGCGTCCAGGTGAGCCACCAGCAGAGCAAGTCCTGAGGCACGTGCAGGGCCAACAGAGCTCCTGGCAGCCCGACAGGTACCAGGGACAGCAGGGGAGAACCTGCGGGCCAGAGGTGAATGCTCCCAGGCCAGAACCAAAGAAAGAATATTTGCCCACGTTAAGATTTATGGGGTAATCATACATCCAGGACTTAATTGGTCCTATGGGGAAATGGGGTGCTGAGAGACAGGCCTTTGACATGGGCAGAGGACAAGCCTCTAGTCGGGGAAGAAATGAGTTTTGGTGATTAATTGCATCTTTGCTCATTATTATTCAAGAGTGATTCCAATGAAATAGAGTTCCCAAACTTAGATCACACGTGATCCTTAAGATATCAATGTGCTTTGATTATTTTCCCCATTTATATCATATAAACTTTAAGATAAATCTCAGAGCTGATTTATATCTGAGTTTTAGCTTTTTGATTATATCATTCCCAGGGACTGTTCACATTTTCAAAAGACTCTCTGTTGTCCTTGTTAAGAGAAAAGAATATGGTTGTTTGTTTTTTTATTCCTTGGACTCAACTAGAATACAGTTATAAAAACTTTGAGAGTGTAAATATTTTGCCTCTTTATTCTTTGAAATCTACATTACAGTCGGTAATAAACAGTATGTCTATCCTATGGAAATCACTCTTCCAATACAGTTTAAGTAGTAATTGAAAGTATTACTGATCATGAAATTACTAAATTTGGAAACAGACAGAGAAGCTCTAAGCTGTTAAGCTACTGCTGATTAAACATGTATGAAGAAATATGAGGAATTTGAATTTCTGAGTTTAGGTCATCTAGGACTGCATGAACATATGTTTATACATTTTGTGTATATTTGTGGTATTGAGATTTTCTGACTTTTGCACTCTTGAAAAGTTATCAAAGTTTAAAAGTTTTTTCCTCTTTTTTTTAGATACACACAAACAAAAGATGTTGCTCCTCTTGCTTTATCAGGTTGAGAACATACATGTGAAACCAAAGGAGAAAATAACATCACCTACTTGGCGACATTTCTCTAAACACAGTGGTTTGTTGTTGTTTTTTTTTAAAAGTTCAGAGATATTTTTTATTTCATACTCTTTCACTAACGCTCTTTGGAGATAAATCATTTCATTTATATGGGCCTTAGTTTTCACAACTATAATAGTTGGAAGCTTGACTAGATGATCTGTATGTAGTCTTCCAATTCTAAAATGTTCCACTAATTTGGATTCCTACAATAATTGCCCTTGCAATACATGCATGCTGCCACCAAGTAGCAGTAGAGACTACTAGTCCCTTTTTTATCCCTAGTGGGGAGTGCATTTTGACATCAGACTTATCCGTCAATAGTACAACCTGTTAATATAACTATAAAATAACAAAATAATCTGGTATTATTTCCTGTAAAGCAGAAGCTTTACATTGTGTCTGTGAATCATATCAGAATCACCTGTAGGTTTTTAAACATAGAGGACATCCAGAACCCATTGAATGAGAATTTTCAGAGACAGGACTTGGGCATCTGGATTTTGGGGCTCCCATCATTTGCATATTTTATTTCATTTTATTTTTTGCCTATGTACAATATTTGTCACATCCTCTTGTTTTTGTGGGTTTTTTTAGCCTGAGAAAATAAAAGGGAAATTTCTCTACTACTGCCCCCTTGTGGTTAATATATACGAAAAGACTGGAAAAGCTGCAATATTTTGAATATTTTCTTCTGGAAGTTTGTTTTGTTTTTAAAAGAGTTGTCTAGGAACTGTGTGACTGGTTATTTGAAAATAAATAATTCACCATAACACTGACGCGTGAAAATTACATTGGCATACCTCATTTCTCAACTACTTATGTAGATTATGTGTGTTTCATAGCATAGATTTCTAGAAATTTTAGCTGAAGGAATCTTAGGGATAATCTAATCACATCTAATTCTATAAGTAAGGAAATCAGGAAATAGGGAGAAAGCCTCACTTTGCTTTCTACTATGTCATGACTGGGTAGATAGAAAAGGGCAATGATAGAATGTGGTTCTCTAAACCACAAACAATTTTAGAAAATAAACTTTCTTTAGTTTTATAATATTTAGAAGCAATATTATAAGATAAAATCAAAGTGATTAAGTTCACATCTTAGTGTATAAAGCTGATTTTGAAAAAACTTCCTTCTTCTCTCCAATAGTAGAATCTCCACTTTTTAGTTAGTGTTGCCCCCCAGCTTCCCTTAAAGGCAGGCATGGCTTGCGTGACTAAGTCCTGACCGATGTGTGTAAAAGCAAGTGATGTGTGCAGTTTTCAGGTCACTTCCTTAAAGGGCACGTTGTGCCCTTTCTTCCTCTTGAAATGTAGACACGGAGGTAAACTATTTGGGATCGTGAGGATGGCAGAAAACCCCAAGGATGGCAGAGCAAACCATTAGAAAGAACTTGGGTCCCTAACACCAGCTCTGAACTTACACGCAGACTCTTAAGTGGAAGAAAAGTAAATTTCTAACATATGTCTATTATTTGGGGACTCTTTTACTCTAGCTAACTTTATACCTGAACTAATAAAAGTGACCATTTTTTAAACAGGCAGTTGACAATTTCAGATGCTGCAGAAAAATGAAGTAAGACAAGGGCTATGCATTGATTTGCTAAGGCTCCCAAAATGAAATATCATAGACTGAATGAAACAGTAGAAGTTTTTTTCCTCCAAGTTCTGGAAGCTGGAATTCCAAGATCAAGATGTCAGCAGACTAGGTTTCTTCAGAGTCCTTGCTCCTTGGCTTTCAGATGGCCACCTTCTAACTGTGTCCTCACATGGTCCTTCTGTTCTGTGTACACATGTCTGTGTCATAGTCTCCTTGTGTTATATGGACACCAATCATATTGAATTAGTGCCCACCCTAATGACCTAACTGTAACCTAAGTACCTCTATAAAGACCCTATTTCCAAATACAGTCACATTCTGAGGTACCAGGGGTTAGAATCTCAACATATAAATTTTGGGGATATACAATTCATCCCATAATAGAGTGAAAGTGTTTATTGGTTAAATTAAAAATGATATATACCAGACACTTGAGATCAAAATGCCAGGAGCCTGTACCAAAACAAAAATATTTTGGTTAAGTACCCCTTAAAGAAAAATATCAGAAGCTCTGTTTTTGTGACCCCTTATTAATAACTTGTTTTCTCTGCCCTTACTATATCTCCTTAGCATACTTTTCTGTTTCCTTTTTTAGCCTCAAAATGTTGGTCAGCTCTCACTCTCCCTCCCTGGCTTGGTCCTAGGCCCTTCTCGCCCCTGCATCTACTTTCTCTCACTAGGGCAACTCATCCAGTCACATAGCGTCTAATATCTCTGCATCAGTCTTTCCACCCAGCTCCAGACTCATATACTCATAATTTCCTACTTGACATCTCTACATGAATACATAACAGATGTCTCACACTTAATGTGCCCCAAAAGATCTCTTGATTTCTTCCTCTAAGCTAATTTCTTCCCAAGCTTTCGCACCTGCATAAATGGCACCACTACCCAAACTTCTGTAAAAACAAAACCTAGGTATAATCCTCAATCCGTCCCGTTCATTACTCCTTGCTCTCCATCACTCCCATACGTGAAATTGAATCAATTCTTCTACCAAAACATACCTAGATTCCATACCCTCCTGCACATCTCTTCTGTGACAACTGTAGCCCAAGCATCACTATGTGCCCTGGGGAACACTCCTCTATCTCCTAATTGGTCTTTGTGCTTCTACTCCTGCCTCTACAGTTTGTTTTCAACTTAGGAGCCAAAGTCATCTTTTTAAAACGTAAATGAGATCACATCACTGTCTTGCTTTAAACTCCCTCACGGTTTTCCATTGCATGTGAAGTACCATCCATGTCCCTCACCACGGGAGCCCTCATGTGGGGCCCTATGAGATCAGCTCCCTGTCTATCCCTCTCATGATGAGACTTCATCTCATGCCATCCTCCCCCTTGCTCACTGGGCTCCTCCATGCTGGTTTAGTTTCTCTCTTTTGAATGCTTTATGTTTGACTATTTGGGGTTTTTTCACTTATTATTTTCCCTGTTTGGGACACTTTTCTTCCAGAAGGTCATTCAGGTTTCAACTCCATGTTACCTTTCAGTGAGTCCTTCCTTGACTACCTTGTGTAGACACATCACTCTTTGTCACGCTACTCCCTTTTATTTTTTCAGAATACTTACCACTATATATTTGCTTGGTCAAATTATTTGTCAATTTGGGAATTTTTTATCCTCTCCACTGTAACACCACTGCCTGAAAGCAAGGACCCTATCTACTTTTTTCACTGTATTATCCATAACACCTAAAATAGGGTCTGGCAATAAACATTTTTGGCTGAATGGATGTATGAATGTCGTGAGCTGCTTTGTGGGATGTATATTGCTATGATGTTGGGGCAGAAACTGGGTGAATAGGAGCTTGAAGAAGATAATGTAATGTTGATGGTCAAGGCACAACTCACATTTGTAAGAATTTCCTCTTCTGAGTGAAATTTAAGATATCTAAGTGTCCTTTTTAAGGGACATTCTTCACACTCGTTTATATTCTAATAGTTCTGAAATCTGTAACCCTTGAACTAAGCATAGCCTTGAAATTCAGACATAATTAACAAAGCATTTCAAGACATCATCTGTAAATCTCACAAGCACCTCAAACTCAGCATATCCAAAACATAGTGCTTTGTTTCTACCTCTTCCTCAATCTCAAAGTCAAAAAAATCTGGAAATTTTTAGTTTTAATTCCACTACTAGTTAAATGACTTTGAGCAAGTCATTTTACCTCCCTGGCTCTGCTTCATCAATAATATAAAAGGGTGTGTTCAGGTGAACTCTATTGTTTCTTATAATCTTATCTTACTATGATGTCATGATTGAGTAATATTAAGCCATTTTTCCCTCCAAATCACTACATCTGAGTAGCCACAAAAATGACAGCCAATTGTTCTGTTGGACCCAGAGTGGACATAGTCAGATGAACACTGAATATAAGATTATTCACTGACAGGACCCACCATTCCAAATATACTCCCTGTAACTCAAGAACATTCTTAAATAGACAAACTTCTAAGCTCATACTCTCTGTTTGTTATTTATGTACCAGGTAATTGGGAATTTAGAACCAAAAACAAACCCATATTTCCCTCCATGGTATTTCACTTTTCTAAATCTTACTTACATTTAAAATTTTAATTAACATCTTTCTTTTCTTTAAAGAGATCCTGGAATACTTACACCTCCTCTCACTGCCTTTAACATTCAGTTGTCAACTGATTCCTTTTTTCTAACTCACAATAGATACATAGATAGACAAATAGAAATACATATAGATATAGATGTAGATAGAGATATAAATACAGTCTCTCCTACAGTTTGTTCTCTTCCCTTGGTGTTCAGTATTGTTTCTTGTATATGGCGGGTGATTGGTAAATACCTGAGAATAGGGATTGCTACTGTACCAGAAACTTACCTTATCCCTACAGAAAAACATCACGAAGGCCAATTTGGGTGCCATCGATTAAGAAATCTAGGAGGGTGGGATCAAGATGACAGAGCAGAAACTGAGCTCACCTCCCTGCACAAATATATCAAAACTATGACTACATATAGAACAACTCTCACTGAGAACAACCCGAAGACTAGCAGAATGACTCCTATAATCAAGACAGCAAAGAAAGAACTGAATGAAGTCTTGCAGGAGGGGAAGAGAAGTGATCTTGATGGGACCCACGCCCCTAGCAGGTGACCCAGGAGAGGAAGGAGATATCACAGGCTCCAGGATCCTTCAAAAAGAGTGAGGGGTTTGAGCATCATATCAGGCACCCCAACCCTTGGGTGTGGAACCAGGAAGAAGAGCTCCCTTAACTGGCTTTAAAACCAGCGGAGCTCACCAGAGGGCTGTAAGAAACTGAGACCCCGCTCTTGAAGAGTGCATGCACAGGCTCACGTGTCCCCAGTCCCAGAGCAGAAGCAGCAGATTGAAAACTGCCTGTTGCCGTGGCTGGCTTGCCGGGGCTGCCCAAGCACATCCACCAGCCCCCACTGGGCTCCTGCTTCCACCCCTCTGACTCTGTCCCTGCTCCCTGCTAAGGCAGGAACTCCACCAAGACAAAACGGAGCCAGCTTAGAAGTGCAGTTCCAAGACCTCAGGCCCTGGCCATGCCCCCAACCAAAGCAGAGAGTGCCATTACTCCAGGGAAAAGCCCAACTCCCTCAGGGCTCCTGCTCAAGCCCCTCAGACCCCAGTGCAGCCCCCCTGATAGGGTGGTGAGCACCACTGAGCCTGGGAGAAGCCCCAGCTCACACCTGGCTCTGGCTACAGTCAATCAGACTCCAGCCCCACCTACCACCAAGACAGAGGCTACCTGTGCTCACTTCGGGGCCAGCTCTGCCACCAAAGACGCTGGGCACACACAGACTGCAAAGGTCTGCTCCCACATAAGGACATGGCTTCAAGACCGGGACAGATCACCGCTTCACCTAACTTCATAGAGACAAACAAAGAAAGTCAAACAAAAAGAGAAAACAAAAGAGCATGTTTCAAATGAAAGAACAAGATAAAACCCCAGAAAGAAACCTTAATGAAATGGAGATAAATAATTTACCTGCTAAGGAATTCAAAGCAGTAGTAAAAAGAACAATTACTAAACTCAGGAAAAGAATAGAGGAACACAGTGAGAACTTCAAAAAAAGAGCTAGAAAATATAAAATAGAGCTAATGAGAGCTGAAATATACAATAACTGAAAGATTCACTAGAAGCAATTAACAGCAGATTAGGTGACACAGAAGAATTCATAAGCAATGTGGAAGATAGAATAATGGAAATCACCCAGGCAGAACAGCAAAAAGAAAAAAAAAAAAACTTAAATGAGGATAGTTTAAAGGACCTCTAGAACAACATCAAGCCTGCTAACATTCACATTACAGGGGTCCCAGAAAGAGCAAAGAAAGAGAAAGGGGCAGAAAACTTATTTGATGACATTATGACTATAAACTTCCTTAATCGGGGACGGAAACAGATATCTGGGTCCAGGAATGTAAGAGAGTCCCAAACAAGATGAACCCAAAGAGGCCCACAGCAAGACATATCACAATTAAAATGGTAAAAATTAAAGACAAAGAGATAAGTCTTTAGGTGGCAAGAGGAAAGCAAAGAGTCACATACAAGAGAACCCCCATGAGGCCATCAGCTGATTTTCCAGCAGAAACTTTGCAGGACAGAAGGGAGTAGATGATTTATTTAAAGTGCTGAAGGAAACAACTTACAACCAAGGTTACTCTAGACAGCAAGTTTATCATTCCGAGTTGGAGTGTAAGCAGCTCCTTGCAGGAAGCTGCCCTCAGCAGGAAACTCCTTTTCTTGTCAATTTAGCAAAGCTACATTATAACTAACTTTTAAACTAGGCACCCCCATGCTCTGTTCATCTCTGGCCCAAGCACACCTTTCAAATCTTTTGATCACACAATACCTTGCCTAACGTGTTGGTTCTTTCCGTAGATCAAAGAAGAATTGGGTTGGCCAAAAAATTCGTGTGGGTTTTTCTGCAACAGAAATGAAGAATGAGTAATTAACAGATGACCAGATCTCTTTCCCAGCTTCCCCTTCAGTAATCTCATGAACGAACAAACTGTGTGAAAAAGACAGCCTCTAAAGAAAGATCACTAGAAGTCAACAGGCCTGCATGCAGTGATCTGAGATAGTGACCCCCATGTCAATGATTCACTGAGATTACTCCCCTTTTTTGCTTTAAAAACTTTCATAGCTGAGGAGAAGCTTGGGAAAGGTTTTGGGGGGGGGGTGACACTGAGTCCACTATCTCCCCCAGATTGCTGGCATTCTGATTAAAAGCAATTTTCCTTTCTACCAACAACTGCCTCTCGGGTATTGATTTTCTTCTAGCAGTGAGCAATCTGACCTGAGGAGAGATATAGTTCCCAGCAACTTGAATTTATCACCACTAAATCATCCTCATAGGAAATGTTAAAGGGTCTTCCTTAAGTAAAACTAGAGCCAAGGGAAACTGATCAGGGAACCAGGGAACGTTAAAAGGATTCTCTTTCTTAAATGGTAATTCAGCACAGCTACCCATGTGGCAATGAGGATTGCTCTTTTGGGGCCTTTCCATGAATGACGATCAGGATTATATTACTCCTCAGAAGAAAGAGGAGAATCTTAGAGACACTCAGAGAAACATCAGTAGAACCTAAAAAAAAAAAAAAAAAAATACAGCACTGGCATTATTGTCTCTACTTGACACGTGATAGGATGAAGGGCCAGAGATACTATGTCACCAGCAATGAATACAACAAATAAAATAAGCAGTCAGTTTAAATTTAAAATAGACTTGCAACGTAGGATACAAAGGGCACACACTGAATCTATTAGTGGTGGTGTGTGGAGGTGGTCGCAGCTTTTAATTCGTAGAAGAAGAGGCCTACAGAAGCATCTTTGACAAGGAGGGGAAAAAATAATAAAAATGAGAGGTTAGGTGAGTTTGTGAGACAGGAGAAAAAAGGGAATGACACCAATATTCTCTCTATGTTGAGCTAATAATGAAGAGAAGAGGCAGCAATGAGGAAGAAACCTCCCTTTGTTAGTTTCTTTATAGGATTGAAGAGAGATGGTATCTGAGTCCACCCACCCCATCCCCCCACCCTCCCCCACCCCCGGGCCACCTCACAATTTCAAAGGAGCAAACAATCAGACTGAAGGTCAGGGCAAGACAATAAACACTGTATATAGATCTAAAGAGAAAAGAAATATCCTGGGGGGAGGGAGGGGCGGGTGCCAGCTAGCACAGAGAAAACTGGGACTTAGAATCAAAGTAATCTGGAATTTAATTGCGGTAACTTTACCTAATTCAGACATCTGAACGAATAGAATAGCATTCAATGAGATATACTAAAGTACCCAGACATTACAAGTGAAAAATCCTGGAGTCATTAGAAACATTTACTTTTTTTGCTTTCATTGACAAGGGAAAGATTTTTTTTTTTCTTTTGATTTTTCAAACGCTGTGGCAGAAAATTTCCTTAGGACAAATCAGTGTCACAGATAGGAAGCATTTAAAATTTTAAATCTGTTTTGATCTTTGGTCAGCAGACCACTTCAGGTCTGCCTCCTTTCTTAGGAGTCAGTGGAGGGGAAGGTGAGCTCCTTGGGACCTTACAAGGCAGCTCAGGGCCTGCAGAAGGCAAAGGTTTATTACTTGTACCACTCTACTGAGATGGCAGCCCCTGAACTTGCAAAAAGTTCCCCCAGCCTAACAATTTATTTCTAGTTAACCTTTGCACCATTGCTTCCGCTTGATGCAGAAGTTCATTGAAGAAGCCCGACAAAACCTGTATTATGGTACTTAATTGGTATGTATTAAGCTATAATATGGATAATTAGAATTCATCTAAATTCCATCTTCTGTAAAGGAGGGCAGAGTTTAGTTAGGCTATTTCCTCAGCAGCCTAACTTTCTGATGTGGTTTAGAGATGAAAATAAATTAGTAACCTGTTCTCCAATAAGAGTTTGGTGTCAATGAAAAACAAAAACAAAAACAAAAAACAAAACAAACAAAAAACGCTTTATTTGGAGTCCTAAGAATTGCAGTTCAGGAGACACAGAAACACAGACTCTGGCAAAACTGAGCGTTCCAAGGAAGAAAGGGAGTCAAGGGCTTATAAAGGTAAAACAAAAACAAAAACAAAAAGAACAACAACAACAAAACACAAGAACACAAGGTTGTAAAAAGTTGCCCAGTGAGAATTGTGATTCACTCTGAAGGGAATCAAGAAATATTTGCCCTTAAGGAATCACAAGTTGTGTTAGAGTAGAGGTCCAAAAGGTAGATAGGCTGTCATGAGTTATTTTAGGGTAACAGTCTCATACATATCTTGAGTTTCTGGCAGATCTTCTGAATGTCTTCTTTAGGACAATATGTGGGTCAGATTCCATCCAGGCTGAGACATGCATGAATCACACTTCCTTCATGGCTTCCTGGCTCCATTATAGGGAGTCTCATAGCAGTACTGATTCCATTTTGATTTTCCTTTCACATAGGTAAATTGCCAAGCAGAGAAATTTCAATGTCTGTTAACTGTCACTTCATTACTAACTATGATAGCTTTTAGCTTTATAAAGCTCAAGTTTTTCTGTTTGTTTGTTTGTTTGTTTTGTTTTCTTCTTTTTTATTGGAGCAGAGTTGCTTTACAACGTTGTGTTAGTTTCTTCCGTACAGCAAAGTGAACCAGTTATACGTATACATATATCCACTCCTTTTTAGATTTCCTTCCCATTTAGGTCACCACAGATCATTAAGTAGAGTTGCCTGTGCTATACAGTAAGTTCTCATTAATTATCTATTTTATACATAATAGTGTATATATGTCAACTCCAATCTCCCAATTTGTCCCCCACCCTTCCCCCATTGATTAACATAAGTTTGTTCTCTAATTCTGTGTCTCTCTTTCTGCTAGGCACAGGTTTTACATTGTTAGGATACAACAAAAATAAATTATCTTAAAAAGAATACCGGGTTCCATTTGGTTAAATGAAACCTGTTCAAAATTTGACGGATAGACTGGATAACCTCTGATAATGGAGGCCCATGATGACTGGGTCCTATATCTTGAAAAAGGACAATCGTAAACAAGAAACTTCTCATAATGCTAGAGGACATATTGAAATACTCTCTTAGATGCTAATGGAAGGTTTATAAATTGGTATAAAACATTTCTGGAAAAGTCCAACAAATTGTATCAAAAGGCATTTCATGTTTATACTTCTCATGAATAAATTTATTTTTAAGAAAATATACTCAGAGAAAAAAATAGAAATTTAATCAAAGATTAATGTAAAATTATGACTGTCATCATTATTTGTAATATTGAATCAGTGCGATCAACTTTAAGGATTAACAAGAGGGAATTATATAAGTGAAGTATCCCATATTCAAATTGAAAAAGTATCAAAAAATCCATAATCATGAAGTCTACAAAAATATTAAAGACAGAAAAGTGCTTACATTATATCAGGTTAAAAGATAGGATATGATTAATTCATCATGATCTCAAATATAGCTAGAAGTGGAGGTAGATAGAAAAATATGCTGAGGCGTAAATATAGAAGTCTCTTGAAATTATGGGAACTTTATTTCTGTATTTTCTATAATCAGCATGTGTCACTAATGTAAACGTAAATACTGAAGGTGTGAATCTTTCCTCTACTTGAACGTTCGAAGATATTGAATAGCTCTATCTCTCATAAATGCTAAAATCATTTCTATGAACCGGAAGTTAGACATGAGCATGCTGTTAAATTTCCTTGATGAAAATAATGCTTTCCATCAGAGCAACAGTGATGCCTGAGTACTAGTGTTGTTAATTTTAAAACTGAAAAGAAGGGAGGAAGGAAGGAAGGAAGGAAGGAGGCAAGAAAAAGGGAAAAATAGAAAAGTATAGAAAAGAAAACAAAACAAAAATAGCCACTTTAACTCCAGGGGAAACAAATCACGAAGACATCTAGTATAAACGATGGGTTTGTCCAACACTCTGGACATAAATGGACCTGGTCTTAAAGTTTCCAGGACAACAGAATCAATAGGTATCCTCTTTCTATGATTTCTAATTCCTAGTTGTCCACAAAGGTGAGGAAATATTCTGGGATCTAGACTAGATTGGGGAGGACTAAGATGTGTTTCTCCAGATAACCAAGGCTATTAGGTGTAGATCAGGATGACAGTGATACTTACAAATAAGGTCAGGATACCAAGAATCCCTTTGGTAACTTCTAGAGCTC
This sequence comes from Balaenoptera borealis, assembly GCF_965194805.1. Taxonomy (NCBI): domain Eukaryota; kingdom Metazoa; phylum Chordata; class Mammalia; order Artiodactyla; family Balaenopteridae; genus Balaenoptera; species Balaenoptera borealis. The sequence goes on along the minus strand of NC_138873.1, from coordinate 114,006,982 downwards.
TCCAAAGTCTATCTTTCTGCCATACATCCAGACAACATATACCCAAATATGACTGGATCATACCAGGAGACCCTATAGCTGTCCCACAAACATCCATGAAAACAGCTAATAGGAAGTACAAAGCTAATAATAATTGGATACTGACTATCCATATGGACCACCTGCCAACCATCCAAAGCCCAGAAAGCTGGTGTAGAGCAGACAGTAGAGAGTGGGTTCTGGCCACTTTGTAATGAACCAGAAGACTTATTTGAAAAGTTATTTGATATGAAATATAAAAGGCCTAATTATATGGGATTGGACTCCGTAGTTTCACCCAGCTCCACAGTCTAACTCTATGCTAACTAAGGTGATGAGGGTTACTGCCTATTACTTCACTCCTCTACAAAATGCATATCTAGTTATCTTTAAGTGAAAAAAAATATGTGGATAATGTTTAAGATTCTGTACATTAAAAAATTTTTTCTGTGAAGGTATTTTTTTCTTTTTCTGTGGTGTTTTTTCTTATGAATTCCAAACATTTCTATGAGAAAAATTAATATTTCTTATTGACTTAAAGACAAGCAATCACTTCACTGCTTTTTTTTTTTTTCTGTTTGGTATCCACTCAAACTTTAAACATAAAAAGGACATAGACCCAGAAACTATTGCCCCAAGCATGTTTGACAATCTATCAAGCAAAATTGAGAAGGAGGCACAGATATTTCCTATGTACTCCCTGCCCCTACCCATGCATAGCTTCCCCCATTACCAACATCCCTCACCAGAGTGGTACATTTGTTATAATTTTTGAACAAACCTACATTGACACATTATTATCATCCAGAGTCCATAGTTTACATTAGGCTTCACTCTTGGTGTTGTATATTCTGTGGGTTTGTACAAATGTATAATGACATATCCATCAGTATAATATCATCCAAGTAGTTATGCTGCTCTAAAAATCCTCTGTATTTTGCTTGTTCATCCGTCTTCCCCTCTAAACTCTGACAACCACTGATCTTTTTACTGTCTCCATAGTTTTGCCTTTTCCAGAAAGTCATAGAATTGGAATTGTACAGTGTGTAGCCTTTTCAGATTGGCTTCTTCACTTAGTAATATGCATTTAAGATTCCTCCTTGTCTTTTCATGGCTTGATAAGTCAGTTCTTGTTTGCATTAATTAATATTCCATTTTCTGGATGTACAATACTATAGTTTATCCATTCAGCTTCTGAAGGACAATATTGTTGCTTCCAGGTCTTGGTAATTATGAATAAAGCTGCTATAAACATGTGTACAGGTTTTTGTGTGAAAGTAAGTTTTCAGCTCCTTTAGGTAAATATTAAGAATATGATTGCTGGAAAGTATGATAAGAGTACAGTATGTTTTATTAGAAACTGCCAAACTGTCTTCCAAAGTGGCTGTATCATTTTGCATTCTCATCAGCAATGAATTAGAGTTGTTGCTCCACATCCTCTCTAGCATTTGGTGGTGTTGTCAGTGTCCTGAATTTTGGCTATTCTAAGAGGTGTGTAGTGGCATATTATTTCTGTTTTAATTTGTATATCTCATATGATATGGAACATCTTTTCATGTGCTTATTTACCATCTGTATGGCTTCTTTGGTGAAGCATCTGTTAAGATCTTTGGCCCATTTTTAACTGGGTTGTCTGATTTCTTATTGTTGAGTTTTAAGAGCTCTTTGTATATTTTGGATAACAGATATTATTATATATCCAGAACTGTGATTGCTGGATTATGTGTAATTCTATTTTTAAATTTTTGAACCACCATAACTGTTTTCCATAGCAATTATACTATTTTACATTTCCATCAGCAGTACAAAAAATATTCCAATTTCTCCACACCAGTCATTTTTCTTTTTCAGAAAACAATTGACTTTTGCATATTAACCCTGAAACCTGCAACCCTGCTACAATTGCTTATTAGTTCCAGGAGTTTATGGTCAACCATTTTCAATTTTCTGAACATGTCATCTACAAACAAGTATCTGAGGAGGACTTGCTGTTCTGATAAAAAGGTAAAACTTTACTAATACAAGGCTTTTGTCCTTTGTCTTTACCTTTTGTCTTTGTTCCTTAAATCTGCTTGGATACAGATGTGTTACTGGAGGTGAAACAGCTTGCAAACACGAGTTTGAGTTTGACCACAAATCCTCTCAAGGGTCTATGTCTACTTAGTTTATCTCAAGGGAGATTTAATTTTTCTCCTTCCATCCAGAACATTTGCAGAGAATACTTATTTTGTATCCAGTCTTTCACAGAAGAGGCAACTTTCTTGGTCTGGCCTTATCTGAAGGGTCTCCTATTAGACTTAAGACAGGGAACAGGATCTAGGCTTAGCCTTTTGACTCCATGGCCTCAGCCATGGAACCAGCTGTGTAAAAGTGGATTTCTCCAGGGTAGCCGGGGACTTGTCATTTGCTCATTCACCTCTCTGGATTTGTGCTCTTAACTATATTTTTGCCTCTGAGAATTTCTCTTAATTTTTTTTCTGGCTCAGCAATGCATAAAAATTATAAGCATGACAAAAAGTTTTAATTGAATGGAATAAATTAAATACTATTTACTGAATCCATATATAAAATAAGAAACACTATATAACATTTTTCTGCTATTAAATACCAGCCTTTTCTAAGAAAGGGTTATCTCTAAGCCCAATATTTTGAAATAATCAGTACAATGACAAACACACTATGAGCATGAGAAACGGCTGACAGAGAGACTAAGAATTCTCCATAATTGTATATCTGTTTGTGGTCAGGTGATACATGAGCTACAGCTTTTTCTAATAGATCATATATTGGCTTTTCTTTTCATCACTCACTGCTTTCTATTTTATGGGATATCTCCACAATATGGTTGTTAACCAAAATTTTAGAAATGGAGAACTGATTGAAATAAAAAGGTGTTTACTTGGGGTTTGTTAGGACTGCAGCCCAGGAGACGATAGAAGCACTTGAATTGTGTTCTGCCAGAGTACAAAATGGGAGAGGCTTACGAAAGCAAAAACCACAAGGTTATTGTTAGTTATTTGAGTTGTTTATCAAGAATTATAATTGGAACTGGCAAGAAGTAAAGGTGCTTGTGAAGTTAGGATTGGTTGGGGTCTGAAATGCATGCATAGTTATAAGGGGAGAACTTGAGACTACAAGGTTGCAGCTGGCAGGTGGTGTTCTGAATATGGCTGGTGGTGTCCTTGGGTCTGGTACAGTTCAAAGAAATTCAGGCCCTCAGTGATGAAGAGGCAAGTCTGAGCCAGATCCTCAATGGCCGCCTGATTCCCTTTTTTTTTTACACCTGAAGTGTGATCACTCCATTGTAATTTCAATTTGTTATCAGGGTCTAGCTCTGGTTCTGTGTATCACTAAATGTTTCACTGCCCTACCCAAACTAATTCAGGTATTCAACTGAAATAATTCATCTTTACCCCCACCCCAAACTCCACTCCTTGGCTCTAAAAAGTTCCCAATCTGATCCCATTCTCATGAGGCCCTAGCTATATTTCTACATTCCAACCTTGAATCATAGTGATTTTCCATTATGCTACTGACATGTGTCCACAATCTAGAGGTTTTTAAGAAGATTCTTCTTCCTCAAGTCTTCCATGCTATTAATAAGGGAGAAATAAAAGGTGAACTACTTCTAAAAATTAAATATTTAAGTGTGACACAATTTTAGAAAAAAATGGATTAGCCAGATTCAAGTACAAAAATGTCCTTTTTTTTTTTTTAGCTCTAAGAGTTAATTATGTAACCCAGGGAAAGAATAATACTCTTTCAACAGCAGTTATTGTCTGCAAAAGATGCTTTTAAAACATCTATAACAACAACAACAAAACATATATAACAAAGGGAAACAGTTGAAAATCCTGGACGTTTATTTAAATGAGTTTAGTTTTCCCAAGATGGATCTGTTTCAGAAATAGGTAGTGCATATTGGTGCTGAGATCACATGATCTGAAGTGTGCCAGCTGGAAAGACCCTCCACTAGTAGTTCCTGTTCTAAAGTCTAAAATTGGAGTTCCATTTTGGAACAATATGCAGACATTTGACTCCCTATTAAAATAAAATCTTCCCTACTTCCACCTCTGTCCCATAGGTACCACCCTCATTTATTCTAGTAATACCCTCTTGGTAATTAGTTTAAATTTTTATTTTAAATTTTGACATCTTAAGTAGAAGAACATTTTAAACACACATCATCGTGCTGCTTAGATTGAACCTGTAATGTGGCTAATTTTTAATTTTGAAAAATTACTAATATTCCTACTTTGCTATCCCGAGGGGGAAAAGCTCTTATTTGGACTACCAAAATACATTTAAAAAATATTTCAATAGACCTATATAATTAGTCAAACTGTTAGAACCATTCTTCTGTAAGGAAAAATCCATAAACTTATTTCTTCAGTATACTTTGGAAAGTAATGTTAAAATAAAAGTCATAAAACAACAGAATCATTCATTTGGTGTTTATACTGCTACTTTCCTGTGGTAGTTACAGAGCCCCTATAAAGTTCTATTTGCAGGCTATGAAGAAAGAGTGAGGCATAATGAAATCATATTGATAAAAATCTGTTCAAGACTAAATGTTTAATTACCAGAAAGTCGAAATTGAGTTAGGTTATGCCAAATCAGTTGAGATGAAGAGGATGTGGAAGACAAGACAGTACTAAACACATTTGTGATGTTATGATCTTCCCCAGGACACAAAACAGAATGCTCAATTGTGAAGCAGTGAGACAGATTGCTAATTTTATAATGATAGTCTCTAAGAAAAAACATCAATCATTTTCTTTGGTTGTCTAACTGCTAATTCAAAACCACCCAAAAAAGGAAAATCACTTAACATAAAGATAATGGGCCTGGGATGGCTGAACGGAACATCTTGCCTAGATTTCTGAATTCCAGTACGTACCACATTGCAGAATGAAACTTTGACTTAATAAGTAATTGCAGGGAGGAATTTCGTTCACAGAAATATTCTCATTATCTCACCATCATATATATGCTTTTGGACATAGAAGCATTCTGTTCATCATTTAGAATTCAATATTCTGGTTCTATCCATTAATGGGTCCTTGAAAATTTTCTAATAAAGATCAAAGCCACCCTCTCCTAACCCCTTGCCATATGTGCCATATGCAAAGGGATTAGATCCCACTCTTAATATTTTATTACATGTAAAATTATTCTCTTTATAGGTTTTGTAATGGAAAAAAATTAAACTTACCTAGCTAACACTTAAAAAATATGGAGTGATTTTAACATAAAGGGTAATTGGTAAAATAGAAATTTTATACACATTAAGCAAAGATAATATTGTAGTTATTAAGTACATATGTCTTAAGAGCTCACATGGCACTGCCTTATTCTTCCCAATGGCCCAAAGTCATTGTGGCTTCTGGAATATAACCGAAGATAGTAATCAAGGTTTAATGTTCTATCAGAGAGGCATTGTAGGCCTCAGGTCCTTGATTCCAAGGTCACTAATTAGTGATTTGTTTATTTTTGTTTGTGGTTGGTGGGAATGTTCAGGAGGATAAATTTTAATTTAACAGTTTCTATAGAACTAGAAGACTATTACTCAAAGTGATATTTTTCAATAGTGATATATATATAGTTATATATATATATTAAAGGCTGAGGCAAAAAATAATTATGCATGTATCATTAGAAAGTTTATGGTTTAAGAGAAAGAGATACACATATGAAATAAATAATTTAAGTGAAAACTTCTTTTTTCTCAAGTTACAATTGGAAATATCAGTATGAACTTAATATGCATTTTTTATTAAATTTTAAAAAATGATGGTGAAAATCCAAAACACTAACAACATCAAATGATAGCAAGGATGTGAAACAACAGGAACTCTCATTCACTGCTGGTGGAAATGCAAAATAGCACAACAACTTTGGAGGACAGTTTGGCAGTTTCTTACAAAACTAGACATACTCATCATAGAATCCAATAATCATGCTTCTTGGTATTTACTCAAATGAATTGAAAACTTATGTCCACACAAAACAGATGTTTATAACAACTTTATTCATAATTGCCAAAATTTGGAAGCAAACAAGACGCCCTTTAGTAGGTGAATGGATAAATAAACTGTGGCATAACCAGACAGGGGAATAGTACTCAACACTATAAAGAAAGGAAGTATCAAGCCATGAGAAGATATGGGAGAAGAAGTCAGTTTGAAAAGGCTACAAGCTGCATGATTACAACAATATGACATACTAGTAAAGGCAAAACTATGGAGACCATAAAAAGATGAAAAGTTTCCAGAGGTTAGAGGGGAAGAAGGAGTGGATAGGCAGAATATAGAGGATATTTTAGGGTAGTAAAATTGTTCTGTATGATACTATAATAATGGATATGTGCCATTATACATTTGTCAAAACCCACAGAATATACATCGAGTGACGCTAATAGAGACTGTGGGCTTTGGATGATAATGATGTGTCGATATGGCTTCTCCAGTTGTAACAAAGGTACCACTCTGTTAGATGTTGATAAAGTGGGAGGCTACACATGTGGAAACCTACAGGAGCTCTCTCTACTTTCTGCTCAATTTTGCTGTGAACCTGACACTGTTCTTAAAAATAAAGTCTGTTTTTAAAAACGTACATTTTCTCTAATTTTGTCCACTGAAAATGACTAGGAAAAGAAATAAAAGCTCACCTTGGCAATAACAAGCATCCTAATGCCTAGATTGTAATATCTATTGTCTTTCCCACTAAAAATAAACCAAAGCTCCATAAAGAACTAGCTGATCACAAGGCTGGCAGAGGAATTATGCAAGATGTGTCTGGGACATCTTATAATAGAAAGCAATAAAACTATTTAAACTTCTGTGACCCTGTCTGAAGTACTCAAGAGTTAACTTGAAGAGCCTTCTACCAGGCAAAGGTGGGGTAGCTTGAGTCTCAGAAAAAATAACTGCAGTAGATTGAAATAAGTCAAATGAGTTCAGAAGTATATTTTTAAAATACAGTTAGTAGTCTCCTAAGATGGATGCTTGGAAAATAATTAATTTTATTAAACATTAGTACACTAAGAGAAATAGTCAAGCATGCATCCTTTCTATGTGAACAAAACTTTGGAGTAACCAAATCTAATAGCTGATTCTTTGCAGCCATATTCCAGCTTAAGAAAAAAAAAGGAAGAATAAATAATAAAGGTAGAATATTCCCACTTTGCAAATCTATAATGAAATAATCTAAACAATAATCATCAATGTTTGCTAATGTCATAAAACAAAGGACAACCAGAGACTAGGTACCTCCTGATGGAAGTACATGATAACAAAGTGGCATGGACTTATATATACTACTAAATGTAAAATAGATAGCTAGTGGGAAGCAGCCGCATGGCACAGGGAGATCAGCTCAGTGCTTTGTGACCACCTAGAGGGGTAGGATAGGGAGGGTGGGAGGGAGACGCAAGAGGGAGGAGATATGGGGATATTAGGTATACGTATAGCTGATTCACTTTGTTATAAAGCAGAAACTAACACACCATTGTAAAGCAATTATACTCCAATAAAGATGTTAAAAATTTTTTTTAATTAAAAAATAAAATAATAATTCTAACCAAATAAAATAAAAAATCAAACCTGAATCTGATCAAACCTCTAGATTTAACCATCAGTTTACAGAAAATGCAGGGAGCGTGTCAAACAATGCTACAAGCATGAAAAGTAAATCAAGGGAAATAAACAGTAGCCAATTAAGAAGTTTTGAATATTGATTGGATTTTAAATTATTGAAAGGAATTACTTTGTATTTCCAAATAGTATAATGGTATAATGATTGTGCTTTACAAAAATCTTTATCTTTTTTAAATACTTAGTGAAATATTTAAAGATAAAAGGTGTTATGTCTGGAATTTGCTTCAAAATAATCCAGTGGGGCTGAGTGGGCAGGGACAAAACTGAAACAAGTTTGTCCATGAGTGACAATTGTTGAAGATGTAAGATGGTTACATAGAGGATTTATTATATTATTCTTTTATATGCTTGCACTTACTTGAAATCTTCCATAACAAAAAATGTTTTGTAATGGTAGTATTACAGCAGAGTAAAAAGAATACTTTATATCCATGCATTTCCACAATACTTAATATAAAAGCAGCAAATGCTCCAATGAATATCCACCTTAAAATTTAAATGATTCAACCCTAATTTAGAAAAGATTAAGAGATCTAGTTTATTCAATTGTTTAGGTAACAAATTTAGGCTCACCTTAATTTCTAACTGTTCTGTCATTTGAGTAATAGACTAAAGGGAGTTCTGTTAAAAATATCTGCAATCAGTATTTATTTGAAAAGTGTAGGTAGGATGATCTTCAGCAAAATAGTTTCCCTGTAAGAACTTAGAAGAAAGTTTTTAATTACCTTTAAACACAGAAGGGCCTGGAGACCTAAACAAAAAAAAATTCTGATATATATAAAGAGGCAGATGTCAGGTTAGCAATTGTCAATAAGAAAATTGGGTTAGTAAACATAAGTTTTATATGATAAAGTAAAACTAATTTAAATGCTTAGTAAAGCAGAAAACAGTCAATGAAAGAAAATAAAATAAGTTGTGAGACAGTATGGGTGGCTCTAACCTCAGAAGAGTGTTAAGAAAGAGTAAGGGGGTGAGCTTGTTTTGGTCCCTCTCACTGTATTTGTAGAGAATAACCATGGAGATCTTCCAAGCTCACAAAGAAGGCAAAGTATAAGAGCTTAATGAATTGGGAGAAGTTCTGTAATATCCCACTATAGAATAAGTTCTTTTGATAGTAACATTTATATGAAAAGAGATACTAAGACCTTGATACAGATGAACAGATTGATGGCTAAGAAAGATACAAATGAAATGTATACCTGAGACATGAGGCTTTAGCCAAGCCCATTTGGAATTCTTAGGACTGATAATTATCCTCAGAAGACGCTAAGGAAAGAAATTTGGATATGGAGAGACTATGGCAATATAATATGGACAAATCTTGTGTTAACTAAATAGTTTTCCCCCGAAAGAATTCATGGTTTCAGGATTGGATTTTGTTAGAAATGCCAAAATGTTGACCACTGCCCCATCAGTGAAAAATCAGGTCCATCGATTTCTATATATGTTGCTGAATATAGAAGATATATCCATATAAACTGAGCAGCAAAGAGAATTCCAGAGGCCTTGAAATAATTGTGTGCATTTACTTTGGAAACTATAGGTACAACGAGAGCATCCTGAATAAACATATGTAGAACTATGGATTATAATACACTCAACTCTTGTAGAATAACCCTGCTTGTCATAGGAAGGGAACTTTTCCATGATGTTTGATAAATCTGAGGCCCACATTTCTGGATATTAGACTTTAGGATGGTTTACAGATAGCAATAAACAAAATATTAACCATGTATCCTAACCTGGTCACTTTAATTAGACTACTGAGTAGAATGGTGTCTGATGCAGATTATATTCTTATCATCTATTTACCTGAGTATTACATTAAGAAGTATTATTTAATGGGTACAGAGTTTCAGTGTTGCTAGATGAAGAGATCTGGAGATGGCTGGTGGTGATAGCTGCACAACAATATGAATGTACTTAATACCATAGAACTGTATGCTTCACAATGGCTATGAGAGTAAAGTTTGTATAATGTTTATTTCACAACAGTAAAAAAATTGGAAAAAATTACAGAGACATTAGTGGAATAGAAAAGAAATCTGGTGCAAAATCAAACCATCTTATATATTAAAATTATTATGTGCAATTTAGAAACAGTCATGAAAACTTAGATATTGAATTTAGTGGAATTAAGCACAGAAAAACAGTTAAACGTGCAAAGTTTTATCATGCAGCGTTAAAAACCTTATTTGTTACATTAGTGATATAAATAAACTCGTATCTAGAAAAAATTGAAGGTTAAAAACAATCAGATAATGCTAAAAAACAAACTTTACTTAATTACCATTTCTCTGTGTATAAAATGTTTACATGTCTCACAAAGGATTCTTATGTGTTCCATTCATTTTCATATCTTGTGTGTGAAGAAATAATCTTATATATGTGATACACTGTCTTGGGAGACAATCCTCCATGGGGTCATGTTTTTGTACAATGACTGCCTTTGTTCTACATGGTCTTTTTAAGAGTGTTTATATTGAAAATAGCCTTGGGAGATACAGATGGTGTTTCTCTTAGAGAAAAGACAGATTTGCTTACAGCGTTGGAAGATTTCCCTTCTGAGAAAATGACAGGTATGTGTACTGCCTGTTATAAGCGAATCGAGCTCCCTAAACTTGGGGCTCCTCCCCTTTCATGCGTTTCACTGCATACACAAGTGTCATCTTGCTGCCTTCATGTCCCCCTGTAGGAATTGTGGCTTGGGAAACCGGCACAAAAATGCTGGCACTCCAGCTACTGCTATTGCAGTAATAAATGGTTCTTTGTCTCTAATCCTGTGTCTTCAACCAGCATCCAGGGAACTGTGGCAGGCTCATTCGTTGGCTTGCAATTGGGTAAAATCTTAGACACTTGTCACTCTGTTATATGTGTTTTAATGCATTGAGTAATGATTATTCTAAAAATCTAAAAAGGAATTGAAAAAATATATCATCTCTAATTCTTTGAAAATTTTAAGTATGTTTTATAATTGTTTCTGCAATATTATGAAGTCCCATAGATACCCTACACGTGCTTCTTCAGTTCTGCTTTTACTTCTAATTTCTTGATTTTAATTTTTTTCCTGGAAAAGTATTACCTAGAGATCATCGTTGCTTGACCAAGTTACCAGACGGTCTAATTATTGATAATTCTAGTTCATATACTTACTGATGATCCAATCAGATACGGCTGAGTATGAGAGGGGAGGAGATGGCATAATACAAATATGGCTTTCTAAAGCCTCCATTATCAACAGGGACTCTAGAAAGGGCAGATTCTATTTGTTTAAAGTGTCCCTTATTATATCAAGCAACAAGTCTGGCATGTCTCTTAATAATCGACCCTGCTTAAATGACCTCAACAGAAGTTAGTACATGTCAGTTTCTCTATGCCTCAATTTCTTTATAACAAAAAAGGGAATTACAATTCAATAGACACGTTACAAGTATGTTCTGAAAACTAACAAGCAAATGCAGCTGAGTTCTTTTTTTTTTTTTAATTTTATTTATTTATTTTTTGGCTGCATTGGGTCTTCATTGCTGCGTGCAGGCTTTCTCTAGTTGCGGCGAGTGAGGGCTACTCTTCATTGCGGTATGTGGGCTTCTCACTGAGGTGGCTTCTCTTGTTGTGGAGCACAGGCTTTAGGCGCACGGGCTTCAGTAGTTATGGCACGTGGGCTCAGTAGTTGTGGCTTGCGGGCTCTAGATTGCAGGCTCAGTAGTTGTGGTGCACAGGCTTAGTTGCTCCACGGCATGTGGGATCTTCCCAGACCAGGGATCGAACCCGTGTCCCCTACATTGGCAGACGGATTCTTAACCACTGGACCACCATGGAAGTGAGTGGCTGAGTTCTTTAGATAACAGGCACTGTAGATTGTAGAAATTATTATTTGATTTTGACACTCTTCCCAAGGTACTGCCTCTGTGTTTCTCTCTAAAGAAAATGCAATCTGTTCCCAGGAGGGAAGCTTCTTACCTGGTCAGTACTCAATGGTACAGGATGAATACCACAACTCTCCAAATTATATTTTCTCTCACTTCTAACAATTTATGAATTTTATAAGTCAATGTCTTAAGTAGTCTCTCAGCAGGTCTGGGTTTTACAATTCACCAAGCTTCTATTAAAATACCCTCTCTCCCCATTATTTAATTTTCATTAAAATAAATTCTTATAATCATTTTACTAATTTGAATTTAATAAGTATGTGGAAATTACTTAACATCCACTAATATAATTTTTGGTATTAATTTTATTCAGGACTTTACAAAATACCTGATGCAAAAATAAACTTTGCTTTGTTTTGTTTTTCATATTTGCAGTTTGAGATAAGTGCCATATGGAGGGGAAAATGGTAAAATTAAGAAAAGCCGAGGCTAAAGGGATAAACTACAGGTTGTTCTCAATTTTGCCTTGAGTTACACTTGAAATGAAGCCAAATAACAATCTCCTCTCATACATAAAATTATGAAGAAATCACATGCAAGAGTTGTCTCCTAGGCCTTGCTTAGAAGCATTCTTTTTCTACCTAAAATGCTTCCATGCCCAAACTCCTGTTTTGAAGGATTTCCTTTATATTGGGACTAGAATCATTATGCCTTAAAATAAAGATTTATAGGATGTATTCTTCTTGAAATTGGCCTAAGGAAAAAAATCTAGATTAATGGTTTGTTCCGTTTCATCAAACAATTAAATTTTTATTATTCATGGTTTTTTTTGTTCCCCTGCTACTGTCAGAAAGTCTAACACTTAATGTACCATTAAAATAAACAAATTCCTCAAGGGCCTGCTCTATATCTTTTACCTTCCTAAATCATTTTCATATTCTTATCTAGTTCTGTATTACTGTATTTCGTTAAGTTTGAAAAGCACATTGAAGGCACGTTTTCCCATTTTAATATCTCTGAAACAAGAATGGGTCTTACACTCAAGGGCATGCTGCATATTTCCTGGTTGCACTCAACATCCATTCTCCATCCACTGGAACTTCTCTCTGGCTTGAGGTCTGGCCAGGGTGTGCTGTACCCTCTGGGTTTTCTCATCCTCTGGCTTCTGGTAGGTCCTGTGGGGGGATGCTCCAGCAGTAGATCAGAGGAAAGAAGTCAGAGAATGTGTTCCCTCAGCTCCCTATTGGCAGGCTTTGGTACAGCAACTGTGCTCCTCCACCTAAGACAGTGGCTCTTGTCCGGTTGCTACCCTCCCATGGCATTCAGCTGCAACAACAGCTTGTTCCCCCAAGCCCTTCCAAGTAAGGTTTGCCAGAATCTTCCAGTTGTTGCTAGATCCTGGTTGCTTTGCAGTCCCTTATCCTTCCCACACCTTTTAAATTGCCTTTTTATTTAATATTCTTTACCTTTTTGAGTGTGTCATTTCCTTCCTGATGAGATAATCCAACAATTTTTCCCAGAAGTGGCCTGAGGAAACAGCCATCACAAAGGAACTCTGGGATTTGGTAACACACGTCAATGATCACGTTTGCTGGGGGAAATAAGACACTGGTAAACTGTGGCATGCACTGGTATCAAGATTGCTCCATGTGTCACTAGTAATGGTAGGGATGGAGAGCAAGGAGAGGCAAGGCATTGGAAGATTAAGGGGCTGGTATAAGGTTGCTATGGTGACAATGGTGATTACAAGATTGCAGGGTGAGATGGCTGCTCTGATTGCCCTTAAGAAAATACACACATAAAAAAGTTTTTATTGAAAGTCATGAATTCAAAATTATAGGTACAAGTGGAAAATCAGAAAAATGATATCAGCTTTAAAGGAATATAATATTGCCTGTAACAGCAAATCACTTATGAATGAGAATCAAGTTCAGGTATTAATAAAAAGAGTTGCAGGTTTACAACCTCAATTTTCAATGCCCCTTATGCTCAAAAAACATCCTTGCTAGTGAAAGAAGTCCCTCTTCCCCCATCTAAAAGAAAATCATACATTGATTTCACTTGGAGAATTTGTCTCATAAAGTCATACAAAATCTCTTCTGGATCCTCCCTTACCACCTCCTTGCCTTTGGGTCCAGAAATAGAATTAAAACACAGAATATCCCAGAAGATTGACAAGATGTGTTCTTTGAAGATACAGCTTATAGCCCAAATTGGTAGGATATTGTCAACTTGTAAGTATGGAAATTCAGAGAATGTGTATCTCAACATATTAAAACTAGGAGGAAAAAATATACTGGCCCAAATGTATTTGAGTACATTTACCTAGGATTCAGAATTTAATGTGTTGGCTCAAGCACCTTAGACTTGGGTCAACAATCTGATGGGTTGGTTAACTGAAACCTGTACTCAAGAGCACCTACATTTGACTGAGATGCCAGAACTCCCTGGCATACTGAGAAGGAAGTTCTAGGGTCCAGGGAGTGAAGTGGAGTCATTATGTACAATCTAATCAACCATTTCTTAACCACATCTTCTAGGAGGGCCCATAGGACACTCACCTCACTAAGACATAAATTATTATTGAGGACCCATCAGCATTCTTCAAAACTTTGCAAGCTAGAGGTGAGGGGGGATGGGTGCACAGTGATAATGATTTCCCTGTTATGAACAAAAATAATAGGATCCCAGAGTGTAGGTGCAAGATAGCAACAGTCACCACCAGAATCAAAGGAGTTGATTGAGGCCACATAGGGGCTGAAAGAGCAGTGATTAGGGCAGTTTGAACGCAAGGTTCTGTGACAACGGCTACTTGATCATAGTGTCCCTAAGGAGAAAATAAATGACCAGACTAGCAAGCTTAAGACGCTTCTTGATTAAATGAGTGGAAAATTCTAGATTTAGCAGACAACAATGTAAGTTCAGATACAGTAGTAGGGATTTATGGGGTCTTCTCCAGGTCACAAGCCTGAAGCCCCTTCAATGAAAGGGAGGTCATGTCTATTTGATGAAGGACTCTGCAGTACATATTTTTGAATCTTCTCAGAAGCTTTCTCCTGAGGTACTGTCAGCTATTTGTCAAGGTGTCTGTGCATTAGAAGAAGGAAAATATCCATACTTTCTAAGGGACATTAGATATTGGCTCAGAACTCCTGCCAGGCTCCAGACACAACAAAATGCCATTATAGACAATTGGTCAAAGCGGGGCTGATGGAAGTTAGTGACAGATAGAGCTTTGGCCTTAGTTCTTCTCATAACAGGTTCAGTGGAACTACAGAACTCTCCTGTAGTTATTTCCCCAAGCCCAGAATTCATAGTAAGAATAGGTTGAGAGGTTCTATGGAATCTCTTGCAAACCCTAATGGGGACCCATGGTACAAATCCGTAAGGTCTTAGAATGAGGCTATGCGATATTCTGCCCATACTTGTTCTCCACTTAAAAAGTAGTTTTGGTGGCAACTCAGTATTTGATCCTAACACATCAGATAACTATGCCACCTAAACTCCCGTCTGGACTGCGTGTTACTGATCCATCAAATCATAGCATATAACGTGCAGGGAAGCATCCCATTGTATGGCATCTGGCCCCAGCTGTTGCAGAATGCAAAATTAAACTTCACGAGTAGTTATGGCCACCTGGGGAGTTTCCTGGAACAGAGGAAGAAAGATGCAGGCCAGGTATACAGATGGGTCTGCAAGGTAACATGGAACCAGTTGGAAGTAAAGAGTTGCTGCATTACCTCCCCAGTTAGGGTGGCCATGGAATACAGCAATAAAATAGTATGCTCTTAGTTGGATGAATTCCACATAGGATATTTGGTTGTTTATTTTACAGCATGGAAAATATGGCCTGAGGCAGGAATCTACACTCATTCAGAGTCCCTAACCCACTGGTCAAGGACTTATATAGAAGAATATTTGAAGATGAGTGTGATAGCACGAAGAGTTGATGGTCAAATCAGATTTATACAAATCATAGATGATAAGATATTACTCAGTACCAACATTTGCATATAATTCAGTGGATAATCAGTAGGCACAGGCAGGGATAAAAGTTCTTCATGTATTTAACAGCCTAGTTGAAACATCGCAAGTGCCAAAACTGCCAAATTCAAAGGACACGGCTAGGTTCCCATTATGGCATCATTCCAAGTCAAACCCACCAGACACTCTGATTACACTGAATACCTTCCAACATGGAGATGGTCTCAATTTGTCTTCATGGGAAGAAATACATATTTCATATTTATACTTACCTCCTCGGCCTACAAAATTTCTGAGAGCAACATCATTTTCAGATTTACATAATTCCTTGATAGACTACACTAATACTGTCTCTAACCAAAAAATTTATTTTACAGTGAAGAAGGTATACAATGGGCTTATGACTGATGTATTCACTGGTCTTATATGTATACCAACCCCAGAAGCAGCTGGATTGATAGAATGATGGAATGGCCTATCGAAGTCTCAGTTATTTGTCATCCGGGGCAACACTGAGAAGTTGAGACATGGTCCAATAGAATATGGAAAATGACTTAAGTCAGCAACCAACATATGACATTATTCCCCCAAAGCCAGAATGCATGGGTTTGGGAATCAAGGAATGGAGGTCAGAATGTCCCGTCCCACTGAAGGAATTCTTTATTCTTTTCCTCTCAGCCTTGGGCTCAGTGGATTTGGAGTACTTATTTCTCAAGAGAGAAATGCTTCCACCAAGAAGCAGAATCATGGGTCCATTAAATTGGAACTGACAGCGTATGTCGAAAATTATTTCTATTGTTGTTGTGACAAATCATCACAAGTTTAGTGTCTTAACACAAATTAATCATCTTGCAGTTCTGTAGGTTAGAAGTGCAACATGGATCTCGTGGTACTAAAATCAAGATGCCAGCAGGGCAGCATTCCTTTGTAGAGGCTCTAAGGGAGAATTCCTGTCCTTGACTTTTACCATTTCTGGAAGCTACACATATCCCTTCACTCATGGTCCCCTTCCTCCATCTTCAAGGCCAGCAATGTGACTTCTCTCTAGCCATTCTTCTGTAGTCACATCTCCCTCTATCTCCCTTTTTCCGCCTCCCTCTTCCACGTTTAAGGACACTTGTGATTACACTGAGCTCACATAGATAATCCAGGATAATCTTCCTATTTTAGAGTCAGTTTATTCACAGTCTTAATCTGCAACCTGAATTCCCCTTCACCACGTAAGGTAACATATTCACAGATTCCAGGGATTAGGACACAGACATCTTTGGAGTGATATTATTCTGCCAATCACAATGTACTTTGGTTACTTAGGGCTCCTCATGGTGCTAAAACAATTGGCAGAAAATAATGTCACTTTACTAGAAATGGTGATTTATCCTTATTGTCAAAGGGAAATTGCACAGTAGCTATTTCTGAAGTCCAAAGGATTCACTAGGTCACCTTGTAAACTTCCATGCGCAGTGGAAAATGGAGAACTGCAGCAACCAATAAATATAGGGCTACTGAGGACTTGTATCCTCTGGGAATAAAGTTTCCTTCATCCCACCAGATTAAAGATACAACCAGTCAACATGCCGGTGGAGGGTAAGAGAAATACAGAATGGGTCATGGAAGAAAAAAGCTATTTATCAACTTAGCTTTGAGATCAACTATATAAGAGGGGACTATAGTAGCTATGTTTCATGTAAATTAATTATGTTCCCTCTTTTTTCTTCTATCATATCTGAATGGCACAGTTGGTCCTAATATTTTAATTTAAGTAAAAGGTAATATTAAGACTATAGTGATGTTGTTTTGTAATGAGACAAACGAGTTTTCCCTTTGTTAGATAAGAATGAAAAATGATGGGCAAAAGGAGTAGATATTCCCCATTTGTTCTCTATAACCACTTTCCGCTTTTCTGCAACCTACTCTGAAAGGTGATATCTATGAGCTGCCTCATCCAGGCTCTCTGGAGTATGGCATCTGTTTGTGTTCACACAACAAGAAGTACCAGCAGGAGAGAAGAGGGCAGGAGGAGACACAGGACAGAGTATTTACTGCCTAATTCCTCCCTGACAAGTATAGGGCAGTGACTGCATTTCTCTCACTATGGTTACCCATTCCAATAAAACTCTGCAAACTCTCTACACGGTGTGTCTTGCTGTGGGTTCTAATAACTGCTCCTCTTGCCGCTTCAAGCACAGGGATGGGAATGGATCTCAGCTGCTGTGACTCCCTTTGTGTTTCAGCATCCCTTGTTACTTTCCTTACCCTGCCAACCCCTTTGGAAACAGTGCCTTCATTAAACTCTTTTTAGTTACTCTCGTAGCATAACATCTGTTTCCTGCCTGAACCCTAACTGAGACATATGAAAAGTACATCCTTTTAATGATGCAAGCCAACTCACATCTACCTATCCTTCTGTCTATTTTATTGCCCTTTCTCTCTTTCTTTTTCTGTTTATTGACTTTTCTTTTGCTCTAGCTCTTGTTCTCTTTCCACTATCTCCAGGTAACACAACAGAAATAATAGGTCACAAGTCTTGTGATTTTGCATAAAATATATAAAAGTAAAAATTATGCTTTATACCTAAGATGTGGAATACGGTGATTAAGAAAGGGGCTTTAGAATTATCTATACTAATATGTGTCTGACTCCTCATTTACCATCATGAAGCAAGGTTATTTGAATTCCAGTGCTGGTCAAGAGGTAATAAATCTACCAAGGCCTGTCTCTATCAATGATTACAACTAAAACCCCTGAACAAAATGCTAAAAGCAACGAAATGAGGACTCTGAAAAATTAACAATAATAGGCAGATAGAGGAAGGGGGTAAATGTTGAAGAACAATCTATAACGGGGCTAAATTTCTGGGCTTTTTTCCTCTTTTATCTTGGCTTTAAGCCACAGAGAGTCCCATTGCAAAACTGTGCAGTGGGGCATGAACAGCCAAAATCCTGAGAGAAACCTTGTCTTTCTGGCCAGAGGATCAGGATAGGAGGTCCCTGTGAGCTAGAGTGTATGAGGAGGAAGTCCCACTTTTTTTTTCTTTTTGCGCTGCCCCAAAGGCAATCTCATTCATGGAGTGATCCAGTGGTGGTGGTGGTGGTGGCACAGGCACCAGAACCCTGAGAGGAAATCTAGAAAAAGAGGATTTGGGGACTGAAGAATGTGGAAGGCATCTCTGTCAACTTTTTCTCTCTCTCATTTCTTTCACTGGTTTGCCCAAAAGGGACGCAGGCAGAACTGTGAGACAGCACGAGTGGCTGGATCTCTGAGAGAAGTATCATGTTCCTAGATCGATTCACCCAGAAGAAACAACAATCATAAATGGGTAGATATACCAAAAAAAAAAAATTCAACATCTATACATAATGAAAACTGTCAGTAGAACAGAAATAGATGGCAACTTCCTCAACCTAATATTCTTTCCTTTGATTCTTTGTCCTTTTTTCAGTTGACTGTAGTTATTTTCAGACCAAATATGTGCAATAATGAAAGCTACTTTTCATTCAGCGTGTACTAGCAGAGACTGCTTAAATGCCTTATGTACATTTGTGAATTTAATTCTAAGGTAATTCATCATATGTATGCATGCAGATGTGTTTGTGTGTGTGGGTGTGAGAGTGTGTATGGGGTATTTTTTTTCATTGAATTGCCTTCACACCATTGTCATTTGCATATGTTTAAACTCATCAAATTGTATATGCTAAATATGCACAGTGCATTGTATATCAATTTTACTCCATAAAGCTGTTATAAGAAAGAATAGAGAATTCAGAGTTAGCTGTCAAGGTGAATGAAGAAGGGGAAATGGTATTGAAGACAGATGTGCACAAGTCACCTCAACATTTTAACCACTTGGGGTGTGGGTGTAATGGCCTGTCTTCTTTCTGAATAAAACAGAAACAAAGGGAATCAAAGCCTCCCTACTCTCTCAGCAGAAAGCTTCTGAGAAGCCAAAAAACAAAACAAAATACACTTAAGATTGTGTGAAGTGAAGGGTTAGCTATCAGTAAGGTTATCTCAATATGCCTTGGGGAATTACCAAATTTCCAAGTATACACTAATATAATTTCCCTCATTCTTTACAGTCAACCCTGAGTAAAATTGGCAAAATCAATTTTAATGAAAAATCCTGTAACAATCCAAGACAAGTAGGATTTAAACCACTTTTTTTCACTGTCAGGGAAAAAAAAAAAGACAGAGTCATTCTAAGCAACTGATCTGAACATAACCACCGCTCACCCTTTTGTGTTTAAGTATCAGTCCAGCCACAATCATTGTTTTCACAAATCCCGCCACATACTGGTATTTTTAAGATAAATTTTAACCTACTCCCCCGTATTTAACATAAGGGTGACAAATTTATCATTCACCTCTGCAACTTGATTACATAGCACAATGCCTGAGAGATAATAATTAATGAATATTTATAAAATAAAGAATGAATTACGGTGTTTGCTTTGCATATCTAAAGTATTTTCCATCTATAATAATAATAATGCTAACTGCTCAATATAGAGTGCTTACTATGAGCCAGGCACTGTTCTAAACAGTTATGTGATATTAACTCATTTAATCCTTACAATTACGCTATGACATTAACACTATTATCTCTTTTTTTTCCATATAAAAGAGTACCTGCAAATGCTTAAACAAATAGCCATTTATTTTTACTTCATCATCGAGAGTAAAGACAGAAATAGTTTATATCCCACCCACTTCTTTGGTAAGTATCCCTGAAGGACAAAAAAAAATATGGACTTGATATTTCTCCTGCAGCACCACTTTAATTCCCCGCTTCCTCTCTACTCAGTAGCTAGAGATACTATTAGACCCACAGTCCTAAGGCAGTCATCCTTTCACCAGGAATCATTTATGTAAAAGCTGTTTCCAGTGCACCAATCATAACACTGGGACATAGTAAACCAATTCGTTGTTGGATTTGCCAAGTTCAGATATGTGTAGGGGAATGTTTAAATGGGATTTTAGAAACAAATGAGTTGTTTCCAAATCATCTATAGAAATACCGGAAGTATTAACATGCTTAATTCTCTATGCAGTATATAGATATGTTTCACATTCTTACTGCAGCCTCTCTTTTCTCACCCCAAGGACTTAAGTTTGACCTGTGATCTTGCTTCTGGTCGACTTCTTTCACTATGGCATCCTCTTCCTCTTATTCACCATTTGTTCTTTACCTAATGCAATGGCTGTTGTACTTTCAAAATCATCCCAACGTTAAAAGGCTGTGCAAGGATTTTCTATACTTAACTACAGAAAACTTCTACTGTACTCATCTGTCACACTTACATATGTTTGCATCTTTTACACTTCCTGTTTTTACATGGCACAATCTGTCCATTGCCAGAAATTTATTGACTTCTAAAAGAGAAGCAATTTCTGAACTGCTGAGATTTGGGGGTTGTTTGTTACCACAGCATAAGGCTCGTCCTTTATTGACAACTATAGAATTTACCTACAGAGGAGGATGAAAGGGTCAGAAAAATAAAATGGAGAAACTGATCTTTTGATCGGTTCTAAGATCAATTCGGATCAGTTCTTCTAAGCAACTGATCTTCAGTATGTCTCGAATCTAATAAAGCATTTGATAAAATAGTATGAAGTCTGAGATTTGCTTTAATATATTTTAGGGAAAAAAGCTTAAATAGATAAAACAAGTGTGCCAAAATATTGATAATTGTTAAAGCCAGTCGATTTTTCCCACTTTTAAATATATTTGAAAAATTTTATAAAGCAAAATTTGAGGTAAATTTCCCCAAAGACATGACTAAAGTATAATTGATATGAAGGAAATTGTAATATACCTATGACGATTGGCATGAAATAATGATTCTTATAATAATGGATATAAAATACCTTGAAAAATAAGATTTTTCAGGATTATTTTGCTACTGAGAGATGTACTACAAAGCACATACAATCCCTTTGTCTTCCTATTGACCTAGATAAAATATACCTCAACATCATTTATCAATTGATTTTGTAATTATTACTTTGACATCTTGGTATTGTGAATGGGTAGCTATTCTAGTCACTGGAAAGGTTCATTCTATCTTTTTAAATGAATATATTGATGCAGTTTCACAGTCAATGCCCTGACTTTGAAATAAGAAAGGTTAGAATGGTCAACAAATATTTATTAAGACCCCATATGTAACCTATTTGAGATGCAACTATGAACAAGACTGAGTTATATGCCCTTAAAGAACATTCCAATGTTTTGCCTGCTGTGTTTTTCTGCAAACTTAAGGAAATTGTTTAATTTTGTTGGGGCTCAGTTTCTTGTCCAAAAAATGAGGTTAATCCTCGCTAACTTGTAGAACTGTTGTAGAAATTAAATGTGATATAGTGTATTAGTAAAGATTCTCCAGAGAAGAGATTTATCATAGGAGTTGGGGTAATGGAAGCTGAGAAGTCCTATGATCTGCCCTCTGCAAGCTGGAGAACCAGGAAAGCCAATGGTGCAATTTGGTTTGAATCCAAAGGCCTGAGAATCGGGTGGAGGGGATGGGGCAATGGTGTAGGTAAGTCCAGGTCTGAATCTGAAAGGTGAAGGCCAAAAGCACATTTGTCCAAGAGCAGGAAAAGTACCAGCTCAAGCAGAGAGAAAATTCACCTGTCCTCTGCCTTTCTGTTCTATTCAGTCCCTCAAAGGATTGAATGATGTCCCCTCGTAGCGGTGAGGGTGATCTTCTTTACCTTTGAATCTATTGATTCAAATTTTTTCTAGAGACACTATCACAGATACAGCAAGAAAAATGATGTCTTACCAGCTGCCTGGCACCCCCAGTAGACATTTAAATTAACCATCACATACACTATTGTTGCTGAAACTCGGCCTCTGTTCACCGGTGCCAAACAGAAACGTGGAGACAGGGTTTTGCGTGAAGTAGAAAAGAGTAGCCTTTATTGCTTTGCCAGGCAAAGGGAGCCACAGTGGGCTATCGCCCTCAAGACTGTGTGTCCCGTCCTGGAGGGGGTAGTGAGGAGTCTTTATAGTGTTCAAGGAGCAGGACGTGATCAGCTCGTGGACATTCTTCTGATTGGTTGGTGGTGAGGTAATCGGGAGTCATTATCACCAACCTCCTGGTTCCAACAAGTCTGGGGTCTACGTGCTTGTGGGCAGCATACAGTTAACTTCTTCCACCTGGTGAGGGTTTCAGTATCTGCAAAACAGCTCAAAGGACATGATTCAGAATATTATCTATAATCCTTAAGGAAGAACTAAAGGTCCTAGACTTTGTTTAATGGCTAAAATATTATTATTTTGTCTTGCTTGACTGTTTTCCTTTCTTTCTGCATTTTCTCACTTCTCTGATTAAATTTATTCTTTGACTAAAGTTTGTCTACAGACAAAAGGCAGGTGGACATGGGTGGAGGTCTCTTCTGGAAAGGCCTCATAGGGTCCTGCTCGGTTACAGTATGAAGCACATAATGGAGTCTAGAACATACCAAAACTATTTTTATTTTCTGGTTTATAGATAATGGATTTGTAGGTTTTGTCAGCATGAAGAAGCATTTCAGATCTTTCTACTTTTTACTGAATTCACAAAATAAAGTTTCTGATCCAACAAAGTTGAGAAGGTATGTTGTTTTCATATAATGCCTACGTTTATGAGACTTTGCCTAAAGTAGATACATAGTTACTATTTATTAATTTTTTAAGTAAAAGTTCTAAGAGAATGCATTGTAAACATCAATTAGAATTCATCTTCATGCTCAAACATTAACATCCTGGGTTTCTGAGCAAGTAATTAGATTCTTTTGTGAATTTATCCAGTTAGAATAAGAGGGACTGTAAGCTTTACGTTAATTAAATTAGTATATTATTTAGGCTACATTCTCAGGGGAAAGTTCGCTATTTAAAAACTAGATGAATGCTTCCCTTTTCATTGGTTTGAAACTGTTGAGGAATTTATTTGGTGTTTGAATATACATACTTTTTTTTTTTAATTACATTATTTATTTTTTTGTTTTGAATTACATTGCCTTTTCTTTTTTTTTAACATCTTTATTGGAGTATAATTGTTTTACAGTGGCATGTTAGTTTCTGCTTTATAGCATAGTGAATTAGCTATACATTTACATATATCCCCATATCTCCTCCCTCTTGCGTCTCTACACTTGTCTTCCTTTTACCATTCATTTCTGTTGACAGGTTCAGAATACCTTTTTCTCAAAAATGTTTCAGATGAACAGTGCCAAAAATATGGGTGAACACTAAAATAATAGCTAACCAAAGGTTTCTTTAAATGTTGTCAAATGTGTAGATATTTGGATGCATCGAAATGATTCATTAAGTCTTCAGACAGTCTCATTTAACTCATTTTAATTAAATCTCATTTTATTTTAAGTAAAGTAGCTCTACGATCTTTCTAGATTACCACAAAAAGGGTATTGTATTTTGCTGGTCAAGCCAAAGTAATCTGTTATTTATAAAATGATGGTCTGATACTGTTGTGAGTCAGGAAAGATAGGGACAAGGCCAGCGTCCTCATGCATAGGCATTAGGCAGAAAGCAGAGCCTTGTTTTGCACTTAATGAGACCATGACATACAGAGGAATGGCATCTAACACAGAAACTCTGTAGCATCTGAACAAGAAACTCTGACCATGAAAACCACGGAGCACAGGCAATAGTAATGTACAAGTTGCTGATGACCCTGTACAATCTTCCACGTGTGGCGCTGGACTAATAAGGGAAAATGTAAGGGAAAACAGCTCTTAGAGCACACGTACAGTGGCTTCAGGACCAGAAGATGATGCAACCTGGTGCAATCCAGGCCACACCTCAACCCTCCCCTCAGTGAATATTCCACCCCTAATCAAAAAGACCCCCATCCATTCAAAGGGCTAAAAATAAGATAAAAGGGGGATCGACAACCCTGCGGCACTCTCCCCACTCTCAGGGATGCCTGCACTCTTCTCTGTGTGTGTCTTTTCGCTTTTGCCTCAATGAACTGCTTCTTTGCTCTCTTTGCTCCTCAGCCTCTGTGTGTGTGTGTGTGTTTCCCTTTGTGTTTTGTGTTCTTCGCCCAAAGTCTGTTGGACAAGTTGAACAAGAACCTGGACTTCTGGTAAACTTTTTCTGGTAACTTTAACTGGGTTGAAACCTAAATGACATCTTTATGGTTTTCTATAGCCATAGTACAGATAGATGCACGGATCAAATTCTACTCTTTACTATGAAATTAAAAAAGAAATATGTGTTTCAAAGTCTGACCATTACCTGCAGAAATAAAGTTTCAGAAATACTTGTACATTAGCACAAAGATTTATTTTAAGATACTCATTGAAGCAGTGCTAACAACTGTGGAAATTTTATAACAATCTAAATATCCCTTAGTAGGTGAGAGGTTAAATAAACTGTAATATATCCATCTTACAGAATATACATAGACGCCTCTATTTTAACCATCTCTAAGCTAATAAATATATGCTGGTATGTATCAAACAATAGCTTCTTAACCCTACTCACCACCAAAGGATGACTTTTATTGTCCCTCACATTTGAGTTTCAGAACAAACAGATTTTCAAACCCTTCCAGAACCTTTATTGTTTATAAACTTATATACTACATGAAATATAAGTTGTTAGAGTCATTACAAAATATGAGGAATCTGTATGTAATGCTAGGAAAACAGTGTCAACGCACAAATTTTAATGAAAATAGAAAGTTGCAGGATGATATATTATTACACAGTTTATCCAAGAAAATAGTTATACACACATATGTGAATGTGTATGTAAATACACAGAAATTAACTGTAAGTATGCTTATCGAACTGCTAATCACGCTTGTCTCTAGGTGAGGTAATGGATGATTGATGAGGAGTGGGATAAGGAAAAGGGAATAGGGATGCTTTCATCTTTCTCATTATATATTGTTTTATTGTTTTAATTCATTACAATGATTACTTATATAATGAAAAGAGAGAAAGAGAGGATATGATTTTAAAAGAAACACGTGCATAACAAAACAGAACTAGAAACAGAAAAAGAGACGATGCAGTCTTGGCTGGGATCAGTAACAGGTCGGGTTAGCACACTTGTATATGGGAAATGCTTAGGAGCTATAATCTTAATTGAAATGGAAGTCTGAAGCTTTTTCGCAGAATAATGTGCAAGAGACTGAAAAATAGCCTAGATTTCATGTGAAAAATCAGGAGACTGAAATTACGAAGAGAGCTAGAATGAGGCTATCTTTGAAGAGTAACAAAAATGGGGAAAGAAACGAAGAAAAGTACAGAGTAACTGAAGAGGTCTTATGTGAAGAGCCGTTACCTGGGGGCTAGGCATGGCTGAGTGACAGGAGTGTTGTTATGGAGAAGTTAGTGCAAACCATCCATTGCTATGGCTTCATTCTCCAGGTGGACCATAAAATGGGCGAGGTGGGGGGAAGAGGGCTGAGGGGTGCCTGCTTTGTTACACCCAGCTTGGTTTTAGTCTCCAGTCTATTTGCTTGTAAAGAATTGCCTTGTGGAATGTGTCGTATGGAGGAAAACTGACCCAGTGACACTTTTCTCTCAAAACCTCTTTGAGCCTCTAGTTTTCCACTTACAAAATATGGAAAACAAGACCTACCTCACAGTGTATTCTGAGTGTCACAGGATACAGTGTATATGAAAGTATAGCAAGTTACAAAGTGCCATACAAAGTTTATATGTTATTTAAAGGGGAAAAAAATAAAGTTCTATGGATGTCAATATAAAATCTGGTAGAAATCTGAAAAACATGGGCTCTAAGTGCAACGTGAAGCCCTATATAAATTTCCCTCCTTAGGCTTGCAAATTAATTTTTTTTACAATATGTGAAACAAAACCAAATAGAATAGTTGAAAACCTGTAGTAGTGATTCTGTTGGACTTAAATTAGCCCTCTCCTTTTTCATTACTGAAGATTTTCTCTTTTCAATTAGAAAAAGATATGCATAACACAAATCAATTATGGATTTACCCTTGATTATATATCCAAAAATTTTCTTCACAGCATACTCTCTTAATTTCCTTATTCTAATGCTCATTACATTATAAGGGATTTACTAGCACTTCTTTGATATTAAATATCATAATATTTAACTAAAAACAGGATAAAAATAAGATCACTTCATTAGAGAGAATTTTTCAAAAGGAAAATCTGCTTTTTGGAAAATCCTTGTCTTATTTTTGTGCCAAGGATGATGTGAAAGGTTAAAAGTGCACACACTAAAATGCCCCTCAAAATATTTTCAGTTTCAGCATCATTAAATGAAGTAAAAATCAAAGTAACAAAGTCTTCACATCAATTATTTACTCCTTTTTAAAAAAATATGATTCCAAAACATAGTTTATCAGGTA
Source organism: Balaenoptera borealis (assembly GCF_965194805.1). Taxonomy (NCBI): domain Eukaryota; kingdom Metazoa; phylum Chordata; class Mammalia; order Artiodactyla; family Balaenopteridae; genus Balaenoptera; species Balaenoptera borealis. The sequence continues at coordinate 113,980,105 of NC_138873.1, read as the reverse complement.
TCATTTTGTCTCATAACAACATCTATCAAATGTTTACTATTCCAGGAACTGTGTTTTCTACCATCCTGTGGATTATATCATTTAATCTTTCAATACTCCTACAAAATAAATTCTATTTTTATCCCTACTTTATAAGTTTAATAAAAACCTGTCATAAAAGGCAATTTGGCAGCATCTATAAAAATATTAAAAATGGTGTTTATCCCTTAGCCCAGAAATTCTACTAATGGCATTTTATTCTAGAAATATATATACATACTCACATATGATATTATGATATGAAGCATGTAGGGAGTTACTCATTGCAGCTCTGTTTGCAATTAGAAACAATTCAGGTTTCCATCAACAACAAAATAGTAAAATAAATCATAACTCTATTTCAATTACCTAATGCTGTTTAAAAACCTACTCCAAACTTAGTGAGTTAAAACAACAACAATCATTTATTTTTCACATGAGTCTGCAGTTTGGGTGGGGATCAGTAACCACAGGCTATCCCTACTCCGTGCAACATGGGCTGAAGTCACGTGACTGGGGGCCGGACTAGCCACTTTCACGTCGACTTATTGACAACACCTAGCAGGTAGGAGCTGCCTGTCAGCTAGGAGCTCAGGTGGGGCTGTGTGCCAGGGGTCATGATGGCGCCTCTTTACCCAGATTGCCTGTTTCCTCACAACATGGCAGCTGAGTCCAAGAACAAGCATCTCACAGGAACCAGAAGGAAGCTAAATCTTCCTTTATACCTCGCCTCCAAAGTCCACGGTATCACTTCCACCTAAGACCCTAAGATGCCAATCCTCCCCAATTTAAGGGGAGGTATAATCGGTCACATTTCCTAAGATACAGTAAGAAAAAATTAGATTTTTGATTTTCTACCCTTTCGTATTGTTTTGATTCTTGAATTGTGTGAATGTATGGCATGTGTGTATGTGTACGTATGTGTGTGTACGTATGTGTGTATGTGTTTCCAGAGACACTTAGAGAAGTTAAGTAACCTACATATGCACACCCAGGTAGCAAGTCACAGAGTTGGGAATTAAAGACTGGTATATCTAACTTTGAAAGGTAAGCTCTTACCCACGTTGTGATCCTGCCTCCCTCTCTGGGATCAAATCCACTCTCGAGGTCAGGGCAGCTATTCTGCACGATAAGTCCCTGACACACTGGACTACGTCCCTCCTTCCCTGTAGAGAACGATTGTGAGCTAGCTCTCAGCACATTCCTGATTCCCATATATCTGCCTGATGTCTGCACTCCTTCACACTGAATGCAACAGACTGCTTTGATAATATGACATTTTATTAGTTTAAAAAATAGAGAGAGAAAAATGATGCCTAAGAAGAAATACTTTTACATTTCCAGGATTTTCAGTAGCTAAATAAGATTTTCTTCTAAGATCACATGTAAGAAAAATGAGCAATGTCTACTTTATATATCTCATTGGGACTGTCTGAAAATCCCACAATCTGCAACAAAGTTCGTTGTCAGTATTATTTGTTTTTCAGAGAGAGCATCCCTTTATATTTAGAAACATCAAACATCAAAAATCAAAAGCAGTCTCATAAGGTAAACAAATTGCTAACCACTAATGCTTGGAATGTTGTCTCTCCACCAAATCCCACCCATTGGTGTTCTTATGGTATGAAGAAAACATGGAAGAGAATGACTTCCTGCCTTGGACAGGCCACATTACTACCACGGACTTTGAATTTTAGAAGGTAACATGGACTAAGGCAGGAAAAAGAACGAGATGAATGGTGACATTAACTAGCACCCTCCTCCTAGCCACCTTTCTGCCCTTCTTGGGGCTCTTTGGACCATGATGAGCTCTGTGAAACAGGTTTGCGCAGTGGAGTGACCTGGTGCATTTATTTGTGCTTCAGTGCATTGGGTCAAGCCAAGTGTTATAGTGTGTTGTGGGGAAATGGGGGGACCACTGAATTTAGAGTCAGAAGACTTGAGTTCAAGTTTTAATTATACCACTGAGAATAATAACACACTTGTCCTGCTTATTTCACCAGGTTGATATAAGGCTCAAAAGTACTTTGTAAACTGAATGACAGTAAGGCTTTGTTATTATTAAATTAAGGAAGACAGGTCAAGCAGCAGCTGACTTCATGGGGTTACATGGCTTGCATCAGAACTTTACCACAGTAGGAATGCAATAACCAATGTTTCTTTTTTACAAAGGGAAAAAGAGAACAATTCAATTTCCATGATGATTGCATCTTCGATTAATCAATTTTTGCTTTAAAAACTGCTCTAAAATGGAGTCAAATAAAGGAAATGCTAGTGATAACCATAAGGTGTGTATACACATTGTTATTATTGTTGCCATTATTCGTGTTTCCCCAAAATGGTCAATTTGGGGGAAATTGAAAACAAAACAAAAGAAAAAATAAAATAAAATGGAGACACTTGTTTTTTGTGTTTTAATTATTTTATTCCTTAGTGCATGAGGTCAGCCCTCTTCTTCAAGTCTGTCTTGGATACAAACTTAGAGAAAGAGAAGGATCTAGTAGCTCTTTAAGTGAGAGAGATGACTTAGTCTTAATAAGAGAAACTGTCCATGCGACCCAAGTTTCCTGTTTCCCTAAAAAGTTGCCAAGGGACAACAATAACATAATATAACCCTAACATCCATCCAACCCTAAAAGAGAACAAAAAGGATGACCTGGAATACCCATTTTTATTACGGAGAGGTTGAGCTAACATTTTTATTTATCTCTGTGTGGGGAATAGGAGCCTTTGGACACCATTAGAATCTAAGTTAGCTTAATTTAATCTCCTAGGAAAAAAACTATAAAAACTAAGACAGTATATGTGACAGTCTTATTGAATTAATTTAAAAGATTCCAGATATCTTGGGTGCCACATACTCATAAATCATTGACTAAGTCTTTAAACGGCATATATATTAATAAATGCACTTCAACAAGAAAAAAGTGCTACTCAATTTAAAAGAAATGAAGTGAGGATTAAGCTAATGTGATTCAACACTTAGGCACTCAAATTATCAGAAAATTGCTTCAGGTTTTCCATTAAGAAATGATCAGACATTTATTCTGTTTAACATAAATGGCCTTATCACGGCTGATATAAATCACTATTTCAATACAGTTTCTACTTGACCAAATCCACAAATGAATTGCAATTTGTTTACCAACTAATCATAGAAGTTTTCAAAATCTTGACTGGCACACCTTAAAAGGACCCTGCAGTGGAACTGCATGAGCTACTCCTAGTAGGAAACAAACAGAATTTATGATTTTACTGCCTTGGTCTACTTCAGCTGAAAATGATCCGGGGGAGGAAAGTGCAGACAGGCAAACAGTCAGAGGTTTAGACAAAAACATGAGGAAGAATGTAAGTGTAAGCAGAAGCCTTTGTTGGAAATGCCGTTGGAGTAGCTTTTATTTCTATCTTTTCGCAGTGGTGTTTTATATCACATGTGGGGTATCTGTTAAGAGTAATGGATCCTCCTAGTAGAATGCTGACAGCTCTTCTGAGGAGACTGCCCTCCTTGAGTAGTTGAATTTAATAAATAGAACCAAACCTATAGAGACAGCATAGGTCTCTGCAAAATAAATCTCTTGAACGGTATTATAGACATAAAAAGGGGCAATGGGGCTTCCGTGGTGGCTCAGTGGTTAAGAATCTGCCTGCCAATTCAGGGGACACGGGTTCGAGCCCTGGTCTGGGAAGATTCCACATGCCATGGAGCAACTAAGCCCATGCGCTGCAACTACTGAGCCTGCACTCTAGGGCCCGTGAGCCACAACTACTGAAGCCCGCGTGCTGCAACTACTGAAGCCCGTGTGCCTAGAGCCCGTGCTCCACAACAACAGAAGCCATTGCAATGAGAAGCCCGTGCACCTCAACAAAGAGTAGCCCCCGCTCTCTGCAATTAGAGAAAGCCCGCGCGCAGCAACGAAGATCCAACGCAGCTAAAATAAATAAATAAATAAATTTTTTTAAAAAAAGGGGGAAGAAGAGAATTATAGAGCTCAGATCCTTTTTGCATTTCCATCTTAAGGAGAAATCCCTACATATGCAGTCTATACTGGGAGACACACTGGGCCACATCCATTCATTTTAATTTGTATTATATGTTTAATGATGTAATTTCAGACTTAAATAAAGCAATATTTTTCAGTACTGAAAACAGGTATTTGTTCATAAGCCATTTAGAAAACACTTTACAAACATGTCCACTTTGAGAAAAAGACTGATATTTATAACAGGGATATGAATGTAATTTTATTTGGCAGATAGACAACAGTCATCAACCCCCTGATGTAGGGGTATTTTGCCACCTACACAACTTACTTCGTGTGAAATACTTTGTGCTGTGCTGTGTGGCAAGCATCTTCAAGCTGAGCTCTTTAAATGACAAAGGCAGAAAATAAAGTCTTTATTTCTGATGTATTATTATGCATGCCACCATAAAATCCACAAGAACCAAAAAAGCAGCTTTTAGGGAATGTATTGTTGAAGTTTTCTTCTTTTCAACTCAAGTACTTAAAGAAACCTTCCTGAACAGATGGACGGCTACAGGCAGGAAAATAACATATATTTGAAACAGCACACCACATTGTGCATGTCAGGAGGGTTCAACAGGCTAAATTAATATATGATGGTTTTCTCTTCCCCCTCCTTGTTTAACATCTGCTGTGATGAGTTTGAAGTCTGTGTTTCTAGCTTTCAGTATTAGAACATGGTAAGCTTAAACAGTAAATAATGGCTTCTCCCCTGCTTTACAGAGAATGTCTATGCATTTTGTTGATACCCTGCCATGGTCTCCACCAGTTGGGTACAGAGGAACCCAACCAGCCACAGCAAATGGGAGGTTTAAACTACTGTCTTGAAAAAAAAAAAATATCATGTTCATAAAAGGCAAAATTATTTACTGAGGTTTTCTCACCTGCCAAGTATTGAAATAGTAAATTATAAGTATTCTCCCCAGATGCTATAAATTCAAAGCATCTTTGAAAATCATTGTTTGATATTTCCTTACACCTACAAATATAGACACTGTTGAAACCACAAGGAGAAGCTCCTCCCCATTTTGTTAATTAATTAATTTGTTTTCAAGCACAGTTGGCTTCATAACTCTGAATTTTTCAACTAACTGGTTAAGTGTTTAATTTTGTAAGTAGACAGGCATATGAGATTTTTTTTCATTTTTTTAAAGCCAGTTTCTATCATTGCAATTAGAATATTCAGGATCATTATGAGCACAGATATTGATTAGTGTCATGAAAAAAAAACAAAAAAAACTGGGACCAGTGTCCATAAACTAGATTTGAAGTCTTAGAAAATTCACGAATTGATGTCAACTTCAATATCTGCTTTCTTCCAGTAATATCACCACATCAGGACTGGTGATAACCACAGGATTTCTGCCCCCACCATTTCAGTGCCACTGCTCTTGTCAAGTTCACCAGCTACTTCCATGCTGCCAAACTTAGTGATAACTATACTGTCTTCATCTCAGTGCAGAAGACATCCAGCAGGGTTTACCGTTCCCGTCACCAGCCCCATCTTCTCTAGGACCACACCCTACAGGTTTTCCTCCTTCCTACTGGCCATTCTCTCTCTCTCTCTCTCTCTCTCTCTCTCTCTCTCTCTCTCTCTATATATATATATATATATATATATATATACCACAGCTTCTTTATCCATTCATCTGTTGATGGACACTTAGGTTGCTTCCATATCTTGGCTACTGTAAATAAAGCTGCTATGAACATCGGGGTGCATATATCTTTTCCAGTTAGTGTTTTTAGCTTTTTTGAATACATACCCAGGAGTGGAATTGCTGGGTCATATGGTAGTTCTATTTTTAGTCTTTTTGAGAAACCTTCATACTGGTACTTTACATTACCACCAACAGTGTGCAAGGGTTCCATTTTCTCCGCACCCTCTCCAGTATTTGTTATTTGTAGACTTTTTGGTGTTAGCCGTTCTGACAAGTGTGAGGTGATACCTCATTGTGGTTTTCATTTGCATTTCCCTGATGATTAATGATGCTGAGACTCTTTTCATGTACCTGTTGCCCATCCGCATTTACTCTTTGGAAAAATGTCTGTTCAGTTCAAATGATATGACCAATAAGGGGTTAATATCCAACATAGGTAAATAGCTCATACAACTCAACATCAAAAAAACAAATAACCCTATTAAAAAAAGAGTAGAATATGACTTTTGTTTTATCGTCTCTGTGGATGCTGTCCTGAGAATAGAGACTACAGGAGAGCAAGAAAACAAGAGAGGTTGGTTTAGAGGTTACCACGTTTCTGCCTTATAGGCCTTTGTAAATATTTTTAAAAGGTAAGATGTGCACCCAGCCCATGGCAGGTCCCTTCCCTGCTCCTCTGAAGAAGGTTTGGGTTAGGCAGCATCAAAATGACGGCATGGGCATCGAAATGGTGAAAGACTCCCCAGCCCAATAATTAGCTGCAGGATACAATTTTTTTTTTAAGGAAAAGGAAAGAAGAAAAGTAAAAAGAGAGAGAGATTGATTCAGTATACTAATATTATAGGCCTGAAAGGAATTCTCAAATGAGCATCTTCAAAAATGAAAAAAAAAATGCAATTTTGCATATTTTTTTTAGAAAAACAATTTACGGTATCTCTTAACTATGTAGACATGCACTTAAAACATTGCCACATCTAAAATGTGTGCTTAAAACAGCACCGCAAAATACATTTTTGCACTGCAAATTTTACCCAACTGTATTTTCTTTACCTGAACAATATTATCATATATATTTGCCATTAAGTAAACCTAAATTTTTGCTAGTTCTTGTGAAGGGGAAGAGCACAACCTTTTAATCAGGATACACTCTCCTAAGAAAGGTATTGAAGTAAGATTTTGTAGAAGTCACTAAGCTTTACTTATTTACCAGCTTGGCACTGATGTAATCCATTTCAGGTAAGGGGCATGTTGACCAAGGGAGAAGATGGTCATTACTTTGGAAATCAGTTATCTTGAAAGCATTCAAGGAAAGGGAAACAGAAACCAATATGAAAGAACGAAAAGTGAACATAATGAAATGAGAAAAGGCTTATATATTAATTTTTCATAAAAAAATAACACAGTGCCATAAAAGTAAGCTCCTATCATTGAATAGTCACAAAATAAGTACATTTTGGTGATCTGTTTTTAACTACCTATAGCCATGTATCTCAAATTTCTTTTTTAATTTAGAAAGCTTCTGTAACCAAAGAAGATTCCATATTCACCCTGTAAAACACTAAGTGGAAATACTTACAGTAATAAGTATAATAACAAAAACAAATATAATTTATTATATAAATAACATAATTAGTTAGGTTCTCACCCTCCCACTAAAACTAGAAGATAAGGGTGCTAGCTTCTTGAAGTCTCTTCTTTTTAATTTGTATTTGTCCTTAGAGTGACTGAAAGCATTCTAGGCAAATTTGCCTGTAGAGAAATTGTTAGTACCTGGAAATATAGGCACAAACTAGATAAAGTAGAAAATACTGTACAAACAGTAATTCAGTTGAGTGTCAAACTACTATATTTTCCCTAACTGAAGAGCTGATTGATCTTAATTAATAAATTATTTTTCTATTTCTAGCTCAAAGCTTTTCCTTTAATAGTTGAAGAATAAAAGTCTTTATTTAAAATTTATAAACATACATCTTTTCTGTCTTTCCTCTTCTACCTGTGAAATTTAGGCCAATTCAGAAAATTACCTCATCTTTGAGATCATCTTTCTAATTCTTTAAAATGGAGATTTAAAACCAAAACTTTGCCAAAACACTGTTGTTTTCGGACTTGGGCATTCTGGTTAGAAGGAGGAAGAGGAGGAGGAGGAGGGAGAGGAAGGGAAGGGGGAGGAGGATGAGAGGAGAAGAATGCAGCAAATTAAGGGGAAAAAATTGAGCCAAGATCATAATTTGGTGAGCATTTGGAAATGCCAATTGAAACTTTCTTGTCATTATGTCTGGTTGAAGCAGAATAAAATCAGTGATAGGGGCTTCCCTGGTGGCGCAGTGGTTGAGAGTCTGCCTGCCAATGCAGGGGACACGGGTTCGAGCCCTGGTCTGGGAAGATCCCACATGCCGCGGAGCAACTGGGCCCGTGAGCCACAATTACTGAGCCTGCGCGTCTGGAGCCTGTGCTCTGCAACAAAAGAGGCCACGATAGTGAGAGGCCCACGCACCACGATGAAGAGTGGCCCCCGCTTGCTGCAACTAGAGAAAGCCCTCGCACAGAAACGAAGACCCAACACAGCCAAAAATAAATAAATAAATTTATTAAAAAAAAAAAAAAAAGACCATACTTTAAAATCAATGATAGAAAAAATTCTTACCCACATTCCCATTCGCCTGATCCCCATTTCTCGCATCATAATTATCAGGTACCAGAACTTCCATCTCCCTCTATTATTCTCTCAATGTCATTATAGGGCTACTGAGGGCCTAGGTCTCTCTCTGCCTACATCCTCCCCTTTAGTTTTCTCTTTTCTCTCTCATTGCTTTCTCTCTGCAGGCTCAGTTTTAACAGAAACTCAACCCCCCAGGCAGACGCAGTCAATTAGCAAGTGATAAGAAGATACCACCCTCAAAAAAAAAAAAAGAAAAGAAAAGAAAAAGAAAGACTAAATTATATTTGAAAGCAGCTGAAAGCAGTGAGGAGGAGATGTATGGAAATGTAATACTTTGGTCCAGTTTTTCTCTGTGTATTTAATCATTTCAATGTCCTTACTTAACCTCTGCTATTATCCCAAGTAGATTAACCTCCATTATCTGTTCTCAGGAGCCAGGAGAGAGAGTGAATAAGGAGAGAGTTGAGTGCATCAGTGCAGCAGAGAGTGAAAGAGCTGCCCATTTCACCCTTCTTATGGTAGGACTGAGGAAGGAGACAGATAGGCCTCAGGTTAACCTGCTGCAGCCAGTTTCATGCTGACCCTTTGAGATAAAATATCAACAGGAACAATACACCCTGATCAGATGGAAGATAAAGCAACCCACCACAGCCTCCTCGTTCCTGTGGTCGAGAGGATTTCCCAGCCCAACACTTGCCCAGAAGGGGTCTCAAGTCATCCTCTAGAACACTGGCCATGTTGTAATATTATTATAATACCATTAGCATTGCAGTTTTGACCACCGCCCCACCGTGGGTTTTGCTTAGGTGCCCACAGGAAAGATTCAAAAGGTGGCTGGTGGAAACCCAAATAAAGAATTGCAGATGACATGCTTGTAGGGGAGGGGAAGGGAAGTCACCCTCATCTAAACCCCAGAAAACTAACCCCATATTAACAACCTAAGCTATCCCTATAATGTGCAACTCACTCCACAAGTGTGCCTGTGTGTACTTCCACACATACTGTGCTTACAATAAACTCTGTGCCTGCTTTGCAATCTTGCTCTCTTTGTCAAATTCTTTCTTCAAAGAAGACAAGGACTGAGATCCTTTCGCTCAGAAAACAGGACCACAGCTCTCATCATCTGGGCACTTAGTCTAAAAGAATGGGATCTTTCAGTTTCATGTTTACGTCATACATCACTGATATCTCATCTTGTTTATAAAAAAGAGTTCAATATCATGGAAGCAACCTAAATGCCCATCCACAGACGAATGGATAAAGAAGTTGTGGTACATATATACAATGGAATATTACTCAGCCATAAAAAGGAATGAAATTGAGTCATTTGTTAAGACGTGGATGGATCTAGAGACTGTCATACAGAGTGAAGTAAGTCAGAAAGAGAAAAACAAATATCGTATATTAGCCCATGTATGTGGAACCTAGAAAAATGGTACAGATGAACCAGTTTGCAGGGCAGAAGTTGAGACACAGATGTAGCGAACAAATGTATGGACACCAAGAGCGGAAAACCTGGTGGGGTGGGGTTGGTGGTGTGCTGAATTGGGCGATTGGGATTGACATGTATACACTGATGTATATAAAATTGATGACTAATAAGAACCTGCAGTATAAAAAAACAAACAAACAACAACAACAAAAAACAACTAATACTAAACTTTCTTTGGGTTATTTGTATGGAAATATGTTAATATAAATATTTCAGACATTACATGAAATTTCTAAAAATCTTATATGTGCTGGTATAATGTTATAAGTCATAATTCTAGTTATTACTTTAAAATGTATATCTCAGAAATAACTAAATTTCCTTGTCAATTGCAAAAAAAAAAAAGAAGAGTTCAATAGATGATGGACTTAATTAGCTAATATTGCTTCTTTCAATATTTTCATTAGACTGCAGGTATATCTGTATTATCTTTAAAGGGTGGGTTTCAAATTAATGCAGAGGTGTCAAACTGGTGACCCATGGGTTGCATATGGCTGTTGCACAAGTTTTCTCTGGCAGACACAGTGTTTTTATAAAAACTGAATTAAAATCCCTTCAGGAAGTGCACACAACCATGTTCTCTCCAGCCCCCATCCTTCCCTATTATTTTGCACTCAGCCTGACTCACACATTAGTTTATTTGTCTGGCTCTTAGAGATATTTCAGATAGAACCCTCACAGTCCTTCAATGCTGATTTGGATGCACCAAGAAAGGAAATTTGAAATCATAATATGTTTCTATCTGTTAAACATCAACTTATTTGCACAGACAGAACTTTTCAGGTTTCCATGTTCCATATACTTCATCTCAGTTTACCAGATGGTCAAAGAGCTAATGATTTCTGTTTCTAATTCAGTTTCATTATAATTTAACTTCTCTTTGTTTTCTACACAGAAAGGTAGCCAACTATCACTTTTTCTCTGTCTTCACAATAAGGGATAATTATTAATGATGTCCTTTGAGATTGAAATATATATTTAAGAATTACATACACATTGATAAGTTCCTTTGACCTATTAATCAAATAGTTCAATTTGCATATTCATGGCTATCTTGTGGTATATTTTAGCAATCAGCATATAGAACTGATAAAAATATTTCCATGTGGAGCTGAGAACAATGCTTGAACCTCTTTCAGGTTCTTCCGTCTGTTCACTTCACATACCTATGCCACTTCATCCCTGAACACTGTAGGGGCAGGAAAATGTTCCCCTCTTTTCTTCTAGGTCCTTTGGCTGGTCTAATAATCAAATTGGTATAAGATAGATTAACAAGAGAAAAACAGAAGTTTGATAGCATGTATACACCCTGCATACGTGGGAGTGACCCAGTAAAACTGAGTAGCTCCCCTAAATGGCACAGCCCTCACCTAATACCATCTTCAGCTAAAGACAACAGAAGATATTGGGGGTGGGGAGTCAGGTGTGGGAGGTTACCAGGAAAAGCATAGTAAAAGAGGTTAAGGTTGTTAAGCATATTTAAGTCTGTTGCCTTCTGCATTGATAGTGTTACCGAATTGGTCAACCAGACCTACACCAGGGTCCTAGCCCAGGCAGAGACCTCTTGTCTCAGGCAAGGAGGTTCTTTTTCTGATCAGATTCACACAGCCAATAACAAAATCTCTGCTGCGACTGGAACAGCTCAAGCTTTATTAAATGGCCAAAGAACAGAGAAGCCAGAATTTAGTTTACAAATCAACTTCTCAACCCAATTTGGACAGAGACACCAAATATGTAGGAGGGTCAAGGTAAAAGGGAGGGATTTGGAAAGAGTGGGAGGAATATTCATGAGTTAACCAAGAACAGGGGTGTGGTTTGGACCTGGAACTGATGCAGCTCTCCTTTTCAGTCCTTGTGTGGTTTTTTCCAGTTGTTATGGCAATCATCATTTGTCCTGGCGCTGGTGGGTGTGTCATTTAGCTAATGCTTTATAATGAGCGTATAATGAGTCTCACAGTCTACTGGAAGTCAAATCTTCCACCATCTTGGGCCTAGTTGGTTCTAAGTGGTTCTTGTTATATTCTCTTTGCAGCTTCCTCCTGAAACTTAGATAAGAGTAATTTGGTTTCTATTCAAGGGAGGGGCAGGGGTATGATTTTGGGGCTATAGCCTTGGTAACAATAGGATATCCTAGAGATAAGGTCATCTCCCTCTTCCTGGTACAGCGAGGGAGACACCCTTACAAATATTTTTCTTATATATGTAAGTGTCTCTTACAAAAGGGTAACTTCTGCTCAGTTTTCAGAACTTCCCCTATGTCTGCAGTTTCTTAAAAACAATCAGCCTAAAATAATCCTTATGCCAATAAACATATTTTAGGGTGGCAAAGTCTGCTCCCCTGTAAAACTCAAGGGTTTGGTTCTCAAAATAAGCCAGTTTATTTTCATCTCCTTCACGCGTTTTTTTCATCCTCACATCTAATGTCTTCATTCTGCCTAAAATGAATTTTATTCTCCATTTCACAAATTCATATTCTTCTATCTCAAGTGCAACTCGATTTTTTCCCTATAATGTTGTCCCTGAATAATGTTATCTTCAGGGTAATTGCTTCTTATTGTGACTTTAAGATCCTAAATTATTAAACATTTTGTATATTTTATTTTGAAACAATCCCCCAGACATTTTCTATATTTGTCATACATTCTGAATTAGATTTTAAGTTCCATGAGGACAATAGAGCTATATATCTTCTATTCTTTTATAGTGTTAAAAAAAAATCAAAGTTGAACTTAGAAATTAGAAGATCTAATTGGCTTTATTAGGCTGATTCATAAATCCAGCAGCATCCTATCTAGCAGCTGGAAGGGCTCTCTGAGGGGCTGTACGAACGGGAGGCTTTTATAGGAAGATTGGTGAAGCAAGGGACAAGAAGAAGCGGAAGAAAAAGACAAGGAAAAAACAAAAGAAAAGAAAGGATTATTTTTAGGCCAGGACTTCTTTTGAGGGAGTAGAGACAGGGTTTTATCATGCAGATTGCCTCTCCTTCCTCTGGGGGATGGGCTGGTTGATTAAGATTACATTTCTGGTGATGGTCCAAAGTATAAGTAGGTTAGGTATTAAATCTAGGTTTGGCGTCATGGGCACAAGTGACACCATTATGGGCCTATGGTTTTTCTCTTTAACAATAGCCACCTGTAGTTGCTCTAATTCTTAAAGTATTCTAAAAGAATTGCATATTTCATATTTTCTTTCCTCCTACCCCATAAACCATCAACATGTTCCACTTATTCCAACTTTTCAGCCTCTTAATTTCCTAAACTGCATAATAAGGGCGTACAAATAAAAAAAAAAAAAAAGGCATACAAATCTTTTGTTCCATATTCTGATTTGTAGTTTAGAAAAGATAACTGCTACGCATCCCTAACTAAAAACCCACCGACCGTGCTGGGGTTATGCAACACTTGCTTGGTTGGATTCCAGCACATGGATGAGGTCACTTAAACGAATGGTCAAGTCACAGGGAAGAGTTAGAAACCATAAGCATTCTTTCTGAGTAGTCCTTCTGTTTGGCTGGAGCCAAAAGAAGGAGTGAAGTGAAGGAGTAGAGCCAGCTTGCTCGCCCCACCTCCACTTCTCTCCATGAGGCAGATGTCATAAACTACCCCTGTTTTTCATCCTGGAACAGTTGTGGCAGATCTTGCAGACCATAACTCCTTGCCTTTCATGGAGCTGTTTGTAAATGGTAAGATCCAGCTTCAGCTGTAACTCAGGGGGCAGGCAGAAGAATGCATGATTCTTTTGGAGGGTCATGCTTCTGTGTTCTTGCTGATTGTATTGAGAGAAGAAGAATAGTTAGAACTGTAGCTAGGTATATACTCTCCAGGTCAATTGAAAAGAGTTCTTGCTATTGGAGTTTAGGACCCAAGACACTTAACAATAAGTATTACCATATATTCCTAAGCCATTATTCCTTGTAAGTTCAGCTTCCTCAGTAACCTCATTGACATGGATAACTGTGGTGTGTGGCAGGATTTATTGATTCCTGTCTCTTTGGGCCATAATACCAACAAAAAATCCAAATTTTTATTGTCAGCATATTTAGACCAAATACAGTACTATTTGTATCACACTTACTGTATATTTATTGAAAGTTATATAACTTAATGAAGGTATATATTTCAGGGTATTTCAGAGTATATATTTGAGAGTGCAAACTTTATAAAGAGCACAAGACAAAGAATATAAGTTTATATGATACCCCAGGGATTGTGTCTGATTAGAAAGAAAATAGAGGCACATTAAAGAAAAGAGAAATTTCTAGATAATGATGGGGGAACAAAGCTATATTGTAGATTCTTTCTCTGGAAACTATTTTTTTTTAAAGCAAGAAAAATATTTACCATTTGTTAAAAAAGAAATGGCAGGTCCCAAATAGAGTCATGTGTGCCAAAATCAAGACTTAATACCTAACCTAGTTGCAGTTACAACCTTACCAGGAATGTAATCCTAACTGGTCAGTGTGGAATTTTCTCATTAGTACCAATGAGGCAATGTGTCACATGGGCCCTCTCTATCCCCACCGAAGGAAGATGAGGTAACTCACCTAAAAAGACCCTTTTGTCCCCAAAGAGAGATGACCTAATCTGAAATTTTGTTTGTTTCTTTATTACTTCTTTGCCCTGCCTCTGAAAACCTTTCCCTTTCTGTAGACCTTTGCAGTTCCCCTCTACTCAATAGATGGGAAGCTGTCTGGTCCATGAATCATGCAGCAAAGGCAATTAGATCTTTAAAATTTACTCAGGTGAATTTTGTATTTTAACACCATCAACAAGCAACCGTATAAAGAGCTACAACATAATCTGAAACACATCTAGTCAAAAGATAAAGACAAAAGTTGCTATAAAACTCTGAACCCAATCCTATTCCTGAGAAGAGAGTCAACCAACTCTAAGAATTTTCACTAAATACAAAAATCTGTGAAAAACTAAATGTTCGTCATCACTAATATGTCCAAACTCAAAGAAAAAGAGAGTAAACCATGCAGTTTTTAACTTAGTCCCACTTCCAAGAATGAGTCAAACAATCCTTATTAGTGAATTCTCACTAATATGTTAAAATCTGAAGAGAAACTGAGGGGAAATAGCAATTGTTACTGGGAAAGACAAGTATATGAAGAAACTGAAGAGCTGGAGTCTGGTGTTTAAATCCTCAGTTATGAACCAGCTCCAACAAAGCAGAGTAAACATATGGCAGTAAATTTAACAAATATCACATGAGAGGCAGTGTTTTTCGATGGACTGCACAGAGTTTCCACTGAGTTCTTCTCTCCCTTCCCCCTCCCTAAGTCTTTATGAGACAGAATACTTTTGAAACCAATAGAAATATATTGATGTTTGGACAGAGGTAACCCAGTTGACTTAAGTACATGATGAGACACATGGCAGAACAACTATGCAATAAAACCACAAGCAAAAAAAAAAACAAAAATTGTTTAATTGCTTGCTAAAAACAAAGAACTCAGATCAGAAGAAGCAAAAAGCAGAGGAGATGAAACCAAAAAATGAAAAAAAAAAAGATGCGATTGTGAAAATGAAGGACACGAGTAAAATACCAGAACAATATCATTATCAGACTAAGTTAGATTTAGCTAGGCAGACCTGAAAAGCAAATTAATGACAACGAAAAGAATAGAGGGTTTTTCTGACAACCAAAGTAAATGGAGAGGAAACCATAAAAGTAAAGCAATTAGAGAAAACAATAAAGAGAACAAAGACAATATGACATAAATATAACTTTCCCTAAGATAGAAAATCCAACAAACGATTAATTGTACTCCAACATTAAAAAATACTTTGCAGATACCTGGGAATAACTAAAATTGTTTATGAAAATATATATGATTTCCAGGAAAAATTAAGAAAAAATAATTGAAATTATAAATATTCTGGATAAGTTATTAAACTTCAAAAATAAAAAGTATTTTAAACATTCAAATTGAAAAGAGGGGAGAATAAATCAGGCTGGCTTCAAGCTTCTCCAAATTAATATCTGTTTGTAAGAGAAATTTTTTTAAATGTCTCCAAAGTTGTCAGGACATAGAATTATGACCTAATAATATTATAAGCAATCAGAGATGCCAAAGGTTCTTCACTTATAACATGATACGTTGTATTAGATCCTTATTGCTGCCATAACAAATTATTACAAACTTGATGACTTTAAACAACACAAATTTATTCTCCAGAATTAGTCCAAAGTCCAAAATTAGTCTTATGCGCCTGAAATCAAGGTGTTGTGTATAGTATGATTTCAAATCTACTTGTTTATGAGAAAAATGAAGTTGTTTTTAAGAGTGAAGTTGTTTTGATCTAAGAATGAAGTTGTTTTTATATGTAAAGTTGTTTTGATACAAAAGGGAAATTGTGTCAGGATGTCATCACCCACATCTGTGCTTGCTAACAAGGACTCAGTAAGCTTCTGAGAGGCACCACTTGGGGCTTGCCAGTAAGAACACAATGGGAAGCAACTATGGCGAGGGGACATTTAGGGTATAAATACCCAGAGCTTGTGGGGACTGTTCAAGAGTGTTTGGTCCGGGCAAGGTGACCCTCTGCTGATCTATATAGCTCTCCAAAGACTTTGGGGCATCAGCTCCTGCCTGGAAAGTGACTCTGTTTGGCAGTGGTGAAAACCATGCAGTAGCCTCCAGAAGATCATCTTGCATGTCCTACGTCTTCATTCCCTCGAATCGTGCTCTAGCAACAAGGAACTTTTGTTCTTATGCTGGCAACTGGACATGAACTCATGGTTGGCTAAACTGACTTTCCCATGAACCAACTGGTAGAAGGGTACACCTTGAACTAAATTTGGACTTTATTCCTTTCATCTCCCCTTGCCTGGAACAAAAATGTAATTAATCTATCATTGGTTTGGAGTAGGGTATTTCTTTACTGGCTTATTATGGGACATTATCCTGTATGTTATTGGCTTGTGAAATTAAATAAGTCCTGCAGTGAACCTGTGTTAAATAAAATATTGGCAAAAATAATCTCAGTCTCTGAGCATAATTTGCCCCAAAACAAAACACAAGGTGTCAGCCTGGATGTTCCTTTTGGAGGTTCCAAAGAAGAATTCAGTCCTTGCTTCCTTCAGCTTCTAGAGGCTTCTGGCATTCCTTGGCTGGTGGCTACATCAATTCAATCTTTTCTTTCTTCACATTATCTTCTCCTTCACTGTAATTCTACTGCCTCCCTCTTATAAGGACACTTGTGATTCCGTTGGACCCACCTAGATAATCCAGGGTAACCAAATCTCAAGATCTTTGATTTAATCACATATGTAAATTCTCTTTTGCCATATAAGGTAACATATTGCTACAGACTGAATACTTGTGTCCCCCAAAATTCATATGTTGAAACTTAATTCCCAATATGATATTATTTGTAGGTGGGGCCTTTGGGAGATGATTAGGTCATAAGGGCGGAACACTCATGAATGGGATTAGTGCCTTTATAAAAGAGGCCCCAAAGAGCTGCATCTCCCCTTCCAACATGTGAGGTTATAGCCAGAAGATGGTCATCTATTAACCAGGAAGTGGGCTCTCACCGAATCTGCTAGTGCCCTGATCTTGGACTTCCCAACCTCTAGAAACGTGAGGAAAAAATTTCCTTTTTTCTTTTCATTTTTAAGCCACCCAGTCTACAGTATTTTGTTATAGCAGCCAGAACAGACTAAGATACATATTCATAGCTTCTAGGAATTAAGATGTAGACATATCTTAGGAGGGTCAACATTCAGCCTATCATGAATTTTCTCAACATATAAGAATTAAAATCAAGTGAATTAAAAGACTAGTCAAAATAATGTCCCCAGAACTTGAAGCTGTTTTAAAGAGATGAGCAGAAATTCATTCATTAGCAATTTAAACACAAAATTAAAACTAATCAACTATATGGTGACACAGCATTTTATAAATGTTACAAACCTTGATAAAGTTAAAAAAAAAACTATAGCTATGATTTATGAGATGGTAGTAAGGAGTAGTAAAATGTTATGTTCAACTATTAGAATCTATTAATATAGTATGCAATTAAAAAGCATGATTAAAAATAATGAGACAAATCCTATGTTTAAAAATATTTTATTGACCTTAGTACTTTTAAGAAACAATATCACTCATGAAAAAAAAACATTTATCTGTTGTCACTTTAAAATCTATGTCTGGTAAATGTGCTTTCAATATACTACAGTGATTCTCTAAAGCTGAAAAGTAGTTATATAGTACTTGAACAACAGCAATAACAACAAAATCAATGGTGTCAAAAGACAGTTTAGCTACATTCTTTACTAAGAAGTTTAAACAATCACAGAACAAGCAACGTAAAATACCCGTTTGTTTTTTTATCTTTTGTTGCAATATGTTATTTCTTCTGCACCCTGTTTTACCCTTGCTTCTTAGATTATTTCTGGCAAGATTCAGATTTTTGCAAGTAGTCCACTAAAATGTTTGTATTCTTTCTCCAATTTTGTCACTTACTGGGCAAACCCTCACAAAAATATTCCCATCTGAAAAACATGCATTTTAGAAATCTTCAAATCAAGCACTACTTTATCTCAATTTAATACAATTTATGTGATTATATATATACATACATATAGCAATTGAGTAATATCAATTAATTTATTCAAAGTTACTTTTCTGATCACATGTATGTCTTAATTATTCAGTTGTTTTTCATACCCAAAATAATACGTAGTAGTTTTTAGTTAAAGTGTCTGTATTCTGCATAAATATTTGCCATAATATTCAAATTTTGCTACAATTCCTGCCAAATGGAAAAGTTCCCATAATCATACAGTTGCTTGGCTAATCCATTGGTGTTAGACATTACATCACTAAAAACTGAATCGTATTCACTACCACATGGCATTATTTTTTCTCATTTACTTATAGTTTCTGTTCTGCAGCACTGATAATTATAGATTTTAAAAATCAGATTATAATTCTGAATACTTAATATTATTGTTTAATGTGCATTTCTCTTCCTTCATGTTTACCTGAAATACATGAAAAATCTGCCACTCTTTGATACATTGTTTTCTACCTCCAAAGAGTTTGAAATACAGACAAAATACAGAATCCTTTGAAATTGAATGAAGTAACCAGATTCTAGTCATTTTTTTTCCATTTGAAATATTCACATAATATTCATTTCCAAAACTTCCTACTTTTTGGAAAGTTAGAATTTCTGACTTGAGATCAGTAACTTTCAAAAAGAGAGTAATTTAAGAGTCAATTTATATAGTCATATACTTAGATTTGCAAAAGCTATATTTAGTTTAATGGATTCTCTAAGATTTTTTTTTTTTTTGTCTTTTAGTTTTTGGTAAAAAGTATCAGTTATGCTTGATAATTATGAGTATAGTTCACTGAAACTAAAGCATTTCTCTTTTTTCCCTGGCATTCTATATTTTCTTCCAAAATATTTCTATGATATAAATAATTTTATTTTTTTTTCTAATGTCTTTCCATCTTCCATTTTTCTGCTGATTATGACACTTTTATTATTTTATTATTTTCTTCCTGGAACTTTCAAAATTTGTGGCATTTAAAATAACCACATGGTAGGAATATGTCACTACATTTTAACAGCAGTTAATATATGTTAACAATAAAAGTGTCATTAAAAAACTGCAATAATACAATCAGTAGATAATTCCATATTGCTTAGTAATCAATGAAATGTCTATCTTGTGGATTATTAGTGGCAAATAGTTATTATTACATTGTTTCATAAATGCGACTTATAATATTAATAATTACCAATTGGAAACTGATTTCAATAGTTTTGGGAGTCATTTGGGATATCACTTCTAAAGACAGAATCTGTGTAAACATTTTCACTTTTCAGTATTTTCATATTTTATAAACCATATTTCCATATGCTGCTTAAGTTTCGTTAGTATTCTGGATATATTCATAATTTTACTAATTTAATAATTATTGACCATTTGTCCAACAAATATTTATTAGGCATCTACCATATGCCAGGGCACTATTCTAAGTCATATTATATTTAGTACATCAGCACCACTAATTTGAACATTATTTTATATTAACCTTTGACTTGAGAAAATGAAAAGGAACATCAAAGTTAGATCATATAAATTTCATTACTTTGCACTTTTTCTATATATCTGTAAAGATTACAAGCCTTAAAGAGCAAGAGTGTTGTCTGTCAACTTTTAAATATTTTACATCCTGTCCGGCACGATGCCAGCCCACAATACAAGGATCACATCACGATGAAGGCAGGAGGGTCAGGAACAATTAGCAACATTTGCCATGTATGAGCTTTGGCCAGGTAAGGCTGCTGTAATCATCTCAGGGGGTTAGAGTAACAAAGGTTTATTTCTTGCTCAGGTTACATATCAGTTGCAGCTCTGCTCTGGCTGAGATTCTGTTCAATGTATCTTCTTCATTCTGAGATTTAGCCTGAAAGAAAAACCACATTCTGAAATGTGCTGAGATGTGAAAAGGAGCATGAGGGCCATTGAAGCGCACAAAGGCTGTTAAATTTTCTACTTTGGTATACAATCAATGGAGTGCAAGTACACTCCTGGCTTGGGAGACATTGTATGTCATATGGTGATGAGCAGGGAGGTATAATCCTCTTACAGGGAAGGAGTGAGCAACAAAGCATATCTACCACACTACACATTTGTCACTCCAAACTAATCAATTATTTCTTTAATAATAGTAACAACAAAAATGATCATTAGCGGGCTTCCCTGATGGCGCAGTGGTTGAGAATCTGCCTGCCAATGCAGGGGACACGGGTTCGAGCCCTGGTCTGGGAGGATCCCACATGCCGCGGAGCAACTAGGCCCGTGAGCTACAACTACTGCGCCTGCGCGTCTGGAGCCTGTGCTCCGCAACAAGAGAGGCCGCGACAGTGAGAGGCCCGCGCACCGCAATGAAGGGTGGCCCCCGCTTGCCACAACTAGAGAAAGCCCTCGCACAGAAACGAAGACCCAACACAGCCAAAAATAAATAAATAAATAATAATTAAAGGTGCTAATAATTTTTAAAAAAAGATCATTATTATTACTACTACTATTCCTACTGCTGCTGCTACTACTACTATAAAAACCCTGGGATCCAGATGTAAACTGCTGCCTCAAAGTACCATGCCTGATTTTAAACCTCTTGAACACAGAGTTACTATTGCTCCTTTAGATGTACCTTCTGTTTGACTTAATTATACTTGTAACAAGTTGTCAAGGCTGAACCGAAATGGACATATGGGCTTATCAGTTACCAACCATCTGTGTGTGTAAGTGAATAGATGATGTAACCTAGAAAAGGATATTCTTGCTACTTGCAATGAACAGCATATTAGTATTGAGAGTACCTAAAGAACTCCTGCAAACCAATAAACAAAGCACTGACAACCTGATCGAAGAATAGGCAAACAAGATTTCATAGAAGAGGAAACACACATAGCCAATTAATATATGAAGAGTTGTTCAACATCATTAGTGATCAGGGAATTACAAAGCAAGACTACACTTAGATGAATTTTTACACTCATTTGGCAAAAACTTTAAAAATCTGACAATATCACGAGGATGTATATACACTTGCTCTTACATCTTGTTGGTAGGACGTTTAATTCTGCAATAAATTTTGCGAACGTTTTGGTACTATCTCCGAATATTAAGTACTCACATACCCTATGACACAAAAGAATCTATACGCATATTTCCAAGAGAAAACTTTGCCAGCATACAATAGGAAACCTGTGCACAATATTGTTTATTTGTGTCTTCTTTCTTTTCTCTCTTGATCAATAATGACAGAGGTTTGTTTCTCTATTAGATTTTTTTCAAAAAAGCATCTACTTTGTTGGCTGTGTTGAACATCTCTTTTGTATCCTCTCGTTTCTATTTTATTGATTTCTGCTCTTATTTTGTTCATTTACTCCTTTCAAATTTTTGGCCTTATGTTTTTCTCTTGCTATATTCTTATGTAAATACTAAGCTTTTTAATTAGGAGCTTTTTGTTTACTAACAAATATATTTAGAGCTCTAACTTAAAATTATACTTATGGCATCTTGTAAGTTTTGCCATGTGTGTTTTCACTGGCATGCAGTTCTTGGATTATTTTATTACTTTCAATATTTTTCTTTTTTTAAAAACACTGTAAAAAAAAAACTGTTATTTTGCCAGACAACATATATCATACATACCTTAACTTATGGCCACAATATAAGTAGCTTAGAAGTTAATGACAGGAAAAGAATCTTAAAATGTACATTATGAGTTTGTGTGTTTGTGTGTGTGTGTGTGTGCACACGCGCATGCATGTGCATGAGCTGAGGAACAGAGAGAGAGAGAGAGGGAAAGAGAGAGGGAGAGAGATTGCGCTAACTCTGGATTATCAATTGTTTTACACTGATATGTCAATTCTTAGACCTTTTCTGTGTTTTCTCAGTGCTTTGACTGTATCTGTTACATAAGGCTGAAGACATACTGTTTACGTAAAGAGACTTGCTCTCTTTGGAAGCACTGAGAATTGCCCAGTTTACAGTCCATTAGTCCTTGCATATTAGCATACACTGATTAGTCTTTACTTTTTTTCCTTAATTTTTTCTGTATAATTTTTCTTGTGTCATTAAGCAAATCTATTTGTACCAGTGAAGTGTGCGAAACTTTCAAAGTACTCAATAAACATTTGTGAAAGAAATGAATTAATCAGTGAGGTATGATTGAGCCACACATACATTATTAGTCCACTATCAATGAAAATAAATTAGTTTTTCCATAGTGGTAACTTGTATTTCCCTAATTTGTTCAGTTTCTTAGCATTTTAGCACTTTATTGGTCAGCTTGCTCCTGCACTTCCAAATTGTGTCCAAATTTTGTTTTTCAGGACCACAGCAAGTACTGTTTAACCTGTAAATCCAAAATATATATTCTTGAGCTCAAAACTGCATGAGACAATTTTTTCAAAAACTAGCAATCTAAAAAATACAGCTATATTTACGAAATGATAATATGAATGCAAATTTTAGTTTTAATTACTAATCTGACTGTAACTAGATAGTATTTTTAGAGAAGTCATCGGTATTAGGATAAGACTGACTGGTCTACTTTTTCAGGTTCGTTTCTTAGGCTAATGAGTTACCCTTTACTAAATTAAGTATATACAGAATGCTGCAAAGATTTTCCATCCTAAAGGAGTAAAACAAATACTTAACCAGAAAAACTTATTTGTATAGTTTGCTTGTAGATATTGTTTGCTAAAATCAAAATAAAATTCTACTCTAAGGTAGCATATGAGACTCCTAAGTTTACTCTTATTTCTGTCATTATCAACTGAGCCAGATATGCAGGTACCTTTACAGTAGCAACAACAGACTTCATGAAACTGAGAACAGCTTGCCAGCCATATTTTTAATCTATGATACAGGAACAGTACTTATTTAATTTCAAATTAGGTATATATTTCCGTAAGTGCAAAACTGCATATACAAAACTGTTATAGACTAGGCATCTGAAATAATGCAGAGGGATTTGAGACATGCAAAATAGAATACCAATCCTTCTCAAAGTTTTAAAACCAGGAATTAACAATTTAACCAGTTTTCAGTCCCTAGGGTAACAGTTTTGGGTTTGAAACGTAAAAACTGAAATTATTTTAGGTACCAGACAAATCAATACAACATAAGAACCTTATTAAGAGCAGTCACAAGGAAAAATGGTCATCACTGCAGCTGCAGGACAGCAAGTTGCTTACTCATGGTTGATTAGAATGGTACTTTGATATGACAGTTTGGAAAGCCTCTCTCCTATTTCATGTTCTCCAAACTGGTCAATTGTAGGATTATTGAATCAGAAAGAAACAGCTGACAGGCAGGAAAGAAAGTTCACAAGCAAAAATAGGCATATCAATAATTTGTGATGAATTTAATGACAACATTTATATCTATCTTTCTACTTCTTTCAAACTTAATAATATGTATTGCTATACATGAATAATTAATAAGGTCAGGTCTTTATGGAGAAGGAAGATCTCATTTAATTCTTAAAAACCCTTCAAGAGATGTCAAATTAGCTCTTGCTATTCAAAATCTCACCATCCATTCACCATGATGATCTGCAAAAAATTTTACCAAAAATTCACTATCAAACTCAAAACATTCCTGAACAAAACTACATGTGCGTATCAGCAGACATCTAAATTGGGTGCTTCTTCTTATGAGAGAACTTGGATCATATTGCAGTTCTAACTCTGCTGTTCTCCTGATGCAACTATGACGTATTTTTTAAACTTATTATCTATAGTTGCTATTGTCTTCTCTACCTTTTACTTAGAGGTTTATGCTGACATGGATTCTTACTTGTTTTTGTCAGGTAGGGGAAGGCACTACCAACAGACTTCAACTTAGTCATTTTCTTTTCTATATTTAACATACTGTTTCACTGCATGGTTGCTTTGGAGTACTAGCTCCTTGCAGTGGAAAAAGAAAACTCAGAGTCACATTGTCTACTCCAATGACTTTATTACTTTTCAAGTAATTAGATATTTTGTATTTTCAGTGCTTGATGTTATCCAGAAGTCATTTGTGGACTGTAATTTAGGTATTTAAGAATGTGGCTTGGAACCCATCATGATTTTCCCAATAAAAATAATGGAATATAGGCTCCTGCTCTCTGAAAATCTACAGTAAAACACTTCTTGTAGGAATGAAAAAGATTTGGCTAATACGAGATACCTATACTATCATTATAAAAAATTGGCAGGTAAGGAAATAGACTTCCATGTTAGTTCTTTTATTTATTGAACAGATATCTGTGTGTCAGATACTGATGATACAGTAGTGAATAAACAATTACACTTGCCCTCATTCTAAAGAATCCTAGGGAATAAAAGACAATTAGCAAAATAAGTAAATTAGGCTGTATGTTAAGAGATGACATGGAGAAAAACAAAGCAGAGAAGAGTAACAGGGAGTGAGTGGGGAGTGTATGTGGTTGGTCATGAGAGTTTTCATTGTTAAATCATTCTGAACAAAGTGCTACATTAAATGTAGACCATTTTTCTCTGATTCTTGCCAGTTCTGAAGTGCTCACTGTCTGGACAAATTGAGAGACAGTCCATTCTAGGAAGAATAAATGGAAGCTGGAAGGTTTTTCTGAGAAATCTGAGTCAGTTGGACTTGTGGATATAACTTTAGGAAGAAGATCCAGGTTTGCCTCAGTGGGTTAATCTTAGGGGCAGTAACTGGAGCAGAATGGCCACGAATGAGCTGAATAAATCAGCCACTAGATAGAGTGACAAATAGAGATGAATATGAATATTTAGTAAGTAATAAATAAATCTACATCCTCTTGGACACAGAGTTCCTGAACTAGGCTGCTACATTTAGGAGCTACCGTATGCCACAAGGATAAATCTCCTAAATGAAGAGAGCACTATTAATTTCAACAATTATTATTATTATTCCTCTAATGACAAGTATTGCTCCCCACAGCATTTCTCCTCTGGCACAGATCTTCAACTATATTTAAAATGAAATAGCAATGCAGTCACACTGCAGCTCTCACAGGAGCTCCTGGAGCAGGAGTTTCTCTAGGGAATCTCTCAGTGACAAACACACGACTGTGTTTTGTCTTGCTGAATTGAACTGATCTGGCTGTTTTTCTCTCTTTTGGGCATGGTTGAGATGCTCCGTGGTCCATAGGCACTAGATGTACTTTGCCCATTAGGATCAGAGCTGCAAGTCGAGAGGTCATTGCAACCACTGTTTGAAGGTTGGATTAAAAACACCCTACCATATGTTACAAATCTCGCCCTCCAAATTCATGTTGGATTTTCCTCTTCTCAGTTTAGTCCAATTTGTGTTGAGGCCTCTCTAATCAATTTTATGTCTGTTCTTCTGTTACATTTTTGTTTTCTTGCAAGCATGTGCATGCTCTGTCTTATTGAGAAATCCAAGCTAATGAGAAATTATGATTATCTAGTAGAAAAACATTATAGGAAAAGTTCAGTAATTGGTGAACTAGCCTTTGCTATTTCAACATATTACCTTTTTCTCCATATCCCCTCCACTTTCAGAGGTAACAGATTAATCTACCACATCAACCTTGAAATATTAAATGTGGTTAAAAATTTATAATAGCTAAAGATAAGCAAATGCTTACGAGTAGAGAATAAGTAATAGTTCATTCCTGTAGAGGATAAAAGTGGGAGTTAGTAGACTCTGTAAGCTGTCCTGGATCCAAATCCCAGCACAATTACTTTCTAACTCTGAGACAGTGTAAGTCACTTAACTTCTAGCCCTACTCTCCTACTCAGTAAAAATGCATATACACCACCTCATAAGGTTATTGTTAGGCATGAATTTAAAACTACCTGGAATGTAGTATTATGAAATGCCCATTTTTGTATGTAAAAAATATCTTAAAATACTGGGAATTTCAAGCTAATAAACACTTAATTAGCATCTCTCTTAATTTCCAAGAAAGCTTTATAGAGCTCTTTCTTGGAAAATAAAATAAACCCTATTAAGAGTCTACAGTTGAAGAGCAATTAGCAGTATATACAAATATAAGGAGTCCAGACCCGGCCACTGACAGGAAATCCATATCTGGGCAAATGTCACACGTCTCTGAAGCCAAGGAGATCATCTCTTGGATAATGCTTAATAAGCCAGGATAAATGAACAAATGATTGTAACTGAAACTGTAAATGAAGATATAGCTTTATAAGTAAATGTGATAAGTAGTCTTTGCTTCTGGACAATAGTCATGAATCATAACATAGCACTAAATAACACTAATTTATATTAGCTGTTTCAATGACTTTAGTAATAGTGACATGGCAACTTTCTCACCAAAAAAAAAAAAAAAAAAAAAGTTCAAGGAGGCACATCTCCACTTTCAGATCCTGGGAAGACTCTTGAGATGTACTTTTAAATTTTTTTGAGGTATAATTGGCATATAACATTATATTAGTTTCATCTGAGATGTGCTTTTGCTGGGTCACCCATATAAAATTCAATGCATTGCAAAAATTTGGTCTGCCATTGATCTTTAGATTAAAAACAGAAAAAAATATATTGAGATATACATAGTAATAGTTACAGAATACTAACAATTATAACAGTATAAAAATAAGAATGGGGCACTACAACTTGTAATTTTAAATTAAACTTGAATTTGAGAATATATGTTGTTTCTGTTACAGAAGACTATGTAACAAATTACCCCCAAATTGGGAGGCTTGAAACAACAATTTGTTATTATCTCTTAGGATTCTTTGGGTTGACCAGGTTAAGCTGGTGTTCTCACTTGGCATCTCTCATGCAGTTTTACACCCTTAGAGTCTGGGGTTGGTGTTATCAGAAGGTTCACTTGGAATGTTCATCCACAATGACCTCTTCACTCACAAGCCTGATGCCTCCTTAATCTTCCATGTAGCTTCCCTCTGCAGCCTGAATTTTTTATAAGGGAGCCCAGAGCTCCAAGAGGTAGGAGGCAGAAACTGCTCGTCTTCTCAGAGGTTAGGTCTGGAACTGAAGCAGCATCACTATTGCAATAGTCTCTTGATCAAAATAGGTATGCCACATAGAGAATCCTAAAGATGCTACCAGAAAACTACTAGAGCTAATCAATGAATTTGGTAAAGTAGCAGGATACAAAATTAATGCACAGAAATCTCTTGCACTCCTATACACTAATGATGAAAAATCTGAAAGAGAAATTAAGGAAACACTCACATTTACCACTGCAACAAGAAGAATAAAATCCTAGGAATAAACCTACCTAAGGAGACAAAAGACATGTATGCAGAAAACTATAAGACACTGATGAAAGAAATTAAAGATCATACAAACAGATGGAGAGATATACCATGTTCTTGGATTGGAAAAATCAAAATTGTGAAAATGACTATACTACCCAAAGCAGTCTATAGATTCAGTGCAATCCCTATCAAACTACCAATGGCATTTTTCACAGAACTAGAACAAAAAATATCACAATTTGTATGGAAACACAAAAGACCCCAAGCAGCCAAAGCAATCTTGAGAAAGTAAAACGGAGCTGGGGGAATCAGCCTCCCTGACTTCAGACTCTACTACAAAGCTACAGTAATCAAGACAATGTGGTACTGGCACAAAAACAGAAATATAGATCAATGGAACAGGATAGAAAGCCCAGAGACAAACCCATGCACATATGGTCACCTTATCTTTGATAAAGGAGGTAAGAATATACAATGGAGAAAAGACAGCCTCTTCAATAAGTGGTGCTGGGAAAACTGGACAGCTACATGTAAAAGAATGAAATTATAACATTCCCTAACACCATACACAAAAATAAACTCAAAATGGATTAAAGACCTAAATGTAAGACTGGACACTATAAAACTCTTAGAGGAAAACATAGGCAGAACACTCTATGACATAAATCACAGCAAGATCCTTTTTGACCCACCTCCTAGAGAAATGGAAATAAAAACAAAAATAAACAAATGGGACCTAATGAAACTTAAAAGCTCTTGCACAGCAAAGGAAACCATAAGCAAGACAAAAAGACAACCCTCAGAATGGGAAAAAATATTTGCAAATGAAGCAACTGACAAAGGATTAATCTCCAAAATATACAAGCAGCTCATGTAGCTCAATATCAAAAAAACAAACAACCCAATCCAAAAATGGGCAGAAGACCTAAATAGACATTTCTCCAAAGAAGATATACAGATTGCTAACAAACACATCAAAGGATGCTCAACATCACTAATCATTAGAGAAATGCAAATCAAGACTATAATGAAGTATCACCTCACACCAGTCAGAATGTCCATCAACAAAAAAATCTAGAAACAATAAATGCTGGAGAGGGTGTGGAGAAAAGGGAATCCTCTTGCACTGTTGGTGGAAATGTAAAATGATACGGCCACTAGGAAGAACAGTATGGAGGTTCCTTAAAAAACTAAAAATAGAACTACCATACGACCCAGCAATCCCACTACTGGGCATATACCCTGAGAAAACCATAATTCAAAAAGAGTCATGTTCCAAAATGTTCATTGCAGCTCTATTTACAATAGGCAGGATATGGAAGCAACCTAAGTGTCCATCGACAGATGAATGGATAAAGAAGTTTTATCACATATATACAATGGAATATTACTCAGCCATAAAAAGAAACGAAATTGAGTTATTTGTAGTGAGGTGGATGGACCTAGAGGCTGTCATCCAGAGTGAAGTAAGCCAGAAAGAAAAAACAAATACCATATGTTAACACATATATATGGAATCTAAAAAAAAAAAAAAAAAAAAAATGGTTCTGAAGATCCTAGGGGCAGGACAGGAGTAAAGATGCAGACATAGAGAATGGACTTGAGGACAAGGGGAGGGGGAAGGGTACGCTGGGACAAAGTGAGAGAGCGGCATGGACATATATATACTACCAAATGTAAAACAGATAGCTAGTGGGAAGCAGCCGCATAGCACAGGGAGATCAGCTCGGTGCTTTGTGTCCACCTAGAGGGGTGGGATAGGGAGGGTGGGAGGGAAGGAAATGCAAGAGGGAAGAGATATGGGGATGTATGTATATGTATAGCGGATTCACTTTGTTATACAGCAGAAACTAACACACCTTTGTAAAGCAGTTATACTCCAATAAAGATATTAAATAAATAAATAAATGGGATTATTATGTGTGCCCTGGTGGAAGCATTTTTTATCTTGAGAACTTATCCCTCTAGACCAGCAAAAGTTCAAAGTTGCAGAGATGGGAAGAAAAAGTAGTTTATTAAGTTATTCTACAAGTAGTTTATTAAGTATAATAGTGAAAGGAGCCATTCACATTTCCACCCTGGGGAACGAGTAAAGCAGTTGGCTTGTGATCAGTTTCTCTGTTGATTGCAGGAATCAAAAGAGGATACCTCAGGGAAAGAAAGAAGACAGGCAATGTTGTCTAATTAACTCAAAAGCAAGCTGATATCTGGTTCTTTTAGTAAATAAATTAATGACATTGGCTAAGAAGAGAATATCTGTTGAATACTTTTAGCAGGACATCCCTGCCTCTGGTTTAGAATTGCTTATGGTACATCAAGTTATGAATTTGTGAGTCATGGCTTCCTAAAAATGACACAAAAGCCTTAGTCAAAGATATCCTAAAACCAACTCATAGGTCTACATAACCAAGTTTGTTTTCAGAGTGGGAAGCTATTTATAGACATTTTCTAACTGAAACAGAATTAAATTTGTAATATATTAAACTGGAAGATGGAGAACTAGTAAAACTCAATTCTCATCCTACTTCACCTGAAATTAATGTAAAAAAAAAAAAAAATAGGAGAAGCACAGCATATCTTCTGGCCAGGAAGAATAGCTGACAGCAAGTGTTATGCCCTAGAACTTGACTGCTCAAATCTTTGGGGATTATTGTATATGAAGCTTGACTAAAAATAAAGACCCCAAGATTACTGAGGCAAAACCAAATGGCAGGTATATAGATTTTGATAAATGGTCACCTATCACCCATTGATTCTTTCCAGGAGCAATACCTGGGTTAGGTCACAGGTCTGTTGATATGTTCAAGTATCCCTCAGGGTAAAATCTGCTTCTTATTAGTGAAGGGATAGCTCACTGGAGTAATGAATAAGTTGACTGATTTAGCAATCACATCATGTATGAACATGAAGAACTATAGCTTAATCAGATCCATTGATTTTTAAAAAATAATCAGTTAGATTTCCACTGAGAAATATTCATAAAAAATGTTCCTAGTATTGTATTTGGTTAATCATAGGGATATATATTGACACTGACCTCTGTTTTTCTCAGGCAGTGGCTTTCATCTACACTACACATATCTGACTGGAGAAAGCTAGAGGAAGATTGTGTTACAGGTGTAGCAGTACTCATCCTGGCAGGGAGATTTGTCATACTGAAATCAATGTTGTTCGTAGATCTTGAATGATGAGCTCTCTACTAATACTCAGGGATTCAAGAGAAGAAAACAAATCAACAGTACTTATATTGTCACTGATTCTATTGTCAAATCCATGGCAAGGAAGTACAATTCTCCATCATATAAAGAAGAAAATATCCAAAGGATCTGAGTGTGTCTTAGTCAAGGTTTAGGACAAGAAACAAACCCTTATACTTTAATGCAAGAAGAGATTTAGTCAGGCAATTAGGTACCTAAACACTGAAAGGGCCTGAGGAGCAGATTCTAGGGGAGATTTCTGTTAAAACAACATGGAATTGATGCCCTAAAGTTACCACCACACAGAAATTTAAAACAAGAATACACAACATCAGCCATGAATCCCTTTTATACCCAGAAGAAAAACCTGAAACTTGAAACTAGGCTCCAGAGTTTAGAACGTAAGAGCAAGAATCCTCATCACTACTACCATTGCTTCCTGATACACTGAAATCTAGAGATAGGCACTGTGTTGTTTTGCAAGCAGGCCACACATTTCCAGGGACTTCCAGGTAGGTGTAAGTCAAGGACATCGGGCATGTGGTCTCTACGTCACACCTGGCTTCCAAACACCATATGAATGCATCTAAATGGCAGAAATTAATGCCCAAAATAAACCTAGTTGCAGAAAAAATAAATGTGGGAAAGATAGTTTTTGCCTTTCCAAATTTTCCAACCAGTAAAACTTAGAATGGAGGTTGTATTGGACAACCCCAAGTGATCAAAAAATAGCCTAGAATGTTAGGAGTTTTATGTATAAATGATAGAATGATAAGCAGTTTTCTAAAAAAGAAAAACAATAACATTATCATGTATCTGATAACTCAAGTCACAGGTTCACAGGCAGTTATCATTTGCCTGGGTGCCTCAATAAACAGATACATAGAAAAATAAAATAAACAGAAAAAAACAGATCCAACAATTTCACCTGCCTGAATACAATTTCATCCTACTTATCTGTGAAAAATTCATCACAGCAGACTAAAAAGACTTAGCACATTTCATACTACTGCTCTACTAGCCAATGTGGTACTTTATGTGCTTCTAGCAAACTTATTATCTTTGTCATGTTTTTAATATCTGCTATTTTTATAAATATGCCTTTTTCATTAATAATACTGTGTATTATTCTTGTGTTTTGTTTTTTTGATTAATCTTACCAGAAGTTATTTTATTAGATTTTTTTTAAAGAATTAGCCTTAGCTTTATTTTCCCTAAGATTTCTTTGTTTTCTATTCATTAATTTCTTGTATTTAAAATTGCCTGCTCAAACAATCTAAATGCCCATCGACAGACGAATGGATAAAGAAGATGTGGTACATATATACAATGGACTATTACTCAGCCATAAAAGGAACGAAATTGGGTCATTTGTAGAGACGTGGATGGATCTAGAGACTGTCATACAGAGTGAAGTAAGTCAGAAAGAGAAAAACAAATATGGTATATCAACGCATATATGTGGAATCTAGAAAAATGGTACAGATGAACTGGTTTGCAAGGCAGAAATAGAGACACAGACGTAGAGAACAAATGTATGGACACCAAGGGGGGAAAGCAGTGGGGGGGGGATGAATTGGGAGATTGGGATTCACATATATACATTAATATGTATAAAATAGATAACTAATAAGAACTTGCTGTATAAAAAAATAAAATAAAATAAAATAAATTTTAAAAATAAAATAAAATTGCCTGCTCATTATCTTGCTTTGGTTCATTCTATTCTTCCTTTCCTAAGTTCTTAAACTGGTTTTTTTGGCCCTATTTTTCAGTCTCAATTCCTCTTTAACAGGAAAATAATGCAATATTATTAATATGCCTTTAATTCTATAAATTGTCCCTTTATATATTTTTTTATTTAATTTTTTACTTTTGATAAGTAAATTTTTTTACTATTATTTTTCAATATGGAATATTTTCTAATTTCCTTTTTTATTTTTCTTTGACCCATAATTATCTGAATTATACCTTTTACATATTATGCCTTTTAAATATTTTAAAGGCATAATTTATGAGAATATATTTTTGTAATAGGTTTTTGTAATAGATTTTTAATGCGCATAAAACTTCATTTCTATGCCTTAAAAATGGCGATGTATTGGTGATTTAATATAGTTTAATCTATAATTGTATTTTGATGAATGTGGCTGTGTATAATACCTACATTCTTTAATTCTTTCAGATTATTTTACAGCCTAGGATGTGGTCAATTTTTCTAAAATTTTTAGAAAATCCACAAAGCTTATTTATTCTTTAGTTTTGGAGTACATGGTTTTTATATATGCCTATTAGATCAAATCTATTTATGGAGCTGTCTGAATCTTCTTAAATCCTTCCTGTTTTATCTTCATAATTTGACCTAATTCTTTCTAAGAGAAGTGTATTACAATCTCCCACTATCATGGTAGGTCTTTCTATTACATACATTTTTGTTTTATGTATTTTAAAGTTATATCATTGGGCATATGTAAATTGAAACTCTCTTCAATTCAAAACTATCTTCAATTCAATGTACTGAATCTTTTTTAAAAAAGTACAGTGCCCCTCTTCTCCCCTTTAAAGATTTCTGCCTTAAAATCTATTCTGTACAGTATTAATGGGATTACAAGAGCTTTATTAGGTTGGTTTATCCTTGATATGGGTTTTCCATTCTTTTATGTCCAGCCTGCTTTTCACTGCCCTTATGTTCTGGCCATGTCTCTTATAGAAAGTATATTCGTTTAATTGATTTTTGACAATCGCTTATCTTTTATTAGGAGAGTTGAAATCACTTACAATGATTACGAATTTTATATATTTCCATTCACTTCTATCACCTAATTTTGTCCCTTTTTTTTCTTTACTCTTTAACAATCCTCTTGCCTTACTTGGATTGACTTTTGCTTTCTCACATTTCATTATTCTATTTTCTGTTAGTGATCATCCAAAATATTTTTACAGACACATTTAACTCTGAATAAAGTTCAGTGATGATCAGCACCTTTGCCCTCTTCCTGAAAAAATATAAAGCAGGTTAGAATGTTCAAACTAATATAACTGCACTCTCAACTTATATGATGTTTTCTAGGATTTCAATTCTAGCTTGATTTTAACCCTACAAATTCCATATGTTTATTATTTTTATCCAAGTAGTGTTTCTTCAATTTACTCACCAATTTTCATTTTATATGTTGACATTTCCTTCTTGTACCCCAGACCTATTTCCCGCAATTATTTTCCTTTCCCCTGAAGTACACCCTGAAAGATGAAAAGTTCCTGTAGTGAGAGGAGCTTTGTGAGAGGGACGGTTGGCAATGGCATCTCTCCATATGTACTGTCTGGCAATGCCTTTGTTCCAGTGTCTTTATTGAAAGGTATTCTGAATTTACATTTATGACTTATTACCATCTCTCAGCACAGAAAAATATTATTACCACTGTCTTTCAGCTTCCATTGTTTTGGGGGCATTAACAGTCAATATTTAAGTAATCAGTCTTTTTTCTCTGGTTGGGTTTAAGATCTTTCTTTTGTCTCCTGGATCCTTCTGTTTTACTACAGTTTGTCTAGGTGTGGATTTTTTTCTTTTTCATTATCCTGCTTGAGATGTGTGGGCTTTTCTGATTCTGAGCGTTTGTGTCTCTAGTAAATTCTGAGGGAAAAATTCAGCTATTGTCTCACGTAATGTAAGTCTTTACCTCTTATTGTCTCCTGGAATGCTTTGACGCTGGACGCCTCTAATCTTTATGTGTTCTAACCTCACTTTCACTTTTTCCATTTCTTTCTTTTGTAGTTTTCTTATGAATAATTTCCTCTGCACTTTGATTTTATCAATTACATCTTTAATTCTGTAATAATTTGCTTTTGTTTCCATTACTATACTATTGTGATTTCCAGAAATCCCACTAATTTATTTTAAATCTACCTGGTGAATTTGGGGAGGCTCATTCCTTAATGATACTCTCAATTCCGTCTTTTATTCTTTCAACACAGCACAGTACCTGCATTTATTTTCTTTATCTCATCATTCCAGTGCCTCTTATCTCTGTAGGGGTCTGATTCTGCAGCTGGTTATTTCTGCTGAATCTTGCTCATGGTGGATTGTTTCTTCATATAAAAATGTACCACATTTTATTTATCCTTCTCCCTTTTGATGAGCATTTAATTTGTTTACAATTCATCCCTGTTGATATCTCCTTAGGCAGATGTGCTAATCTCTGGCAGATACTCAGAATTGAAATTGCTCGTCAGAGGGTTTACACTGTTATTTTACAGCCTCTCAAATTGCTGCAGCCATTTCATCCCCACTAGCAGTGTGGGAGAACAGTTATTTTCAAAGAAACCTCATCAATACCTGATATTTTCTGAATTTTGCATTTTTTATCAATCCTATGGGTTACATAGCTATTTTTCAGTTGGCACTTCTCTAAATCACAGTGTTATTACACACCTTTTCAAATGGTTATGGCCAGAAATTGTTTTGTTATAACTTTTGTCGGTTTCTCTAAAAAACAAGTGTTTATTTGTTGGATAGCATATTGTTTTGTACTGCAGTTTCTAGTGAAAACTCATATTTGGCACTGTTCATTTGAAAGAGGTCTATATTCCTGTGTTCCAGGCACAGACATAGCAATGTTGAAATGTTTTTGTGCACAACCTATATTAAGAATTTACTTGCAAAGAAACCCTCCTCTCTCAACCTTCCCTCCCCCAAATCTCTACTCCTTATAACAACTTTGTTTCTGAAGTAGCACCTGGGAATAATATCACAGTAGGTGGCAGGAAAAATAATTTGCACACATATGCTTCTTCAGTGCCATGTGACAAACAAGACTCTACACATAATAAGATTTTATTTTTTAAAGTTATATAGTGGCTTGAGTAAAGAGAAATAGACTTTAGATGAGTTTAGTCTTTAGCTATTTTCTCTTTTTAGAAGCTAAAGTTAATATCCTGAATTGTAGGCATTAAGGAACCATCTATCTTGCTGATGCCATAACAGAAGATCTGAAAGTGCAGATGTCAAAACTCAAGGTATTACTTATTTCCAGTATTACACCAGGTCTTAAAATGGATATCATGATTGCCTCAAAGATTTTGGAAAAGAACAAAAAACAATCCCAAAGCAACAGTCAGCCAGTCCTACAAAAATTAACATAGCCACAAACTAATCAGCTCTACTGTGAACTGTCAGCATTATTTTCAGGTAAGATTGCTGAGAAATATCTGATTATTCCAAATGCCTGCACCTTTTCAATGATTTACATAGTCATTCTGATAAAAACGTGCTTCAGCAGAATCTAAGAACTACAAGTATTAAAAACACTAAAGAAATTATGTGAGGGCTCTCTTTGCCTAACAAACTGAAATTATATATGAGCAAAGCTATTCACTTTGACACCTAATAAAACTAAAAGCTAACATTAGGCTAAAAGCCAATTTGAACTTGTTTCCATAACCAGAATAACCATTAATAAATTTATTAATCATCAAGGGCTTGTTTATAGGTCTATTGTGAAGCATAATTATTTGCTAGCTTAAATAAAACTCTGTGCTTTGACTACTACTATTATTACGCTAATATATTTAATAAGGCTGAATATCTCCCAGAAATATAGAAAACACTATTTTGTAGATGCCTGCGAAATTCAAGGACTTTAGGTGTAATTCGATAAGCAATAATAGCTGTCATAAACAAAGGAGACATCAGTTCAAAAAATAAATTACTACACTTGACAATTAGGTAAAATCAAATGTCTAATAAAATGTTTAAGAATTGTTAACCCATGCATGTTCCTGAGTCATGGTCATTGAATTTCCATTCATTCGATAAGCTGTAGAAATTCCACATATGTGTTCGGTGAAGGTGAATAAACTCCTAAACTGTGACATGTAGTGTGTACCTGTGTCCAGAAGCTGTGATGTTGCAGAGGGCAGTCAGGAAATGCCGTTGCTAGGGAACAGATGTCTCCTAACTGCAGCCAGTCATTTTGAAAGAGCTACTGTAAGACTATGAGAAAGTATGTCAAGAACGTAAAAAATATAACCAGTATTCAATCCTTCTACAAAAATGAAACCATTACTTGATAACCAGCTGAATCAGATAACCAGATGAATTTTCAGTTTAAGAAGCATTTTTAAACCATCTCTGATTTGATTCTTATAACATCAGGCAACAAGACAGATATTATTATTATTCTCATTCTACAAATGAGGAATCCATGGCCCAGAGAAGCCACACACCTCTTAGGTTGTAGGCACACAATGCAAACTCAGGTCTTTGCTACTGATGTCCGGTTCTTTCTTTCTATTATACATTTTCTCAAGTATATGGCTTTTTCCATAAGACAAGCAGATATTCCAAAATAGCAATTCCATCATGACTGGCAAGTCCAGTTTGACATGGAAGGAGATTAGGGAAAAGCATCCTAACGAGCCTCACCAGTTGTTGCTTCAAATGTAAAAAATAATGAATGGACAAGAGCCCAAAACAGAGAAATAACCACTGTAGCATAGAAGTAATTTGAATGTTTATCATACCTGCACACTCATACTAACCCTTCAACAACTCTATTTTATGAACAAATAAACGGAAGCTCATCAAAGGGAATCAGTGGTGCTCTGCCACCGGTAAGTGACAGAGCTGAGGTTCCAACTGTCTAATATCAAAGCTAATGCTCTTTTCAAAATACCACATGACATAACAGAACTTGATGCATATAATAAAATAGTCAGATCTTTCCAGGTAGCAAGAGACATGTTACATGTAAACTGCAGTGATACAGCATTGAAAATCAGTACTCACATTGCGTTATCTACACAGACTTTAATTTATATCAATAGGTAGCAACTACTAATTTTGCATGACAAACATATTTACATGTACTAAAGTTAATTTTGTCCATCTTTATTTTTTGCAAATAAATGTTTTCTTAGGTTCACACACGTTCAAAGATTCATGTTATTCTACTAAAGTTAATAAATCTATCTTATAGTTTTGAAAGAGAATCTGGAGATTTAAGCAAAAGTGTTGACTCTAATATAACCATTTTGTGGACTTTACTATATAGTTAAATTAATACATTTGTATATAACTCAATTTTTTGCAGATCATTGTGGGATAGGAAATATGATATAAATAATGTTTTAAGAAAATAAATATTTTCTATGAATATCTGTTCCCTAATTTGTAGGCTAAATTTGAAATGTACATCCATATTGTTTTCTTAAATAAATCACAATGTAATTTCATGTCAAGAGATTTGTTTAGTAAGAAAAAGAGATAATAATAGCTAATATTTATTAGGCACCAGACACTGTGCTAGGCATGTTACATGTACATCTTTACATTTAAATTTCAAAATGTCTCTAGGCCACAAGAACTATTATTTGTCCCATTTGACAGACTTACAAATGATAAATAATCAAGTTCACATTGCTAGTAAATGGAACAATCAGAACTTAAACTCATTCTAACTCCTGAATTATTGCTTTCCACCACCATGAATCATGCTTCCCATGGAGTACCTAGAAAGATTATACAGTGAAAGAGATAATTATAAACGTTTCTATATTCCTTGCCAAGATATAATATTTCCCATAGATTTCACGAAAGGTATTATCTTTCCTAAGCTATAACTGGCATTACGAGATACATTATTAATGAATACAATTCAATACCTATTTATTTGGCAAAAATATATATTTTTTCCTGCCACAGAACACAATTCCACTTCATTCTAACATATTTTACATTTTCCGCGGCAATACTCTAAACTGCAAGAAGCTTAAACACACAGCAGGAAACTGCTTAGAAAAGACAAAGAAATCCATTCAATATAGATTTAATTATAAAAGCATTTAGCTGCACTGGTAGCGATCATTAAATGGTAGTTCACACAGCGTTAAATGGAGAGCCTGTTAGGAAAGACAGATTACTCAGAACTGAAAGCCACTTACGTGTCCCTAAATTGTTAGGCATCTTACGTGTCTCACATGGTTATTTCTTAAAAGTCAAAGGCCAGGCCTGTTCAAAATCCCTCAGCCCGGCCTCAAATTTTTCTTGGAAGTAAGTTGGAATAATCATATACTTCCAAATGAAATATTTTTGTTGAACTAAGTTAAATATGTTCTAGAAGAGTATAATATTCAATGATGAGGAATTAATAATGCACATTACTAAAAAATGACTACTTGCATCTCTAATAGTTAAATCATTTTATATTCTACAGCTCTCACTAATTTAATTGAAAGAAGTAATTTAAGTTATATAACTACTTTAAAAGAAAAGCCATTTAAACTTTATAATATACACACCACATCACACTATTTTAATTCCATTAGTGGTAGGATACAAGTCCTCAGGGATGTGCTTATAGAAGAAACAAGACAGTACAATCAGTGGATCAAGGTTTGTCACTGAAAATGACTTTAACGCATATAAGAAATGTGATCACCAGATTTGGAGTCAAACCAAGTTTATGAGAGAGACCCAAGTGTCAAACCATGATGACCAAATATCAACATGAAGATCAGAAATTAAGAAACAGGACAGTAAGCCAAAAGTCAAGGCAAGAGTAAGACGATAAGGAGAGAAATCTGAGAAATAAATCTGAGTTGGGGAACCTAACGTTTAGTGCTATCTCTCACTTCCTTTTCTGCTTTCACTCAAATAGCATCACAAAAATATCTTTCTATGAATATTGTAGTTTGGGAGCCATAATATGCAAATACTAGTCTTACCTCTTTCTTGTATAAATTGTCTGACATCCTTGCCAAATAACCCATGATAATATCTTTAAAATATTTACCAATCTATTTCAGGTGATAAACATGTCCCCAGTAAACTGAATATTTCAATATCAGTACATAAGCAAAAGAAAACATCTCACACATGTGACCAGCTACATTTGCACATCAATCTCAAAATAAACAATGATGAAATTAAAGTCCATTCACCCTTCATCTGGCTAAGTTTTATATAGTTACCTTGTGAGATATTTCTGAAAACTGAGTCACTTTTGAACAAATAAAACATATTCAAAATGTGAGGTGTAGTAAGTGCTTAGTAAATATTTGTAGAATAAATGAATTAATGTTGCCCTCGGATTCTTCATTCTGTGGGGTGTGTGTGTGTGTGTGTGTAAGGGAAGCTTACATAGCATTTCACTTGTTTTCTTAACAGTAATCTTCTTTATTCACATTTAATGTTTTTACACGTCTTTCTCTAGTAATACCACATATGCATATATGTGGTATCAAGATGTTTTGAAGTATTCAAAATACACTTACGTTTCTGCTAAGGGACAGATGCCGCTTGAGTCTATCTATCCATGTAATAACTTTTATAAATTCTTCCCATTTAAACAGCCAATACTATTAATAATTTAACCTTTTCTCCGTGATTGATTTTTCACGTTTAGCAACATCAATAAATGCAAGATTTCAAGCCTCGAGGGCCTGCCTTCCAGAGTTCTCAAGTTGGGGATGACAGATTTTTTTTTTTATATTAAACAACCACAGAAAAACTTTTAATGTATTTTGTCTCAATTATATGGGGTATTTTTTCTGTTCTCTATCCATTTGCAGAATGCTAAATATTCCAACTTTGGATTCGTCTTCATCTACACCTGGCAGCCCATTTTACCTTTCTAAACTACTGTGTCTGGTCTGCTTCAATTAGTAATTATGTGCAAGATTAGAGTAAATAATTAGATTCTGAATGAAGGCCTAGAATTAAATATTTAGCTAATTGTACCTTCATTTTTAAAAACTACTTACTGCTGTTCTGTATTATTTGGAGTTGCCAGATAGCTGTGTGTGTGTGTGTGTGTGTGTGTGTGTGTGTGTGTGTGTGTGTGTGATATTTTACTACTTTAAGTATGGCCAAGATTGGGAAGACACATTGTCATCTTTGGGGACATGTATTATGTACAAAGTTGACTCCTCTGCTGTTTTTTTTTTTTGCCTGTTGCTCCCATTCCCACTTCGTCTGCTCTGGTGACTGGTAGGTTTGACCAGGGAATGCGCTGGAAGACAGCTGGAGAAAGGGAAAGCCAGGGTATTTCTTGCAACCCTCAGCCCTGCTTTAAGTGGCGTTTTTTTTTTGGCAGCTGCATCTCCCTTAATATTCTAGCTTCCACTGAATATCCACTCTGTCCATGGGTCTAGCGCCTCCTAGCTTCTGGGTTCTGCAAGCACATCTCTTCTCTGCATTTCCCAGACCTAGGGGTGGTACCAGTGGTATGAGCTTCCTCTTGTTGCTAATCCCTGGGTTGCCTCACCAACCCCTTTTGGCTCTACAACCCCTCCATTACCTGGGTAATCCCCTGCATTAAACCCCTTCTAGTTGAAATGCCTGGAGTGAACACCTGCATGGACCTTCCCTGCAACAACCCATCTGCTTGCTGTGCTCATCTTCCTCAGTCCTTGAGGAGACCACCACTTAGTGCCTGTAGAATATTAATTTGCAGGGAGAAAAGGCTTTTTAGAAAGTCTAGAGTTACTCACAATAAAAAGTAGCAGCCTATTGTACCAAGTTTAAAGTCAAGATAAAATCTCAGCTCTTAGTGAAAAAAGTGAACGAATGACCTAAAATAGTAACTGTTGCAAAACAGGTTGTATTTTCAACAATGATTCTACTCAAAAAAACTAGTTTTTACAATAAATATTTTATAAAAATTAAATACCAGATATCCATGTGTTTCCATGAGTATTAAAACAAGATAGTCTTTACATTGCTTATAAACAATTATAAGCAGAATGATAATTCTTGGTACACGTTCAGGTACTATAATCAATTTCTTACCCTCTATGTCACAGCTTTTTTTTTTTTTTTTTTTTTTCATTTTTATTTTTGGCTGTGTTGGGTCTTTGTTTCTGTGCGAGGGCTTTTTTTTTCATTTTTATTTTTGGCTGTGTTGGGTCTTTGTTTCTGTGCGAGGGCTTTCTCTAGTTGCGGCAAGCGGGGGCCACTCTTCATCGCGGTGCGTGGGCCTCTCACTATCGCCGCCTCTCTCGTTGTGGAGCACAGGCTCCAGACGCGCAGGCTTAGTAGCTGTGGCTCATGGGCCTAGTTGCTCCGCGGCATGTGGCATCTTCCCAGACCAGGGCTCGAACCCGTGTCTCCTGCATTGGCAGGCAGATTCTCAACCACTGTGCCACCGGGGAAGCCCCTTCAATATCTTATAAAAGGCCAGAGTCATCCTCTTAACAAGTTTGAAATCCATTTTATTCTATTCTTAATAAAAATTGCCCTTTTCGAACTGTAAAATGATTACAAGTTAATTGTAATGACTTGGGCCATAAAAAGAACACAAAGAAGAGAGTGAAAATAATCTGGACTCGAGAAAGCCATGGCAGCATTTCAGTTACGGAAGTCGTAGCTGGACTATGTCAGGAGACATTATCTTTGAAATTGTATTAATGGAGAGAAGACAAAAAGTGGGATGAGCTTGGGGGGTGAGTGTTATCGCTGGCCCTGCCCATACGATTCAAAAGGGACCCCTTCCATGTCTCACTCTCTGGAGCTTGGGTATCCCTGCTCCATACCAAGTGGGCACCTTCGCAGGGCAGACATCACATGGCTGTGCTGGCGCTCCAGGGGCACCCCCTCGGGGGCTTCTCAGAGAAGTGGGGGACTAGAGTGTTAGAAGGTGGTGTCAAAGGTACAAGGACGCCCTGATGTTGCTCCAGAGCTGTGGAAAGTGCAAAGCATGGACAAGTTCCCGTTATGGGAGATAAGAGAAAATGGAGGAGAAGGAGAGTAAAGCTACGGACAAAGAAGAGAAGAGGGTGCAGGTACCAGGAGGAGGAGAGGTACGACGTGCTAGAAGGAGGCACAGCCTAAGAGCTGCTTCCTTCCTCAGTATTTCCCGGGACTGGAGCACAAGTCCTTAGGCAGCTGTGTGACAGCCCCGATTGTCCTTGAAGTACCTTGAGTGAGGTACTTCTTCTTGCCACAAAATGGGATTCGCAATGTTTTTACATACAGTAAAGAACAT
The DNA here is from genome assembly GCF_965194805.1 of Balaenoptera borealis. Taxonomy (NCBI): domain Eukaryota; kingdom Metazoa; phylum Chordata; class Mammalia; order Artiodactyla; family Balaenopteridae; genus Balaenoptera; species Balaenoptera borealis. The sequence continues at coordinate 113,937,322 of NC_138873.1, read as the reverse complement.
AACCTTAAGTATGGACCTAAATTATTAGTGACAACGTGAAAAATCCTTATAAACTTTATACAATTCATTATACAAGTGATGCTGAATCATCAGCAGCTCCCCTGAAGCTTCCCTCCTGCCATCTCCCAGCCATTACCTCCTCCCAAGGTTAACTGATATGTCTACCAAACATGTTACTTTTGCTTGTGTGGTTCTTTGGAGCGATGGAATCACACAGTGTATGCTCTTGTCTGTCTGACTCACTCAGGGTGAATCACCCAGATTCCTCCGTGCTCTAAATGTAGCAGCACTTTGTTCTTTCTCCTTGTTATGTAGTATTCTGTTGTGTGAATATACCACAGTTTGTGCATTCTCTCCCAATTTATTAACTATATAATCATCCCTCAGTATCCAGCTTCCAGGTCGCCCACAGATACCAAACTCCATGGATACTAGAGTCCCTTATATAAATGATACATAGATAGTATTTGTGCATGACCTATGCACATCCTCCCATATACTGTAAATCATCTCTAGATTACATATTCAGTAAGTCCCCTGCATACGAACATTCAAGTTGAGAACTTTCAAAGAAGGGAAGATGCGTTCGCATGTCCACTCACGTAAGTTAGTTCCCGTGTCTGGCGTACATTGTCACGTGCGTGCATCCTCTACAAGTGGTTGTGTTTTTGTGTACATTACTGTACAGTACTGTATAGAGTACAGTAGTACAGTATCTTTATTTCCAGCCCAGGATGTCTGGAAGCAAACATAAAAGCAGTGGTGATGTAGCTGGTACTGCTAAGAAGCCTCAGGTATTGGAGGCCCAGAGAAAGGCTGAAGAGAGACAAAAGGAAGGAGTACCTGAAGAACCAAACAGATTCACGACTCAGGAAATGGCAAGGGGGTTTTCTTTATGTGAGGAAGCACCGTTAGTTTTTGAGGCACAGGACCCGAATGTAGAATGGTACACGAAGGTTGCAGCAGCCATTCAGAATGCAATCCAGTGTTACCGTGTCATTTATGATGAGAAAAAAAGAGCTACTACCCAGACATCACTGGATCACTTTTTCAAGAGGGTAGATAGAATTGAATACAGCAAGGAACCAGAACCTGTGCCATCAGCGTCAGGCGTGAGTGAAATTGCAGCTTGCCCTCCATCTCCTATTGCTGACAATCCTGCAGCTCTACCGTCTCCCACCTCCTCTCCCTCCTCCAGTCAGTAACTCTTCTTGACTGTTCACCTGATGCCAGCCCCTGGATGCCAGCTGTTGTACTGTACTACTGTACTTTTCAGGGTACTGTACTGCAAGGTTAAAAATGTTTTCTTTATTTTTAGTTTGTTTTTTATGTAATATTTGTGTGAAAAGTATTATAAACCTATTACAGTACAGTACTATATAGCCAATTGTGTTAGTTGGGTACCTAGGCTAACTTTGCTGGACTTATAAACAAATTGGACTTAAGAACGCATTCTCAGAACGGAACTGGTTCGTATGTAGGGGACTTACTGTAATACCTAATACAATGTAAATGCTACAAAAATAGTTGTACAATGTAAATGCTACGTAAATAGTTGCCAGTGCCTGGCAAATTCAAGTTTTTCTTTTTGGAAATTTCTGGCATTTTAAAAATTATTTTCAAACTGCTCTTGGTTGAATCCTCAGGTACATTACCCGCGGATACGGAAGGCCAACTCTATAAGGAGCCAAAGGCTTACGCCTGAACATTTTATGTTTCTTAGCAGCTATTCAAACCATCCTAGCAGCCAAGTTCACGTGTCCTGTCATTGCTACCCTTACTGTCACGGGTCCACAGCTGCTAAAATGGTGTAAGAAGGTCAGACAGTCCCTGCTTCCACACAGCACACCCTTCCCTTCAGACCCCACTCCTCCATGTTACAGCACCTCTCCTCTATATTGGAACCTGCCTGCAGAGCCTTTAAGAATATAGATCCAATAAAACCAGGAAAGACGCTGCAGACTATCTCTTCCATCTCCTCCTCTGCAGCTAAGCAACGCCGAAAAAAAAGAGAATCCTGGGTGGAGATTCTGGATCTCCTATGTGTTGTGATTATCAAAAGCTCTTATTCCTTCAAATGAGTTATCCAGAATTTCTTTCAGATTATTGCACATTATACAGCTCTACAAAGAAAGGCAAATGTGTGACGATGCCTACAGTCTATACCATTGTGCTCTCATTTATACGATACTGGGGGAAAAAATGTCTTAAACTTGTAGGGGAGAGCTGGCACCTCCTTTACTTTCAGAGCTGGTGAAGATGTTATCCCAATTTTTTATTACTTTTTGTTATTTTGGTGAGTTTCTAGGAGAGGGTTTGAACCTTGTTCCTCTGTCTCCATTTTTTCTGAAGCTAAAATTTATTTTAAACTTCAATATGTAAACCAGACTCACAGTTGAGATGGAAAATAAATAATAATAATCAAGTTATTAATAATCAAGTCACAATTTTCTTAGAACAAAGTCCACAACCCTTCAGAGGAGACTCTTAATCTGTCTCTAATTTTTATACACACAAGAAAATAACAAGATAACCAAACGTAGGTCTCCTTTGCTCACTTGACCATGAAGCCCTCGCCTCCTTATTAACACGTTTCTCCGTTTAGAGATCAAATTGAGATTACTCCTATTCTTGTACATTGAAAATACAACATAGAAGGTCAACATTTTAAGCTAATTATTAAAGTAAATACACTGATGAATTGGGAGTTTTGATTTGTGGGGGGGAGTTGATGGAGCAGATAAGCAAAGGTATTCAAAACCTGACAGGGAAATGGAGACCGGTTTTCCAGGTCCACCACCATTGCCCCCAAAACTGGAATATAGGTTCAGCATGAAAGTTGGGATAAATAAAGGCAAACTTTCTTTCATGTAATTTTTTTTCCCAAAGCAAGAGTGGCTCAATGTGGCCTCTCTTTCTTTCCCAAGTCTCAATAAAAATCAAATGTAAAACCAGATTAGCATTCCAAAGAAAGAATGGTTTTATAACTCACTGGAAGGGATGTAAGATTTCCTCCTCCATAAAAGTTCTAAATTAAAGAATCTCAAAACCATACTGCAGATAAACCTCTCACATATTTTTAATGATCCATGAAGTTATCAAATAAGTTATCGGGTAAGTAGATTTTTTTATTAATGTGGTTAACCGACTAGATAGAAATTTTTCTTCTGTGTCATACTTTGCCTCTTCAGGATACAAATCTTAAGTCCAATTTGCCTTGCTAGATACATTTAGACCGCATACATGTCTTAACTTTATAAAGTAATATAGAGAGCTTTCACACTGTTGCCTTTTTCTCCCAATTCAAAATCTTCTTATCTAAAGCTAAAAATACTCAAGGTATTTGTTCATATTTTACTGCATTCTGTACACTCCAGAAGTTTTCATTATGTAACTCTAAAATGCTGCAGTGTATATCTGTCTAGGGAGCTAGAAATAATTATATATTTTGAACACAGTGTATGCAAACATAATGATAATTACAGGTCTGCACTGGCTTTCCAATGAAGCAATCTATAGTGATAGTAGACATTACAAGCAGGAAAGAGTTAAAAGGTAAAAACTCATAAATGCTTGTTTGCTTTTGTCTCAACCACAGAAGCTGTGGGAACAGCAATCTGTCATAAAACCTTAGTTTAATTTCGAAACGTTTTCTGAAGCAAGAAGAGATGGCAGTGTTTTGAAAGGGGAAAATAAAATTTTGAAAATTCCAGAAATAGAAATCTTCTATCTTTCAGAAGCTGTTTCCTGAGTAGAGTCATGGTAGAAGCAAGAGATAGACTCCTTGCCACTCCAAGAATACTATCATGAGAACATACGAATCTGCCCTCCTATCACTCAGACAAAAGCAGAGCAGATCTGAAGTAACTAGGAAGAGTCTGCAATTACTCATCTCACCTCATCTCACTTCAGTAAAATCCAGGGGAATGAGAACTTCTTTCTCTACTACAGAAAGTACAAATCCCATAGAATCTTGATTAGCCAGTTGGGTCATGTGACTCACCCTCGGCCAGGTTCCAGAGGGTTGTGTTGACCCTCTCCTTTCTAGAATCCATGGAGTAGGGGAAGAGCATTTCCCCAAAGGAAAGAGTGCTGCCATCTCCAGAAGATGGGCAAGAACTTCCGGTCAAACTAAAACCAAGTGATGTTCTCCACATATGACAAGGGAGATATGAGCACCACTGGAAGGAAATAGAAACAAACAAGATTCGACTCACTTCTCATCTGCACTTACATATTTTAAATATTTAACAATTTTAGTGATTATTTAAATTATAAAGATAAAGAGAATAAAATGCATTTTATAGCCACTTAAGGAAGTTTTCAGAAAAAAACGAAGATGTCTTTCAGAATGCCTTCCAGGTGAATCCAGCGTTTCTCAGCCCTGGGTGGGGAGGTTTCAAAGGACAATTATTACAGAGGGCGAGCACTGGATCCGTTATCAACGTGAATTGTCCTTGAAGACGCTGCATGTGATTAGCCATAGTTTAATAACTAAAGCACTGATCAGTGAGCAGTCTGGGCATGGAATGGGTAGGATATGCAGGTCATGCAGGACCAAGCCAGAACCAAAAGGAAATTCTGCTTCGTATCACATCTACCCACTAAGCCGTACCCAGATTCTAGGGCAGTTGTTTTCAAAATATTTTGCAGCTACATGCTCTATTCACTTTTTTTTTTTTGTTAATGAAATTTACTCAGAAGTTCAATATACATAAATAAAAGTGAAGCTCTTTGGATCGAGTGTGGAGAGGTAGGAAGCGCTTTTCCACTCATCCAGCCCCAACTTCCTCCTGCCACCGGCCCCAAAGCACCTGCTTGGAGCTGGGGCTTCAAGGAAGCCAGCTGGAAATCCACTGTCCCAGTGCACAGTCAGAGTCAGCTTAACAACAAAGGAAGGAGCAGGACCTATAGACATTAAAATCGTTGCTCTGCTTTATGTCAACTTGCAGTCTGATGATATGGTTTTAAGAGTAATTTTTAAATGTGGACAATTTCAGTAGCCACAGTTCCCTCAAACACTAAACATGTCATGACAAAACAAGCAGAGAAGCAAATCAATATGGGAGACTTCAGAACAAAGCTCAGACTATCTGGAGAAATTTCCGTTGTTATCAATGGATAGGTTATTATGGAAGATTTGGATGCGCCGAAGCTTAGTCCCTAAAACTTACTCTTTCGAGGGACCCAGCTCTCCAGTGACGTAGCCACAGTCCAGGGCCTACAGTGATTTGGAAATCTCTGCAGAGAGAATGCCAGCAAACCGTTTAAGGAGGTTAATTAAAGAACTGGAAAGCAAATTTCCCATTTGGAAGTATCTTTTAACTGAATTGATTGCAGAATAAGATTTCAAATAGCTTTCTGGGGGAAAAAAAACAACTTGTTGAATTTAAATTAAAATAGTTGGAACACACTTATCATAGTGCAATATGTCCCAGAATAACCACAGAGATTATTATGTGTACTCCTAAAAATACAGGCAGCAACTGCTTTTCTCACACGGATACGGTTAGAGAATGAAAAGTATATAGAAAAGCAGCTTTCTTAGCCATGTGTAATGCCTACAAACCATGTAAAGTCTAGTAACTTGAAAAGGGCTTTACAAAAGCTGTTACAATGCTTCAGAATATACAAGACAGTCAATTTAATACTCTAATAACCCTAAAGCAATTGGAGATATCATCTAATCCACCCTTTCCTTTTAAAGAAAAATTTTACTGTCCCATGAAATAGTCACCTGCTCTGCTGAAAATATTACCATGAGAAAATCGAGGAATGTATGACAAAGGACTCAGATGATTTCATTCATCCATTTAGTAAACAGATATCAGGCAATGCCAGCATCTGTCCTGGGCATTAGGGATGCACAGTGAATAAGATACAATCTCCATGAAGAATGTACAGTCTAGTAGGCAAAAGAGTAAAGAGCTAACTTCAGCCTAATGTATGTATTCCGAGAAGCAGTTAAAACATATCTTTGGAAACATGAAGCTGGCACTTAATGACTCCAGAAGAGGACATTCAAGGAAGGATTTACCATCTAAACGGAGACCTGTCCACAAGTTTGCCAGGTGAGAAGGTGGTTGAAGGCTGTTCCAGTGAGAGGGGATCAAACATGCAAAACCCTAAGGACAAAAGAGGAAGTGGCTGATTAGAGGCTCAGGAGTAGTTTGGTGTGGTTCTAGTGGGGAGTGGGTTAAGATACCAGGCTGGTGAAATAAGCAGAACCTAGATAATGAAAGGCCTTGAATATTATGTTGGGGATTTAGGGCGTTATCATGCAAGCAGTGAGGAAGCAATAAGGTTTGTAAGCAGAAAATGTATTTAATCAGATCCGAGTATAAGAAAGGTTTCTCTAACTTGGAATGGAGAACAGCTGGAAGGTGGGTAACACCAGATGCAAGGAGAGCAGTGAAGGGGCTGTTGTAGTATTTTCTCAGTGACAGGATTCAGAATTCAGTTCAGATCAAACGAAGACGGCAGTTGTGAGGACAGAGAAAACTTCCCTAATTCAATTGCTCTTTTAGAAGCAGAACAGATCCGATTTCACAACACACAGTAAATGGAGAGTCAGACGAAGGAACTGGGATGCCTGCTGGATTTTTGGTCTTGGGACTGGATGTCCTTAGAGGGGGAACACAGAAGGAGCGAGACTGAATTAAAGATGATGAATTCCGTTTTTAATGTTGAATTTGGGGTTCCTATGACTCACTCAGTGGAGAATTTTTATTCTTATATTTATCCTGTCTTATTGAACTCAGCTACATTATATGAAGTGGGGCAGGGGGAAGGAAAGATTATATAGTGAAGGCAAACAGTGATGAAAAAAGAGGGCAATTGGAAAACAAAACACTAAACCAGAAATGGAAAAGGGACACTTCTTGGTGAAATATAATTACATAATCATAATAAGTGCTGTTATTAGTTTTCTAAATTTACAAGATCAAAGAAACAAGCAGCATCTGAATTGACCATTTGCAAAGCTTCACTGCTGGCACAGTGTACATACGAAGAAGTCAATGAATACATGGGTTCTCCAAGGACCTCTGAGGGGGGATTTTACACAGGATCGTAGAAAGTGATGCCAGGCTGTTTACCGAGGATAGGATTGCTTGTCTGGACATGATTGGCCTTAGTGTCTACATCCACATCTTTAGGACACAGTGTACACGCAAAGTCATCCTTAAACACATTTCGGATTGCATATTCTAAGACTTCTTGCCTGGAGTTCTTAAGCAAAGCAAGGCAAAGACCATGTGAAAGGCCATGGTAATTTGTCACAGAACTCTTCCTTGGTCTATTTTTTGCTCAACAATCAACTTATGAACAGAATGCATATAATATTAGTCTTGGGTTCAATGAACATTTTCTTCCATATAATATGTAGTATTATATGTCATAGGTAATTGTTATCAATCTTAACAAAGTAAAAATTAAAGTACAAATAGAAGCTACAATAGGGAAGTGCTGACAGGAAGTGAGAGGTACAAATATTCATATTTTATAAACTAGGGAAAAAAATTACTGTTTATAGTTGGCAGAACAAAACATAAGGCATGAGAATATTATTAATGTTACAAATGTAAGAATTTAGTAAAAAAAAATACAACTGTGTTGGAATGAAGGAAGATTGCTCAGTTATAAGTGTGCTAAGTCCCCGTCTATCTTAACAAGAGATTAATAGAAAATATCTAAAAACTGACAATCAAGAGAGTCCATTTTATTCACATTATTTGCAGAAATGCAGGTAATCTCCAGGGGAAAGAACTGTGAGTGGTAGTGATGGGTCAGTGAGCTATTGTTTTTGTTTAAGTCCTCTGATTTGTCAACCATAGGTGAGTATTACCTTGCCAAAAGTTTAAAAATTTAAAGATATATAGAAAGGATGTATGCTATGTCACCTGAAAGATTAAAAATGACTCCCAGTTTGACTACAGCCATAACAATGGCATTAATATGTGTGAACAAAGAATGTGTCAATCAGAAAAAAAATACATGTTGAATGTGCACATGTGTGCATGTAACGATGTAAAGACAAAAGCAAGCCTCTACCAACAGACACAGGGAAGAGTGATTTGACTTAAATTAACTGCAAAACTTTCCTTAACATCACATGCACTGTTATGGTCTGAATGTTTGTATCCCCTCAAAATTCATATGTTAAAATCCTAACCCCCAAATTGATGGTATCAGGAGATGAGGCCTTAGGGAGGTGATTAGGTCATGAGGGCAGAGCCCTCACAAATGGAATTAGTGCCCTTATCAAAAAAGCCTGAGAAAGCTTCCTTGCCCCTTCCACCATGTTAGGTTACAGTGAGAAGCCAGCTCTCTCACTGTGGGCCTCACCAGAGACCAAATCTGCCAGCGCCATGGTACTGGACCTCCCAACCTCCAGAACTGTTAGAAATAAATTGTTGTTTACAAGCCACCGAGTCTGTGGTGTTTGGCAGCCAAACAAACTAAACACACTCCATGTTCTCGTTCCGTACTCAGCAAGCAACCTTGTGTTTATAATCAGACTTGTCACTGCAGCTAGCCTGTAGGGAGAGAAACCTTTTCACACCATCTCAAGTATTCCAGTCTGTGTAGAGTTTTATTTTACTATAAATTAATAATTTGACATTCAGAATTATACCTAAGTCTCTGGAGAACCTAGTTATTCTATGTGAACGTCTTTTAGTCTGTTAAACTCTGTGAGACTAACAAAAACCATGGCGTGGGAGACTAAAAATAAGGTTTTGGACAGCGTTTAACTCATCATGGACCTCCTGCTAGACAACTACTGGGCGTCTTCTGGGAATTCCTGGGCTTTGCAACACCTGTCTTTCTGCCTTCAATGGTTTGACTAGGCCTCCCTTTGGTTAGATCAGTACACATCTTTGCTTTCCTCCAACTTCCTTGATGTCTATAATGCTGCAAGTCATTCATTTTTTAATAGTGCACACAGAATCAGTGCTCTAAGAAACAGGCAACAGTTCTTGGGTCACAATCTTAGTCCTCTGGATTTGTTCTTAACGTTTGAGAAAAAGCTGAAGAGGAAAACATAACCAGACACAAAATCAAGTGTGGCATATCTGAGACTGGAGAAAGCGGGCCCCTCCAGGGCAAACCTTTTACTCAGAAGGTCCTGTAATCAGAGGCAGATTTGCTGTGAAGCTAATGGAGCTTAACTTCAAGGCAGCTCACTTAGAGGAGGCCCTTGCAAGGCCCTAGGGGATTCCTTCGCAATGTGTTCATAGAATCACTGGTTTCTCTAAAACTTTCAAAAGTGAGAGACTTTAATACAACTGGTTAGGCTGCTGTCTCTTTCCTCTCGACTTCCTCTCCATCACAAATCCCCTGGAGTGAGGTGGTAATGGAGGAGCCACAGACATTTTAGAATCTGGCGAAGGGAAAGTTGAGGTGGGGATATATTTACTTGGGTTTAATATGTTTACATTTCACAGTTTTTTCCACATATAGTTCAATTGTTGTTGATTCACCGGGCATCACTGAAATGAATGTATATATCCAGAGATCATATCGTGATACGAACAGGCCCTATGATTCCCAGCACAGGACATTTGTAAGTAGGAAAGGAGAAATAAGGTTTGAAATGTACGGAGCAAGAAGAGGATGGGGAAAATTCTTCTAATTATCAGACATGTAACTGTAAGGAGAGTTCTCGTTGACACCAATCAAAATGGAAGTTCTATTCCTTCAGGAATATTCTCAATAATGCAGCATACATCATTGTCAGCACAATATAATGTTTTAGAGCAATCTCTCAAAATGAAAATGTATTAGAATTCCTGTGTTTGTGGTGCACATACCAGAGCAGCAATACAAATAGTAAGTATAGCTTATTGTAATATCTCATGTTGAATGCATCCCAGCTCTCAGTTATGAAAAACAAACTTTAATCAGCGACGGTAGAAAAACAGCTTAATTATCTTCTGTAGTTGTTATAGAGAATATTACAAAATCATTTGTCAGAGAATGAGATAATGAAAGAGCTTTCAACTAAATATATGGGGAACAGTATTGTGGGGTTTGTGAGGCAGTTCATTAATAAATGTATTAGAGTAAGTTCGCTTCTAGATTTTCAAACATTCATAGGCTATGTAAGTTTTTAAAATTTTGTGGGGTTTTTTTCTTATCCTATATAAATGTTCACATTCGTATCTAACTTTGTGGTTTAAACTTTTTATTCCTTTTATTAAAGAGGACCTCCCCCCTGCCCCAAATGGTATAATCTTCAGGCAAGACAAAGCTGAGCTCCAACCCTTCATGTAATATCAAACTTAAAGTAGTCTCTTAAAATACAAAGTAAAAGATAAAGGGTACTCTGTGCACAGGTTATTACCAGCCCTTACATGTCATGTGCACAGAGAAGGTTGTTTCCAGGGAATAAAAAAAATGTAGAAATATTCAGTTTAAATGTCTTGACAATTATACCAACACAAGTTTCAATCAGTTGCACCTAATTTTCCCTAACTTCCTCTTCTAGGTTACCTTTTTCAAAGACAGTTTGTTTATTAAAGGAAAGATGCCAAGAAAAAAATCTATTTGGATGTTCTCTAAAATTCCAGACACTTTTACAAGGTAAAAAGTACCTTGTAAAAAAAACTTAAGGCATGTTGCTCATTTGAAGGTTGTCAGTGGTATTACAACAAAAGAAGTCCCATTTGGGAACAAGTGAGGTAGCTGTCCTAAATGATTTCCAAAATCATAAAAAATGAATGCGACCATCAAAGTAGAAATGGATAATAAGTTGCATTCCAATTCTGCATTTATGAAAATCAGGAAAGCACAAACTGAGATAGCGAGTAATGTTTATTCTCTCCAGGTAGAAGCCCAAATTATACAATAAAATTTAATAACAAATATAACCGTCAGGACTATAATACTAAAATGTAACAATCTTTGGCATGTCTCTGTGAAGGGCTTATCATCCAAATAAAATGCAAAGAGAAAGCATATAGGCTCCTACTGGAACAAAAAGAAAGAAGGGAGAAATGAAAGCTAGTTCAGTCATAAGCAGAAAAGTAGGAAGTGATGGAGAGACAGGAGGCATGATGGAGTGAAAGAAGGAAGGAGGGCAGCTTAATTAATGGAGGACCCATGGGTGCCCAGCCATGAATTAAGTGTTTTATATCCTTGGACATCACTTAACAGTCACAAACCCTGAGTGGTAATTATTATAATAACCATTTTACAGAATAAAAAATTTAAGCAAAGAGAATAAAATCACTGTCTGAGAACACATAGCTGTAAGAGATGAAGCCTGAGTTCACAACCAGATCTGTCTGACTCAAGTCCACACTCTTTTCATTCTCAAGGTCCAGATGTCAAGGATGGCACTGGAAGCATAACTTCTATTTGCACATGGTTGGTTGGCTAGACTTGGCAACAACAACAAATATACTATTGCTAATGCAGCACATATATTTAGTGCTTACTATGTGCGAGACAGAATTCTAAGCACCTGACATATATTGCTTTATTTAACCTTAACAACTGTGTATGGAAAGTACAATACTATTAATTCCATTTGACCAAAGGGGACATTTTAGCATGGAATTCTGCTCCCTAGGCTTCTTCTTTACCTTACCCCCACTGGATGATCTGAACTAAATGATATTAAGGGTGTCAATGAGATTCTTTACCTGTTGTGGCAATGATGGAGGTGAGGGAGGAGATTAAAACATATCAGAAGAAGGAAGATAAATCTCCAAGAGCCATAGAGACCCTCTTTTTATATTTTCTTCTCTTTAGCATTGTAAAATCAGTATTGATTGTAATATAAATGCAAACTCTTTGAAGTGATTAAAGAGGACATTTCCTGCCACACCCACTGTAATCCCACTTGCAAGCAGTTAGATTGATGCACATAAACATACGTACTAAACTAGAGCTCATGCACTTAAGTTGGCTTCATGATACATGGTGCTATTTTATAAATAGTAGTCCATACTGTGTATGTACCGTAATTCATTTAAGCAGAACTAAAAGGATTTAAATCTATTCAAGGTTCGTGTATCAACAAAAGAAACTACCCCTATGTTTCTGTACAAACATATCACAGGGTTCCTCTAGCTCCATCACCCTTCCCTACTCTTGGTATATGCTTAGAGCTCTACTGTATCAGCAGATCTCTTAATGGACCTCTACAAAACTGACTCCCCAGATTAGCCAACACTCTATTTCCCCAGTGAAATATAGCCGATGATGACTGAAGTTCACTAAGTACTCAAAGCTGCCAAACTGCTTTCTATTGGGTCTCTTCTGCGTCCACCAGTTTCCAAGAGTCAGTTGTGTTTCTACCCAGATAAGTTTATGCCAGTTTTACATGTTATTCTAATTATATTCTAATTACAAATTAAAGAAATATGAGTACAAATATTGTTGTTTATATGAAAGTGAAATTAATTTTTTTTAACTTAATAAAGGTGAGTCGCTAAAATAAAAGTGCTATGAAATTAGATACAAAAGAAAACTATAAAAATTGGTGGGAAATTTTCAAAGCTCTACCAGGATTGTGCACTCAGATTGCTTTGCACATGCCTTTAAATTTTTATTTTAGTACTGGAAATACATCTACATACTACGGAAAAATATTGTCCTTGAAAGGACAAAGTTGATCTCTTCCCTAGTCACAGTAAAGAGCTAAAGAGGTGTGGGAATATTTGTCTACTCTACAAGGAATGCTTAAAAGGTGAACCTTATTTTAGAATATATATAACTGACACAATTTTAAAAGAGGAAGCATCACATTAGTAAATATGCACCTTATCTCCTTACCTCCCTGCCAAAACATGTGAAAGGAAGTAAGTATTTAGGAAATATTATCCTTGTACTGAGTACATCTTGAAGAGTAATGAGAAAGAAACGATAGATTTTAAGCTTTAATTGAAAAAATGGAGAAACAATTAGAAAAGTAAATAAATGTTCAATGCAAAGATGTAAAATATATGTTGTCAAAATGTCAGTGATGCAATTTATGTGAAATGTCTTTAAACATGTAAAGCAACATAGAAGTATAATGTATGTAGATGATAAATGAATTCTTTTTCAGAATTGAAATAACAAGAAAGTTTCTGTGATCTTCGTTAGAAAAAGGCTACACGCATACAAAGAAATAACAGTCTTTCCAGGGAAAAACAAATGGTTTAAGAAGGTAGAATTAATACTATAAAGGATGTTTACATCTATTTTTTTAAATTATTTGTTCATTTATTTATTTGTCTGCCCCGGATCTTAGTTGCGACATGCGAGATCTTTAGTTGTGTTGCGGCCCCTTGAATTGGGAACACAGAGTCTTAACGCTGGATCACCAGGGAAGTCCCTACATCTATTTTTTTCTTTTTATTGGAGTATAGTTGCTTTACAATATTGTGTTAGTTTATACTGTACCACAAAGTGAATCAGCTATATGTATTAGACAATATAGAAACAGAATAGTTTATCATGTGCAAGTGTAATTTATCCAGGAGATGTAGAGTTAGTTTAATTGTTAAAAATCAATGTAATTCTACCAAATGACCCAGGAATCCCACTCCCGGGCATATACCCGGAGAAAACCATAATTTGAAAAGATACGTGCACCCCAGTGCTCATTGCAGCACTATTTACAATAGCCAGGACATGGAAGCAACCTAAGTGTCCATCAACAGAAGAATGGATAAAGGAGATGTGGTATATGTATACAACGGAATATGACTCAGTCATAAAAAAGAACAAAATAATGCCATTTGCTGCAACTTGGATGGACCTAGAGATTATCATACTGAGTGAAGTAAGTCAGATACAGAAAGACAAATATCATATGATATCGCTTATATGTGGAATCTAAAAAAAGGGGTACAAATGAACTTATTCACAAGAACAGAAATAGAGTCACTGATGTAGAAAACAAACTTATGGTTACCCGGGGATGGGTGGAGGGAGGGATAAATTGGGAGACTGGGATTGATTTATACACACTACTGTATATGGTAGTGAAACTAATAGGTTACTAATAATAACCTGCTGTATAGCACAGGGAACTCTACTCAATACTCTGTAATGGCCTATATGGGAAAATAATTTTTTAAAAAAAGAGTGGATATATGTATATGTATAACTGATTCACTTTGCTGTTCACCTGGAACTAACACAACATTGTAAATCAACTGTACTCCAATAAAAAATTTTTAAAATCAAGAAAAGATGAAATAAAGCAAAGTGCCTATAATGTTTCCTCAATAAATTCTATTCTTTCTGCTCCAAAAAAAAAAAAAAAAAAAAAATTAGGTAGAATTTTTCTAATAGCCATTCCAAGCTTTATAAATCTTAGGAAAAACTTAAGCACAGACATCCATTTGTCCTAAATCAATCCTACCAATAACATAGAGAATAAAACAATAAGTAGCAATCCTGAATCTTAATATAAATTGTTATTTAAAATATTTAGAAAACATTTACAAATTTCATAATAATCAACACTTAATCATTTGCTTATTAGAGAGAGACCCCTAAGTATAGAATATAAATTAAATAAGTTTACAGCCCAGTACCAGCCCAGCTCTTGTTGCATAGAACAGAAGCTATTCTTTTAATTGTAACTTTATAAAATACAAAACAACTTTAACAACCCCTGACTTTAACAACCCCTCCATATATTCATCAACATTCTGATCTTTAAAGGAGACAAAACAGGCGAGCAAATAAATTTAGTTTTTAACAAGGCATGTTGTCTGGACAGGTAATAAATCATTTGCGAATATAAAATTTCATTAAAAATGGATCTCTGCTTAGATAAATATGCCCAATAACATTGGCTTTTCTAGTCAACCCAGTAAGACAAAGATAAGTTATCTGATGTATCACGGTATAAATACTGGAAAGAAAGAAACAATGTTATTATTTGTAGAAAATCCTCCTGGAAGAACTGATTAATGCAACATGTCGGGGTACAATTTGACAATACGGGGAAAAAACTTACCTTTGATGCAATCATTTTAGCGCAAGAAATTTACTTAAAGTAGATAACTAGAGAAGTGAGCAAATATTTGCGTGAAAGATGTTTATCATAGCTTTATTTCTTTGGTTAAGAAAAAAATAGAAACACCCTTTATGGCCCAAACCATAGAATTAGTTGAATAATACCTATAAAATGAGATGGGAGATATAATCAGTTATGTGGACTTAATTCATCTGAATACAAATCGGCTGGAAAAAGTAGTTGGCCATGGGTGTTGAGCACCTTCTGGTACATCCTTTCTCAGTGAGCTCAGTTACAAGTCTAACTTCCTCTGCCCTGAGGCTGTTTGGGAATCTAGACACATGGGCAGTAAAGCAGGTCAAGGCGACCACAGCATGAAACCATGAGACTGCTCAGGTGGGGCTTGTTTATTGCCTACTACAAAAGATGCTGAGCCCTTAGCCCTGGGTTCCTGAGATAAGGTGCAAATTACTGTGTGTAGAGCTCTCATCCAAGCCACTGAGTCACTCCCTGAGACTTGGGGTCAGGGAAACTGGCGTTATCATGCTAAAGCTCCTGCTGTTTGCTGTGCCATGAGTAATGAACTGTCTTGTTCAGACTCACTGAGAATCTTGGTCTACCTTTGGCACCTCTGTTACGAGGGCTGAGGTTTTTCCTTAACCAACTCCTTGCTTCTTCATCTGCCAATTCTGTGTCACTTCACTTCTTTGTGTTCTGCTTTCTGTTCCTCAAACATAGGGCAATAATAATGCATATTTTCTAGACATATTTGAAGATTAAGTGAGATGATACATGTAAAGCACTTAGAACAGTGCCTGGCACATAAAAGTGTCCAAAAAGTATTTAGCAATCATTATCATTATTATCAACATCATCCCCATTATCATTAGAATGATACAATATATTTACTAAATACCAGAAGCTGTGTTATATTTGCTAAATAAAACAGCAAGTTATAAAACTCTGTGCACAAATGGGGAAAATGTAAACAATTGTTGAATCTGAGTAAAGAGTATACTGAAGTTCTTTGTGCTAATCTAGCAAATTACATGTAAGTTTAAAATTAAATCAACATAAAGTTACCTAAAAATCCAGTGAGTACAATCAATACCAGTATGAATTTATCTATATATAATGCATTTATATATGTGTATGTGTGTGTGTGTGTAAACACACAGACATCCTATGCACACTTATAAACACACATAGAAAAAATAAATAAAATGTCTCATTGATCAAAAGCAATTGCCCTCCCCGATGTGATTTGGTACAACTTTCTTTTTTTGCATTATCTCATTATTTTCCAAATTTCTAAATAGACGTAAATCATGCTTAAAATAGAAAAAAAGAGCGTCTTATCAAAAAAGGAAATTAACAACTCTTTTTAAGGGAAGTTTTGCATAAATAAAGGCTTCAAAATACAACTCAGCCCCTATGTCTTTATATCAATATTTAAATGAAGAAATTTAAATGAGGTATTTCAAATAATGTTCATTATTTGAGTAAGTTGGGAAATTAGGCATTCAGAAACCCATGAAGTTAACGACTGAATAAATACATTACTGTGCATGAAGTTTTGGGTTCCAACTCAGTTTGGACTCCCAGAAAGTTTACCACACCCCCCGAGCCTTAAATAACCATGGAAGTGAAGGAGCTGGTGCCTTTGAACCAACCGCCAGACTACTTGATCAGATGAACGCATGTTCAAGTTACATAGGGCGATTCTAATTATAAATTAACACATTGATCAGAGGAAAAGATCTGGCACTGAGTGGGAAGATCAGAATATGTGAAATTCCAGTACTGCCTGCTCAAAACAAAGGAGAATGAAAGAATCATCAGGAGTGAAGAAAGAAGAATAAAGCCTGAGTTGGCAGAATCTCAACAATCGAATTTAGGTTCCAAAGGAGTCTTCGTTGCCTGGTTCGGTTTCCTGACCCACAGCACAGATCTCAAAGGGTTCCCTGGAGTGAGGAGAATAATCTCTTTGAGGAAAACTTTGCCAAAAGTTTGTTTTCTTCAAATGAGAAGGCTAATAACGATGATTGTCATTCTCCCAAGTAATGCAGAAAGTACCAATATTCACATGTTTCTGCTGAAAAATTCATATTATTCAATAGACAATAAAAGCACACTCTAACATATGAATATATTTGACATTTTTAACCATTGGACTTTTTTCCATATTCATCTATTCTATCTACTCTTGGATATGACAACTGAATAAATGTTTAACAGAACTTCAGAGAGTGAACTTTTCCTAAATAAAAAAGGTATTAATTATAAAAGTAATTCTGATAAACAAGAAAAAGCTTCCTACGTAGAGTGACAGATGAAAAAGTAAGCACTACTTTAATTCCAAATGTCCCAAAGAGAATGCAGTATTGGGTCATAGCAAGAGAGATATATCACTACAGATGCATTCACTACAAATAATGAAATATCAAGAGAAAAAAATGCTGCCCCAAGAAGTAAAATTCCTCATCTCTCATAACAATAAATGCCCAAGTAGGTGGTTCCAAGGTTGGCCACTTCAGTATCTCAGTGTAGAGAGAACTCTACATGGACCCACATTAATTGCTACTTTCCCAAGCAACACAACCCCAGAAAACATCCAGAGGCTGGAAGGATCAGCTTACAGTCTTGGGTTCCTTTACCAGAGGCCCCCGATATACATCCCATTACATCTCACTGACTGAGGTTTTATCCCATTTCCACACCTAATCCAATCACTGCAAAGGGGGAAGGAATTACTGTGATTGGCTTAGACATTCAACCCCTGGGGTGCCCAATAATGAGAAAAAATGGAGATTCTGCTGACAAAGAATACTTGTGGGAAAGGCACAGGAGAGTTCTAGACAGTGTAAGACAAAAGCCAGATTCTTTACCATAATATATGACGCCAGCCCATCTTTTTAGCGCTTCAACTCCATTCCTCTGCAAACCCTATACTCTTCCGCTGCAGCTTTACCTGCTGTTTCCTGAAGAGGCCAAACATACTCATTTCATCTTGAAAATTTGCTCCCATCCTTATATGGCATGTCTCCTCACTTTCTTCCAATTATAATTATGTTTCTCTCCCAAAGCCTAGTTCAAAAAGCACACCTCCTTTCTCTAGCTTTCTGTAGTTTGGAACTTCTCTATTTGGTACCTTGCCTTTCTGCTTTGCATCAGTCTAACGTCGCTGACTCCACTGGAATAAAAGCCTCTTCAAAACAGAAATGGTGTCATCTTCATCTTTTACATGTGACTCTGGTGCTTTCAATGTAAAAGTGATTTAATAAGCACCTGTAGAATTCATCTAAAATGTCATCTTTTCTAGAAACACTCAGTAAAATTCCTCAACAGGGCCCTGACTGTCATTCTCAATTTCTTTTAAGAATCTAGGAGATAGGTCACCTTGAAACTAATTTCAGAGTAAATTCAAACTAGATTGTTAAGATTTAATGGCATCTTTTGGTTGTCTATTTTTAGAGAAATACATTTACATTTTTAAAACATCTAGAGGATTTACAATATTACTCTACCTCACATGAATCTTCGGGATATTTCTGCTAAGAAGCATAAAAAGAGATCTTAAACAACTCATTAGATCCTGCTCTGACTCTGCCCTTTTCCATTTATCAAGTCTTATTTTTTGTCTTCTTTGTGTTTATTCTAACAATCTCTCCCCTCATTTAATAATACAACTTTCAAAATAAGGATGAATTAAATCAAATATTACAAATTCAAACAGATAATATAGAACAAACATTTACGTCTCTCCAAATGAGAATCTTATTTTAAAAGATATCCGGAAAGGAGACACCATAATAATCACCTTGGTAAGTCATGTTTAACATTTCCTAATCAGGTAACTTTTATTTTGATCTGGTCTAAATCTTTTGTCCTGCATCTTGAACCCCCCTCAAACTTACTCTGTTTGTAATAGAGATAATACTAGACTCTTTGTATCTATGTTAACCATGACTAAGGATTGTTTGGGTTTTTGTGTTGGTTTGGTCACCCAGCATCTAAATATTCTGGCTTGTCTGTGAAATTCTCAAACGTACGAATCTTAACAGAAGTAGAGTGTATCTATCTTTCCCCATAGAAGCAAAAAAAGTCAGATCCTCTTAACCTTAAACCCCTTCCAGATAGCATATAGGCTTGTAACATAGACTGGAACAGTGATTCAGCCACTAGTGATACAGGAGAGATTCCATCCTTGAATGGCAACAGTGGCACTGGGGCCATCGCTGTTACCAGTGTCCATGGGAGGTCTTGTAAGCTCTGGTGTCCAGTGTTCAGAAGTACCAGCAGCAGGGTCCTGTGTCATAAGACTGGCCCTGGTGGCCTGGCCTCTTCTTCATTCCTGCCTTTTTCCCAAGACTGTTTCTCCAGTATTCTCAGGAATTCTGTGAGTTTCCCAATCTCCATTCAAACTTCTCTTAAGCATCAGTCTCTGTTACTTGCAGGTAAGAACCATAGCCTGTATTTTATGTAACACTGCAAATGTCAGGGCTCATATTTGTCTGGTACTTAGTCTCAAATAACTTTTTCTTTTTTTAATTTATTTATTTTTGGCTGTGTTGGGTCTTCGTTGCTGTGCGCAGGCTTTCTCTAGTTGCGGCGAGCGGGGGTTAGCTACTCTTTGTTGTGATGCACGGGCTTCTCATTGTGGTGGCCTCTCTTGTTGCGGAGCACAGGCTCTAGGTGCATGGGCTTCAGTAGTTGTGGTGCACGGGCTTAGTTGCTCCACGGCATGTGGGATCTTCCCAGACCAGGGCTCGAACCCGTGTCCCCTGCATTGGCAGGCAGATTCTTAACCACTGCGCCACCAGGGAAGTCCTCAAATTACTTCTAAATCATTATTTTATTTGTATGTGAAAATTCAAAAAGTTAGTGTTTTTGTTCTTCATTTTGGTCATCTTTTTATTTCTGATTTATGAGTTTAGAGGAAAAAGTTTTGAGGATGAACTTTGTGTAACTCTTTTCTACATTCCTTTAAAGTCTGAAATTCAGAAATGGATATAGAACTCGTGTGAAGTTCTGTGAATGCTACTGATATGGTAAAGTTATCACTGACCTTTAAACATTCCATAGAAACCAAGCAGGTACATGTTTTCCATGCATGAAAGGCCAACTGATTTTCTCTTGACCAGCTTTTCAACAAGGATGGCTTTACATTTCCTGAATAATAATAAATCTCAAAAATGGGCAAGACACATTATTTTGTTCTAAACATTCTATTAATACGTACATCTTTGTGTGCAGGAGTTTATGTTTTTGTATACCTCATGGACAATGTGAAGTCTTTACTTTTTGACCTTCTGCCTGCAGCACCTCAAAGAGCAACAAATATCCAAGAAAATCAGTCTGTTTTGAATTCAGTGGAACTCTGGAACTTTAAAAGAGCCCGGCTGCTGCTCTCAGAATAAGAACCTTTCTGAAATGGCCAGAACTAAGAATTTTGATACATCACGATTATACGCAAATTAACATTTCATTGGTCCTATCAAAATTATATGAGAAAACAAACTCATAAATTCTGATTATAAAAAGACAGATAATTGTCCACCCGGGCTACCTCTCATGTCCAGGGGGCTCTCTCTCAGTGGTCATACTGCTGCTTCTCCTCTTGCCTCCCCCATCACACCCCACCCCACCTCACCCATCTCCCCTTCATTGCCTGCTCTGTGGCTTGAGAGACTAATTTCAGATGGCATCTCCTGGGCCCTCTTGCTGGCCAGCTTCATTCAGGCCAAGGGAAATGATGAGCAAATCAGAGGGCCAGAGGGGAGAGAGGCTGTGGTACTCTGCCCTGTTCTTCTCTGCTCTAGAAGCCAACCTCTTAAAATATCCCCTTTCCTCCATGACTACAGCTCCCACTGGGTCTCCTCTCCTCCATGGTTCTAGCTTTCACTGGACCCCAATAACTCCACTTTCCTTCCTTGTCCTGTTGGCACTAAGGGTGAGGCAGATGTTTCCTTTTGCTCTCTGTAGGTACCTCACCAGCCCCTGATCATTCTCTTAACTGTGACCCACACCTGGGTAAGTAGTCCCTTAATTAAGTCTCTCCATTTGAACCACCCAGGGTATGTTCTATATTCTATCAAAATCCTAACAGCTTACAGGATGTAACAGCTTACGTGATGTATTTAATATAAACCAAGGCCTTTTTTATCATCCTTTCAGCCCAAGAACCTGTTTATCATCCTGCATCCATTCTTTAGAGAAGCACTCACGGATGCAAAGCTCAGGAAGGCATGATAAACTCAGAATGCTAATTTATTAAAATATAATAATAAATATTGTCAGGAGGGTTGGAAGCCTGCGTCTTCCTGCCAGCTTGCCTTTTTACCGTAGCATTTGCATGAAAAACCAACAGAGAGTGGGGCTTCCCTGGTGGCGCAGTGGTTAAGAATCTGCCTGCCAATGCAGGGGACACGGGTTCGAGCCCTGGTCTGGGAAGATCCCACATGCCGCGGAGCAACTAGGCCCGTGAGCCACAATTACTGAGCCTGCGCGTCTGGAGCCTGTGCTCCGCAACGGGAGAGGCCGCGATAGTGAGAGGCCCGCGCACCGCGATGAAGAGTGGCCCCCGCTCACCACAACTAGACAAAGCCCTTGCACAGAAACGAAGACCCAACACAGCCAAAAATAAATATAAAATAAATAAATTAATTAAAGAAACGTTTAAAAAAAAAAAAAAACCAACAGAGAGTCAAAATGTTCAAAAATGGACTTGGTTAGTCTAGATTCAGACTGAGGGTAGTTAATTATATTACTCAAATATTTTATGATCTCGAACTAACACAGCCTGGGGCCTCTTCCATTGCCTTTATGACGTCTCCCGAGACACAATAGGCCAGGAGAGCAAGTTCTCTGAAGAGTGCCTCAGGCTGCACTGCTAAGGTTTATCACCCTGATTCTTTCACTGAGTTTTTAAGGCAACAAATGTGTCCCCCACCTCACCCAAACTCTTTCCACATCCACAGTTCTGATAGGTACAGTTCTTCTTTAGATTTTTTTTTTCATTTATATAGTCAAATCATATATGATTAAGGACTATTATATCTCGATAAAATGCCTTTCATTCATTCATGCTTTTCATAAGTATATGCTGAGAGTCTTCTCTGTGTCTGAATATACCTTGAAGAATAAATGTACTCTCTCCCCCATTATGTAGTGGTTTCTTATTTTAACTGTCAGAAAATACACCCTTATCCTTCATTCCAAGTTCTTTGGGGACACCACACAGTATTCCCCAACTACTGAAAATACAATTTCCTACATAAAGATCAAAGAAGAATCTAACCAGATAGAAGGGCAGTACCAAAGGAAACCGAGAAAAATTTGGCAGAACCATTTTGAGCATTCCAGATATTCTGAATTTAATGAACAACAACAAGAAGCTATATTTGGTAATAATTTTGTTAGGTAGTTAGACATTAGCAGCAAGGAGGGGACAGTGGTGAAAAAAAAGAAGAAATCGAGTCACACACCCAACCATCTGGGGACCCTCCCAGACATCAGCAGCAAGGAGGTGACAGTGGCGAGAAAAACAAGAAGAAATCGAGTCACACACCCAGCCGTCTGGGGACTCTCCCTTTACCCCACCCAGAATGGGCGAAACTAGGGTCGTGGGGTGGGCAGCTTATCCTGGTTGAGAGGGGCACAGTAACACGAAGGGACTTCCCTGGGCTGCACATGCCCAGACTAGACAGGTGTATAATCTATAGTAAACCCAAACTCATTATACCATCATTATAATAAAATCTGCATATGGTTTTTGCTTCCCCCCGCCCCCCCCCCCCCCCCCGCAGTGGGCGTTTCTTAGCGATTCAAGGGTGAGAGCATGCGCAGCTGTAAACTTGTTCCATACCTCGGGACTGTCAATCAAATAATGATCCAGTCACTCACCCCCGCCTCCCTGAAAAATGCTCCTTAAGAGCGCCCTTAAGCCTGTATAGAAGTGCTGCTTTCAATTCCCAGAAACAGCCCAGGTATCTCTCTGAGATTATACATTTGCTTCCATAAACTTTGCCTTGGGCTTACTTCACTTCACTGAAACAACCTGCTCTCAGAAACAGCCCTCTCTCTCTCTCTCTCTCTCTCTCTCTCTGAGAGTGTACTTATGCTTAAATAAACTTTGCTTGGTGCTTAAGCTTAACGTGGTAGTTCGCAATTCTTTGCTTACTCTCATGGAACCAAGATTGCTGGTCCAGCCTTCCGTTGACCTCCTCGGTTGAAGCTATTTTGTTACAACGCACGTCCACCCAGTGACAATTTGACCAAATTAAGACAATATTTTTTTAGTTTATTTTTTTGAAGTATAGTTGATTTACAATGTTGCATTAATTTCTGCTGTACAGCAAAGTGATTCAGCTATACATATATATACATTCTTTTGCATATTCTATTCCATTATGGTTTATCTCGGGATACTGAATATAGTTCCCTGTGCTATACAGTAGGACCTTGTTATCCATTCTATATATAATAGTTCCCATCTGCTAACCCCAAACTCTCACTCCATCTCTCCCCCATCCCCGCCCCATGGCAATCACAAGTCTGTTCTCTATGTCTGTGGGTCTGTTTCTGTTTCGCAGATAAGTTCATTTGTGTAAGACATTATTTTTTAACTTGTGGTCTCCCATTTAACTGTCAAATGTGTATGTACTGGTTGTCATTAGAAATCAGTCCACATCAAACTGTGAACTAGTAAATCTGAATTCCTCATCTCCATCTTCGTCGAACCATCTACAAAGGAACCGTCCTCCTTCAGTATGCCATGCCTCGACATCCACATACACACTCAGCCAGTACTTTTGACTATTCTCTTAAAATAGGCTTTACCAGCTTACATGCTTCTACTTTTGCTCCTCTGTAATGCTCTCCTCACTAAGCAGTAAAAATAAAAACTTTAAAATGTAAATCAGATTATGCCACTCCCTGGGTTTGAACTCCAGATCTGTCATTTTCTAGCTGTGTGACCATCAGCAGCTTCCTTTACTTTTCCGTGCCTCCGTTTCCGTTTCCTCATCTATAAAGTAGGGATATTCATAGTACTTCCCTCACAGGATTATTCTGAACATTAAGTGAGTGAATCCATGTGAAATATTTAGATAGATTCCTGACATTAGCAAGCTAGCCATTATTTTTGATTTACCAAAGTGGCTTTTTCCATATTTTCTATACTATCCTAACTGAGGCAGCTGCTAGGATATTTTATGCTTATTGCCTCAGGGAAAGAATGACATCAAGGAAATGAGGATTTTGAAACTCTTGGCAGAGGCATTTGTTTTGAAAAAACAAAAAGACATTTTGAGTTTCAAAGCTTTCAAGGCATAAAGTTTGTACTACTGTAAACATATAATTTGTTATGTATGTAATGTCTCAGAGAACACTGAGGGGTGGCCCCAAGCCTCGTCCCCAACTGCTAGGCTAAGTCCAGGGAGGGAAAAACACAACTCTGGGCATATTGGGGAAATCTGAGAATAATAAGGGATCCTATGTTCTTATCTCTGAACAGAGCCTGAGACAGTTGCAACACCCCGGTTTTGTGAGCCCAGCATGGTCTAGGAGTAAGGGAGGGGAAAAGGCCGCCTCTAAACAGAAGAGAACTAGAAGATGTCCAAAAGTTCACCTCATCCCTAGACTACCCCAAGAGAGCAACCAAATGTGTCCTGTGTCTCCAAAAAGGACACAGACTGAGCAGGGAGAGTTGGCATGTATAGAGTCCCTATAGTTGAGGTGAGGGACAAAAAGAAGCAATCAGCATGAGTCATAACCAAGGACCAGATGGAAAAGAATGATGTTTCAACAGAGGCCAGCATGGAGAGATGGAGCTGCTCACACCAGCCCCCCTCCCAAATCCCCTTGGCGCATTATGAGAAACCCTCCCAGGATAACGTGTTATCTTTAGTTGAAGGGGTCTCAAACATTCAGTGCAGCGGTAGAAATTTAAAACTATCTACATTCTTAATGCCTTTCCGTTGCTCTCCAAATAAACGACAAGCTTCTTTCACCTACGAGGGCTGCATGACCAGGTTCCCGTCTCCCTCTCTAATCTTGCCTCACACCATTTTTCTCCTGTCAGAACATTCTAGCCACACTAGCCTCCCTTCTCTTTTTTTTTTTTTTTGAAAATTTAATATTTTAATTAATCTAAAGTATACAAAATGTTACAATTTCATCACATAATCAGTATAAAATATTTTACTTAGGTATTTTACTTTTTTCATACTAATTCTTTTTTTTAATTAATTAATTTATTTATATTTTTATTTTTGGCTGTGTTGGGTCTTCGTTGCTGCGCCTGGGCTTTCTCTAGTTGTGGCGAGTGGGGGCTACTCTCCATTGCGGTGCGCGGGCTTCTCATTGCGGTGGCTTCTCTTGTTGCGGAGCATGGGCTCTAGGCGCGTGGGTTTCAGTAGTTGTGGCACGTGGGCTCAGTAGTTGTGGCTCGCATAGCCTCCCTTCTCTTTTGGGAACAGGGCAAGTCCTATCCCATATTAAAGCATTTGCAGTTGGTTTTTCCCAGTGCTCTTAAAATGTCTAGGTCATTCTAAGCTTCTGGTATCACTGAAAATGTCTTCTCAGAGAAGCTTTTTCTGACTTAAAGTGGACTTCCCCTTGTGTTCTCCGTATCATCACATTAATTTCATCCATGGTACTTAACACAACCAAAATTACCTTATTTATTCACTTATTACTTATATACTTTTCTTTTTCTAATCTTTATGAGAGCTAGAACCTTTCTGTCTGGCTCTTTGCAATGTCCTCAGCATCTTGCCTAGAGCATCTCTCCTAGCCTAGAACAGGTGCTCAATAAATATTTGTTAAATGAGCAAGTGAATGCTTTCCTTCACCCAGTCACAGTGGGAAAGTTCACACTAAAGTAATAGTGAACTTTAGAAGAGTGAATTTCTTTCCTTTTCATTTAAAAAATAGTGAATTTTTTCATTTTCATTTGAAAAGTATTTTTGAAAAGAAATTTTAAAGGATATTTTCTTTTTTTTTAATGTTCTTTTTTACTGTGGTCAAAGTCACATAATATAAAACATACTATTTTAACCATATTTAATTGTACAGTTCAGTGGCACTAACTACATTCACATTGTTGTGCAACTCTCACCATCATCCAGCTGCCGAATTTTTCACTGAAGGATATTTTCTATCCCAAATATATAAATTGCATATGCGTCCAAGGACTCCCCAAGACCATCTTCAGGTTCAATGATTCACTAGAAGTAATCAGAGAACTCAGCAAAGCCATTATATTCATGGTTCGTTTATTCCAGGAAAAAAAAATCCACAGATTAAAAACCATCAATGAGAAAAGGCATTTAAGGCAGGGTCCAGGAAAGATCACGTGCAAGCTTCTAATTGTCCTCTCCCAGGGGAATTATGCGACAGTGTTTAATTCTCCCAGTAAAGCTGTGTGACAGTACACAGTAACTAGTGCCAACCAGGGAAGCTCACATGAGCATGCAGGGTTTTCACTGGGGGTTAGTCATGTAGGTGTGGCTAAATGCCAAAGGTCAAGCTGACACCATGTGGCTCAAGGTCTCTGCCATATATCACATCCTTAGCACTGAGAGGATGGGCCATCAGCTGTGGCCAAAGGCTCCCAGATAAACAAAGACATTCTGTTTAGGTCTTTATTCCAAGAGCTTAGAAGTTACCTCCAGGAGCCTGGCAAATACCAAGCCTCTCTTTGGAATATGCAGGATTTGAACCTCCCATGTGTGCCAGGTTAATTCTTTACTGCATACAATAATAGATCTTTAGTCATTAAGGCAACTGGGGATACTGAGGGCTAGATAGCACAGATGAGACCCTTTTCCAAATCCCTAAAATCAAACCTAGCAAGAGAATAATAAGAAATTACTGGCAGTGTGTGTGTGTGTGTGTGTGTGTGTGTGTGTATGTTAGCACAGGACGTAGTGATGAACGTATCATTAGAATGACCCTGAAGGAGAAAATCTGAACCTCCCTCTGAGGAATAGAATATCTTGGAATGGCTCTAAAGTTCCCGCCAGGAAGAGAATTTCCTCCATATAGAGCAAGAAGAGCTTAGATATAGCAGTCACCTATTTGAGATTTTCCCTTGAGAAGTAAATTATCCAGAGGATTCTAGAAGGCAATTGGTTAACACAAGTTCACATCTATTATTTCAATGCAGCAAGATATCTACTGAGATGGACAGAGTCCCAGGAGAGAACAAGAGTGAAGGCAGGAGGGGAGGATCAATAAAATCAATCATCTCACATAATCTTGAAAGCCAGTGAGACTGCACACGTCCACATTCAATCAAAAAAGGAAGGCAGAAACAGGGACAACTTAGTTCAACTTCTTAGAATTGTGGTTATTTTCATTTTCCTCTTTCAAATTCCTCAGAACTTAGCAGAGAGACCTGCAAGGCAGAAATGGCTTATATATTTAGTTTTTGTGAGCTGAAAGAGAGTTCCTGAAGAAATTATGTCCTATTTGTCTGCAGTTCTTAGAAAGGAACCCCAGGAGATAATGTAGGTGGTGATAACTGCAATTAAGAGAGAAAAATAAGTCGAATCTCTCAAGGCCTAAGGTTCATGGGCCCATAACTTGCAACCTTAAAGTAGTACTGCTGTTGAGGAAAAGGAATCCCTTGTGATTCCTTCCTACACACTTACATACACTGCTTTGCACCAAGAACATGTGAACACAATCCAAAATAAATCTCTGTTGCTTCAGAATTCTGTTAATTTATATTCAATCTCAGCCCAAAAGAATTTGACACAAGTTGTTTTTAATAATATGACAAATGTAGAAGATTCTAGATAAAACATCTGCATGAGGCAATGGTACAACATAGAAGACTCATTTTGAGACATGTTTCGACAGATTTCAAGAACCCTAGATGAGCATTCACTACCTCCAGTGTGGATGAGTTCTGGGACTCAAGGTGATAGTGAAACAGAGCAGGACCCTGTGGGGCTCCTGGGCACAAAAGCTTTTCTGTGTCCCTCACTTCTTGATTACAGGAAATAGGTTTCATTCAGCCTCCATGACCTTCCCTGAGTTCCAACTGGGTGAGTTCAAACAGATGCTAATTAGGGAAGGGAGGGGATGGTGAGACAAGGGAGGAACAGCCTATAAACAATAGTGCAGCCTTGGGGCAGGGTCCTGGTTCCCCCTCAAGGAATATGCAGAACAGTATCTTTGAGCTGTTTTGCAGGTACTGAAACCCCCATCAGGTAGGAAAAGTTAACCGTATGCTGCCCACAAGCACATAGACCCCAGACCTGTTGGAACCAGAAGGTTGATGACGTTGACTCCCACTTACCTCACCATCAACCAATCAGAAAAATGTCCACGAGCTGATCATGCCCTCTTTGAACCATTACTATAAAACTCTTCACTATCCCCTCCAGGTCAGGACACACAGTTTTGAGGGCATGAGCCCACTGTAGCCCCCTTTGCCTGGCAAAGTAGTAAAGCTATTCCTTTCTACTTCACCCCAAACTCTGTCTCTGAGATTTAATTTGGTGTCGGGGTACAGAGGCTGGATTCAGCTTCAGTATCTGGATACCCCTCTGTATGAATTACACGAACTAGTGGGCTCACTGCAAAAACAAAAATAATCATAATGCGCCAACCACATTATCCCAAAAGATAATGTTTTATGTTGTTTATTAACAAGATATATTTTTATACTGTTTATGTATTAGCAATGTATTATATTGTTTTAAAGATAAAGTAGTAAAAATTATCCCATTTATTTGGCATTTTCCTACTAATATTCCAGATGGTCAGGTCTGAGAAGTTTACTCAGGGATTATTCTGAGCAACTGTGAATCCATGCTGTTTGGTGCACCCTCCAGAAGGTAGCCAGAGAAGTAGTCAACACCTTGGTTGATAGATGTACAATCACTGGAAGATCTTTGCCCTAATCAGAGAGCTCAAATATCTCTTGATTCTTAATCTTATTAAAAACCTTCATTAAAAAGCAGACAAAAATTCATTATATTTGCATATGCAGCCTTGCATAGTGTCATGAGAAAGGAATCAATATCAGAAGCAAAATAAATTAGAAAATCATTTTAAAGCACTTACTGGTCATGGAATATAAAGCCTCGGTAGGTCATTATATTTATCACAGTTCTCTGAACAGTTTAACCACATCACAAGCCGAAAAATGAGGAGAAGATGAGTGGGCTGTCTTAGATAGAAATCTTCCATAGTCTTTACTTCCAAAGAGCTCCTTAAGGGCTTGTTTTCTTAAAGAGACAAAGGCAAATGTTCTGAAGATTGTTAGTGTCACAGGTGATATGAGAAAAACTAACTTCTTTTGTTGTACTAATGTTACGGATCAAGAAAGAACAAACTTGGGCTGACCTATGATGCCCCTGCACAGATAATGGCAGAGGAACTGAGGCTAGATCTACATTAATTTGAGGGCAAAAAAGTCGTGACCTGAAATTCTACTACCAACCAAGCTGATATTGATGTTCAAAGGCAAAAGAAAGATATTCTGGGATATTCAAGACTTCAGACAGTGCACAACTCACATGCCCGTCCTACGATAAAAACCATTTCAAAATATTTCCTCGTAGAGGGTGGTTAGTCAAATAAAAGAACTCAAGTGAAGAAGCTGTTGCCCTTTTTTAAAAATTCCTAATCAAAAAGAAAAATAAGAAAAAAGAAATAAAAATTAAAAAGCAAAGTTCCCAATATTTACATATGAAAAGAGTGTCCTTTTAGAAAGCCCAGGATGATCAAAAAAAAAATGTATTTGAATAGATAGCTCACTAAAATAGCCAGTTTAAAAAACATACATAGATAGTCCCACACCTTTCTTTTACAGCTGAAATAACAAATTTTAAAAATCACAGATATAAATTACCATTCCCAAAACAAGAACAGATACCTGGGAATAATAGAACAAGATCACGGGACCTATATATAGAAAACCACCAAAGTTATCAAGAAATGTAAATGCTAACTTGAAACAGAGAACTACCCCTGTTTCTAAATGGAAAGGCTGAAGGAAATACAGATGAAGATGAAATGAGAATGAGAATGAAAAGCTATTTTAAGTGTAACACTGTAAGGAAAAAATTGCAAAGGAAAGCACTAGAACATATAATAGTATTAAAAAGTTTAATATCTGTATACCCAAAAGCAAAATAAAAGCTATGCATCAATCTGGGAATAATACTTGCAATCTACATGACAGGCAGATGGATAATGCTCATTAATATACAAAGAGCACATACAATTCAATATAAAAATGCACTTTCCAATAGAATAATGGGTAAAAACATCAACAGACCATCCACAACAAGTGAAAATAAGTGACAAATATAAAAAATTTTCAAACATATTGGTTTTTGGGGGAAAAATTTTGAGTTAAAGCTCTTCTCTTTTTTGTGAGTCTCCTCATCCCTCTTTCAACAAGGATGAGGTAAATTCTAAAACTCATACTGCGTTCCCAAGGAAGGGAAGTACAGTTCCATTAGTACCACAATCACAGGAATTGATCTTTCAAAAGGTTAAAATGTTCATCACATATGGAAACCATGTCTTTTCTACTTTCTTTCTTTTCAGTTGATGAGAGTGCCATACTACATCCACATGATAAAGAGAACCAGTACTCTCTCTCTCTCTCTCCCCTCTGTGTGTGTGTGTGTGTGTGTGTGTGTGTGTGTCCCAATTTGGACACACTTTATTCTCTGGCTAAAATATATATGGCTTGAGGTCCACTTCCCCAGTAGGATATAAAAATGCATGATGTTTTAGATACATATTTATTGGACAGACAGATAATGTGACATTTAGCTAAGGGAGAGGAACGCTTAGATAGCAAGATGCATGAAAAACATATGTAGATAGAATGGCTGATTGATTAAATGGCTGACATCAAAAAGTCTCAAATGGCCTACATTAAAATGCCAACAATGCCATGTTTCTGCTTGATGCTGTTATTCCTCCATCGTTCTAGTTGTGTTTTACATGTGGATCCTCTTCTACATCCCACAGTTGTTCCCGTCTCATAATTATTTCATTAAAATGATAATTTGTATGCAGAGCACGGTGTTAGTTGCATCTGCTTTTCTTAAATTGCCTTCAATATATCTAGGAAAGTCTGTAACTCTACAATAATAGCTACTGTTTATCAAACATTTACTATATTGCAATAATTAAGCCACTTGTTTTAAATAATGAACTCATTTATTTATTACAGCTACTAAGATAGGTACTATTATTATTTTTATGCATATGAGTGAACTGAGGCTCAGAGACATTAAACAACTCTAGGTTAGAAGAATGGAGACAGAATTTGAGTCAAGGTGTTTCTGAATCCAAAGTGCATGCAGTGTTTAATCTCCACAGTACCCTCAGTATAACCCAAATCTCTCACATCCTCAGTTTGGGGTACAAAACAAGGTCACTGACTTTTAACAATAAAATGAATATGACTTCAAGCTCCATTGGCCACTCTGAGAAAAAACTTCTTGAATTCCTGAGGCGTGACTTTCCAGGAAGTGTGTGTCTCTTTATATCCTTAGGTCCTAATGGAACTCTTGTCTTTAACACAGGCCACTGAAAGGGCTCCCTCAGGCTGTGCACAGCACGTTTCTGAGAGACTCTCAAAGCACAGCTGCCACTACCATGAAAACAATGGAGAGCCAGCGGCCAAAGGGCCAGTACTGATAGCTGATGAGTCATCCCAGGGGAAACTGGAATCTTTATCTCACTCATCTGATGCCCTTTCTCTTTCTACATCAGCCCCACTATGGTTCATGGAGACACCCATTCCCCTCAGTGTGAAATTCAGCAATGAGCACCCCTTGCCACAAACAGCTTCAGATACCAGCATTCTCTGTTAGATACTGATAACCAACCATTAATCCCAATGCAGGCCACGGAGAAACCCCTGAGCAAGAGAATGGAGGAATTTAGGAACGGCTGAAGTTAAGGAAGAGCATTTGTTTTTATTTTTAATTGATGAAATTTCATTTTTGTCTCTTTTTTGAAACATTTTAAGTTCCCATAGACTTAAAGCACTGTACAAAACTCCAAGGGTTTTGGCAATTGTCCCCCAGTTTTTCCAGAATATACAATTCTCTGTAATTCTCCCTGGATAAATCTGTGCTCAGAAATTTCAAAAAAAAAAAAATCCTTTAAATAAAGGAGACCATAAGTATTCACAAAGCCTATGTTTGAGTAATTAGGATAATTATGTTCAGACTAGTTGTTCTTACATGTAAGGGAATATCATCTATCTCTCAAACTACAATATACTTCAAGTACCTTATTTTTTTATATTTATTATAATAAGTTTTAACCATTCTGATTATAAAAGTAAGACATGGTCCACACAAAAAATATGGAAAACAGAGAAAAGCATAAAACTTGAAAATTATTCATGCTCTTACTCCTTAAAGATTGCAACTCAAAGTTTTTATTTATTTCTATCCTGTCTGTGAGGTTACCCACCACTAATACTCAGATATTTTCAGGCTTCTTCACTAAACTGTTAGGATAAAGTAGGGTAGGGGAGTCAGGATCTTATTCCCAAGAATATTTGAAGAGCTTCTCGGGAATAACGTACCCTGAGGGAGGAGGAAACCACAACCAACTAGACCTCCCAACAGAGTCAGCAGTCAGCAGAGAGCGACAGCAGGTCTGGCCTGGAGGCGGCCACTCAGGTGTGTCTTATGACCCAGCTCCAGGGGAATCTCAGGGAGCAGAATGTTACAGATGAGTTACTGAAGACTCCCGTCTCCAAGACCTCAGGAAGGTACTGAGGACGCAAGGCTGTTCTCCTCTGATCACTTTCTAGCTGATGGCAATACAGTAAGGATGGGGGACATTCTCCTCACTTCAGCAAAAAACAGGTCTGGCTTTGGCATATAACTTTGGGAGTCAGGATTTCAGCTCACTGAACAGCACTCATACCTCAAAAACTCTAATATATCAGCAGCACAGGAGACTCGAGAAAGTAAAAAGGGGAGTTTGGAGTAACATCAGGGCTCCATTTGAGAAAAGAGGAAAGAAACAGGAAAATATAGATTGGTACTGTCAATAAGAGTCAATAAGAGTCCATTTGCACTCACATGCTTGTGCAGACCGTCCAAAACACTTGATGTCTATTGATACATAGTAAGGAAAAAAAAAAGATATTTATTCTCCTTTTAGAAAGAAAACCAATGAGCCATTTTACTAATAGAAAGGCAGCCCCAGAGCATGCTCCTGAAGACAAAGAAATAAAACCAAACCAAGAGGAAGTTAAATTGTACTGCATTACAAAGAATCTGGAGTTTCCTAAACAAATTTGTAGGAAAAGAACGAAGGTGTCCAGAAAAGGGTAAAGATGAAGGAGGTCTAGAGAGAAGAGCTAAGAAGTTGGCAGAAGCAACTGCCCAAAGTGAAGGAACAGTCTGTGATAGTGGTTCCCAGCCTTTTTGGCACCAGGGACCAGTTTCATGGAAGACAATTTTTCCATGGAAGGGGGGTGGGGAGGATGGTTTGGGGAGGATTCAAGCGCATTACATTTATTGTGCACTTTATTTCTATTATTATTACATTGTAATATATAATGAAATAATTATACAACTCACCATAATGTTGACAGGAGGCGGAGCTCAGGTGGTAATGTGAGAGATGGGGAGCGGCTGTAAATACAGATGGAGCTTCGCTTGCTCGTCCACTGCTCACCTCCGGCCGGGCAACCCAGTTCCTAACGGGCCACGGACCGGTACCAGTCCTTGGCCCAGGGGTTGGGGACCCCTGGTCTATGAGAAATGCCTCGTGGAAGAAATGGCTAAGGGACTTTGAGAAGAGGGGTGCTATCCTGCGATTTTAGGTTGAGAACTTGATGTGCTAAAGCCCTTCTCCACTGCCCTCAAACATTCAATACAAGTGGTCTGCCACACACAACTGCCCTGTGTACATGTTGCTCAGGAGAAATTAAAGTATGTTCCACATTTTGTTAGAGTGAAAGGAAGGACAGCAGGTGGCAAGGCATTAGGAGTCTGTAGAAATAGGATTTGAAGAGGAAGCAACCGTGAGAATATAAACTTTTAGGAAGTAGAAGAAAATTATCAATTACCATATGATATTATCATAAATATATATTTATATGTAAATATATAACATTGGAGAAATGGTGGGGGGTTTTTTACTTAAAGTATATCAACATGTTTTTAAGTACTCTTCTACCTTTTATTTTTAATGCTACAAAGAATTTCATAATAATAATACAAATGTGAATTTAACTGCTTTTGCTTTTGTTTGTTTATTTTTAGCTATCTCTTTTTTGTGAGATGTGGATTATTTCCTGTCGTGAAGATAAGAGAAAGTTTACTTTTTCTCTGGATGAGTCCAGCTAGCAAACACAAATGGCCTATATTCCCTTCCATCCAGCTGATAAAAACTCTCCAGAGTTTTGCTTCCAGAGCTGAGCTCAGACTGAGTTGTAGCCTCTCTCCCCTATTGCAGTGGTCTTGAAAAAAGTCTTCCGTGCCCGTTTACCTTTGTCCAGTGCAATTTTTGCTTTCACCTTCCATAAAGCCAGCCAGAAAAGCAGAATATTCATACGTGTTATAATAGTATTATTAATTGCTGTTGAAATAAACTAATTTAATTAGACAGTTTCTTAAAATTCTATTTTCTTTCTTTCACCTAACATAAATTTACAAAGTACCCCCAGTGTTATGGCTTTTTAAATTTTTTTAACTTCGTAAATATCGAATTACTATAGGCCCTTACACAAAGGATGTAATTTCTCTAATTCTCTGCTTCCAAACTTGTAAAATGAGACTTGTTATATTGTTACTAAGATCCCCATAGATCTAGTAGTCTGGGGTCCAATTCCTTCTTTACAAAATTCCAAATCACTAGACAATCTGTTCTACTATAGAATGTGTCTCTACAACATCGATTAGCTCATACGCAATTGGGAAAGAGGAATGTCAGCATAATGTGGCAGTAATCTAGTTCTTATGTAATTTCTTCTAGGCAAGGGGAACCAGAAAAGCAGGAGTAGAAATAAAACGTTCAGCAGTGAAGGATAAAGCCCTCACCCCTTGTCTGTTCAGGCACAGAACTTCTTTCAGCAACATTTTCATAAAGTTAAGATAAGACCTCCCCAGAGAGGAACACCCTAGCCTCCTATAACTTATCGCCTTGACAGTCTGCACCCCCTAGAGCACACACCTTCAAAGGACCCCAATGCTTTAGATCTCTACTTTCATCTACCTGCCAGCCTCTTGCTAATTAAGGAGTTACCAGAATTTCCACTGGATTTTTTCTGTACATTTTACTATCCTCTGGGACAGCCTCTAGCTATACTGAACTGCCTGCCTGAGTAGTCTGCTGTCTCCCAAGGTATCAGTGCTAATTCGGTTAGTGCTCTTGTCACAAAGTTGTACTAGTGTGAATGGTCACCCCTCACCCTCACTCCATTTTCTCCATTAAGTCCTGTTAATTTTAGCACACAATTTTGCAAGACACCAGATTTTTGGTCTTTGGCTTTTTACCAAACACAGAACCTTTGTACTATTAAACATAATTCCTCTCAACCTACCAAAAACTGAAAAAATATGGTAATAAGGCCCCATACATTGCTCACCTATTTGTCCAAAAGTTATTTTAAGTAGCTGCAATGTGCCAGGCACCGTGCACATCTCTTTTACTGTCCTGTTTGAAACCACCTGAAGGTTTTTCATCTCCAATAATGACAGAAATATTTTTAGGTACTTTGACATTAAGATTTTCCATTCAAATATCCTTTACATGCATCAAGCCCCATTCCTAAAGATGGAGAGTGTTCTTGTTTCAAAAATTCCATTTATTTTGTGACTTTGACTGAGAGCTGTAACTCAGATGTCCTCTCACTGGTGTTTCATTATTTTCCCTACTTCACTTTCATCAGGCTCTCAGGATGGGGACTGGCCCCAACAAGACAATCTCTATCAACCCCTACCTGGCAGCTCACTTCACAGCTGCTGGCTCTCTTACCTTCACATCCTTGGGCTTTATTTCACAGCCTAGGCTTCACTCAATAAAACTAGACCACACTTGGCTTTTCATCTTCCTGGAGGTAATTTATAACAGAGCCCCTAAAACAAAGCTAACCTGAATGAAATACATATACACATACCTCACACTAATTTTATTATAAACCAAACATTTCTCTATCAATTAGGGGAAAGGGGCCCATCTGATGCAGGACTTCAAAAGCTAATATTTCAAATACGAAAGAAAAAAATTTTTTTTCAGTTCCTTCAATTTACTGAGCCTCACATAATTAATATGTGAATTTCAGACTTTCAAATATATGGCTTGCTTTTATAAGCAATGGTTAAGACACAAATAATACTGAAAGGTAATCAAAACCTTATGCTAATTCATAGCAGGATGATAAAGGTAAATATATATTTAGAGTATGTATGTATGAAAGCACACAGAGATAGGCATTAATATATATGACAGTACAAACTGGAATAATAAAATCAACTTCCCTCCCAACCCAAACCACACACACAGAATGGGGAGAAGTACGAATCTTTGCTACAAAACAATTTTAATCAATGATTTACACATATTATTATTGCAAGCATTACTTTAATGTTTCTTTCAAGGTACTTGTGTAGCAAAGACAATGGCTTGTAGGAGGCATGTGACTCAGCTGGAACCCAAGGGGCACGATTATCAAGCAAGGGACTCAATTACTACATAATAATGTGAGCACTGATTGCGTTGTAGAGAAGCAGCCTTTCACTTTACCGTATAGTTAAGAAAATATGTTCTCCCTCCTTAAGTTTTAAAATATACTGTCTCAGGAAGTTAGAGCATGTTTTTCAGAAGTGTCTCATTTTTGTGTATCTCTGAATCTTCCGGATGAGTGAAATAATTAAGGTGTGTATACTCAACTTACCCTGAGCGGGGCTCGTAACAGCGACCGTATCGAAGGCTTGCTGGACCAGAGGCGAAGCACAGGTCACTCCCCAGCCCTGGCCCACTGAACAAGACTTTGCATATCAATTGTTACCGCAGGCTGTCCCTCTAGAGCTTCACAGGATGTGAGTTTAGACCACTGGTTCTCCACCCCGGCTGCACAGTAAAATCACCTGGATGTTTTAAAATAAAATCATCTGGGCACATTTAGAAAATGACTGGGTCTTATCCCAAAACAGAAACATCAGAACGCCTAGGAGTCAAGCAATTGTAAATCGATTCATTCCTACTTCAGCGAATGAACTGCCATCCGAGAAAAAAGGGTTGGGGTTAGGGCTAGGGTTAGGGTTAGGGTTAGGGTTAGGGTTAGGGTTAGGGTTAGGGTTAGGGTTAGGGCTAGGGTTAGGGTTAGGGTTAGGGTTAGGGTTAGGGTTGGGGTTGGGGTTGGGGTTGGGGTTGGGGTTAGATGATGGGGATGAGGGTGAGGATAGCGAGGCCGTGAGGAGTGGTGGAAAGTGCACAGCAGAGATCAAAAACTCCTCTGCACTTTCACAGACAGGCCCAGGCAGGAAGCAAGAAGCGTAATTAGGAAACAGGCCATTTACAAGAATCTGTCGCATGAAGACCTCAACTCCCCTATACTATGGCAAATATCACAGATAGTATCTTCTATTGCCGCACAGCAAATTACCCCAAACTTAGCTGCATCAAACACCCATTCATCACCTCACAGTTATGCGGGGCAGAAGTCCAGGCACACGGTGGCTCGTGTCATGGTAGTTTCCTCAGGGTCTCCCGGGCTGAAATCAACGTACAAGCCGGGCTGCATTCCTTCCTGGATCATGGGATCCTTTTCCAAGTCGAAGTCGCTGTTGGTAGATTCCGTTTATTATCGTTGGTGGATGAAGCTCCCTGTTTTCTTGCTGGTTGTCAATCGGGGGCGACTCTCAGCTCCAAGAGTCCACTCACTACGTCCTGCCCTGGAACCCTCACCGCTACATTGCAGTTTGCTCCTTCCAGACCAGCGGGATCACCTCTGCTGCCTTAAATAGCTCAGACTTCTTTTTAAGGGCTCAATGGATTAGGTTAGGCCCACCCAGGGTCATTTCATTTTTTTATGAACTCAAAGTCAGCTGATTAGGACCCTTAATTATATTTGGAAAGTCTCTTCTGAGATTGAAGGTAATGTAACGACAGTGATACCCCGTCACATTCACCAGCTCTGCTATACTCAGGGGAACTATTTATTACACAGGCATGTACACTAGGCAGCAACCAACTGGACCTCAGGACCTCTTAAAATTGCCAGAACTTTGGAAGAGTTACTAGCTTTACCTCCATTTCCTCAACTGGAAAATTGGAATAATAATAACACTTATCTTAGGGTTGTTTTGATAAGTAAGTTAGTGGATATGAAACTTTTAAAACAGAGACTGGCACATAGTAATTCACCAAATAAATAGGAGCTGTGTTTTACCCCAACCATTCAGGAAACCCTGACACTCCCACTCAGCTATGTATGGTGATGTGGATACGACAATTAAGGGACATGAGGCCAACCTATATTCACCCCTCGTTTAGCACCCACTCAGAGAAAGCAGCATCCTGCTGAGGACATTCTAACCTGAAAATGACCTCTTTCCTTGTGAATGATCTGCAATAAAGTCACGAGTAGTCCGAGGTGATGCGAAAAACAGCAGAACACCAAGAATTTCCCTGGCCCAAAAGCTTCTCTCTAAACACCTAAGATTGCCCAGCACCACCATCCCATGCTACAAAGATGGCCATTCACCTCCCAGACAATGGTGTTTCACCTGTGCATTACCCAACAATATACTACTGCATTTGGCTGTAAACACCCGGACACAATAAAAAATTTGCGTTCAAGGTATTATAAGCAGAACAGAGTCCCAAGGAGTTCTGTGACTCTATCTTGAAGACACAACTTACATAAACAGAAGAAGGCAGAACACCTCATTCTGGCCATTGAGCACTGGCTCACTCTATTGCTTTGTGTAAGCTGGTCATTTAAAATGACGTATTTTATCAATACTTACTTGCAAACCCAAAACAAAAATGCAATTGGTCATCCAGGAAATCAATGCTGCACAGTCAATGCAAGCAAAGCATGATAGAAAGCCAAGACAGCAAGACCACAGCATTTTATATTCTCTGCATTTTTAAATGTCTAAGTCACTTCTAAGGGAACGTTCAGTGAGAAATGAGGTAAATTTTGTAGAATGCTTTTATGAAAAACAGAAATCTTTTCAATCAGCCACATTTCCCCAGTTTTAATGGGCTTCTAACATTCTCCCCCAGGACTTAACCCCTGGCTGGGGTTATATAATAGCTCATGGCTTTTCTATTTCCATTAGCTCTCAGCTAATGGCACACGGATTCTTCGGTCTGGGAGTACGTTTGCTTGAAGCCTGTCATCGCCTCCTATGAGTAAGGGTATAATTAAAGGAAAGACAGTAACCCTACCTGGTATATTTGATACATGGGTGCTAGACAATTAAGCACATCAGGATTTTACATATTATAAGCTTCCAAGAGTCTAAAAACTTCAGAAATTCAAATTGTTTTGATAGAAGAAACCCAAAAGGACACACAGAAGAAATATTCTGCTCTCACCACTTTTATTATTCTTTATCTATACACTTAACAAATTTGTATTAAGCCTTTACATATACTAACTATTCTGGCCTTGAGATACAACATGACACAAAAGATAGTTTCCTTGATCTTTGTTCTATTGGAGAAGTAGACAGTGGAAGGATGCAGACAATAAAAAAAATTGACAAATGAAGACAATTTTACCTAGTATTTTTTTTAAGTGTGCAGGAGACGAGAGTGACACAGAGATCTGGCTGCTATTTGCAACACTGAGGTCACACACACAGGCTGGGGAGGTGACTAGGAATGAAGGCCCTGGTCACCTAGCATTCCCAGCGGACGAAACACGTGGTGCGTTGGCCTAGAGATAGGAATAGCTTGCTTGGTTCAAGAGACCAAAATAAAGTGCCAGTAAGACCAGAGGGAGTGAACAAGGAGGAAAGGGGGAGAAATGTGGTCAAAGAGTGGGTAGAGGCCTGAACACAGGCAAACATTGGACGATTTCAAGCAGGAAAGTTATGCGATCGGATTCTTGTTTCATTTATGAGAGTTTTACTGGTAATTGCCAGGGTTCTCACTGGTGTGGGAGGACAGAACTGAGAGAAGATGAACACAGTAGCAATATGTGAAGCACATGATAATTCATCTTCAGAATTCTGCTAACTTTCCTCCCTGTCTAGATTGAGGCTGGAACACTGCATACTTCCTCCGGAATGTAGACGAAAACCTCAGCTCCACTCACTGACCAGTGCTTTTTTATTCTAAGTTATCTCAAGATCTGAATGGGCCGTAACACCCAAATAAAGAAGGTGGCAGAAAATAATACAGGTCAAATCTCAGGGAATAGTCAAATAATTACCTAATTAGTTTTCTGATTGGTAAAACTAAACTCTTTTTCATTACAATAAGTTTGAGAGACTTCAGAGTCATTGTCATGACCTTTACCCTGTAATATTTATGGACGACAGGAGAACACGTTTTCTACTTGTTCACAATAACAGCCTGTGTTTTTGTTGCCATTGTCGTTCTTGTTCTTAACTTCAAAATGTGATACACATAAGGAAAAGAGCTTGAATTGTCCTAACTAAACACACTCATGAAACCACTGCTCAGATTACAAAGCCCCAGAGGCCCCCTCCCACTCACTACTTCAGTTGCTATCCCTGCTCCTGCCTCCCGGTAGGGGGGTAACCATTATAAATTCACTATGCCTATTTCTTCTATATTTTATATAAATGTGACAATACAGTATGCTTCCTTCTATGCCTGGCTTCTTTCATTCGATATTATGTTTCAGATTTACCCATATTACTGTGTAGTTGTAGCCCAGTCATTCTTACTCATGGTAGTTTTCCCGTTGGAGCTATGCTAGTAGGTGTCATTAGGTGAAAAGAAAGAAAAAAGAAATGTATTTACACGTATACACACACACATACACACACACTCTTCAGTTGGGTATATACCTAGAAGTAAAATTGCCAAGCCATAGAGTATGTGTATTTTAAGCTTTAATAGATACTACCAACTAGTTTTCCAAAGAGATTACACCAGTTTGCACCAGCAGTGTGTGAGGGTTTCTGTCATTCCACACCCTGGAAAGGCCTAGTTTTGTTTTTTCATCTGGTTCTACTTTAGAGATAATGAAACAGATTATGAAATACTTTAGGAATATGTAATCAATCAAAATTTGTGTTTTACCTCTCCCATAAGTAGTATATTTCTTTATGGAAATCATTTGTATCTTCAGTCACACATGTTACAGAAATGAGAAAGGCATGAGATGATTGTTTGGAGCTGACATCACGCTGCCACCATCACCAGTGTCCGGGGCACTTACTATGAGTGAGTCACTCTGCTCTACATGTCGTAGCTCCTGTTGTAAGGACAACAGAATGGCAACCAGAACCTAAGCACCTGATGATTTGATTCTCTGGCCAATAACAAAATCTTTTCCAGAGTATTGTTTTCATACATACTTCTTACTAAAATACTGAATTTGGTCAACTGTTACATTGCAATCAAGCCCGATTTTGTTTAAAAACCATCTCGTAACAGTTCAGAGTAGGCATGTTTTAATCAGTAAAGAAACGCACCGATTACAAAGTCATAGTTTGGGGGACATTTTGACTGAAGTCATCTGGCCTATTAAAGAGTTCCATCCTTCTACAGGTTCACAAATAGATGCAACCTTAAGATCACTTCATGCAATAATTGTATTCGATGAGTATAAGGAATAGTTTACTAAGAAAACTACACACTCACACTGAGAATTTAGCATCTAATCTATGCTGAATCATTGTGCCAGGTTTACTGGAACAGTCAGCCATTAAGAGAGGTATAGCACCAAAACCAGCTCTTCCAAAATGCTCACGAGTGACTCAAAGTCATGACCTGTGGGTGGCAGCTGCTTTTCCTGTCTTGGTCAACTAGCTCAGTGATTAATATGGTATATTATTCATGTATTTGTCAAGGAAAGGTAGAATATTCAATAGGACAAAGTCAATTAACGTCATGTTTAATCATTTCCAAGTAAGGGAATTACATGTATTCACCTTCCTCCACTTACTCAATCATGCTTTATCTTCTCAATTTCTAGCTAAAAATATATTTTTCAGAACAATGCAATTGTTTAGAAAACAGAGACTGGGGTATTACAGTCCTTTATTCAAGAGAAAACACTACTAAATTTTCAATGAGATTAAGAATGGTGATACGAAAAATATGATTTTTTCTGGGAGACAGTAGGTAGCAAGCATGTGTTATTTTAATGTGTGTTGTACACATATTCCGTATTATGCATTGCAAAGAGTGCCCGAAATTTACAAAACTCTGGTACGTCACTTGGACACTTTTTGAAAGGCAAGAGTCTCAATCCGTTCATTATCTTGTCTACCTCCCAGGGTTTATTACTGTGGTGGTAGTAGTCGTGGTTAGCTTAAGTCATGTAGAATATTCTGAGCATTAAATATCATAATCAGTCATTAGGGAGGAAAACATTGTACT
Organism: Balaenoptera borealis; assembly: GCF_965194805.1. Taxonomy (NCBI): domain Eukaryota; kingdom Metazoa; phylum Chordata; class Mammalia; order Artiodactyla; family Balaenopteridae; genus Balaenoptera; species Balaenoptera borealis. Next base: position 113,894,805 of record NC_138873.1, on the reverse strand, counting down.
TGGTATCTGGAGAATGCTGGAATTTCATTTGGCTCTTCAGTATTTATCATGTTTTTACTCTTCTTGTAAGATGGGTGCTTCTGTAACAAGTCAAGCAAAACAGGAGTTCCATGTGCAATTTGCACTGGCCCGTGGGCTTGGTTTTCACAACTGCCAACCCTTAATTATCCCAGCACATACCTAAGGGTCTGCTCTTTACTTCCTCCACTCGTTCAGATTCTCTTTCAAAAATTGTTTAAGCCACAATGAAATAAGTATTTTAAGACTCCAGTATCGCAGTATTTAACTTAAACGAAATTTAAGAGGGTTTTGGTTCAGTTGTCTGCTGAGAATTCACTTCCCTGATAGGACAAAGAATTAGGCAATTCAGCACTGTGGCTAAAAGCCCAGGTGTTGAGGGCAGATTCTGGGATCGAGTCCGAGCTCTCCGACTTGCGAGGCTGCGGATTTGGGGCGAGCTCAGGAAGCTGGCAGAGCCGGGCTCCTCACCTCTAAAATGTGGGTAACAATATTTACCTCCAGGATGTTTCATAAGTGAAGAACATGAGAAAACACGCATTTAGCCCTTAGCTGTTATCTAGCCTCTCACCAAATGATAGCTATTATCGCTGTTTGTTCATCTTTAGGAAGAGTGGCACCTCAGGGGGAAAAAATCTTTATTGCCAGGATCTGGAAAAAAAGATCCCTCCTCCAAAAGCAGCTGCCAGGAAACAAAACTAGTAGAACTGCACACCTCAGCCAGAAAATGGAGTCTCTTAATCTTGGTGTCCCTAGCCAGCCCTCAGAAAGTGGCGATAAAATGGAAAATGGTCTTAAAAGTGATTAAATTTCTGATGTCTAGTCTGAACAGCCCACCCGAGTGGAAAGGGTACTGAAGTGAGAGAGCCTGGCAACCCAGATGGCACTCTGCCTCTGGAAAGTTCTGCATCTTGGCCAGTCAATCACCTGCTGGGCCCCCATAGCCTCCTGGGGCAAAAGAGAAAGCCAGTGATATCAGGGGTGTTCAAACTTCCGGAAGTCAGGAGAATCCTTTCTCCGTCGTTGTCTTACCAAGAATAACAAGTATAAACAGAGCTGGTCTCGGCCGTGACTGTGCCCTCCCCAGTCTGTCCTCCGCCCTCACGTGGCCCCCCCAGGGGGCTCCTCCGGGACAGTCTGAAACCACCCGACTGGACAATTGAGTTACTCCTGGCTGAAATGTTCAGTTCTGATGTTGCCCTTCTTAACAGTGTGACTTGGCTCTTGGCATGGGATTTTTCTGAATCAAAATGGGAAAAGAACAGTGTTTTGGAATTAGACCCAAGTTTGAATCCCTCCAACTTTTTAGCTTTGTGACCTTGGCAAGTAACCTAACATCTTCCGAGCTTCTAGGTTCTTACCTGTAAAATGGGTCTGGGGGGAGTTAGATTAGCCCAAGACAGTCCTGGCACAAGCAGGGGACAGTGTGTGAGCGTTGGTTTCTCTTCCCTCGGCCAACCTCTCTACCCCTCTTTTCCCCTCTCCAGTCCTCTGGAAAGGATTTAGAAACCACCTGCCAGACTACGTTCTGAAAACATTCTCTAATAGGTGTTTCTTCCCAAAAGAATCTCTTCGTCACATAAGTTTGAGAATCACCAGGTTAAACAAGGCTAATTGATTAAGCAAGGATCAACCTTGCTTAATCTGGCGGTCCTGAGTTATTTTATGTTGCGCTTTGAGATCTGGTATCTGGAAACACAATAGGAACCCTGCACTTGGGGCAGCACAGGTTATTGTCAGACCAGGGAGATGCCGCCCTGTTCCTGGCAAAGGGCTGCGACTTGCCCCTCAGGGAGGCTTCTGAACCACTGGCCCTTTCCTCAAACGAGGCAGCTTTCAAACTGAGGTCAGTACTTTGACGGCAGCAGGAGACCCACTGCGGCACCTGTACGCCCACCTTCCCCTCCAGCCAAAGCAGCTTAGCTTATTGTATATCGTATCATATATCTGACTTCCTCAAAGGATGGCATTTGAACAAAGGATTCTGTGCCCCTGAAATGGAAAGCCACTGGTTGAACCGCCATGCCACCCTCAGACCTCCTCTGTCTGTGTCCTGCCGCACTTTTATCTGAGAGGTGTGAGTGCGGTTCCAAGGACAGAAGCAAACAACTGAGACATTTTTACAAGGATTGTTGTTACCCTGTACTGGAAGTTTCCTGAACAGTCAGTAGGGTGAGGATATTCCAGTGCCTTCCTCCCAATATAATTGCTATATTTGTACAGTATTTTGGAAGGATTGTCACAAACATTTTTCTCATTTGCTCCTCCTCAAAAAACTATGGCAAAAATAAGGAAGATATTATAATTTCTACTAAAGCCAGGGCTAACAGAAATTAAGTATTTTACTAGAAACAGGAAGCTGATTAGTGGAAGAAAAGAAATATAAATCTAGGAGTCCTGATTCTTTCCGCTGCACCTTGACCCCTCTAGATAACTTTTTTTTTTTCTTTAAACCTGGCTATCCAAAGACAATCTGAAGTTTAATTAAATAAGTGTAAGACTAAAGATCCATCTCACCTAAACCTCTCAGAGAATTAATAATACTTACTATCTGTAGCATTTAGTGCTGTAAAACTCTCAGGATCTTCCCTTGGCAAACATAAACTTCTGAATAAACACTCCATGGATAGACAGTACCAGCCCTGTGCTCTGAGGGGGAACAGCTCACTCTGAGGGAGTTTCCACCCAGCACCCCTCTCTCTGACCGGTGTTCCTGGCATCTCTTCCCCTGAGGGTGTTCCCTCTCTCTAATGGGGGTCGCCAGCATCCCTTCCTTACAGCATGTTCCCAGGATCCCGCTCTCTGAAGGCATGTTCCTAGGATCCCTCTCTTACATCGTGTTCTCAGGATCCCTCTCTTTGTTAAATAACTTTATTTTGATGAAGGACAAAGGTCCTGGACAAAGCAGAACGAGATAAAAAATTTCCTTACATTTTTCTCACAAATAAACTTTACTATTACATTTCACCGTAAATATACTTATAGATAGATAGATATCTGTATATGTACAGAAAACTTTTATCAGAGAACTGAAATTCACTTATGCATTCCACATTTTAAAAGTAATTATTTTGCTTCACTTCTTCAGAAACCTGGGTGGGAATGCTTTTAAGCACAAACAATTCAGGATCATATTTCTTAGGCTTAATTATGAATTTTTAAATTAGGCTTCATTACTCATGACCCCTTCAGACCAGATATTCAGAAACAATTCAGGAAATATCACTATGATTAGGGACACAGGAACCATCTTCCTAAGTGAAAACTGTTGAAGGAAACTGAAAATTGCCAGGAATGAACTGAGCCCTTTGGCAGGATTGCTTATTATGCTATTTCATGTACGGGATGGGCCTTTATTCCTGAGGAGAACACGTTACTGTAGGCATGAATCTCTGTAGGATCTAAAGCCCATCAGCTTTTTGAAGATGCCTTGAAGAAGTCAGGGAGTGAATACTTTGGGGGACTGTACAACCTCACACACTTAGAAATAGGATGTGCCTTCAGGAGTCAAGTATCTAATCAGCAGATTCTTGGGCTCTCCCATGTGAAGTGGAAAACTTTCCCCTGAGAGTGACTACTGTCTCTTTGGGCCCTGTAAATTGAAACAATTACTCTGCTTTTAAGATGACAAATCAACTTAATTTGCAGAAACAGATGGATTCACACATACATTTTATAATTCTCTTCTTTTCAGGATGCTCTGAAAGCAAACATTTTACATACTCTGTAACCTATTTTTTTTTTTTTTTTTTTTTTTTGGCCACCCCACACGCCTTGCAGGATCTTAGTTCCCTGACCAGGGATACAATCTGGGCCTGTGCAGTGAAAGCTCTGAGACCTAACCACTGGACCACCAGGGAATTCCCGTCGGTAACCTATTTTTAATCTTCTTTACTTTTATCTAAGCTATAAATTAGAATAACAAATAACTTTAAAATGAAGGATGAAATAAAATAGACAAGTTCTAAGTTCTATAAGCTTTTCTCTGTAGTGATTTGTCACAATGTGTAGCAGAATATGTAAAATAACAGTATTATCTTATAGTTTCAGTATTTTCCCTACCTGTAACTTTCTATCTTAAAACTAAACCTCTGGGGAACACAGCCCAAAAACGCAACTCTAAGTAGTCAAAAACGGTAACAATTTATTTCATTTATTGACACATTCATTCTTTCAATCATCAAAAATAATTATGTTTTATACTGTAGGCCATGCACTCGGCCAAGCACTGAGAATAAAATGATTAGCAAAAAGGATCTCTATTGTCATGAAGTTTATGGTCCAGTGCATAGGCTTTCCCTCTCGACCTATTTATTTTTATTTTACATACAATTCTAACAGCCCAATATATTTAAGGGCCTCACCTATATCACAATAGAAATATCAAGTCACAAAGGGAAAAGGCTACCTGAAGAGGTAATGAGAGCAGGGAGAGAGGAAGAACTACCCAGAAAGGAGAGAGAAAACTTAGTAAGATTCATTCATTCAACAAATACTTATTGAGTATCTAGTATGTGCCAATACTGGTCCAGGAACTGGAGACAATCACTGAACAAAAAGTCGAAAAATCTCGCCTGGTTCTTATAGGGCTTACCTTTTAGTGGCAAGCAGACAAACATCGGAAGGCACGTGAAGCTGAGGAGATTTAGTATCAGGTAAAGATGTGCAAATAATAATGTAATAGTAATGACTGCTAACCATCTTCTAACACCACATACCAGACACTGTTCCAAGCATTTTCTCTATAAAAATTCATTGAATCCATACGACACTCTTCTGAGATGTGAATCATTATATATACCCATTTAACAGAAGAGGAAATTGAGGCATTTCTACAGAGGTGAACTTTTGCAGAAGCGTACATACAACAAATGTGTGGTTGTCCTGGTTGAAGCAGCAGTGAGTGGCCTGTTCACCCCCACCTCCATCTCACACTCCTAGTTGCCCTTGGAGATTCTTCAAAAAATGGGACCCCTAGGCTCTGCAGAAAATAATTTGAAAATCACTGACTTCTGAAAGCTCATTTCTTGTGAGGCTGAATAGGTGCTATAGCACCTGCTCATTCTATTCTAAAGAGCTAATGGGTATTTTAGACATATCCTTTCATCTTTTCCCTTCATCTTCCTATGAAGTGAGAAGTTGAAAGAAAGGTATACCGATTTTATAAATGGACTTAAAGAGCCACAAAGAAGTAGTGGCTAACACTGTTTTTACCAGCTACTATGAGACTCATTGGCTCATAGAACTGTAAAAGTTCTTCTATTCTTTCCTCCGAGTACCAACAGGACCTAAGTCCTCCATTTAGATAAAAACAGATACTCTAGAGAAGGTCATTTCACAAATATCCCAGTAATGTTTTTCACTTGGGATTTTTAACCTTTCCCAGTATTTATTGAATATTTATTATATGAACCTCTCACCAAATTAGAAGTTGAGACCACACAGAGGCCTATGGTCTGTAATATTGAGGTTAAAATATAGTTGAGGAGAAAGAATATAGATGCTATTTTTGATATATTTTATATCCAAAGCAGGGTGTCTGTGTGTAGGGGTAAACTGATGGGTCAATGGATGAATAGGTGAAAAACAGAAGGAAGGATGTACAGATGGGTGCATGGAAGGATGGAAGGATGGGTGGTGGATGGATGGGTAGATGCATGAAAGGATGGGTAGATGGACGGGTGGAGAAGAATGGATGAGTGGATGGGTCACAGGTTGATTAATAGATGGAGTGAAGGTGAAAGGATACATACAGATAGACAAACTGACTACTAAATAAATAGTAAAGATATGAGTGCTGCTTAAGCACAAATCAGCATAGTTGCCACTGAGGCTGATTAAACAGTGTTTACTATTAAGTGTTTAAGAATGCAAAAAACAGGTTATGAACAATTTAGAAAAGTTTTTGTTTGTCTAATGCTAAAAGAATGATTTCTTAAATGTCTCTAGAATAACCATCAAAGAAAATCATTATTCATAAATCCAACTTCAATACATAATTACTTAAGAAAGTGGGTTGAAGTTGAGTCTTTAAAAATAGGTAACTTGGAAAAGTGGAAAGGAAGACATTCCCAACAGGAAGAAGGAAGTAATGCAGAGGAGGGAATAGAGCATGTTCATAGGCAAGAAATAAATCCGTGTGTATGATGTGGAAGTTACGCACTGGGAACAGGTGAGAGATGAGGTTGGCAGAGAAGCAGGCACCAGAATACAGAGCACCTCACACACTGGATGCGGTGTTTATTTCTCCCCCAGATACTAAGGAGACCCTGCAGGCTTGGGGATTTGTTTGCTTGATTGATTTTTAAAAGTAATATATGCCAATTGCTGTCTTGGGAAAATTACTCTATACGATAAAGACCTGATTAATGGAGGGAGAGGAAGTCTATATTTGCTAACAAAGACCACACCAGCTCTTCTGTTCAAATATCCCTTTGGAAATGTCTTCAGTGACCAAGCAACCTGAGATAGGCTCACCCCAATATGTACCCCACTAACTCGCAATCGTTTCACTTTGCTCTATTTATCTCTATAGCACTTATATTTATCTGACATGAACATCTATACTTAATTTTTCCTTGTTTATTTTCTGTTTCCCACTAGAATATATGCTTCAAGAGGGCAGGAAATTGAATTTGCTCACTGATTTATTTCTAGTGTATAAGATAGTGCCTGGCATTCAGGAAACATCTGTTTCAGAAAGAATGAGTTTAACCAATAGGAGTCATTTATCAAAAATCCACAAATCTGTATATTCAGTTATAGTGCATGTATTAATTTATAAATCATCAAATGTTCTCTTAGAAACTACACCCTTAGTTAATTATTTAGCATATCTTTGAAATATTAATATTTATGGATTGGCTCACAAAGCAACTGGATAGAATCAGTAAATAGCCAACAAGTGTCTGTGGTAACAAGTTGTTGAACTGATAGAAAACTCACTTTAGCTCTTTTACTTGATACAGTGCTGCCTTAGATTCTAGAGGAAAATGTAAATTAAAACTTAAATGCAGCAACTAAAAATTGTGTTTTCAAGAAATAATTTAAAAAATGTGGAATTGTATTTATAATACAATATTGTTTATGATACAAAATGAAACAACAGACACAAGACACCTGTTTATGCAGTATGATCTCTATTTTAGTGTGAAACAAATATATATGTGTGTGTCTGTGCACGTGTGTGTATGTAATAAATAGTAAGAAAAAATAACTAAAAATACATCAAACCATGATTTATCTCTGGGTATTTTATTTTGGATATTTCCTTTCTTCTTTAGAATTGTATGATTTATAAAATTTTTATAAAAACATATTGCATTAATACTACTTTTTAAATGAGACAAAACTATTTTAAGTGAGAAAAAAATTCAAAGCAAGTTAAATAATGTCATATTTTGACAAAATATACAAAGCTAAGCTAATTACAGAATATGAAATTCAGTAATTAATAATTTTAAACATCTTTGCTATAAAAAGTACTAAGAAATAACAGAGGATTATATAAACAAGCAATGACCTTTAAAACAAAACTCAAATCTCAGACCTGGGAAGGAAAAGAAGGATCACAGAATCTGGATTGTAAATCGGCAGAAAGCTAAAGGAAAAGAGCCACACAATGGCCTCTCTCAGAGCTAGCAAGATTTGGATGAACTTCGTATTAAATGGAAACCTGCCTCCAAGTCTGCCTCATCTAGGTTTCCCACATAGAAGAACAAATTTGCTCACAGAGACAAAGGTAATAAATCAAAAGTCCATCCAACTCATTTAAACTTAGTCTTTTGGTTCTGGTATATTATGGAAATATTCTTCCTCAAGAAGAATAATTTAAACATCTACCACAAAGGTAGCTTCATTCTTATATACATCTTTAAATATTCTGGCCACACATTCACTTTTTATTGTAGAGAAGGATCACATCAGATTTTGGCCAAATATAATACTCAGGAAGAACCAATGCTCCAAGAGGAGTGGCTTTAGGTATCAGGTTTACTCACTGGTATTAGTTTCATGACACGTTTCCTGGGGTGCCACTGCATTGATCTGGATTAGTAAACGTCAAATTCCAGACCATCTAAACTCACATTGAAATTAATGACATCCCTATGTGCATTATTTTTACCATTCTACCAGCAAACAAGTATATTTATATATATATATAGAGAGAGAGAGAGAGAGAGAGCATAAAATACAGCAAAAAATAAAGCCATCGTAGTCCGTCAAAAATTTGAAGAACCGTTTGGCTTACCAAGGCACTGACGCTGGCTTCCAATAACAAATCCAATTTAGCTCAGTCTCTGGCGGCTAGTCATGTAATTGAGTACAATTTGTCACAATTGGCCATTCTGACTAGAGAACCATTTAGGATTGAACTAGTATAAACATTGAAAACCTCTTGTCACGTTCCAGTTAAAAATAGAAAAGACGTAACATGGCAATCTGCCCTACCCCAAAAAGAATCTACTAAACTATAACATTTTTCCCTGCTTCCTTATTTACACTGAATATTCCTATTGCCGAAACAGTACTATTTGCATAAAGTTCTGATCCCTTTCCATAGAGGTAATATTCACATTTAACTCTTCAGTGTCACGTGGCCTGAAATTCAGCACTTATGTAGCATCTTTCACCTGAAGATTTTTTCCAAAGTGTTTGAAATAAAAAGTTTGACAAGTTGATTGTCTCCACATTGATGCCATTTGACTACGTAAATCTCTTGACTCTGAGGTTTCCAAATGTACTAAACAGAATACAGTTTCCCCCGGTACCTGCAGAGGGATTGGTTCCAGACCCCTTCAGACGCCAAAATCCAGGCATGCTCAAGTCCTTTATATAAAATGGTCATTTTATTTACATATAACCTATGCACACCCTCCCATATACTTTAAATCATCTTTAGATTACTTATAATACCTAATACAATGCCAATGCTATGTAAATAGTTGCCTGCACGTGGCAAATTCAAGTTTTGCTTTTGGAATTTTCTAGAATTTTTTTTAATATTTCCCATCTTCAGTTGGTTGAATCCACAGATACAGAACCCGAGGATATGGAGGCCCAACTGTATATGAAAATGAAGGATGAAAGCACCCATGTATTTCTTGGTCAGAGAAAAAAATATATCATGATATTTACTGTAAAGGCATTATACAGTTAATGGAGTTAACTAAAGTAAAAACAAACCTTGGACAAGGATGGTAGCTCCACATCATTGAGGGCATTGTTACAAGTCATTAAATGTTAGGAAAAAACAACAGGAAGACTTCAGACACAGTTTTTCCCAATCATCATGGCTGAGGACGTCGTAACACTGTGACATTCTGTACTGGAACAACCTCTTGGAATACATGGCTTGATAATATACAGGTAACAATAACAGTAATAATAATGGTAATAATAATAATAACAATGTGTTAGCATTCTCTAGTTATACCTATGTGCCAGGCCCTATAGAAAGCGCTTTGCAAACATTCAATTTATAAACAAAACCCTATCCACAACCCACAAGGCTGGTGTTATTATTTTTTAGTTTGACTGATGAGATTGGGGTTTAGGGAGAGAATTTGCAAGAATGCAAATCCAAGTCTCTCTGATTCGAAACCTTAAGCTCCTAAGCATTAGATATTCTATTTTAAAATGTTAAGGAATAATCATTTAGGAAATCTTTGCATGTAAATTAAAAGAATTTTAAATTATTTAAATTATAAAAGATTTTTATGATTTTTTATCAAAGTATAGTTAATTTACAATGTTGTGTTAGTTTCAAGGGTACAGCAAAGTGATTCAGTTATACATATATATATTCTCTTTCAGATTCTTTCCCATTATATGTTATTACAAGATATTGGGTATAGTTCCCTGTGCTATACAGTAGGTCCTTGTTGTTTATCTATATTATATATAGTAGTGTGTATATGTTAATCCCAAACTCCTAATTTCTCTATCCCCCCTACCCCGATCCTCTTTGGTAACCATAAGCTTGTTTTCTATGTCTGTGAGTCTATTTGTTTTGTAAATAAGTTAATCTGCGTCATTTTTTATATTCCACATATAAGTGATATGATACTTGTCTTTCTCTTTCTGACTTACTTCACTTAGTATGATAATTTCCAGGTACATCCATGTTGCTGCAAATGACATTATTTCATTCTTTTTTATGGCTGAGTAATATTTCATTGCATATATGTATCTTCTTCATCCATTAATCTATCAACGGACACTTACATTGCTTCCATGTCTTGGCTATTGTAAATAGTGATATGAACATTGGGGCCCACATATCTTTCTGAATTAGAGTTTTCTCTGGATATATGCCAATGAGTGAGATTGCAGTATCATATGGTAACTCTATATTTAGTTTTTTAAGGACCCTCCATACTGTTCTCCATAGTGGCTGTGTCAATATACATTCACACCAACAGTGAAGGAGGGGTCTTTTTTCTCCACATTTTCTCCATCATTTATATTTGTAGACTTTTTAACGATGGCCATTCTGACTGATGTGAGGTGATGCTTCATTGTAGTTTTGATTATAAAATTATAAAAGATGTTAAATTAAATTTTTCAAGTTTTTGCATACACCCTTAACTAAAAAATTCATATTATTTTTTCAAAATGTATATATAATACTTTTTTATTTCTCTTGTTGAATGAAACTTCTAAAGTGGATTCTTCTCCTTGAGGATTTGTTCACTCCTTCCCTTGTTTACACCTGGTAGTGGAAAGAGAAGAGTGTTGAGAATGCAAAGGCTTGAGCTTTAGTCCCAACTATGCTACTAAACAAGCTGTATAACTTTGGGGAAGTCACTCCACTTCCTGGAAACAGTCTTCACGTTTGTAGGAAGAGAAGGTTGGACTAAAGATCTTTTTGTTTCTTTCACATTTCTAAGATTTTATGTTCTCAAGGATATTTAGCTACTTATTTTTCATTATATTTTATTTTTGTGTGATGCTCCTTAGGTTTTTTGATTATGTGATCAATATACAAACCTGCACTATTTTTGGACTGTTCTGTTTTAAATATGTATGAGTAGATTTATTCACTGACTCTATTCTTGCCATGGCTTTGCCTCACTGATACAGAGACCAGGGTTTGGTCAGTGTGGCAGAGAATGTTATCATGATTTTTGCTGATTTAAATAAATTATGATTCAGATTCCCGAACTTTCAGCTCACATCCATTTCAATTTCATATAATGGAAACTCCAAAATATAGTGCCTTATAGACGTTTATTCCTGTATCACATAAAAACAAGTCCACAGTTTTGCCATCCAGATATAGCAATTCCAAGTAGCACAAAGAATCCAAGCCAGACTCCTATCCAGGCTCTACCATGCTCTAATTGTGAAGATCAGAGGAAAACATTCACTCTCCGAGACTTTCTACCTTCTGAAAGAGAAGCTTTTTCATTTTTAAAAATAATGGCTTCCAGTAAACTTGTACTTAGGTCTAGAGACTTGGTTGGATTCAAGAAAACTTTTCTGGCAAAAAAATTTCAAAGGCGATTTTGCGTATTTCATATTAAATCATATCAGGAGGCACATAATGTCAGGTTGTTCCTTATTAGTGAGGAGGAAAACAAAATATTCCAGCTATCTGATTTTTTTTATTAAAAAGCCTTAGAATCACCCAATAATTTCTATTAGCATGTAATTGGCCACCTCTAGCTATTAGGAAGATGAAAAACATGGTGTTTTAGCTGAACACATTCTTCCCTGGAAAAGTCAGGAATCTGTTACTATTTTATTTTATTATTACATATATTTTTAAAATTTATTTTGGCTGCTTTGGGTCTGTTGCTGCGTGAGGGCTTTCTCTAGTTGCGGTGAGCGGGGACTACTCTTCATTGCTGTGCGCGGGCTTCTCATTGCGGTGGCTTCTCTTGTTGCAGAGCATGCGCTCTAGGCACGCGGGCTTCAGTAGTTGTGGCATGTGAGCTCAGTAGTTGTGGCTCATGGGCTCTAGAGTGCGGGCTCAGTAGTTGTGGCGCACGGGCTTAGTTGCTCCACGACAGGTGGGATCTTCCCGGACCAGGGCTTGAACCTGTGTTCCCTGCATTGGCAGGCGGATTCTTAACCACTGCGCCACCAGGGAAGCCTGGGAATCTGTTACAATTTTAAAAGATGAAAATGGCCACTGAGTAGGTAACTAGAAGCCTCAAATATACTGGTAAACACTGGTGTCACAGAAAACAGAAGCACTGGTAACACTAAATGTTCAATAGTTATTATTCCTCAGGTCTGTTAGACAGAATATTTTCTGTTTTATTAGGTGTATATCACAAGCCTGATGCTTCATATCTTTTTTCAGCAAATCATCTTAAGAAACTATAAGGATAATATTCTTTTAATTCTTATTATATTTGTCAAAATTAATGAGCTACTATTAACACACACAGTATATTCAAAGTACCATATATTTGATGTAAAATTTGAAATCTATCTTTCCCAAAATACAAAACACCTATATAATGACCTTAAAGTGAAACAAAGAAAATATTTAGGGTGTTATTGTTTCTAGAATATAATCTGACCCACCATTTTAATTTGGTTAATAAATTTGTGCTTTAAGAATGAAGAAAATAAACCTTAAAAATCTGTAAGAAAAAGCTTTTAATGAATGACCTTCCGACTGTATTTATTAGAACTGGATCAAATCAGAACTGAAAGTCCCAGATCAATCCTGTCTGCCTAATACCCCATTTGTGTGTTTGTTTCAACAAAGAGTAGAATTTGCAATAAAAATCATAGCTCTTCTTATTCATTACAGCATAAACTGGAAGAAAAGTTTCAAACCTCAGAAAATGCTCCTAATTAGGCAGGGCCAGCTTCCAACTGAAATTAGTATTCTAAGTTTTCACTTGGTACAGCTGCTTCTGGTTTAAAAATAGACCACAGATAATCTTTCACATTTTCTATATAATTTCCAACCAACCAATGAAGAGAAAAATCAGGAACTCAGATTTATAATCATGATGTACATACATTTGCTTTCCAGACTGTGTTTTTCTCACTACATTTTAAATTCTTATCTGATAGCATTATCAGAATATTCTACAGATAGTCCATATTTACCATGCTTTCTTTATTTCACTCCTAAAATACTAAGCAGAGAATTTAAAAACATATTTAAAATCATCTAGGGCTTCCCTGGTGGTGCAGTGGTTGAGAATCTGCCTGCCAATGCAGGGGACACGGGTTCGAGCCCTGGTCTGGGAAGATCCCACATGCCGCGGAGCAGCTGGGCCCGTGAGCCACAACTACTGAGTCTGCGCGTCTGGAGCCTGTGCTCCGCAACAAGAGAGGCCGCGATGGTGAGAGGCCCGCGCACCGCGATGAAAAATGGCCCCCGCTTGCCACAGCTAGAGAAAGCCCTCGTACAGAAACGAAGACCCAACGCAACCAAAAAAAAAAAGTCATCTAAATAAAAACTTTGTATATTATTTTTTTTAATTTTCAACCAAATATTTCAGCTTAATTCACCCCTAAGAGTATAGATCAAATAAAATGCTAATACTGCCTAATTATGAAAAGATTTCTTAATTAATATATATAGTGCCTTTTAATAGCACATAATATTTATTTAAACTGAATATTAATTAAATACCTAATATCGATTTAGGACTGAGAATACACAACTATATATAATATGCAATCCCTGCACAGTCTATTAAGGAATACAGATATGTATCAACAATTAAATACCATTTGATAGCTATATTTGATAGAATTGTTATCTAATACAAACATCCTTACTATATAGGATCTTCACCCATGAAACAAAAAGTGACCCAGAGTTTCCATCCAGTGTAAGTTGTCTTAAAAGACCTGGTTTTTGAAATTGAACTGAAAGGTATAAAGAAGTCCTGCACTATAGCAAAATGCAAGGAAATTTGTCATTTTATTGTATCTATCTTTCCAAATTACTCAATTTGAAAAGTTTATATATGTCAGTGGTCTCAAGACAATAAAGAAAACTTCTATCTCTTTTACATTACATTCCATCAAGACAGAAAGTTATATTCTATTCTTCTAAAATGCGCTTTTAATTTAAAAGGGAAAGTGTTACATCCCTTTACAATGAACATCCAAAAAAAATGTGCTTTAATAATTCTTTTTTTAAACGATTTCACCCACACTGATGCAGAACGCCATCCCAGTACACCACATCACACTGCACTTATGAGTGCAATTTTCCATAATAATGAGCATCAACTGCTGACTGCTAAGGAAGAGGACAACCAGGACCCCCCAGGCTGCAAATAAAACTTAAAACTTTCATAACGTATTTTTTTCCTTGAAAATTAAAGGATTTCTTTTAAGTCTTAAGATCAATAATGAGATGTCAATTTTCAGAGCTCCCTGGATCTAATGAGAGATAGATCAGTGTTCCTGCTAGAGTAGGTGAATTCTCATCACACCACAGCGAATTCTATGAATTGAGCTATTACAGTTTGATTCCTTTCATCTGAAGTTTAAACATGATTGGGCATGGAAACATAGTTCACACTTTGTTTTTCTGGTTGACAAAAGGGAAGATTGACTGCTATCGCGTTACACCAATAGAATTTATCAATAACTACCAACAGTGGTACTCGGGGGACCAGAGACAGGGAGCTTTCATACTTGGTTGGGGAGGGGGGAGTATGGTACCTTCTAGAAACCAGTGACCCAGCTCAGCAGGTGCCACTCAAGACTCACTCTCCTTCCGTTCACAATGCTGTTCCCTCACACATACACATGACTTTCTCATCTTCACCCTAGAGCTAACACTAACAATTTCCTTGGGAATTCTCAGGAAAGAAAAATCTACCATTTATTAAGCAATACCTTTTTCGGCAAGCATTATGCATCAGGTCTGCATATACAGTATTTCATTGAAACTGAACAACACTACATTGAAAAGATGGGGAAATTGGGCTTCAGTGTGACAAACCAAGAATTCCAACCCAAATCTGTCCAGAGCCAAAGCCTGTTCTCTGGCCATCCTCTGGCACTCAGAATGTATAAGGATACTTGAGACCACTGTCAACCACTTATAAGAGCAGTAGACACAGCAAGGGTGCTTCCCTTTTACCATCGTAAAATGGAACTGGTCATGTTAGCTGTTCTCACTGAACTTACCAGACTGTAAACTTAAAGTGATTCAAACATACCTAATCTCTCCCATACTTGGCTTAGAAACAGAAACCTGTGATAACCCTTCATTACTACAGAGCTACCAGAAGTATGTATGAAATGTTTGGATTTGAAGCACTTTTGCAAAAAAGACACAATACTTTGTCTAAGTCAGGGCTATCTAAATCCTTACCAGATGAATATACGAAAGTGTAATATATGTTATCAACTGACAAGCATAAGGGCTTTCCTGGAGCTATGTTTTGCAATAATTCTGCATTTCTCTCCTTGTAACAATGTCTTTGAGAGCCAGCAGTGGTAGAGCATAAATAATTTTTGAAATGTGGGTAATGGAGGAAAATCTGTAATGCATTTCAAAGAAATACATGAGTTTGAATCTGTCAGAAAATTAATCCAACAAGCTATAATACTATGTGAGAACAAAAAATACTCAGGTTTTATTTGTGCAAGGTGAGTTGAAGTCTATCCATGAATAACCTCATATTATACTGGTTGCACAGACTTTACTTTTAAACATATTTGGTTCTTGTGACTTTCAAGTAGTGAAAACCAATGAAAATCATCTACTCAAAGAACAAAAAATAGTTTGTCAACTACTTATAGCAAATAGAGCTCCAGTGAAGAATGACCCCTTCTTCATGTGTATGTGGTCTCACTCAGCCACTTCATAGCACTTTGTACAAGATAAATTACAGGTTAAAAAAAAAAAAAGTTTGTCACACCATGCTCTTGAGTGGGCAATGTGGGGAAATTATTGCAAAAACTATGACAGACCATCTGCAAAAGCAGTGTGGAGCCTGTAAAATTTGCTGTGAATGTTACTATCATCATTACTGTCCTAGGAACTTGGTGATAAAATATTTTGACTTCTGGCAAAGAGGTCAGAAAAGGAAAACCAGGTCCAACATCACAGAACTGTGGCCTTTGAGAAACAAATAAAAGCTGAAACTTTTATCATCCGTGCAGGGCCAAAAGAGCCGATTTTTTTTTTTTTAAGCCAAAGCTTTGTATCAAAGCGAACATTTGAGTCGGTTTCACAAATGGGTGGGACCTAAAATAGTGGCCTCGAGTGAAAATCAGTCTCATTAGCTACGTGAAGGTGAGTCCTGTTCTCCATCCACTGCAAACCCAGGGCTCAGTGCTACAGCCAAAACCAGCCCAGCTCCCCAAACAAGGCTGTTTGTATGTCTGAAGGGCAAAGAATGAATCAGATGATGTCCATAAAAATGGATTTTGAAAAACTAATATATTGGTCTACACTTTTTATTTCAAGGGATAAGTGCTTTAGAATGCTTTCTTTTCAAATGCATCCAGGACCCTGTACATAAATTCCTTGAGCTTCCAAATGGAGACAAATTATTTCCTGGAACAATTTGTGGGCAAGTTGTTTACTGGAATTCAACCTGCGACTCATATTTACAGCTTCATGTTCCCCTGAATGGCAGCTGAAAATATTATATTATGCTAGTGTGTGTTCATAAATGATGTATTGGGGAAGAAGTATGTGATGTTAGAAAAGGCAGAGACTGCTGAGATATTTTCAAAATCAGTGTCACAAGTACCAAAGGTTTATTGAAGGTCTTGGTTTCCCTTCTTCTGGCTGATGTTTTCTATAGGACAATAAGACAACAAAAATCCCGAGATGTGCTGAAGAATATGCGGAGAGGCATTTTCGGGAAGGGGGATACAAATAAATTGGGCATTTGAAATTTACAGAGAAACGTGAACTGTTCAAGATGACACAGAACAGGGATGGCATGTAGGAAGGAAATCCTTGCTAATTATCAGTTGTACCTCAGTTGGTGTTTAGTCTCATTATAATGATGCAAGTATTTACCAACCTCTAGAAGGTAGAAAAGCAATATATCTGGGAGCTTTTCTTACAATAAAAACAAAATGTTAACAGCTACAAGTTTAGTAACTAGAATGTGCTACACTGTGCCAGGCACTCAGCATATATATACCCTTAATTAATAGTCTATTCTCAAAATTACTCTGTGAGATAGGCATTTGTATTCCCATTTTACTCATGGTGGATTGAGAGACAAGAATAAGTAACTTGTCAAAGATCTTGTATGAGAGAGACAAGATTCAAAGCAGAATCTTTTCTCACTCAAAAACTAGGGTTATTCCATTATGCTCCATTGCCTAAAAATAAATATTTCAAGAGTTAACACCAGATGAACCTCAGCAAATACAGAAATAAGGCCAGTTTGCTGGATTGATATTTGCTAAATACCGCTTTTTATTAAAGTCTCTGTTTTTTTTTTTTTTTTTGAAACTTTCAGTACTTTTGCAAGTGAGCTTTCACTAAACCCACCCCAAAACCTAGGAGAATTAATGTGTTTAAGTTGAGCCACTGTGTTAAAAGGTGTCATTATTCTGTCCTTTTGGGTCTAAATAATCCTCCTGAAGGGTTGCCCAAGGATCTCAGACACATTCCTAACAGACTCTCCTGTCCAATAGCACTGCAACACCAGGAAACCATACGGCTGTTAGGGGTAGAAAACGGGTTAGGTTAATTCCAGACCTAAGAAAGGATTATCTTCCTTGAAGCCCACCTGTGAGGGAGCCTACTGTATTTATAGATGACATTTGTCAACATGGGCAACTGCTTCTATGAGTTACTGACTCAACTGCTGAATGAAAAGAGATATCTCCCATTTTCATGATCACTGCTGAAACTTAACATACTCACTTATTAGAGATGTAATACATCTCTTAGGCAGTCTCTGATTGCACCTTTGAAAGATAGCAAAGGAAGGCAAGAGACAGTGCTTCTCTCATACCCAGTGAGAGGGGAGTATGTGCAGGGAACTCTTGCTTACAGAAGAAAAAATATGTTCATTTTAGAAAATTTATAAATTCACTGAAATATAAAATAACTCAACAAAGGATCTATGTTGGTCCATTTCTTCACTATCATTTTGAGGACTTACCCACTTCCTTTAAAGTCTTTATTCTTTGAATATGTATTCTTTAATTAGAATCATTTTGAATGTATCTATCATGATTTTATTTTTAGGTAATACTCCACTGTGGGGATTTTAACACTTCATTAAGTATTAAATATCTATGATATTACACCATGCATGTTAACATAACTCACTGAATCATTCCCTTGTTGTTAGGCATTATTTCCACTATTCAAACAGAATGATCATAAGCATTTTCACATAAATGTTTGATACATCCCTGATTATTTCCTTAGAATATGTTCTGAGGTCCTAGAAGTGAAATTAATAGGTCAACGGGTATATTATTTAAATAAGTCTGACACATATTGACAAAATGATTTCCTGAAAAGTTGTACCCAGTTATATTTATGAATTGTCATTTCATGACATCCTTATCAAATTTGGAGCCTTTTAAAGTGAAGCTTTCCCCAAGAGGTAAGGCATTCCTGGAACAAATTAATTTCTACATACTGTGCTCATTAGCTTCATGAATGAAAAAGTCACAAATATTTATGCCATCACTCAACTCAAAGGCAGGTTCTGTCTCTCTGTGTGCAGTATTTTCCAGCACAATGCTTACCATATTGTTAAGTGTTTAATAAATATTTGTTAAAAGTAATGAATGAATGAATAATCTAATTCTGCCAAACTTGAACTTGGATATGCCAGCCAATGTGTGTTTTACAAAGCGCTCTAACCAATATGTAACTCATTAGATTGTCACAAGTACCTAGTGGGGAGATACTACGACTCCAGTTTTAGAGATGAGAAAAATGAGGGTCATTCAAGTTCCAGGATTTGCTTCAAGTCATAACTAGTAAATGACAACACTGAACACTGTCCCGGAGTGTACACTTGGTTTCTGGCGGTTTCCTCTATGCCACGGCCAAGGGTGACAGGCCAAAGGGATTCATGAATGCAAAGACTGCTCCACACCAACTAAGTGAAACCCAGACAATCACCCAATACGTTGAGTTTTCTAGAAAGCACTTCTGGATAATAAG
Source organism: Balaenoptera borealis (assembly GCF_965194805.1). Classification (NCBI taxonomy): domain Eukaryota; kingdom Metazoa; phylum Chordata; class Mammalia; order Artiodactyla; family Balaenopteridae; genus Balaenoptera; species Balaenoptera borealis. The sequence goes on along the minus strand of NC_138873.1, from coordinate 113,875,685 downwards.
ACACTTGCTTCTTCCTTTTAAATAAGTATAATGTATTTAACAAACTCAGTTTTATGTTTGTAAGAAGTGCAAATGAGTATTAAACCTAGGTATAGTCCTCAGTTTTTTATGGGAATAACAATGGTTATTGTAATGTTATTGATATAGTAAATAGATTTACTATCTATTGACCACCAAGCAATAAACACTATGTCATTAAAGCCTGCCAAACACTATATAAGTTAAGCGTTACTCTCATTCTTGCATGGAAAGGTAAGTTATCAAGTCCATATCATACATCAGTAGTTCTCACACTCTAGTGTGTGCCAGTATCACCTGGAGGGCTTGTTAGAAAATAGATTGCTGGATTCTGCCCTGTGTGTTTCTGATTTAGGAAGTCTGGGCTGGGGCCTGAGAATGTGTGTGACTCAGGTTCCCTGGTGATGCAGCAGGTCCAGGGATGCCACTTTGAGACCCACTGACTTTCCTCCAGTAAATGGCAGAGCTAGGACCTGAACTTGGCCTGACTTCAAAAGTCATGCATGTTACTAGCATTATCCTAAGTAGATTCTAAGGTAAGACTTTGAATTAAAATGTTCTCTGTCTTAATTTGGCCTTTGAGACTTGTATATAAATTAAGAAAAGAAGGGTTAAGAAATTCACATTTGAATTCTAAGAAATAGAATTAAACTGAATTAATCAACTCTCAGTGAGAATTAAATTAGCCACCACCTGCCCACTTCACCTCTCCTATTTCATGCAACAATATTTTAAAGCTAATAGTAACCTTAGATCTCATTTGGTTGAATTCTTTCATTCTACAGATGACTGAGTTGAAGCCCAGAAAGTTTAAGTTCTTAAGATGCTTCAGTGGTCCCTCTACTATACCGGTCAAATGCACACACTTCAAGGAAGTTTAAAATCTTCTCTCTTCCACTACACCATAGAGTTTACCACTTCCCTCTCTGCTGCGATTGCTTATCTTTTTTAAAAAAATTTTTTATTGAAGTATAGTTGATTTATAATATCATGTAAGTTTCAGGTATACAGCACAGTGATTCAGTTATATACATATATATGTATATCTATTCTTTTTCAGATTCTTTTCCCTTATAGGTTATTACATAATATTGAGTATAGTTCCCTGTGCTATAAAGTAGGTCCTTGTTGGTTTTTTATTTTATGTATAGTAGTGTGTATATGTTAATCCCAATTGCTTCTTATCTTGTTATAAGTGCAACAGAAGTCTTTATGTGATTGATATTATCACCCATATTTTAACTTACTGGTTTATATTTTTGTCTCTTCTTCTGGACTAGAATCACCTGAAAACCAAGTATTACATTTACATACCCTCTGTAGAAAATGCTTGTTGAATTAAATAAAATTGAATGGGATATCATTTTGTTTTCCTCTTTACTGCTATAGCCATTTCTCCCACCATGCTTAGCTTGCTTCTAAAATGCAATCACTAGTAAATACTTTTTACCTTTTTTAGTGTTACTTAAAAGGTCATTAAGTAATTTAATAATAATTAAGTATTAATAATAATAAAATAATAAATGAATAATAAAGTAATCAATAATTAAAATTAATAAGTACTGATTAAACAATTTAATATATGACATTAAATAATTTAAAAGCATTATTTTTAGGATGATTGTTCTCCATGATATTTAAGGTATCAAAAAGCATTTTACATACATACAATATGTGTGTGTACATATAGATGTATATGTACATATCATTAAAATCTTTTACGTCTCTTCTCTTTCAGATATGTTCATCTCACACTTTCTAGGGAACATGATTAAAAATCAGTCCATTTGGTTAATGGAAAAAAATAAATTATTTGGAGAAAGTACAGTGACAGAGTTATGGCAGGCATAACTTCAAGTTCTTAATTATGATCTGTGACCCCTTTAGTCTAATTCAAAAGAAATAATGACTTAGATCACGCAGATTAGACAAAGGGGCTCCACCCAACTATTGCAGTGAAATCAGCAGAAAAGAAAACCCTGTCGATGCTTCTTTCTGAATTAATGCAAAAGCTAATATTAAAGCACACAGTGGGGGAGGGGAGGAATGGCTGAATCACGGGTCTCTGACATTCCTGACATCTTCTGTATAATATGGTGTCATACCTAATCCTTTCTTAAAAATGTCTGGACCAGAGGAGTTTTATAACCCATATGTTCAGTGCTATCCAAGAGTTGATATTAAGATATATAACACCATCCCTTAGAGAAGGGGTGCATTTCAATAATAATAGAAATGCAACAACAATAATGATAGTATCAGCAACCCTTTAGAGGGCAGTTTTCACATGCCGAGCACTTTGCAAACGTTTTCTAAATCCAGCCTTGGAAAAAATCCTGAAAGGCAGACATAAGCGTAACAATGTTACAAATGCAAAAAGAGGCTCAGGGAGTTGAGGTGATCCGTTTGTGGTCACAGAACTGGGTGTGAGTCTAGACTGTTTGATTCCAAACCACTCTATTCATTTAAATTGTTACTTACTCCATTAGAAGTACAAAGAGACGTCTATATTTCAGTGGAAAGAGGATACTTTAGAGGTACAATACCACGCACACCTCTCTTGGACATTCTTTTTTTTTTTTTTAACATCTTTATTGAAGTATAATTGCTTTACAATGGTGTGTTAGTTTCTGCTTTATAACAAGGTGAATCAGCTATACATATACATATATCCCCATATCTCCTCCCTGTTGCGTCTCCCTCCCACCCTCCCTACCCCACCCCTCTAGGTGGTCACAAAGCACCGACCTGATCCCCCTGTGCTATGCGGCTGCTTCCCACTAGCTATCTATTCTACATTTGGTAGTGTATATATGTCCATGCCTCTCTCTCACTTCATCCCAGCTTACCCTTCCCCTTCCCCATGCTCAAGTCCATTCTCTACGTCTGCGTCTTCATTCCTGTCCTGCCCCTAGGATCTTCAGAACCATTTTTTTTTTTTTAGATCCCATACATAAGTGTTAGCATACGGTATTTGTTTTTCTCTTTCTGACTTACTTCAGTCTGTATGACAGTCTCTAGGTCCATCCACCTCACTACAAATAACTCAATTTCATTTCTTTTTACGGTTGAGTCATATGCCATTGTATATATGTGCCACATCTTCTTTATCCATTCTTCTGTCAGTGGACACGTAGGTTGCTTCCATGTCCTGGCTATTGTAAATAGAGCTGCAATGAACATTGTGGTACATGACTCTTTTTGAATTATGGTTTTCTCAGGGTATATGCCCAGTAGTGGGATTGCTGGGTCATATGGTAGTTCTATTTTTAGTTTTTTAAGGAACATCCATACTGTTCTCCCTAGTGGCCGTATCACTTTATATTCCCACCAACAGTGCAAGAGGGTTCCCTTTTCTCCACACCCTCTCCAGTATTTATTGTTTCTAGATTTTTTTAATGATGGCCATTCTGACTGGTGTGAGGTGATACCTCATTGTAGTTTTGATTTGCATTTCTCTTATAATTAGTGATGTTGAGCATCCTTTCATGTGTTTGTTGGCAATCTGTATATCTTCTTAGGATAAATGTCTATTTAGGTCTTCTGCCCATTTTAAGATTGGGTTGTTTGTTTTTTTGATATTGAGCTGCATGAGCTCCTTGTATATTCTGGAGATTAATCCTTTGTCAGTTGCTTCATTTGCAAATATTTTCTCCCATTCTGAGGGCTGTCTTTTCGTCTTGTTTATGGTTTCTTTGCTGTGCAAACTTTTAAGTTTCATTAGGTCCCATTTGTTTATTTTGTTTGTTTGTTTGTTTTTTTTAAATGTCTGTATTATTTTAAATTTTTATTTATTTATTTATTTTTGGCTGTGTTGGGTCTTCGTTTCTGTGCGAGGGCTTTCTCTAGTTGCGGCGAGCGGGGGCCACTCTTCATCGTGTTGCGCGGGCCTCTCACTATCGCGGCCTCTCTTGTTGCGGAGAACAGGCTCCAGACGCGCAGGCTCAGTAGTTGTGGCTCACGGGCCCAGCTGCTCCGCGGCATGTGGGATCTTCCCAGACCAGGGCTCGAACCCACGTCCCCTGCATTGACAGGCAGATTCTCAACCACTATGCCACCAGGGAAGCCCCTATTTTTGTTTTTATTTATTTCCATTTCCCTAGGAGGTGGGTCAGAAAGGATCTTGCTGTGATTTATGTCATAGAGTGTTCTGCCTGTGTTTTCCTCTATGAGTTTAATAGTGCCTGGCCTTACATTTAGGTCTTTAATCCATTTGGAGTTTATTTTTGTGTATGGTGTTAGGGAGTGTTCTAATTTCATTCTTTAATATGTAGCTGTCCAGTTTTCCCAGCACCACTTATTGAAGAGGTTGTCTTTTTCCATTATATATTCTTGCCTCTTTTATCAAAGATAAGGTGACCATATGTGTGTGGGTTTATCTCTGGGCTTTCTATCCTGTTCCATTGATCTATACGTCTGTTTTTGTGCCAGTACCATACTGTCTTGATTACTGTAGCTTTGTAGTATAGTCTGAAGTCTGGGAGCCTGATTCCTCCAGCTCCATTTTTCTTTCTTTCTTACATTGCTTTGGCTATTCGGGGTCTTTTGTGTTTCCATACAAATTGTGAAATTTTTTGTTCTAGTTCTGTGAAAAATGCCAGTGGTAGTTTGATAGGGATTGCATTGAATCTGTAGATTGTTATGGGTCGTATAGTCATTTTCACAACGAAACAAAAAACAGACAGACAGAACTCTAGGACAAATGGTAAAAGCAAAATTATACAGACAAAATCACACAAAGAAGCATACACACACACACTCACAAAAAGAGAAAAAGGAAGAAATACATATATATTAAAAAAATAAATAAAGGAAGATAGCAACCAAATCAGTAAACAAATCTACCAATGATTATAAGCTCTAAATACTAAACTAAAATAAACATAAAACCAGAAACAAATTAGGTGCAGAAAGCAAATCCCAAGTCTACAGTTGCTCCCCATGTCCACTGCCTCAATTTTCGGATGATTCGTTATCTACTCAGGTATTCCACAGATGCAGGGTACATCAAGTTGATTGTGGAGATTTAATCCGCTGCTTCTGAGGCTGCTGGGAGAGATTTCCCTTTCTCTTCTTTGTTCACACAGCTCCCGGGGTTCAGCTTTAGATTTGGCCCTGCCTCTGTGTGTAGGTCTCCTGAGGGCGTCTGTTCCCGCTCAGACAGGACGGGGTTAAAGGAGCAGCTGCTTCGGGGGCTCTGGCTCACTCAGGCCGCGGGGAGGGAGGGGTACGGATGCGGGGCGAGCCTGTGGCAGCAGAGGCTGGTGTGACGTTGCAACAGCCTGAGGCACACCGTGCGTTCTCCCGGGGAAGTTGTCCCCGGATCACGGGACCCTGGCAGTGGCGGGCTGCACCGGCTCCCGGGAGGGGCGGTGTGGAGAGTGACCTGTGCTCGCACACAGGCTTCTTGGCTGCAGCAGCAGCCTTAGCATTTCATGCCCATCTGTGGTGTCCACGCTGATAGCCGCGGCTCACGCCCGTCTCTAGAGCTCATTTAGGCGGCGCTCTGAATCTCCTCTCCTCACATACCCTGAAACAGTGGTCTCATCCCTCTTAAGCCGGTCCAGACTTTTTCCTGGACTCCCCCCCCCCCCCGCTAGCTGTGGCGCACTAGCCCCTTCAGGCTGTGTTCACGCCACCAACCCCAGTCCTCTCCCTGGGGTCTGACCTCCGAAGCCCGAGCCTCAGCTCCCAGCCCCGCCCGCCCCGGCGGGGGAGCAGACAAGCCTCTCGGGCTGGTGAGTGCTGGTCGGCACTGATCCTCTGTGTGGGAATCTCTCCGCTTTGCCCTCCGCACCCCTGTGGCTGTGCTCTCCTCCGTGGCTCCGAAGCTTCCCCCTCTGCCACCCGCAGTCTCCGCCCGCGAAGGGCCTTCCTAGTGCGTGGAAACCTTTCCTCCTTCACAGCTCCCTCCCAGAGGTGCAGGTCCCGTCCCTTTTCTTTTGTCTCTGTTTTTTGTTTTTTCTATTGCCCTACCCAGGTACGTGGGGAGTTTCTTGCCTTTTGGGAGGTCTGCGTTCAGTTTGTGTTCTGTAGGAGTTGTTCCACATGTAGATGTATTTTTTTATGTATTTGTGGGGAGGAAGGTGATCTCCATATCTTACTCCTCTGCCACCTTGAAGGTCCCTCTTCTTATTAGTTTTTGTAAGCTGTTTTTTTCTAGGTTATCCATTTCATCAAAATACATTGTCACTAAGTTGTTCACAATATCCTCTTATCATTTTACTGTGTGTTGGATCTGTAGCAATGAGCATTCCTAACAGTTATTTGTGCATTCTTTATTTTTTCTGACCAAGTCTCTCAGAGAATTTATTAACTATAGTTGGTGCTCTTTATTGTTTATATGTTTTCTATATCCATAATTTCTGCTCCTAAATCTAATTTTCTTCTTTCTATTCTCTTTGGAGTCTTGTCATGGATGCTATGCTCATTGATTTTTTTCTAGCTTTTTAAAAACTTCTAATATATGCATTTAAGGCCATAAATTTTCCTCTAAGTGCAGCTTTACTGGTATCCCACAAATTTTTATATAAAGTGGTTTCATTATCATTCAGGTCAAAGTATTTCTAATCCCCACTGTATTTTTTCTTTGATCCATGGGTTGTTTATACATGTATCTCTTATTTCAAAGCACATGGTGATATTATAGTTATCTTTTTTGCTATTAACTTCTAATATAGATGCATTATGGTAAAACATCATATTCTCTGTTTCTTCAATCCTTTCAAATGTGTTGAGACTTACCTTATGGCACAAAATATGATCAATTTTTGTCACTCTTCCACGTGTACTTGTAAAGAATGCACATTCTGCAGTTTGAGAGGAGCACTGTTATACATATATTTATTAGGTCACAGTTGCTAATGGTGTTGTTCAAGTCTTCTCTACCCAATCACTGTGCCCTAGCCCATGAGACTCTTGAAAGCTCCACTCTCAGCCACCCAGTCAGAGCTGACAAATGCCCCCATCAAGGAGGGAGTGGTTGAGGGGAGCAAAGTTAAACAGTAAGTTCACTGCCCGAAGTCCATGTTTTCCTCCATCCTGGCCCCATAATCCTTCACTCTCTTGTTAGCACTCTGATAACTTCCAGTAGATTTTTTGTGTGTCCAGATGTTTTAGCTAAATTCAGTGAGATATTTTATTTGAAATGCTAGTCTGCCCTCACCAAGAACACAGCCTATTTGTTCTCTCTCTTCCCCTGGAATGTGAGGTCTATAAGACCAATGACTGTATCACTATTGTGACTCCAGTGCTTAGAAGAATGCATCGAGTAGGTGCCTAATAAGTATATGTTGAATGAATGATTAAATACATACTTCCACTACAACACTACAAATGATTCTTCTTGGCTCAGCAACTTTCCAAACACTTTTTTCCAGAAGGAAAGCCTTTCAGAGGCCCAACTTTTTGGCTGGCTACTGCAGATCTTTAAGCTCTACATCTAGAATAATTGGATAGTTACCCTTTCTAATCATGTCTGTAAAAGCCCCAGGAGTGTTTAATTCATTGACCATTATAAAATGTTTTATCATCTTCAAATTTAAGGTTAGAAAGTACCAAGTGATATGCTTAATTAAAAGAACTTTTTAATTCCACATGGGCTTAAGATTAATGTGACTGCACAAAAAGTAGACACAGTAGAGACTCTCCACGTGAGAAAATAACATTAATTATTGTGTTTGGGTTTACAAGTCTTTCATCTGATAAATTCTGGGAGTGTGAAGACATTTGAAATGTCTGTTTATTCCCAGTTATTTCCCCAGGGAGTTTCAAAAGATTTCTCCAAGCAAGATAACTTTTGCCTTCATTTAAAATACAGTTCAGGTATTAATATACAATTTATACAAAGAAAAAAACAGAGATGGCATAAACTTATTCAAGGTCATAAAAGTAAGTCATTAACTTTTGAACCCATGGCCCTATCTCTTGACTGGGTTCTGGGCCATTATATAAATGGTCGAGTTTTAAATTGTTAGAAGGACATTTGAAAGACCAATAAAAATCAAAGAAGATTCTAACTTTGAAAAACAAGTGAAATAAGATTTGTAGGTAAGTGGGTATCAACCTCCTGGGAAATCTCCTAGAAATAAATCCTCTCAAAATTTTTTCACACTTGTTCAAGCCTTGTTCTTCTATTGCTTTCCTTCTATCCCTTTCTAGGAGTTAAAAGGACAGGCTAAGGGGTGAGGGGCATCTACTCTGCTCTCTGTGGACAGCCCCACTGCTGACTGACCTAGTGCCACGGAAGCCCTTCATCTCAGCCAGTGATTAGTGGTTTGAGGATCCCTAAAACTGGATGTCTACAGTTGGGTATTCAAAGATGGCAAGGCATTTTACATGTCCAATGAATTACAAACTTCACTGGCTTTAATTAGATCAGAAAAGGTTAACTATCCAGAAATCCTAGATGAAGAGCTAAAAGAGGTGAAGTAGCCAGCCAAAAAGTGTAGTCTTCAAGGCTCTAGGTCCCCAAAGCTAGATCTCATGCAGGCTGCTCAGCTGAGCTAACTTAAAAGGGTGGATATATTCTATTCACTGTGAACCTCCTGGACCTAGGCTGACCCTGGCACTTATTAGGAGTATCACAGTGGCAAGTGGCAAGTTGTAGAAAGCCTGGCTCATTTAACCCAAATACTTAAAGTATATTGGTGCCTGGTAACAATCAGTGGACTCTGTTATTAGTATTATCATTATGAACTCAAGAATTCTGTGTATTTGATACTTTTCAATCCATTGCAGTCATTAATGCTTTTTCAATTTAAAATGCCATCATGATGGACCTAGAGATTATCATACTAAGCGGAGTAAGTCAGAAAGAGAAAGGCAAATAGCATATGATATCACTTATATGTGGAATCTAAAATATGACACAAATGAACATATCTATGAAACAGAAACAGACTCACAGACATAGAGAACAGACTTGTGGTTGCCAAGGTTGGGGGGGCAGGGACTTCAAGTCTGGGACTAGCAGATACAAACTATTATTATAGGATCCTATATTATTATAGGATGGATAAACAACAAGGTCTTAGTGTATAGCGCAGGGAACTATATTCAATATCTTGTAATAAACCAAAATGGAAAAGAATATGAAAAAGAATACATATATGTGTGTGTGTGTGTGTATAACTGAACCACTTTGCTATACACCAGAAACTAACACAACATTGTAAATCCTGCTTACTCCACATACTCACCAACATGTGACACTTGAAACTTTGACAGTATTCTTTATCTTCTTAATTTTAGCTATTCTGTGAGGTGTTCAGCGGGAATTTATTGGTGTTTTAATTTGCATTTTCCTGCTAACTAATGAAGTGGGGCACATTTTGCTATGTTCGTTTCCCATTTAGATATCATCTTTTCTTACATTTGCTAGTTAAGTGAATTCATTGCAGGGAGGGCCTTTGGGTTAGCATTCATACGGGGTACAACATTCTCACATCCTGGGCCCACTTTGAGAGGTCTATCTATCTCTTCCCCAAACCTCCTTATTCCTCTCCTTCAATTGTGTGTCTTTTAACTTCCAGACCATTCAGCTAACATAATTGCCACATTCTGTGAATTGGGACCGATGCCTCCAGGTGTCTCTCTTTCTAGAAAACATGGAGAAAGTTTGAGTTTCTACCTACTAGGAATTGTTCCTTCTCCACTGTCCTGCAGACCACACCTGAGGGGATGCAATGCTTCGCCAGGGCACCTTGGACTGATTCACCTCAAACAACCTCACGCAGCCAAAGTTGTGGGCTACAGAAGTAGGCACACTAGGAGTGTGAGTCAACTCTGCATGTATCTTATTTATGCCTCAAGATCTGCTCAGATCTAACCCCATATTTCTGCTCAATCTGATAAAGGAATCCTACTGGGCATGCTCCAACTTTATAGCTTGATATATATCAACCGATGGGCAACTTTTGTTGCATGATCACCCAGTGAACTTGCATGTTCACCCAGTGAACAGTAAGATTTTTGGTCTCTCCCAGAGCCTAGTAGCAAAGCAAGAGCTCTTTCTCAAAAGGAGAAGAGCTGCTTGCTGAAGAGGATCTGATTTTTCTCTAAAGTCCTAGAGACTACTGCTATTATTTTTCTAATTGGAGTTCAGCAGAGCTCCATAAAATTCTGATTTTCCCAGACACTTCAGACACCACTGGGTCTTAAGGGCTGACCAACCAACTAAAAATCCACAGAAAGGATCCAGTGAAAGGCCGACAGCCGTAAGTCTTGACAATAAACTCAACATCTTATACCTCTGACAAGACTGACAGAGGGCAGTACTCTTACAACTACAGTCACTATTGTGTCTAGATAATAGATTTGGTTAGTGGTACTGCCTCTGACATCCACACCCAGAATGGACTCTGCATAGGCCCTGCTTCTTCACATCACTAGCTTTGGACCTAAAGTTCTGCGGCAGGGGTCTTGATCGGCAGAGCCTAGACCCAACGTCCAAGCCGTAGCTGAGAGGGAGACTGAGAAAGCAAATACCTAGCTTTTTTCAGACATTTCTGAACATAAGAAGGGGATTCAAACTCTGAGCAGTCAAAATGAAAATAAAAGTCCTCTTCATTAAGCATTGAATAGATGTTTGTTGATCTGAATTAAACTAACCCCGCTCCTATCCTTTCACATCACGGTAAAATGTGAGAGAGCGCGAGCCAACGTTTAACAGCTGGTCCCACAGCACAGAGACGCCTGGGAATTTGACCCTGAATTTACTCCTTGCAACAATGCTCTCCAGAATATAGTGAGTTAAGATAAATATATGATTTAACTGTATGCCATTCTCTAACAAACAGATTGCACCTTGTTAAGAAAATAAATCATAGGTTCCTTAAAAAACTAAAAATAGAACTACCATATGATTCTGCAATCTCACTCCTGGGCATATTTCCGAAGAAAACTCTAATTTGAAAAGATACATGCACCCCAGTGTTCATAGCAGCACTATTTACAATAGCCAAGACATGGAAGCAACCTAAATGTCCATCGACAGATGAATGGATAAAGAAGATGTGGTATATATACACAATGGAATACTACTCAGCCATAAAAAAGAATGAAGTAATGCCATGTGCAGCAACATGGATGGATTTAGAGATTGTCATACTGCAAGAAGTAAGTCAGACGGAGAAAGACAAATATCAGATGATATCACTTATGTGTGAATCTAAAAAAATGATACAAGTGAACTTATTCACAAAACAGAAATAGACTCACAGACATAGAAAACATACTTAAGGTTACCAAAAGGGAAAGAGGAGGGAGGGATAAATTAGGAGTTTGGGATTAATAGATACACACTACTATATATAAAATAGATAAACAACAAGGACTTAATTTATAACACAGGGAACTATATTTAATATCTTATAATAACCTATAATGGAAAAGAATCTGAAAAAGTATATATGTAAATACATATATACATATATATATAACTGAATCACTCTACTGTACACCTCAAACTAACACAACATTGTAAATCAACTATACTTCAATAAAAAAAAATAAAATAAATTATCTCTTTGAATAGATGGTTGAACTTCCTGTTACAAAAATCTTGGAATTCTGTATCAGTTAGTGCTATTTATGTTGTAAAATATCAAAAGTCAAATGAGCTTAATAAAGTGAATCTATAACCAGAAGTAGTTCTTAGTTCAGGCAGATTGATTGTCCAGTTCAAAAAAACGTTGCCTAGGATCCAATTTATCTTTATTTCTGTGCACTGCCTTCTACAGTCTCAGTTTCCTGTACGGGCATTACACATACCCACCGACCCCTCCCACCAACACACACACACACGCACACACATACACACACACATACAGACTCTATCTGTAGTGGTAGCCAAATAGATGTCTTAGTTATAAACCTGAGAGACTCACATGCATATTTTAGTAAATGTTGTAGAAGAAAGTGGAAGCTTCTCTTTTCCAGAAAAACTTAGCAAATATCTCCTCACATCTTAAAGCTTTTGATTGGTTTATGTGTCCATCTCTGAACCCAGTATTATGACTGGGAAACTGGGATGACCAGCTTAATTTAAGATTATCAAAACCCAACCTTGAAACCAGGAATAGGTAAATCAACCCACCCCCCCCCCCCCAAAACTAACGGAGAATGAAAAAGAATGGTTCCATCAAAAGAAACATCTTAGAAAGGCAGGGACCTGTAGGTATAAAAAGAAGGAAATAGGTATGAGAAGACACATAATAAAAGCCCAACATGGGGGCTTCCCTGGTGGCGCAGTGGTTGAGAGTCTGCCTGCCAATGCAGGGGACACGGGTTCGAGCCCTGGTCTGGGAAGATCCCACATGCCGCGGAGCAACTGGGCCCGTGAGCCACAATTGCTGAGCCTGAGCGTCTGGAGCCTGTGCTCCGCAACGAGAGGCCGCGACAGTGAGAGGCCCGCGCACCGCGATGAAGAGTGGCCCCCGCTTGCCGCAACTAGAGAAAGCCCTCGCACAGAAACGAAGACCCAACGCAGCCATAAATAAATAAATAAATAAATAAATAAATAAATAAATAAATAAATAAAGCCCAACATGGATTGGTTTGAATTTTCTGTGTAATTGCAGCTACCCCCTTTTTGGAGTGACTAAGAACTACGCAGTCCATTAAACACTATTACTACTATGCCGTTTTTAAAGGATTAAATGTTTTTTCAGTGATGGAATCCATTCATTGTTCCTAAGTGATCATCTTTCTCAAATGTGCATATGCTAACTGTTGTATGTCAATCCAGAAACTCAAGAGTGGATGTTTCTATTTGACTCTGCACTGATGATAGGAACACCAGGGACTGTCATATACAGACTCACAAGCTTTACCTGTGTCCTTAGGCACCATGCCCTTTGACTATTCTTTAGATCAGAATCCCTCAAGATGTTTCCAGTGCTAAGAATGATCTCCAAAATTATTGTGAAAATCATCTCTCTAGTTCAAACATCCCAAATTGAGGGCCCTGAAAATCATGATCACTTGGGGACTTCTGTCTCTAAAAATGTCTTGAACTTGTGGATTTTCACGTCCCAATAAGTGACACCACCTTGTGCAGTGTATCTGCTTCTTTCTTTCTCCAAGAGTTCCCTTGAAACATCAAAAGCAATCCCTGAACTGTCACAGCAGCTTAAGAAGTCTGTCTTTCTACAGTACAATTATATTTCATGAAAAACCAAGAGTATGCTAAACTGTTTTTAAAACACAACTAAATTTTGCAGCACCAGTTGACACTGACTTATTGTAGCTAAGCTCACTGTCTCTGGCCCCCAACTAAGTAACTGGGAATAATGCATTTTTAATCTACCGGTGACAACCTTTGAATTGGAGGCAGCCTAGGAAGGAGGGGAAGGAGACAGGTAAGTCACCTGGTGCAGAAACAGGCAGCAGGACATTTGGCTTCCTCTGTACCTGGGCTCTGAAAGAACACCAGGCAAGCTGCCAACTTTCATTCTGACGCCCCGGAGGCAAAATACATGCTGGGATCGCACTGCCACTTCCAAGAGAGGCATTTTTGCCTTTGTGGACGCCCTCTCTGGAAGTCCACGGCTTAGAGTTGCTGGCTTTCTTCACTGCCCATCTTACTCAGCAAACCTGGGAGGAGAGAGTGCTAGGAAAGCATTTTCATGTATTCACTTTTCACATCCTGTCATTTGCCATGACCTCAGGGAGAGAGTACGTGGCATCTGTCAAAGCAGCAGAGACAACCTGTCTGGGGAACTTTTATTCAGGTTGCTTTCTAATTTGGGATGGCAGCAATCTGTAGGAATAGCTCTGGCAAGTGTGGAGGAGAAGAAAACCAGAGGCTCTCTGCCTTTGTAGCCATGTTATTTCTGATGATGCTGAATTATATTAAGAGAATTAACACTCTGAAGTTGAACCATACTTGTCTAATTGTATCGCCCCCTGAGAAGTAAATGTCTTTTGTAAAGTAGCAAAATAGACCAAGTGTTTCCTTTAAAAGTCTTCCCTTTTATATACCTAGTTGTTTACCAAACCACAGAAATTCTTAGGTTTTTACATTACTATTCATCATTAGAACATTAGAGAAAATATTTGTATCACTTCCAAACCTCACAATAACTTTTATTATCCCATACATTTTGGCCTTTCACCATGTGTTAACAGAATTTACATCATAATCATGGTGTAAATCACTGTAATCTTAGAGTAAATAATATCTTATGTGCTCCCTGATTTCATAGAACATTATTTAATAAACATTATCCCAACTTATCTGTACGTAATAGAAATCATTTTATTTTATATTATTCCATTGAGTTGGTGAACACTATTTCATTAAACAATTCTTCTATTGTTGAACATCTAAGTTGTTATAAATTATACGATAAATAATGCTGCAATTAACATCTTGCGGCAGGGAAATTTGGGGGGAAAAAAAAGACTTGTTTTTCTAATTACAAAAGCAATATGTGTTGCTCATTGCCTAAAACATGGAAAAAAAGTAAAACCTAAAAACCAAAAAAATTATCTGTAGACCCACTACCCAGAAATAACTATTTTCACTTCGGTGCTGTCTTTCCAGCTTTTTTCCTCCACGCATTTAAGGAATTTTTTCAATGTGATATTATATACAGTACTTTGTATCCTTTCCCTTCACAGTAAATCATGTGTATTTCTCTATGTAATTACATATTCATAAAGTCTGATAGGCTTCAGCTTTATAAACAGTCATACATGAGTCTGAATAAATTTCCATAATTTACCAGATATGTCACTTTCAGGTGTTGTATAATACCTCCAGGCATTAGGTTGTTATGAGGATTAAATTTTGAAGTATATTTAAGTGCATTAAGTGGTACATATTAAATACAGGAGTCCCCTCTTACCTGGGGATATATGGTCCAAGACCCCCCAGTGATGTCAGAAACTACAGATAGCACTGAACCCCAACTATACTATGTTACTTTCTACACATACTTACCTGTGATAAAGTTTAATTTACATATTAAACAGTAAAGGAGTAATGACAATAACTAGTAATAAAATAGAACAATTATAACAATATGCTATAATAAAGTTATGTGAATGTGGTCTCTTTCTCTCTCTCGAAATATCTTATTGAACAAATTTAATACCTTCTCCGTCTTAACGAAGCACAAATCACGCACGGTGGCCGTAACTTTTGCAGTTTGAGGTGCAACAACAAAACTAGCACAAATTTCTTTTTCCTTCTTCACAATTTCAAGAATAGAAGATTTATTCTTACCGCAGATCTTAGCAACCTGGGCATAAAATTGTTTTTCTTGCCTTATTCAGTGGAGAACTTTTACCTTTTCACTTAAAGGAAGCCCTATATGGTTTCTCTTTGGCTTATCCGAAATGCCAGCATCGTTACTCTTGCGAGTTGGGGTCACTATTTAGTAAAATCAGGGTCACTTAAACACAAGCACTGTGATACCACAACAGTGGATCTGATAACTGAGATGGCTATTAAGTGACTAACAAATGGACAAAGGGATGATTCACGTCCCAGGAGGGGTGGCGCAGGACGGTGCGAGAGTTCATCCTGCTTCTCAGAATGGTATGCAATTTAAACTTAGGAATTATTTCTGGAATCTTCCATTTAATGTTACAATTATTATTACTATTAGTATTATCCATGATTTTAATTGCTCCATCTAATTTTATTGTATAGAGAGCATAATTAACTCATCCCTAATTATTGAATATTTAAGTAATTCCCACTTTTTCAGTGTTATAAAGAAAAAGACCATAAACATCTTCGTATGACTAACGATGCATGTATCCCTCTCATTCCTTAGCATAAATACATAGGAACGTAATTGCTGTGTCAAAGGATATAATTGTTTTTGGATTTTTTAATGAATGTGGCAAAAACAGTCCAGAAAATTTGTACCAATTTATATTCCCGCACACAACTCACTGCCCTTCCAATTTGTTTGCAAGAAAAACTGATTGATATAAGGAAAGATAAAAATATATGAGCCAAGTTTTCACAAAAAACCTCTGCATAACTGAGGATGGAACTGATATAATTTGATAAGTGCAACCAATGATGTACTTCTTTCATTCAAATTTTCGTGTGCTATTACTGTTACTAAATTGAGTTTGAAAATCAACTGTCTTAGAAGAAGGTCTTCAAATCACAGCATCCAGAGTGTCAAGCTAGGGCTTTTAAAAAGTAATGAAGCATATTCCAATCACATTACTTTAAAAATGGATTACTAACACTTTTGTAAGAACAAATGTTTAAGCACATAACAAACCAATACTCAAGAAGGTAACAAATATTCCTGATAATATGGTTGCTGATATTAGAGACAACCCATCTCACATTTCAAGTATCTATATAGTAATTTAATAATGTAAGATATTATATTGCTTCTAAAATATTCACGTATCACAGGATAGATATTTGGCACTTTTTACTTAAATGCATAAAACCAACAGCCTAACAAATTCCCAAATGTCTCATTATACAAAAGCTATACTATATCATTCAATAGAATAAAAGAGTTGCGTTCAATTCCTTACATTTCTGAATATCATTATTGGGTCTCTGTCATAGCAAAAGCTTACACTGTACAGGAAATGTTTTAGTATCTTTTATTAAGAGATTCCTTCATGAAAACTTTAAAAAAGGAAACTTGAGATTAGGTAGTCTACAGAGATTACTCAAACAGCCCCAAATTAAGACACTTGATTGATTTTATAAATATTGGGTTGAAACTTACCATAAAGTCCCTGAATGAACAAAACGCTTTGACTACCAGACACTTACAGAGTCCTTGAACTGTCAGACAAGTGTATCTCCTGAACTCTCAAGGAGAAAATCCTTCTCCTAATGACCAATGGCTAATGACGTTAAAAAGATAACACCTGTCTTAGCAAACTATGCAGTCATTTAAAATAAATTTTAAATTTATTTAAAATTTAAATAAGGAGAAAATCAAGGAGAAAATCCTTCTCCTAATGACCAATGGCTAATGACGTTAAAAAGATAACACCTGTCTTAGCAAACTATGCAGTCATTTAAAATAAATTAGTAAAGTCCCATAAAGATTTTAAGCCTTGATAACTGGAAGGGTGATCTTTCTACAGTTCAGGCTAAGACAGTAATGACATCACCCTGCAACCCTCTACTCTCTGCAGGCTGCCACCTTGCAGATGTGAATCCATCTGTTGCAAAGTGAAGTAGAAAAGAGTGTGGTTGAATCAGCAAAAATTTATCACCCCCCTTCAGAAAAGTGACTCCATTTATACATGCCTTATACAACTGGACTGTTTTGCTGTTTTAGTTTTCATTTTATGACATACTCAAATTCTCAGATTTGCTTTCATATCTGTGTCCCTACTTAGGATACAAAATGATAAGTTAAACATTCTCTGCTCTCTACTATCTGTGTTATCTTGAATAAGTTTCTCAATCTCTCTGCACCTTAGTTTTCTCATTTGTAAAATAGGAATCAGAATACATTTCTTGTAGCATTGCTTTAGAGATTTCTAAAGATCTAGATCAAAGTTATAGCACAGTATCTGGCACATAATACACCGCTCAGTAAATCATAACCATAATCATTAATTTCAGTGTTTTATAATTGATATTGATCGTTAGATTGTTAATAATACACGCTTAAGATTTTTTACTAACAGACATTAGGTGCACCAAGCAATTGGTGAGCAAATAAGATGTTGGCTTAACAAAAATAGTGCCATTGTTAAATAATACTTTATGCAGTTCAGATGAAAAAATATCTATTTAAAACTAACTCAGTTCTAGACATGCATGCACAGCAAGTAGTAAAAAAAAAAAAATCTAAGAGACATGCTGTTTCTGAGTTGCCTAAGTGGCAACCCCGCAGTAGTCAATTCCACATCGACAGAAGCTAATAATCCAAGGCAGAGATGGGTTCAAGCCCATTTGCGCTCCGTGGACCACCACCCCGCACTGTAGGTCACGCTGTTTGAAAGCTGACCTTGATGGCAAGCAGAGTGTCACTAGAGCTTACAGCCTACTCTGCTCTTTGTATTAAACGCTCACTAAACTCAAGCCTCATGCACTCAACAAGATGAAATGCAAGGTTTAAGAAAATCAAAACCGAATAAGGTATGCAAAAGTTGATGGCAAACACTGAAAATGACCAAAAAACGACAGAACACATAAATTAAAAGCCTCTAACAATCAAAAATAATGTTTTACATATTGAGGTAAAATTTCTACCCCACTAACTGCTCAAAAAACTACTGGGTATTCAATTTTAACTCCTTTTTTTCTACCTTTTTTCTCTCCCCTCTGACCTATTCTACACACCATGTCCAAGCTTACCAAACATTAGTTAACATATCAATTAAAAGTCGTCAGTGATTTTTCCATAATTCACAGGATGAAGTCTCCAATTCTCAGTCTGACCCCTCCTTAACTCTGTGATTTCACATCCTGCCCACCTTTGCCTGCACTTACCCTGTATTTAAGCTTGACTGCTTCTTGTACGTCAAATATCTGCCATATCCTCTCTCTCCTTTGCCTGCCTTACGGCTTTCCGTTCTCTTCCATTATTGTCTAAATATCTTACCTTTCCCTCCAGACTCAATCCAAAATCAAACCTCAGAGCCCAGCTGTTAATGGTAAATGAGTAGATTCAGAAATAAAGGAGGGTTGCAAGACTATGGGACTAGGGTTGCCCTTTGATTCTTCAAGAGAACTCCAGGTTTTCATGGGAAAGTTCGTGCTCACTTGATTTTAATGTGCAAGGAGATAATGCTCTGACAAACGAACTGCTGTGCTTTGCATTCTCAGTAATTTCTGACGGAATGGCTTCACTCTGCCCATCCTTCCATCACTGCCCACGGCCCCACCCCCATGCAGGTGCCCACAGAAAAGGTGCTCCTCTCACACCCACACCCCCCTTTTACACTCTAGAAGCACCACCTGATGGAGGGAAGAAGCAAAACCCAAACTGACCGAGATGAAACATCCACTAATCCGAAGACTACAAGCTCAAAATATAAATTACATCCGGTTATTGAAAAGTTAAGCTTATTGCTCAGCTGAATTTTGCGTCTGTGGATGTACCTGTCCCACGTATGCAAATGAGACCAGCACGGCGTGATCTTCCCAACAATCCTACTGCCCCATGATTCCTCTTTCCTCCAAAATAACTGAGAGTGTGTTGTTGTGAGCAGTTACTGAAGGCAATTTCTGCTTTTATCTCTTTGGGGGCCTCTTCCTCTACAAGACCATTCCTCAAGTTTCTGGAGGGGCCACATCTCTGTTCCACCATCCAGCCCCAATGCAGAACACTCCAGAGTTAAGTCCTTTTTTTTCTGCTGAGAATTATAATTAGGGAAAAGGACTAACGGCATGAGAGGGAAGCAGGGAGCATAGGTAGGTACACTGTTGCCAAGGTTGAACTAAATACTCATTTTGAACAAGGGGCCATAACTTTCATCATATTCTTAGAGGAATCTAAGCCACTCAGCACCCGTGAAGTCCCTAGAGTCATGGCCCAAGGCTCTCCCCCCACTGCCTGCCAGGGTATATGGAAAATGCTTCCTTGGAAATTCAGTTCCTGCTGCATGAGTGTAACATAGCCCTTTTGCAGAACATCAGTAGGTTTAGCCTAAATCAAGGAATTTTGCAGCCCAGGGATTCATTGATAAATTCCATGGGAGTACAGTTCTATTAGGAAAGGTTTTATATTTGCAACAAAAAACCTAGGATATGAAGATGGGAAGAAAGGTTTGTCTTTCCACAGGCTAACTTCTGTCCTGTTTCCTGCCAACACTTAATTGTGAAAGAATGGATCCCGTCATAAGAGTCCCTCCCACAATACGGTGCTACATCCCCAGCTGTCTCCCTAGAGCTTAGGAATTCCATTTTTTAAAAACACCTCTCTTCCCTGGAGTGGTGATATGTGCTGTGTTCTGTACGCTAGTCTGACGTCTTTCATCACCCATTCCTTTATCTTTGTGTGTATCATCTAATACATAAGACAGAGTGGGACATCGGGCTTGGGGTCATGCTGAGAAGTCCCACTGCGAAAGGGGACTTTCGTCCAATAGCATTCGAAGCGTTGTTTTTTGGTGTTGACACAAGGCAGCCCTGGTGTTCATGGGTCCAGGGGGCTTTGATAAATGGCTTCACATAAATCTGCTACTTCCATTTAAAGAAATAGTGCATTTTTTAATCTTCAGAAAAAGGAACTGTTCCCTGTGATGTGTCATTCAAATAGCCAGAGGCGTCTGGAGTTTCTAACAGCCGGAACACAAAGGAAAGTGCCCCTCCCCCCCATGATGCCACTTACACATTTTAACTCAAGCCAGAAGTTCCCTGTGGTTTGCTGTAAAGTAACCTAGTACCACCCAACAATACTTAGTAATTAACACAACATTGTAAATAAACTATACTTCAACTAAAAAATTTTATTTTAAAAAAAGGAAAAAAGGCAATAAATAAAACAGATTTTAATAAAATCCGTCAACCAAAAAGAAAGAGAGAGAGAGAAACGGAGGGAGGGAGGGAGGGAAGGACGAAGGAGGGAAGGAAGGAAGGAAGGAAGGGAGGGAGGGAGGGAGGGAGGGAGGAAGGAAGGAAGGGAGGGAGGAAGGAAGGAAGGGAGAAAGAAGGGAAGAAAGAAAGGAAGAAAAAAAGGAAGGCAGCCCTCCAGGGTCAGTTAATGTCATGAACCAACCACAGCTGAGTTGCCAAGTTTTTCTGTATTCTCCTAATATTTTTCTACCCTCTTTTTAGCCTTTCCTATAAACAGATAGATCTTGTTGAGCAAACCTGTATTTTTTAATTCTGGGGCAACCATAATTGCTACTTTAAAGCCTCAGTGCCACACTCCTTATTAAGACATGTGATGGCTTAATGCAGTGTTTTATTTCTGCATTTCAATATTCTTTACCTTACATGTTAATCATCAAAATTTGAAAATAGACGAAAAGAAACAATCTCCAGACCATCCTGTATCATGACTTAAGTCTAACTTTGGCTATTTTTAACTTTCAAAAAATGGGTGTTCACAGAGAAAATGATAAGGAACGCATTTCTGAGGTGACGACAGTGCAGACGCTCTTGGTACCAGGCTCACGGCTTCCCATGCTTTACTGAATTTATCCTTCACAACACCCCTGAGTCAGGTGCTATTATTATTCCAGTTTTAAAGCAGAAGAGAACTGAAGCTCTGGAGAGATTAATGACTGTGACCAATGTCACACAGCTAGAAAGATGAAGCAGGGATTTGGCCCCAGCTACAGGGTGTCAGAGTCCACGGCTGTATCACCACACAGAACTGCCTTACAACGTGCCACCACTGAAGAGGGACACCCAGTAAACCCTGCTCCTAGACTGAAGAAGCCCAGAACTGCTGATTAAGGAAGGGAATTTGATTCCCTAAGTTACATTGTCAAGATTTGAGTTCTTATTCCCCAGACCATGTACTCCAAAGACCTAAATTCAATGAAGAGATAAAACTGGGCAAGCCAATGTCCTAGCTTTCATATATCTCACTTAATCTTCAAAACGAAATTTCAGGTGGATTTTGTTATCTACATTGTCATAAAAGAAAAAAAAAAAAAAGAGACTCAGATAAGTTACGCAACTTACCCCTGGACTCACAGATAATAGAGAATAAAGCTAGTTCCAAAGATCATTCTATTAGATGGACCCACATTGGTTTGGGGCCAATTAGAAGCAGCAGAAACCATGGTAATCAGATGGATTCTTGTTCTAGGATTCTATCCAGTTCCTGTGCTGTAACAGCCCAAACGGCAGAGAATGGTGGTGGGTTACGAGTTCTGATGATCCCCTGCAATGGAATCCTCATCCAACACACTTCCCACCCCGTTCCTAGTGGTTTACGCTATTATGAGTTCCATTATACACACGCACACACACACACACACATCCTTCCAGAGATTTTTCCTTTTTTATGCTCATACAAGCACTACAGGATTTGCTGAGAATTCTGGCATGTAACCAAACCGGGTTCTTGCCACAAACATTAAGAACAATTAGTTATGGCCACAGAAAACAATTAGAAGCTGGCAACTAAAGTGAAGTAAAACACGACAAACTCTTTTTGTGTCCCTAGAAGAAACTGCACATTTTAAATGATTCACTTATCTAACTTTGCATTCCACATGGATAATATCAGCGCCAGCCTAAGACCAAGACTTTTATGGATTAAAATTTTTTAGTAGTGATATAAAAGTTGTTCAACATCTCAACTGGTAGTGAAAACCTTCAAAGGTCATCCTTACCACTTTGTACATCTCACCAATTTGCACACATCAGAAACCTAGTGGGCATCTTTGATAGCTCCTTACCCTTTGTCCTTATACAAGTCCTTGCCCACGTGAAACCCTGCATTTAGAAACTTCACATTGATGGGGAGGGGGAAGGGTAAGCTGGGACGAAGTGAGAGAGTGGCATGGACATATATACACTACCAAACGTAAAACAGATAGCTAGTGGGAAGCAGCCGCATAGCACAGGGAGATCAGCTCTGTGCTTTGTGACCACCTAGAAGGGTGGGATAGGGAGGGTGGGAGGGAGACACAAGAGGGAGGAGATATGGGGATATATGTATATGTATAGCTGATTCACCTTGTTATAAAGCAGAAACTAACACACCATTGTAAAGCAATTATACTCCAATAAAGATGTTAAAAAAAAAAAGAAACTTCACAGTGAAAACAGAGAACATACCAACTAAAAAGGACCTCTATAATAGTTCCAAAAATTGATCATATATTATATGCAAAGAAACCCACAAAAATTCCAAAAATTATAACCAATACAAACTCTATTCTCTGATCACAATGCACTAACTCCACAAATGAAAGAAAAAAACAGGTTAAAAAAAAACCTGTCAGGCTAAGTGAAAGCTCTATCTTCCTAACTCTTTAGTTTAAGAAAAAAATTACAAGAACTAAAAATAACAATGATGAAAATATCACATATTTGAGCCTATAGAACACAGCAAAATTTGTAATGCTCAGTATCAAATAAGAATGAACATAAGTGAATTTCATCTCAAGAAGCTAGAAAAAAATTAAAAATAACTTAAGGAAAGCAGAAAGAAGAAATTGATAAAGAACGTCAGAAATTTATAAATTATAAACCAGGAAACAAGTAGGACTAATAAATAGTTGTTTCTTAAAAATAATATGATGAACTAAAATAAATAAGCTGCTTGCATAATTAATTGAAAAAAAGAGACAGGGACAGAGAAATCACAAATATACAAAAATTAAAAATATAATGGGGAAAAGTATAAACAGGAAATTAATCATTAAAAAACAAACTATATCTAGCATAACATACACTGTTCTAGCAGAACTTAATAGTCATTAATGAAATATTAATAGCAGGAGTTAGAGGGGGAGTCCAAATGCGTGCTGCTCACCCCAGGGGTCTGAGTCACAGCTGAGAAACTCTGAGCTTAGTCAAACCTACCTAATCTTTGTCTCAGAGGAAGACATTATCTTTATTGTCCTGGACAGACAGCAAATCCGCCTCTGTCCCAGAGGGAGATACTATCTCTATCCTCCAAGACTGTTCACTATAAAAACATCTTTGAAAAGTTAGCCCAGAATAAAAGTTTTCAATGCTTCTGCTCATAAGACATGTAGAAATGTGAGAGACCCATAGCAAATTATCTCCCAACAGACAGCACATGCAATGCATAAAGTACTAATTTCAATAAGGTCAAGTACAAACTCAGAAATGCATGTAATTCTTATAACCAGGCAACACACTACAGCTAGAATGTCAACATTCATAAATTGTCAGGTATGGTTCTCACATGTGTATCAGTTAACTCATTCCAAGTAAAAATTCAGCCCACAACTCAGTGGCTAAACACAGTGGTTTATTATCCCTCATAAGTCCCTAGGTTGCCTAAATGGTTCTTCTGCAGGTTTTACCTGGTTCACTCACAGGGCTGCATTCGGCTGGAGGTCTGATTCTGCTGGAATGTCCAAGATGGCCTCACTCACATCTAGCAGTTAGGTAGGTATCTGCTGGCTGCTAGGTAGGACATGCCTATTTTCCTTCTTTTGGCCACTTACCTCTAATAGGCAAGATAAGCTTCCTTCTATAAAAGTCTGTGGGCAGCCTTCCAAGAGGGAGCAAGGCCTCGCACAGTGTCATTTTAGCCACATTCCGTCAGTCAAGGCAAGTCACAAAGTCAGCCTAGATTTAAGGAGTGAGAAAATAGTTTTGTCCTCATGATAAAGGAGCTGTAAAGAATCTGTGACCATAATTTTAATCTACCACAACATGACTCCTAGATATTTGGGATTTATTGACTGGAGTAATCATGCAAAACAATGCCCAGTTGAACACTGAAGAAATGTAATACAACCAGGCTCTGAGGAACCAAGAAGTTTCACAGTAAAAACTACAACATAAAAACCTTAACTCCACATAATATTAATCAGAAAGAAAAGTCAGCATAATAAAAAGTTTGGGCCATCCTGGTTAAACATAATTAAACCATTTCCTCTAAGGAAGAAGTTTTCAATCTTAATTAAGCAGAGAACCCTTATTTGTTGGTGAAATCTCTCACTGGCACAGTGTTCCAAAAACACGCACTGGGAAAGCTGATATAATGACAAATGTGAACTTCAGAGTCGAACAGACCTGGTTTGGAATTGAAGCATCGCCACAACAAGCTTTTGACTTAGAAGGAGTTGCTTAACTTCCCTGAACTTTAGGTTCCCGAAGCAAAAATTCAAGGTTCATTGTACAGACTGAATGTAATCATGTATGTATTAGAACAACCTGTGAAACAGGTAGTTGATAATACTGAAAAAATACTACTTCTTTTTTGCTACTTTAAAATTGGCTCATTTATTCATCTATGTCCCAGTATCTAGATATAGAGGAATTTATTATTCTACTTAGTGATAAAAGATATAAATTTGGGTTACCAATCTAGGGACATTACTAAATTATTATCTGCCTTTGTATATTACACATAAGAGTTCTCATCTCTCCTAAATAATGGGTCTGTCATTCTGCTATGTGCATATATAAACTATTCCCTAAAATTGGCAGAAGAAAATGATAGAACTATCCTTAAAAGGTCACTCATAGCTCACAACGCTAGCTGTTATCTTTCTAAACTTAATATTATCTATTGGAGTATAGTACATGAGTTTGAAAAAAAAAAAAACAACTTGGAAGGCAACGGAGAAGAGAAAGATCTAAGGAGACAGAGGATGAATCTCTGAGGATAAGGAAAACGATGGAGACATCTGGGAAGGGGCAGAAAAATAAATAATAAATAAAATGATTTGAGAGCAGGTAATTTTCCTGCCCAACATTCTGGCAGAGCAGACAGCGTGATACAATTGAGAACCCGAAAGCAGCCACTGAGGGCCCTTGGGGAGCCCTGAAAGTGGTGATGATGGTGGACCACAGTGCAAGCTGACAAAAGACTGGTGAGGAGAGCAGGAAGGAAGGGTGGCTCCCCAAGGACAGGAGGGAAAGGGCTTCCTGTCAGGCAGCAAGATTGGGGGCACTGCTGTTTGAAAGGACTAGCTCTAATCCTTGTTTGCCCCATCTTGATAAACTGCCCCCAGTGCGCCCCCTAGAGAGAACCAAAGTCAGCACAGAGGTGAATTCTGCACAGCTGGAAAAGTGCAAGGTCTGAAATACAAGGTCTCCGGCAGGTAAGAATGGGCATTCAAAGCTGAAAGTTACCCAAGGATTTGCGATGCCTATTCTTTTCACTGAAATTTTAATAAGTGAGTTATATGACATTAATTCTCTCAAAATACATTCACGGCAAGAAAAGCTACCAATTCCATGTTATAAATCTTCCGATGCATTCTAGAATATCCCTTATTTGAAATGATCCACACAAAGAAATTATCTGAGAATTTACTTTTTAAAATGCATTGGTTTAAGAATTAAGGAAGTTATTTAGATATAAAATTTAAAAATAGCTCAGAAAATAGCATAGGTAATCTTTGATAAATTTTTATTTTTTTAAATCTTTCCTTCATGCTTTTATATCCATTTGAAGAAAGAGTTATATCTGTGTCCTTTATACTGAGATATATTCTGGAAATAAGTTTTAAAAGTTTCTCCAAAGTTCATTTTTTTCACTTTAGAAACCCTTCCATTAACACATTAGAGAACAAATAAAATGAGAAAGTCAGCTGAGCAGCAAATTCTGTATTTATAACATACCACATAATTTTCATTAAATACTTATTATAAGAGCAACATGAGAATATAATATGTTTGATGATGGAATCTAGGTATTTTTGTTATGAGATCCTGTGTGGTTATAAGTATATCTATGTCCTCCATTAGTGATCAGATAATTCAAAAACTGATGCAGAAGTGAGAAATTCTGAGGAGTAATTGAAAGGTTGATTAAATCAATATTTAAAGAATAAACCAACTGAAGGGACAATTCATCCTCAAGGATTATGTTCCTGACACATCACCACCAACAGAGTATGAATCTTGGTCCTACTTGTGGCCAGAAAGTGCCGGATGGAGGGATGCAGCCTTTGGACACATTGTCCCATTTCACAGTGAAATCTCAGGCCTCATGAGAAAAGAGTGTAACCACCTGAAGTGACCAGGCACAGCTCACAACTAAGCTTCAAGCTACTCATTATTTGGAGTAATTATACCATACCATTATTATATAAACAAGATGATCATGTAGCCTGTGGCTTTGACTATAAGAATGAGGAATATAGCAAATAAGGGGGGAAATGACATCATGATTTGAATATTATGAAATAGATCTCCTCAAACTCATCCAGTAGACTATGACTCATACAGGGAGGGAGAAAGTAGAAAGCTTTAAATATTGGCAATTTTAATATGTAAGTCTCAATCATATATTCCTGAATCTTGGGTATTAATCTATTTGACACCCAAATTAGATTTCATTCTATAATTACCGTAGACATACCCACCAGTTCTATCTCCAACTCCTCATCCTCCAAACCATCGGAACCTTTCAGCCCCTCACCATTCAGGTAAGGAAAAGCTAACTGGTCATCCTAAGGAAAAGTGGGCTCCTCACTGGGGCGGAGTGTCCAGTACTACTGAGAGGTACCCAGGAAACTTTGCCATGAAGCCATTCAGAGTAAGACCTCAAGACTGTTTCAGGATCCATTTACTTGGTTATTGTTCCATCTCACATAACCTGCATTTAGGAAAGACTCTCTCTCATTCTTATTTTGGAAAATTCCCTCTGTCCCCAATGTCCCTCCTCCTGTCTTTACATTTCCAGACAAAGTAACTGCAGCACTTCCGGTCACCATTTCCACCCTTATTTCTCTCTGGCAGGCTAATAATCCCAGGAGTTGTTAAAAAATAAATCAAAGAATATGGAAAAAACAGAATGGTTATATATCATTAATGGAAATGAGTCCTTAAACATCACATGAAACTGTGTGACACCTTTCAAAGTGCTGAAAAAGTTGCTAAAACCCCAAGCACTAGAAACAATGTCTTCACTAATTTTGTTCCATCATATTACCCTTTACTTAAATTGATTCAGTCAGTTACTGTGTACCGGTCAGGCACATGGCTGAGTGTTGCAAGATGTGGCAGGTATAAAGAAGAAGAACCTATAAAACATACTGTGCAGTTGATAGGACCTGTACATTACTATCCATATCTCAAGGAAGAATATAAATTCCAAATCCACTGGACACAGAGGGCCTTTGCTGGGTACTTGGGTGAGCGGGTGCTGGGATGCAAAAGAAACATAAGATATAGTGATATGATACTATACAAGCCCTCTGACACACCACAATCTACTTAAGGACGTGAAATATTTTGAGGAACATATAATTTAAAAGAAACGGTAAAACAACAAAAGCTATATGGTTATGTGCTTCCTTCTTCCCAGCGCAAACTTGCCCTGCTCCTCACCCTCTAAACCCATCTGGAGCCCCATTTCCATGGTTAACAAACTGCCTCTCTCCTTATATTCTGCACTTACACACTTCAGGCTTCCCCCAAACCTCTGAACTGGAGGCCAGTTATTCTCCCAGGCCCTTCAAAGCCAGGAAGTGAGGTAGACATTGCCCTTGAAATCAATGTTATTTATAAACTGTACAAGGCGGGTTTCCATGCTTTCCCCATCCAGCATCAACTGGAACTGAAATACACTGAGAATCTTGAGAGTTAGTCGTGGGGACTTGACATGAGACGTCCTTGGACTCAAGGGTGGGTTGACACTGGGTATCATGTACAGACCAATGGTAGGATGAGGAAAACCAGAGAGAAAGCAGAGACAGACACAGAAAAAAATGAGAGGAACCTTTAATGTATCCTTGGAAAGATGGACACAAAGAAGCTCAGCTCCTGAGAAGCCATCTACATCCCCCAATGGCCCTACTTTGTTTCTAGTGTCTGAACATTAAACAGCCACATATCAAACTAGTTTAAACTGTATTGCTTGTTTTCTCCGAAGGGTCATGGCCGGAACATAGACCATTACCTCACTGCATTTATAAAAATCCTGTCTATTTTGAGCCTCACTAGTCAATGCCTGCTCCCAACATTGATTTCTTCTAAAAACCTGATTACTCCTGCTAACGCATAGAGACTTTGACATGTCACCTTGACCTTCCCCCAGTACTGCAACCATCCTAGGTAACTTCAATATCCATGTTGATAACTGTGATGGTTAAGTTTTATACATCGACTTGACTGGGCTAAGGGATGTCCAGAGAGTTGGTAAAACATGATTTCTGGGTGTGTCTGAGGGTGTTTTCAGAAGAAATTAGCATTTGAATCAGTAGATTGAGTAAAGGAGATCCACCCTCATGAACATGGGCATCACCCAATTCTTTGAGGGCAGCGGAAGGAAGGGTGAGCCCTCTCTTTCAGTCTCCATCCCTCCCCGCCCGCTCTCCTTGAGCTGGACACCATCTTCTCCTGCTCTCAGACACTGGAGCTCCTCCTTTTTCTCAGGCCTTCAGACTCCAGGACTTACACCAGCAGCCTTAACCCCACGTTTCCCTCCCATCTCAGGAATTATACAACCAGCTTTCCTGGTTCTGCAGCTTGCAGATAAGACATGGTGGGACTTCTCACAGCCTCCATAATCATGTGAACCAATTCCCATAACACATCTCCTCTTATACTGATTCTGTTTCTCTGGAGAACCCTGACTAATACAATAGCCCATCCCACAGTCTAACTGCTTACGCATTTGTTCTCCTTCATTCCCATAACTCAGCCACCCTCATCGTGACCGCATCCCAGCACGGCCACCACTGGAAACTGCTCTAAATCCACCTTTCCCTGTCTGCACAGTCCTCTCTGGGACAAACTCCATTCATGACAAATTCAGTGGGCACCTTTCCGCCCATGTCTCACTTGGCCTTGCTACACAAGTGGCACCACTGGCCACCTTTAATTCCTTGACGTACTTCTGTCTCCAAGCTTCCCTGACACTGTGACTTCTTGAGCTTCCTCTTCCTTCTCTGGCTGATTTTTTTCTGGTCATGTTTATGGCTTGGCTTCCTCTTCATGTTCTACCCCTACCTGTGGATGCTCCTCAGGGCTCTGTCCTCTGCCTGGGAAGAGTGTACAGAGAAAGGAGAGAAGCAGGCTATCCCATCTAATGCGCTTACTATCTTTATGACAATGACTCCCCAAATCTGTAGCCCAGATCCATGTGTTTAATAGACATTTCTGCTCTATGTCCTTAGAGAGCTCAAATTCGATGCATTCAAAACCAAACTCATCTTACTTCCACATCTGCTTTTTCTCTTTCAGTTACTTCAGTCAGAAACATGGCATCCTTCTTAAATTTTCCTTCTCTCTTCCCTGCTGCGTCCAATCCATCACTGACCCCTGCTCTTCCTAGCTCCTAAGTATCTCTGGACTGAACTTCTTCATGCTTTCCATTCTCTCTGCCACCTCTGTAGCTCAGATGAAGCCAAACACAACAAGAATTAAACAAATCTGAAGTTGATGTAATGTCCTTTATTTTTATTTAAACATATATATGCAGTGATATTAAAATAATCAAATAATATATTTAGATTTAAAATGTTTGCTTCCAAGAATCTTGAAAAAAGACTTGGTATTTCAATTTAAAGATGACCTCATTCCATTTGTGTGAATTGCATTGTTAGAAGATAGTCAAGCACACTCTTAAATAGTTGCATAAGCTATATTTCACCACGGTATGCATGTTATAGAATAAAGCCATTATACACCTCTAAAATGATAGACTGCTTTGGAAAAAGAGTGCAGCTATACTGCAAAAGCACTCAAGCTCTCTCAAATAATATGTTATCACAATTTCTTAAGGAAATAATGCCAGAGAGACAAGAGGCTCCAGCTCCTCAGATTGCATGGCCCCATGCAAACATATAAATCCCAAACCTTACATGGTCAGGACTACTTTCTTCACTATTTTCCATTTTAACTTCTAGGCCTGATGTAAAGGCTGATTCTAAATATTTCTAAAATATCAATCATATTAGAAACCTAAAAGAATGAGTGTATGAAAGAAAATAAATTATTTGTTAAAAAATTCTTTGAATTTTAGAATTCTTTTGTAGAACAACTGAGATAACAAGACTTTTTCTTCATAGTCATGGCACTAAAGACTTGGTATTGAATATACACCATCACTATCAGTTTGATTCTTACACCTATAAGAAGGAAGCTGGGCTTGCTCTTCCCACATTAAATGAGAAAACTGGAACACCTGGCGTATTCTGCCTTTAGAGTTCTTAGGAAGGTTGATGTGCCCTTGCCCCATAGCTAGATAACTACTGACTCCATCATCCAACATCAATTTAGTCCAATGAGCTCTACACTGTTATTTGCTCCAGTTTTATGCATTATGACTAATTCACCAGTATATATTCCAAAAATTTCACTCATTCTGTGAAGCAGAATTTCTACCAGAAGGCCTTGGGGAAGCACATTCACCACAGCTCCAAAGCGTTCTTGCAAACTGCTTAACCATTGATCAGTGACTGCAAAGTGCACAGCTGCAGAGAACATACTGTTTTACATGAAGGCACCAGGGATTTCACAATAAATGCCAAGTTTAATTTGAATACTGGAAACAAGAAGTTCATGGCTAACCTAAGACATGATCTGACAGTCAGCTCTGTCCATCAACCTATAGGATACCTCCTAAAGACACTCAAGGGCTAACTTACATTACCTGGCCCAAAGCTAGGAATTTTCTCAATGAAAAACAATGGCTTTAGCAAATACTTCAAGCCCTTGCTTCTTTGCTTATACAAATCAATCTTACTCTGTGTATGATTTAAATAATTCTTTTGTCCTGGACTTCTATAATCTTGACTTGATTAATACACATACAAATATACTGAGTCCCACTCAGTCAAATTAAATTAATGCTATGAAATTAATGCTACGAAATCACTGCAAAGTCTGGCATCTATGTCTAGGTGCCTAGAACTCTCACTGTTCCTCTTCAATAAATATTTTTGGATAGGAATATTGATTCCAGAACCAACATCAACTTGGTTTCGGTATGCCCATGGCTTAGACCTGCCATCATATAACGTTATGTTATATGCCTTTCTTGAAAAACCACCTTGTCAAATACATTTCAAAAATGCCTGACATGTGGCCCTGGCAAATTCTAGGTGCCACGTGACATTCTGTGTCTGAGTGATAGGGCATAATTCACAATATGTCTCTTACTCATTTCCAAGTCAGTTCTGTTGAATGATGGGGAAAAGAGTGTTATATGTTTTAGATAGTATTTTTTTTTTCTTAAAACTATCACAGAAGCTTCTCTCAGAGCAAACAAGGGCCAAGTGTCACTGAGAACCAGTGTCTATTAACAAGCGTGTAAAAGTTGATCAGTCCTAGCTCTTCTCGTTAAGAGCCAGCAAGTCACAAAACTGTTCATTTAACATGTGTCCACCTCCAGAACCATTAAGTTTGCCTCAAACATCTAACTTCCCCTCTATTTCACTTGGCTCAAAAGCAAAATCGGCACAAAATCTCTCATTCTCCACTGGAGATTAACTTCCAACAGTGTCGTTTGAGTACATATACGCATATGAATGGTTTGCCGTTGTTTCAGAAAATGAAGAAGGGAAGACTGGAAGAGAAATTGGTTCCAAATACTTAGAATGAGCCTGAAAATTGCATTCCTGAAAGCCTTTTTTCAATTTAAGGAGAAATAACGAAACAAGCATTTACAGAGAAAATAGCACAAAGAACCATTAGCAAAAGAAGCAAGCTCTTTCAGGGAATAAATCAGGGAATAAATCAGACCAAGCTGATAGCTTTTCAGTGAAATTATAACACTGATGAATAAAGAAAGAAGTTATCTTATGTGCTGTGGATATATGTAAGAAAAGAATGATTCTCTACTGCTCAAGTATTCTAACCACATAAACAATGGAATAATAACAAGCAATTCAGTCTTTTGATCGACAAGGTCAATATCGGTCAATGAAATCCTCCTAAAGTTTTGGGGTGTTTTTAATTAATTCTTATTAGAGAATAGTTGCTTTACAATATTGTGTTAGTTTCTGCTGTACAGCAAAGTGAATCAGTTATACATATACTATATCCACTCTTTTTTAGGTTCCCTTCCTATTTAGGTCACTACAGAGCACTGAGTACAGTTCCCTGTGCTATACAGTAGGCTGTCATTAGTTATCTATTTTATATATAGCTGTGTACATATGTCAATCCCAATCTCCCAATTCATCCCACCCCCCCTTCCCCCCTTGGTAACCATAAGTTTTTTTTCTACATCTGTGGCTCTTTTCTGCTTTGCAAATAAGTTCATCTGTACCATTTTTCTAGATTCCACATATAAGCAATATTATATGATATTTGTTTTCTCTTTCTGACTTACAATCTGTATGACAATCTCTAGGTCCATCCATGTTGCTGCAAATGGCATTATTTCGTTCCTTTTTTTTCCCCCAAGGGAGTTGAAACCTTTATTTTTTTCTCTCAAAAAAATTTTATCAATTACCAAACATGAGCCATGCCTCCTATTCCCATGAAGTGCAGAGAACAGGAAGGGAAAAAAAGGCATCGACAGATGGGGTGTCAATTAGTGAGGGATGAGACCAGCCATCGCCCTTTCAAAAATACATTTTCTTCTTGGCTGTAAATTCTACAATGCAAGACCAGGCATTGGGATGTGGGCTGTCTCTTAATTAATTCTTTATAGAGCCAAATTAATCTTCCTCTAAAACATGAAATGAGGACAAGAGGAAATATATGTATATTGTATATATGTACCACATCTTCTTTATTCTTTCCTCTGTCGATGGACATTTAGGTTGCTTCCATGTCCTGGCTATTGTAAACAGTGCTGCAATGAACATCCTAAAGTTTTAACAAGGAAGCACTGGTACTAGTAATTTCCTAATTCAAGTAAACATTATTATTTCTAGTCTGAAAATGAGAGTATACCACATATTGAGATATTTCTAACTCACTATTTAGGAAACCTAGCTATAATATTCCCAAAAGCAGAATATGGTAATGCATTCATTTAGTTTTAAGATACTTATACAATTTAACAAAAAAAATAGCTTAGAAAACCATAACTTATCATTGGAAGACAGGTTTCGAGCGAGAAAAAACTGTTTTCTACATTAATAAGAATGAGAAAATACTAGAAAGTATTAGCACTATAGTCTTAGTAAACAGCAATCAACAATTTATTTATGGTATATAAAGTTACTTAAAATAAGTTACTTCAGAAAAAACATTTGACAATATTCAACATCCATTTATGATGAAGCCTCTCAACAAAGTGGGTATAGAGGGAACATATCTAAACATAATAAAGGCCATATATGACAAGCCCACAGCTAACATCACATTCAACAGTGAAAAGCTGAAAGCGTTTCCTCTAAGATCAGTAACAAGACAAGGATGTCCATTCTCACCACTTTTATTGAACATGGTATTGGAAGTCCTAGCCACAGCAATTAGGTAAGAAAAAGAAATAAGTCATCCAAATTGGAAAGGAAGAGGTGAAACCGTCACTTGTCATGTTGCAGAAGAAATTATATACATACATACATAAAACCCTAAAGATACCACCAAAACCTGTTAGAACTAATAAATGAATTCAGTAAAGTTGCAGGATACAAAAATCAGTACGCAAAAGTCTGTTGCTATTCTATACACTAGTAATTAACTATAACAAAGAGAAACTAAGAAAATCATCCCATTTAAAACTGCAAAAAGAACAAAATACCAAGGAATAAATTTAACCAAGGAGATGAAAGACCTGTACACTGAAAACTACAACACTGATGAAAGAAATTGAAAAAGACACAAATAAATGAATGGAAAAATATTACCTGCTCATGGATTGGAAGAATTAATATTTTTTAAGTGTCCATAATACCCAAAGCACTCTACAGATTCAATGCAATCCCTATTGTTGGGGCCCAGGGCAGGCCACCCCCAAAATATGCCTCAATGGCATATTGATTATTTTGAATTAAAGTTATTTAAGAAACAACTGATGCAAGAAGGACACATCAATCCCTCCTTTCTGTCTTCCTGAAAGCAGGAAATAAATTTCCCATGTGAAAGGTGCCCTCTGGTGACAAAGAAAGACATCTTTGTCACCAGAGATAAGGAATTCAGGGCCAAGAAGCCTGTATAAACAAACCTTGTTACGTCTTTACTAATTCACTACCCAAGCCCAAACTTTGCTTAAATTCCTTACTAATTAAGCACCCAAACCTAAGTTTCTTTGTCCTGTCAAATCCTCACAAATTTATTATTTCTCTGTGTAAAAAGGTATAAATGTTGCCTGCTTGTGGTTGTGCTCTGAGCATCATTTTCTGGTCTTCTGTGCACACAAAATTAAATTGGTTTTTCTCCTATTAATCTGATGTGTCAATTTTATTAGTAGTCCAGGCACAAGAACTAAAGAGGGGTAGAGGAAGAAATTTCCCCCTCCCCAACACTATCAAAATTCCAAAGGCACTTTTCACAGAAATTGAACAAGCAGTCTTAAAATAGCCAAAACAACCTTGAGAAAAAAGAACACAGCTGGAGACATCATGCTCCCGATTTCAAACTATAATACAAAGCTACAGTAATCAAAATGGTATGGTACTGGCATAAAAACAGACACAGAGATCGATGGAACAGAATAAACAGCCCAGAAATAAACCCACCCATGTATGGTCAATTAATTTACAACAAAGAAGCCAAGAACATACAATGGGGAAAAGACAGTCTCTTCAGCAAACAGTGTTGGGAAAACTAGACAGCTACATGCAAAAGAATGAAAGAGAACCATTATTTTATACACAAAAAATTAAATTAAGATGAATTAAAGACTTGAATGTAAGACCCCAAACCATACAATTCTTAGAAGAAAACATAAGTGGTAAGTTTTGAATTTGACACCAAAAACAAAGGCAACAGAAGCAAAAATCAACAAGAGGAACTACATCAAACTAAAAAGCTTCTGCATAGCAAAGGAAACCATCAACAAAATGAAACAGCAACCACCTGAATGAAAGATAATATTTGCAAATCATACATCTGATAAGGGATTAATATCCAAAATATATAAAGAATGCATAAAACTCAACAAGAATAAAAAACAAATAAATCAATTAAAAATGGGCAGAAGATCTGAATAGACAATTTTCCAAAGAAGACCTACTGATGGCCAACAGGTACATGAAAAGGTATACAACATCACTAATCATCAGGGGAATGCAAATCAAAGACACTATGAGATATCACTTCACACCTGTTAGAATGACCATGATCTAAAAGATAAGAAATAAGTTTTGGCAAAGTGAAAAGGGAACGCTTGTGCACTGTTGGTAGGAATGTAATTGGTATAATTGGGAATGTAATTGTGGAAAACACTACGGAAGTTCCTCAAGAAATTAAAAATAGAACTACCATATGATCCAGCAATTCCACTTCTTGGTATTTATTTGAAGGAAGTGAAAACACTAACTCAGAAAAATATATGCACACCCGTGTTTATTGCAGCATTATTTACAATAGCCAAGATACGGAAACAACCTAAATTTCCATGGATGGATGAATGGATAAAGAAGTTGCGACATATACAGAAATATTCACCCACAAAATAGAAGGAAATCTTGCCATTTGCGACAAGATGAATGGATCTTGAGGGCATAATGCTAAGTGAAATAAGTCAGCCAGAGAAAGAGAAATGCCATACGATGGTTGCCAGAGGCATGGCGGGGGGGCGGGGGTAAAATGGATGAAGGAGGTCAAAATGTACAAACTTCCAGTCATAAAATAAATGTCATGGGAATGTAATAAAGAGCACGGTGACTGTAGTTAATAACAGTGTACTGTATATTTGAAAGTTGCTAAAAGAGTAGATCTTTAAAGTTCTCATCACCAGGAAAAAGTGTACAACTACTTGTGGTGATGGATGTTAACTAGACTTATTGTTGTAATCATTTTGCAATATATACAAATATCAAATCATTATAGTTACCAAAAGGGAAAGGGAGGAGGGACAAATTAGGAGTCTGGCATTAAAATATACACACTATTATACATAAAGTAGATAACCAATAAGGACCTATTGTATAGCACAGGGAGCTCTACTCAGTAACTTGTAATAACCTATAATGGAAAAGAATACAAAAAAAAGAATTTATGTATCTATGTATATATATATATCTGAATCACTTTGTATACCTGAAACTAACACATTGTGAATCAACTATATTTCAATACAAATTTAAAAAATTTTTAAATATCAAATCATTATGTTGTACATCTGAAAACAATATATATCAATTATAGCTCAATTTTTTAAAAAGAGAAAAAAAAAATTTAGAATCCTTATCTTTCAAGTGATAACATTAAAGTGACAGCACCAAAAAAAAAAGAAAAAAGAAAAGAAACTTTCAGAAGATATGCCAAAAGGAAACATGTACCAGAATATTTGTGAAACTTCTTGGATAGCAAATGAAAACTGGAGATAAACTAAATGTATATGAAGAGGGGAATCTCATATTAAGATGTGGTATAGTCAGTGAAATACCATACAGATAAATAAAGAGGATTAAACAAACCCACATGAGTAAATCTTAAGAAAAGCAAATTGTTGCACTGTTGAATTAAAAAACAAACACCCAGTTGCAAGGTGATATAAGATGATTCCTTTAAAAAACACACACACAGAGATAACCATATATTTTTCATGGATGCATTTATACTTACATAGTAGGGTAAAACATGCCAAATGAGAAGTTCAGAACACATTTACCTAAGCGTTCAGTGATTCTTAGAGGAGGACAGCTTGAGTGCAAGGACTACTACACTCCAGATAGCTGGGATGGGGCAGGGGAGTGCTGCCACATGCGGAAGCCATGAACCTGGGCTGGGGGGAGGCCAGCTTGTAGGAGCATGGGGTCATTAGTCTGCCTGTTGACAGGTGGGAACACAGGGAAATGAGAATTGCAAAGGGAGATCTGTGAACTGACTGTGGGAGACCTTAGCCAGATCAGGCAGTCTTACCTCACCTACAGACAACTGGGAACAACTGACATTGTTCAGGGAGGTACCGACACAGTTTGAGTCATTTTAGGAAGACTGGCCTGGGAACTGTGTGCATGATGGATTAAGATAAGAAATTTTAGAGGCAAGTGCCATTAAAAAGCTGTTGCAACAGCCCATGTATTAAATAATAAGGGTCCTGAATTCAAATGTTCTTAATCAGAGTGGAAAGGAAGGTACAGGTGAAAGCATTATCACAAAGAAAGACTTGGCAAAACTTAGTGACTGAGAAGAAAAGGGAGGCTGAATGTTTGTGTTCCCCCAAAATTCATACGTTGGAGCTCTAATCCTCAAAACCCCCTCATATTTGGAGATGGGGGTCTTTGGAAGGTAATTAGGGTAAGATGAGGTCATGAGGGTAGGGCTGTCATGATGGCATCAGTGCCCTTATAATAAGAGATCTTTCTCTCTCTCCCCCTGCACACAGAAAGAAGTCATGTGAACATACAGCAAGATGGTTGGTACCTACAAGCCAAGAGAAGAAGCCTCATAATGAAACCTGCCTTGCCAGGACCTTGATCTTGGATTTCCCAACCTCCAGAACTGTGAGAAATAAAAATCTGTTGTTTAAATCACCCAGTCTTGATATTTTTTATGGCAGCCTGAGCTGAGTAAGACAGGAGAGGTCAAAGATAAAACTCAGATTTTCAATCTGTATTCATGGGGATAATGACTGATAAACAGGAAGGTAAGAAGAGGACCTAGTTTGGGGAGAGACCAATCTAAATCCACAAAATTTAGGTCAACTTCAGCTGCCCCTATGATATGTAGATCAAATGGAGCTATAGGTCTTGTACATAATAAAAACAAATATAATTAAGAATAAAACGATAGCGCATGGGTATGTCTCTGTAGGATGATCACACAATGTTTTTACTTTTGAGACAACAGGATTAACAAAGCTGTAAGAATGTAAAAAATCATTTGAAACTCTCTGCTACTGGTTTATGCTTGAGTATGTGATTCTATTTATTCTTCTCTAATGATGTTGGTAATAAGCTTGCCAAACAATTTTACTGCCAGAGTTTGAAATATTATATTCAAGTTGTTTTGATTTTTATTATGTCTTATTATGATGTGACAGTGGCACATAATAAGAGGAAAACCATTTAATACCCATTCCGACCAAGAAGAAGGTTTTTCCATTACCAAACTTAAAATTGTAAAACAATCAGAGGAGGTTTTTTTTTAAAGTAATCACCCATGTATCAATCTGATATAACACCAAATCTTCCGGACTGATTTTTTTTTTTCTTGCTTGGTTTGTGTTGTTTAGGATGGTTCCCAAATGATTGATGGACAGTTACCCAATAGTGGTCCATGTAAAAATTAGCCTCCTAGTATCAACAAGACCACACCTGTGCATGAGCTTTAATAATTTAGAATTAAGAATTTGGAATAAATAATTAATTTTCTCTTGTTGGCTTTCATTGGTGTTTTATCAAAATCAACACCATTTTCTCCATTCAGTCTGATGAGGATATTAGTAGAGATAAGCTGAAACAAATCATTTTTTATTTCTCCTCAAAAATAAAGTTCAAAGAACAAAAACTCATGTCATCAAAATCAACAAGAGGCTGAAATAGTCTTTTTTTAAGTTAAAAGAAAAAGGAAAAAAAGGACAAACCAACTTGTATAGATTTCATGAAACATTCAGTGGACTGTGATTCAGCATAAATCAGTAGAAAGCCTGCTACGTAACTAGGCTGCCATCATCCAAAGCAGCCGCAGGTAATTAAAAATTCCAGTAGTTCAAGAGCACAGTTTTAATTTGGGTAACTCCAGAAGCTGACTCTGAGACAAGTGCAAGCATTTCATTTGGAAGGTGATTCTAGGTGCCAGGTGAAGTGAGACAAGGGCATCGGAATCATGTGGCAGGCTTGTTGAAGTACAGATGACTGTGTCCCAGCCCCAGAGCTTCCCATGCAGTAGGTCTGGGTTAGCTCTGAAAGTCTGCATTACTAAGGAATTCCCAGGTGATGCTGTTATAGATACAGCGACCACACTTTGAAAACAACAGCTTTAAAACAGTCTGGGCAGCAACTCCTAGGAGAAGCCTTCTCTGATGCCCTGTATTTTCCCCTGTATTTCACTCTGGTAGTACCTTGCATTTGTCTCCATCTTAGCGCACTTACCACTCTGTATTATAACATTCTCGTTCCTGTTCTGTCTCCCTGAATAAACAGGGAGATTGAGATTCTTGAGTGCAAACAAAAAACAAAAAATTGTCTTTCATCTCTATTATTCAGAGATTGGCATAAAATAGGCATTCCACAAATACTGGATAAGGAAAGGAAAGGAAAGTCACAGGGAAGTGGGAGAGGAGAAAAGAGTGGGAAAAGAGAAGGAAAGAGAGGTGGGGAGAATAGAAACCACGCTAAGGGCTTTAAATCCTTGATTAGCTCACTGTCTTAAGTTCTTCAGAAACCAGCCACTGAGTCGAGAACTGAATGCATCGAGTTTATTTGGGAGGGGCAAGGAAACCCACATTGACTGGAGCGGGTACAGGAAGGAAAGGGAAGGCAAACAATTACGGATGCATTATTAAGGCGGCAAGCACCGTGGGTGAGGAGAAGCTATTGGAAACTGTGTAAAGTGCATGCCTCACAGCCAAGGCTGGGGGAACTAAAGTGAACTTACCCTCACATCCTTCAGTAATTGGATGCACACAAGAGTACATGAATTCCCAGCACCTTCAGTTGCCTGTGCAAAGGTCCTGGATTTTGGAAGCCAGGCTGGCATGCGCAGAAACGGTAAAGGGATCCCAGGAGATATGAGTGAAAAAACTGACAGCATCTGCTACACTCAGAGACCAAAGAGAAATTTCCATTATGGTACATCCATCCAAGAAAAAAAAAAGAAGCTGGGTTGGAATGTGGAAACTTGGCATGTTCTGGTGCATCAATTAACAAATTTTAGGCATTTCTATTAGAAGAACTTATTTTACAATGGCAGGAAGCAATCCAAGGCAAATTTAAGGAGAGACACCATCATTAAAAAAAAATCTATATCTAAGCCTCACCAGTATCAAGCTTTCTTAGAGACAATTTCCTGACTCAATTATCCTGAGGGAAATGAGTGTGTAAAACAGACAAAAGAGGAAGCTCTGTTACATGGCTCATGGAGAGGTCTGGAGAGGCCAAGATTCTTTCTGATTCCCTGTGGTCCTTAGCTAGTAACTGATAAGCAAAAAAAAAAAGCAACCCCCTGCAGTATCCTCTCTCAAAGAATGGCTAATCAAGGTGACTGTAAAGAAATCTATGAAAGTATTCACCTGGCACTTATTAAGCGAAAATATGTCCTTATAAACTCTTGACACAAGCCATACTGTTGTAGGAAAATGGGGCAGGAGAGGATGGTTACATCTCAGGTCCCAGGTGAGTTCCTAGGACAGGCTGCCAAGTGAAGTTCCTTGGCTTCTTGCAGGAAAGAATTTAAGAGCGAGCCATAGTAAAGTGAAAGCAGGTATACTGAAAGAGATACACATTCCATATGCAGAATGCAGTCTGCCTCAAAAGGCAAGAGCAGCCCTGAAATATGGGGTGGTTAGTTTTTATGGGCTGGGTAATTTCATAGGCTAATGAGTGAGAGGATTGTTCCAACTATTTTGCAGAAGGGGCAGAGATTTCCAGGAACTGGGCCATCACCCACTTTTTGGCCTTTTATGGTTGGCCTTGAAACTGTCATGATACCTGCGGGTGTGTCATTTGGCATATGCTAATGTATTATAATGAGGCTCAAGGTCCACTGGAAGTTGAACTGCCCGCCATCTTGGACCTAGTTGGTTCTAACCAGTTTTTGTCATATCCTCAATGGCTATGTCATTCTTTTAAAGATTGTGCCCTGCCCCCTTCCCTCCTGTCTCAATATGAGTATACTGTTGTTAGTAAAGCTACATTTTCTCCTAACTTGAAAGCACATAAATCCAAAATAATTACCTATGTATCCACGTATACTTTTTTCATTTCAGACTATTTGCAGTCATTTCTAAACCTAGTTAATAAAATCACCTTCACGTGGAGTTTAACTTATGATTCATTAAGCACTCAGTAAATGCCATTATGAGCGAAGCCCAGGGCTAAGCTTTGTGACACAAAGAAGGAAACACAGTCCTTGTTCTCAAGAAATGTATGATCTAGTAGAAAAATTAAGATTGCTAAGTGCCATCACAGAAAATAAGCTGTGGAAAGTCAAAGAGGGGAAAGCTTACTTCACATGACGGAAGATAGGACCTCCTGAAGCAGGTGGCATTTGAACAAAGCTGTAAGCACTTGCAGGATTGGGAAGTGTGGAGGGGAAACAGCATTCCACGGATACAAAACAGCACAGAGACATGGTGGTAACATAACCCAGATGATTTATAGACATGAACATAGAGTTCAACTTGGATGGAGCATGTTGTGTATACAGAGGAAAGAAAATTAGAGACAGAAACAGGTTTGTCATAAGCAGTGAAAGGTCTAGAGCTTTGCCGTCTAATGGGGTAGCCATTACCCACACATAGCATTGAGCCCTTGAAATGCAGCTCAAATCACATTTCAAAGACTTAGTAGAAAAACGGAATGTAAAATAT
This sequence comes from Balaenoptera borealis, assembly GCF_965194805.1. NCBI lineage: Eukaryota > Metazoa > Chordata > Mammalia > Artiodactyla > Balaenopteridae > Balaenoptera > Balaenoptera borealis. The sequence continues at coordinate 113,833,545 of NC_138873.1, read as the reverse complement.
TAATAATTTTGTACTGATGACATGTTGAAAGAGTAATTTAATAAAATATTGGGTTAAAAAAATATCACTTTCTTTTAACTTTTTTAATGGAACTAGGACAAAGTTTTAAGTTATGTGGTGCAAATTGTATTCTATTGGGAAATGCTGTTCTAGAACAGTAGCTAGAATGCTTGTACTTTTTTCCATAAGAAGTTGGGGACCTTAGGACAAAAAGTGAATGACTGGGTGATGTAATTAGATGTCTGCTTCAAAATGATCTGAAGAGAGCAGATATCCCTTGATTTAAAAGGGAAGGACTAGGGCAGAAAGAAGAAAGAAAAACCAAGACACGAGATGCAACGAAGTAAGTGGTAGGTGGGTGTGCAGAGAAGGAGATGGGGTAAGTGATGTTGGGAAGGTAGCATTGGCAGTATTTGGCCGCGGATCAGAAAATGCGTGCAGGAAAGTGTAGAAGTCAAGCACCACGCCAAATTACTGGAAGAAGTAGTTGGAATAAGTGTGATGATGTTAACAGCGAGAGGGAATTGATTAAAACAAAAAAGGATGGGTTCAGCTTGAGACATAATGAGATTTAGGTCCACGGGACATACATTTGTGTCCACGGTGGAGTAGCCGAGCAGACAGTTAGAAATGTGTGAGAACAGATTCTCCTACAACTTGGGAGATTTTCAAAAACCATTAAAAAGAAGGGAAAAAACACTATCAAAACCACTATAAGATTGTCATATGTCACCAGGCAATGGTGTCTTTACAAGTTCAAACTACAGAGAAGCATAAAATAAGGAAAAACGTGTCCTTCATTTAGCCACTATTTATTGAGCTCCATTAAGGGTGAGACATTGCACAGCATGTGAAGAGGTGGACATGTCCTGGGAGCATTCACGGTCACAGAGCTTTTTTTCTCAGGGAGATCGAAAATGTCACGAAATGATGAAGCTGGTATGAAAACATGTTAAACATTTTAGCCATAAAGATTACCACCTCAAATAGAAACAAAGCCTGAGGCAGAGTGGGATAAAGAATAGTACTATTTTCCTTTCATTGTGCAACTGGTTTTAGTACGAAACAAGACTAGCCTTAACACTTTTGTGCATTCTGCATCGTTAAACATCTATTGTTTTTAATGTTGATATTCAGGAACCATTTCTTTCCAGTGGAAACAAAATCTGCTCTGTGCTCTATGTGAGGTCACGTCTCTAACTTTAAAATATCATTTCCATGATCAAAGATACCTAAAGGATTCTCCTTACAGCTGAGAAGACTACACCTTGCAAACTAGAAGCAATATATATCCATTTACTAGTGAGACAAATGAAAACACCGCATCAGATTCTCAAAGCATCACCTGGAATTGCATCATGGGCCACATGCAGTTGCACGGGGCTTGGTCAGAGGCACTCTAACACCCATAAACAGGACATTTTGGTACATTTGGGGGCAGGGAAATAAGAACACTGAAGCCTTAAGAAATCATTACCTTATCCTCAAAGTCTGACCCCTGAGTTAAGGGAATAGAGAACACACACATTTTTCAAACAGAGAGGTGGCAGAGAGCGGCCACAGTTTAAGAAACCAAATGGCTATAAACAGAAACTGCAATCACATCTGACAGAGCAAGTAGGGTCTGCACAATATCAGCATTGAGCTCCATCACTTTCATCAACTGAGGGTGAACCCACAGTTTTTCCAGATCTGTACTGGTGGTTCTAGCAGAGCACGATGTAAAATTCCTTAGGAAAAGAAGACACAAGTCTAAAAAAGTCCAAGTGTGATGATTTCTGACTACTGACAAATTATATAATCTCTTTAACTCACTTCCTTCCAAAAACAGAATAGAAAAGATAGATGTAGGCCCAAGATCCTGCTTTGTCAGAATCCCAATGAAAGGTTCTAGGATATAGTCATGGCACTGGGGAGAGAAGCTGATGGCAGTTCTTTAAGCTTATAATTAACCCTAAAAGAACAAAATATGATTGAATGATCATTCTAATAACAGAAGAATAAATGATGATACAGTGACAGATCAGACAAAGGAGTTCTTTCTCAGAGGAAAAATATTACAGTAATTTCCATTTTAATTTGAGCTGAACTATTATTTGATAAAACCCTATAGAACCTTAAAGAATATTAATTCAAATCTTCTAAGCTGTCAGTGAAATACACTACAACTTTTTTTTCCCTCCTCATTACTTCAGAAGCCCTAACAGTAGAATGAAGATGTAGCCCCCATTACCGGAAATGACATTTTGTGTGACCCTAATAGTGACTATGGAACATCAAGGCCTTGATCTTCTCCTCATTCCTCATTAAAATGATGGCATGGTCAATCCCATTTCCCACTGTAACATTTAAGTGTAATTACTGTACAATTAGAAAGCCATCTTTTTACATTAAATGCAAGACATTAATTTAAAAAGAAATAAAATGTCTATATCCCATGCTCCCTAAATACCAGCTAGGTGAAAGTCCCGTAGAATGAAGAGAATTTAATCTTGATATTAAAATAGGCTTTTTTTGGAGGGAGATAGCTAACCTTTACTGATCTGGTACTGAATACCAAGCACTGGCTGAAGTGCTATACATAGATTATGTCATTTAATTCTCACTCTACCTTATGAGATCCTAGAACAGGCATGTCAGGGATGGAAATGTGGAGACCCAAGAGAAGTCTACCCGCCACCACAGACCCCGACTTCCCACCCCACCTATGCACGCCCCCCAGGTTGTTGTTCCTCCACCTTTGAGGGTTGCTTGGCTGGCTGCTACGACGTAGGCTACTATTGCCCTGACATCCTGGCAGAAGAGAGAATACAGGCTTAAGGGGCGACCGTAAACATGTATCATAGAGACTCTCCCGGAGAGGAAAGTACACTCTAGATGTGCTGCTTCTGTATTTATTTCACTCGAGTAAAAAACATTTTTAGGGATTTTTCTTTCCTGTTGCTCATCATTTTCCCTATGAAAAATAAGCAGAAAATGGTAAGAATGCAGCAGAAATGTTTTACAAGGATAGCAGGGCGGAGCAAATGCTGTGGTTAATTGCAAAGTCAGAGGCAACAAGGAATAGAGTCTAGGAAAGCTGAACCAGAAACGATTACAAGTAACAGAAACCAAGTTGAAGGAGTTTAAGCAGACAAGGGAGTAGGAGATTGCTGGAGATTCTTAGGAAATACAAGAACAAGTGGAACATACTGACCTTGGAAAGGTCAGAATTCGAAAAACTCTGATTACAGGAGTTCCTTTAGAAATCTGTTAGTGATGGCACATGAAAAACTCGTGAAAAGAGCTAACATCACTAATTATTAGGGAAATGCAAAATCAAAACCCCAAAGAGACACCACTTCACACCCAGTAGGATGATGACTATTTTTTTTAAAAGAAAAGAACTAGTGTTGGTGAGGACGTGGAGAAATGGGAACCCTCTGCATTACTGGTGGGAATGTAAAGGTTCAGCTGCTGTGGAAAACAGTTAAGTATGTCAATCCCTCAAAAACTTAAGACAGAATTACCATATGATCTAGCAATTCCTCTTCTGGGTACATACCCACAAAATTGAAAGCAGAGACATGTTCACAGCGTCACTATTCACAATCGCCAAAAGGTAGAAACAACTCAAATGTTCACACATGGGTGAGTGGATAAACAAAATATGGTATATACGTATAATGGAATACTATCCAGCCTTAAAAAGAAAGAAAATCTTGACACATGCTACAACATGCATGAACCTCGAAGACATTATGCTAAGTGAAATAAGCCAGAAAGAGTGTATAAAAAAGTACAACATATTGTATGCAGTACTGGAGTAGTCAGATTCATAGGGACAGAAAGTAGAAGAATGGTTGCCAGGGTCTGGGGGAGGGGCAGTGGGGAGTTATGGTCAATGGGGACAATTTCAGTTTGGGAAGGTGAAAAAGTTCTGGAGATGCATAGTGGTCATGGCTGAACAATAATGGGAACGTGAGACAGGCTGGGACCTGGGACCTGCGACCCTTTGCTGCAGAGCTGCATTGCTTGCACCCGGACACACCTCACCTCAAGCAACAAAATACGAAGAAACTAGAAGGGACTAAAAATAACTGCGTGCATGCGCAGTTGGGGCAAATTAGGAACAAGATACACAAAGACCAAAAACCCAACTGCCACTTCTGAGGTGTCGGGAGCCAAAGCAGGTACTGCGCATGGCCCCCTGCACACAGCACCACCAAGGGGGTGGGCAAAACACCCAAGCCACCCCTCCAGCCCCACCCCTGGACCTGCCCTTACCCTCACCCCATAAAAGGGACCAGCTTGCCGCCCCCCTCAGAGAGTGAGCAAGGGCACCTGTTCCTTGTTTTTGCTCCCTCCTGGGGCAGCACGAGTCCCAGTAAAGCCCTGCCCGAATTTCTTGCCTGGCCTCTCATCAATTTCTATTGATTAAGGAGGCCAAGAACCCTGGTCAGTAACATACGTACTTAATGCCATTAAACTGCACATCCTAAAATGTTTTTTTTTTTTAAAAAGATCACTAGATCTGGATCTGGAGCTGATCACTGAAGTGTTACCAGTTGCCAAAAGAGCGATTTCAGCAGAGATGCAAGATGAAAGCCAGGCTGCGAAGACCTAGGGTTCCGACAAGGGTGAGCAGGGGGTTGGTGAACAAGTGTGTTCACAGAGGGCAGGGAGGGCCCTGGGCCGTGGTGGTCAGATGGGAGAATAAACTGGAATTAAACGACTGAATGAAAGTGAAGCTTCTGCCTTCGGATCAACAAAACCAACCCTGCAGCTAAGGTCCAACAACTGATGTTTTGTGTTCAGCAAATAGTGAGTGTATAAACTACTTAAGAGCAGCTCATATACCTGTTGTATCCAGGGTATTCCATACTGACCTTCTAATTGTCTCAGGAGGAAAACACTTCATTGGATTAAACAAGTCAATTAGGGGCCATTCAGCCATATCTTTATTGTGGTTTCTGTGGTTTTATCCCTAGAGATAATTGTCGGTTTGGCTAAGCGAGACTCCTAAGAGAAGGCATAGGACATTATCATCTAAAATTCGAAAGTAAAAAAACAAAATGAGACAAAGTAGAGGGAAAAAAGGAGAAACAAACATTCAGGTATTTACATTTTGGCAGTCTTTAGACAGGTAACAGCTAATAGATGATATTTAATCTGTTCCAGGTTGAATAATTTCCTTTTGAAACTGTGCTTTTACTTCGTCTTTCTGGAAAAGTAAAAAATTAAGAGAAGTAAAGTGCAGCTACTTGTTATATCACTGCACAGAAATTTCTCTATAAAAGAACGCCTTTTTTATTGGAGTATAGTTGATTTACAATGTTGTGTTAGTTTCAGGTGTACAGCAAAGTGAGTCAGTTATACATACATATATATCTATATTTTTTTCAGATTCTTTTCCTTTATAGGTTATTACAAAATATTGAGTATAATTCCCTGTGCTATACAGCAGGTCCTGGTTTATTATCTATTTTGCATATAGTAGCGTGTACATGTTAATCCCAAACTCCTAACTTATCCCTCCCTGCCCTTTCCCCTTTGGCAACCATAAGTCGCCAAACATCAATAGGGAGAGTATCATGTTACTTCATTCTCAACGTTGTTCATCCCGCCAGGAGTGCTACAGTGTAGGAGTTAATCACTCAGGCTTCACAGCCACACTCTGTGGGTTTGGAACCCACCTGTGACAGTACCTGTCACTTAATCTCCCGGTGCAAACTACGAACAATGACGACGAGGATGATGATGGTGATGGTGGTGATGGTGATAAACCTACCTTACAAGTTTGTTGTCAAGATTAGACAAGGTAAGGTATATAAAGTGTTTATAATGGTGCCTGGCACATGGAAAGTGGTATAAAATTGTTACCATTGTATCTTCTTGTGACTGCAGGTTCTGAAATCTGAAAATAATGTTAGCAGGTAGGAGAGCAAATGGTACCTTTTTATTACCTCCTGCTGAGACCAGTTTTTCTTGCGTCACATGGCTGTCTTTGGAAACACGCACGCCAACTGTTCTCCCAAAGAGTAGTCTCACGCCAGCCCAGCAACCCTCCCCTCCCTGTCTTGCCAGCCTGCTTCATTTGATAGATGCGGGATTCTCTCTGCTGCTTCTGATAGCATTCAGCAGCTTCTTTAATTATTGTACAACTATATACATGAATGAACACACAGATATGCTAGAATGACATGACCATGTGAGTAAACCCAGAGAAATTAAATAATTGCATATAGCAAATAAAATCACTGCTGCCAAAATGAACTACTTATGTCAAAAAGAAGAGGAGAATTGAAGCAGGAATTCTTATAAAAATTACATTGTTCAGCACTAAAGTATTTCTTATTATACATTGTTTATTGATAGACATATAGTAATAAGTGAGTAGATGAATATACGCCAAACTCATGCTAGTGGTTGCTTCTGGGATAAGGGTAAGAGAAATGTGATTAGAGCATGTGGTCAAAAGAAACTTCACCTCTATCTGGGACTCTTTTTCTAACTGTAAAGTGTGTATAATAATAGTATGTACCTCATAAGATCGCTGTATTAAATGAACTAACATAGTAAAGTGTTATAGTAATATATATATTTTCAATACCCATGTATTTTCCAATAAAATGTGTATTATAATGTTACCTTGAAATAAAATTCTCTGCTTGTATAATTTGTAATGAATAAATGAAAGACATTTATTTGAAATAGTATTTCTAAATACACTATTTCACTCTTCCAACCTCTCATATTTTAACTATATTTGATCAGTTTATAACAGATATACTGATTAGAAGTAGGTGAAAATATATACTCTAAAGAAGCTTATTTCAATGTTGTAATAATTTAGAATCCTAGTCTATCAGTAAATATATTAAAATATTATTTGCATTTCTTAGTTATAATTTAGACATGTGTTTAATCAAATGAAAGCATTTTTTTTCAGGTTAATTTTTAAGCTTAAATTTAAGCCTAATCAAGCAATGGTATAAATAAAATGAAAAAAATAAAATACTTTTTAATGTAAAGTATGTTTAAAACATTAATATTCTAATGTGTTAGCTATTAGGCACTGATCACTCATATTTTGTGCATTTTTAAAATTATATTTATTATTATTGTGGTCAATGTTTTCATCTATCCTAAATGTCAATGTCTTTATAACTTTTAAACAAGGAATCATCAAAACATAAAATGAAAATAATTTTTAAATTTATTTTGTTGAAATATAGTTTATTTACAATGTTGTGCTAATTTTTGCTGTACAGCAAAGTGATTCAGTTATACATATATACACATTCTTTTTCACATTCTTCTCCATTATGGTTTATCAGAGGATATTGAATATAGTTCCCTGTGCTATACAGTAGGACCTTGTTGTTATCCATTCTATATATAATAGTTTGTTTCTGCTAATCCCAAACTCCCAGGCCATCCCTCCCCCTTGGCCACCACAAGTCTGTTCTCTATGTCTGTGAGCCTGTTTCTGTTTCAGAGATAAGTTCATTTGTGTCATATTTTAGATTCCACATATAAGTGATATCATATGGTATTTGTCTTTCTCTATCTGACTTACTTCACTTAGTATGATAATCTCTAGGTCCATCCATGTTGCCGCAAATGGCATTATTAAAATGAAAATAATTTAATGATACACTGGAAGAGAACAACCTTGTTTGGAAACTAGCATAAAAAATCAGTGAGTCGTTAGGTAGAAAGAACCACACAACAAACCTCAGAGGGTGGGTCTACTCATTGCTGTATCCCCACTGTCAAGAGCAGTGGCTGGCACACAGCGGGCATTTAATAAATAGTTGTCTGCGTTTTGAATGAATGAAAGAATTATTAACCTCTAAAGCTATTATCAAGAAGAAAGCTCTGGATTTTGTAAAAGAGGTCAACAGTCTGAGAAGTGGTTCTCAATTGGGGGGAGGAGCAACCTACTTACAGGTATTTGGAAATATGGTATGTGGTTCGCTTGTCAGGATGACCGTGCCATGGACAGTTAGTAGCTGGGGGCCAGGGATGCAAAATTCTCTGCAATGTGGAGAGAGGTGGAGAGGACACCAGCAGGACAGTCCAGCGCAATACAGAGCTTTTCCACCCAAAATGCAGACAGCAGTCCATCAAGAATTACTGGAAGCAGAACTGGGGTGGAAGGGATAAAAGAAGCAGAAACAAACAAACCAGAATAAGGAGACCAGAAGGTAGGAGCAGGACTTGGGCATCTTTTATAGTGCTCAGGATTTCTCTGCTAAGAGTGGGGAAGGAACTGTTTTGAAAACTAAGCTGGCCTAAAAATGCCTAAAAATATTTAAACCAGAGTTTCTGGGATACAGGCACTAGCCACAGAAGCTACACCAAGCATTTACTTTTTATAATAAGTAAAAGAATATGGAATAATTATAAAGTAGAATGCAAATTTACTTTAAATTAAGATAAGAGATTCAAAGCAATTTCATGTTTGTGGCAAGCATCTGGGGCATGTTCCCAGAGCTCGATATACACCCACCTCCACACCATCAGTGGGTGGTACTTTGGTGGAAACTCTACCTCAGGCCCTGAGTGGTGAACAGTTCATCAGAGACAAATATCAGTACTAAGTATGGAACGCTATGGGGGAAGAACCAGGAGACGAGCAAGCAGAAAAACAGCATCTAAAGGAAGGTGAAGATATTCAGGAGAATACAACAAAGACACGTTTCAAGGTATAAAATACACAAAGTACATAAAACAACATTAAGGCCATGTTTATTTCACTTATTAAGTACTTATTGAACATTTCCATGTGCATCAGGCATCGTGTTGGGCCCTAGGGATAGAGATGAACAAAAGACATGGCCTGGCCCTCATGAAGCTTATAGCTTCCAGAAGAGGAAGACATTAAACAAATAAACAATAATTGAAACTCACAGAGCACTTAGAGAGAAGATAGCAAAGGGATCTATTTTAGACAGAAATGTGAAGAAGGACTTCCCTAAAGAAGATATCTTCTGTAGTTCTGAACAATGATCAAGAATGAGGTGATCTATGCAGACATGCATTCAGGGAGAGAGCTCATCCTGTATCCAGGCTCATGGCAGAACAGTCTCTCACATTCCTGGAGCAGCAACAAGGGAAATGTGGGTGCTGTCTTGGTGAGCTGGGAGGAGAGACATGATATAAGGTTGAGGACAGGCTGGGGACAGACTCTTTCAGCCTCCTATAGGAATTTGGGTTTCACTGTAATCAAACTAGGAAACCCCTGGAGGGCTTTCATCAGACATGAGTCAAGTTTCGTCTTAAGAAGATCACTGCCTACAATATGAGGAAGAATTAGAGGGGACAAGACAAGTGGTGGGGAGACCATTGAGGAAGCTAGTGCAAGGGTTGAGGTGAGGGACGATGATGGCTTGGTCAAGAGTGACAGCAACAGAAATACGAGATACAGATGGATATGAAACACAGAGTTGGTCATGAATTGGATGCAGAGTGAGCAATTGCAAGGGTGACAGAAGCTGCCATCTTCCAAGTGGGCAGGTTGGAGGAAGAAGAGTTTCAGGAGAGGTTGGTCAAAGACTCAGTTTTGGGCTTGTTCACCAGCAGTGTCTGAGAGCCATCCTAATGGAGGTGTTTGATAATCAAATCTCTAACTCCGAAGTGAGCTCTGGATCAGGGTGTGAGTTCGAGAGTTCCAGGCACACATAAAGAGTCTATAAAGACATGGCATTCGTTAGGATCACCTAGAAAAAGTGTGTTTGTCTCAGTCCACGAAAAACACACTATTATGATCCCATGGGAGAATAATTTCATTTTCAATACTTTTTCCATTATATTTCTCTTGGTAATCATTTTTTCTGGTCTTTGTTCTGATAGACTAAAGTGTAAAAAAACCCAAACAAACAGAAGAGTCTCAATGTTGTGGCTCTATGTGCTTCACATTTTAATGACTGATTCCATCTCAAAATGTAGTAATAATTGCTTTTTGTTCATGTGCTTCCTGTATTATTTGTGAGTTGAGCAAAGTAGTCACTAACAAATGTTTTTCAGAAGCTCACTGTGAATCTATAACATACAGTACGTTAGTGTGGGAAGCATTTGCAGTCTACTTGCACGTCTGTGTTTCCATAATTCAAATCCTGCCGGCCCCAGCATAACCTACAAGGTAAAATCTAAACCCCAGTCTGCATATTCTTCCAATCCTTCCCTTGCCAAACCCACCTAACAGGGCATGATTTAGCAATAAGTTCTTATACTGCTTCCCAGTGCTCTGCCTTTGCCCATGCTTTCCCTATGCCTAGGCAAAATGAAAATGCATTGCTTCTTGTTCAAAAATTAGGATTTTCAAGACAGTGACAACATGGTATTGAAACAAGTGCAGGGTCCCTCTGAAGTCCTGTGAAATTGCACAGATTTGCAGGCCCATGAAGCCAGCCCTGGCCTGTTTCCTGCCCTGGGAATAATAATAGTATCTGCCTCGTAAGGTTGGTATGGGGATTAAATGAGGCAATACATGAACAATTAAAGAGTAGCTGGTACATAGGAAACATGATGTAAGTGTGAGCTATATAGATATATTCAACAACAAAAGATACTCCAAGGGACTCTCAAGTCATTTTTGAGTTAGAAAGAGTCATGCCTTCCAAATCTTAATTTTATAACATTAGTATAATTTAAAAAAAGAATGCAAGAAAAGTTTTCATGCTGTGCATCTTTTATTCTTTACTCTCCTTGCATTGAAACCTTCTCCTGGTACAACTCGGCACTCAACACTTCCAGGTCATTCCCTCTTTGGTAACTCAAGGGAAGGGAAAGGTGTAAAGGTAGCATCTATATTTCAACTTCTTCAGGAACTCCTGGAGTACCTAAAATTCACTGGTCAAACCTTGTTCTTGGAAAGAGGTTCAGCTAAAAGAGGTCTTTGAGAAAAGACTAATGGAAAGCAACCCAGACTCAACAAAATGGAATCTTCTCATCTCTGTCAAACTTGGAGGAGAGGAATCAGAGGAGGAAAAATCTGCAACACCGAGCTATGGCCTCAAGGCCATTTTTGTCCCTGGTCTGCCTTTTTTGTGGAGTAAAAAGTACTCGAAATTGGAATACAATATTGGAATTCATCATGTCCAAGTTGATTTTTAAAAATATCTTCTGTTTAGATGTGACACTTAACTACATTGGGAAAATTTTAGGATTAAAACAGAACAACCAATTTGCTAAAGAAAGAAGGTGACTGGAGTCTTATCACTCAAAGTCCTTAATTTCTTAGAAGCAGAAAAATGATTTCAAGTATTCTGTCAATGGATCTTTACAAAGGAACAGCATTTCTTGCTGAATTTACATGAAAAATAGCATAGGCATTTTCCCTTTCCCAGACATCTTCTTTATATCCTAAAAAGGAAAAAATGACCAAAAATAGTAGCAATCATCATAATCATAGTAATAGTGATTTTCTTCCAAGAAGCTTAAAATACTTCTTAAACAGCATTTTATAATGAAAAGAAAGTAAATGGACTATTCAGCTACTGGCATTACCACCATTATTTGGACAAGGTAATAACATCTGTAGTGAATTTTAAAATAGCTGAGTCAGACATCTAAGAAATATAAAATGGCACAGGCATGTCTTTTATTTTGAACTCTGAACTTCATTTTCTCTATAAAAACACCTGTGTGATTGAGTTATGATAGCTCATAATGTCAATTACACCAGCATGAGCTTAAGACAGTATAACAATTTATAAAATGAGTGGCCAAATGGGAAATGTCACATCAATCTATCAGTCTGGTTCATGACTCGTATATGAAGCAGATATTTCAATATTGGCATCCATGACAAGCCCCATAGCAGTTCTCCACGCAAATTAGATTATTTGGGAGCAAACATTTAGGCAGTAGCGTAGGTTTTATGAGTCAGGTCTTATTAGTGAATTTAGTCCATCATTATGGATGTTGAAGGCCTTTCCCTTTGGTGTATAGGTAGGAATGATGTCATCTGCCTGATGTTCTATTAGCACGTTGTCACGTTGTCACTAATCCCTGTCAACTAAGTATTTGATCCTCAAATGTAGAATTTTCGTACAATTATTTGAAAGTTCTCTTTTGCTGCATAATAAATTACCTTAAAAGGTAGCAACTTAAAATAGCAAGCACAGAACTTCTGAAGATTAGAAATATGGGAGCAGGTCACCATGAGGTTGCAACCAAGCTACTATCCAGGGCCACAGTCATCTCAGAAGTCTGTTGTTACTGAAGGATTCACTCCCAAGCTAGCTCGTGTGGTTGTTATCGGGTCTCGGTTCCTCCTTAGTAATTGACTGGAGGCGTCAGTTCTTCTCCATAGGACTTCTCACTCAACGGCAGCTGGCTTCCCCTCTTCCCGACTTTGCGGCCCGCCCTCCTCCCACAGTGAGATATCCAAAGGAGAGAAGGCACAAGCAAGAGAAGACTTTCAAGATGGAAGTTGAAGAATTTTTTAACCTAATATCATAAGTGACATACCATCATTTCTTCCATATGGGTCACACAGACCAACCCTGGTACAACGTGGGAGGGAACCACACAAGTAAGTGAACAGGAAGGAGGGACCATTAGGAGGCCGGCCAGGAGAGGGGACAAACTGTGACTTCAATAAAGGACAGGTTGACATTGAGGGGTCTCTAAGATATTTAAGGGGACATGTCAAGGAAAAGTTGGGGTGGGGGGCAGTTCTAACAAATGAGAACAGGTCAAGAAAACATCCTAATTTAAGTGTGCTTCAATGATAATCACAGCTCATGATTCATATTTATTATCAACAACACTGAGATTAAAGTTGATCTACCTTCACTTCATTTTACACTACCAATATTATTTCTTTTTTCATTGAAGTATAGTTGATTTGCAATGTTGTGTTAGTTTCAGGTGTGCAGCAAAGTGATTCAGTTATACATATATATGTATATATATATATTTTTTCATATAATCTTGTTCTGATGTATGCATTTTGAAGACTGTATATACTTATTAAAATTTAGGAAAATCTTCCACTCTATAACTAATAATTAATACTAATCTATATAATTAAATGAACTATTAATTCATTCTGGTAACAACACTTTACTTAGTGGATTAAGGAATATTTATAAAGGATAAAATCAGAACACATAAAATTCATTTTCCATTTATCCTACACCACTGTGAAGTTTGAGATCATCAGGCAAAAACAACCCAACATTCCCCTACCTGACTCAAATCTTCTCTATTACCTTCCATTTCAGAGGGAAAAAAAAAAGGATAATCCCTCCAATCATGCCGTGTATGCCACCTGGCCCAACCTTCTCTAAGAACTTGCCCTTGAAGGATTTTCCCACTTCTCAGATCACATCCTCTCAAAGGACTCGTCCCGCAGTTTATAAATACATGCACATGCCCTCTTCTTAAACAACCTTTCCGTATTTTTGCTACTTTTTTCTTCAAGTACAATCTTATCTGCTTCCTTCCTTTTTCTGCCAAACTTTCCAAAAAAATACACTAGCAAATTCCTATATTTTTCATTTACCGAAATCCAATATATATTCTCATCTGCTGTACTAAAACTGTTCTCCCAAAGCCATCAGTGACCTCATAGCCATCAACTCCACTGTCTTCTTCTCACTTTCACTTTCAACTTTCCCTGCAGCACTCAATTGTGTCAACAGCCTGCTTGCATCAAAACTCCCACTTTTGGTTCACTATAGGCATTTCTGCTCCCATGCCCCCTCTCTCTTCTTTGTGGATACTCCGTCTCCTAACACTGACTCCCTTGTCCGTTTCATCCAGGCTCATGATTTCAGTACCAGCTGGATGTTGATAATTCCTATCTATCTATGCATAGCTCTTATTTATCTCTCAAGGTCAGTCCCACTGCTTCAACTACAACCCCACATTTTTTACTGAACTAAATACATTTCCTTCGTGGGGACACCATCCTCCTGAGCCCTAGGCTGAAAACATTTTCACACCCTTAACACCTCACTCTCCCTCGATTGCCCACATGTCATCAAAATTCATTCTGCCTTCATAACAGCTTTAACATCCATTTCGTCCTCCTTTTTCTCACCACCACTATCTTACTTTAGGCCCCTGTGAGTCCTCATTTGGAACACTGGTGAAGGCTCCAAATTGTCTCTATTTCTCTCCCTCCACATTCTGTTTTATACACGCTGCCAGAATCTTCTAACACCCTAGAAAGCCTTCAATGACCCCCTATTACGAAATGAAGTCCAAACTCCTTATTCTGACATTTTATTCTCTCCATTAACTTATATGTACTTAGATGCCACGTTGTTTACCAGTTTTACAAAAATCAACCTTCTTGATTTGATTTCTGCTTTTGCTTAAACTCAATGATTCAAGGTTCATTATCAATAAAGTAGCAGTTTGGCCTCTGATTAATGATCAAATAGTTCATCTGTTAAAGAAAAAAATTCATGACACTTGTTAAAGACCAGTGAGGCAGACTTTATTCAGGGGGGCGATCGTGATAGATATAGGGACAAAGGAGATTTGCAGCAGGGAAGAAAGATTGGACTCAACTCCAAAGACAATAAGGAAACGTGGGAATTAATAGCCAGGAACTATAAAGGAGCAGGGTGGCGGTCAGGGGATGGAAAATTACTAAGGGGAAACATGGCGGTTGGCGGGGATTCTGGCTAAACCAACCTAGCAGGATTCTTGCTGAAGGCAGGCCTGGGCTATCACACAGCACCTGGGGGTGGTGGAGAATGAGGAACTTGAGCAGATATTGAGAGTGATTGGATACCAAGGGTGGGGGACCCTGGCTACACTGACAAAGCAGGATTGTTCTTAAAATTAACAAGGCAGAAACAGACATGGAAGCCCAAAGTCAGGGCCTGATTGAGAAGAGTTCAGAAGAGTCTGAGAAGAGTTTGGTCAAGGAGAAGGTCTTTGTCAGTCTTAGCTGAGTCAAATACTAACAACCTTCAAAAATGATCCCCATGTCTCGTTTTTCGAAGCTCAAGAAATGTTTTCAATTAAAGCTCTTCCACTGGCAAGTTTATTCTTTCCTGCAAGAGAACTGGCTTCTTATCACACACTCGAGTGCAAAGCTTTGCTCTGTGTCTTTGTCTAGTTGGAAGGGTAATAATTCAACCATGTACCTAATTTGAAATGCACCCTTTTCCTAGTTTTCTAATGAAAATAAAATCTTAACTGATATGAAAAACTGTGCCATTGAGACAGACTTCTGTGCTCACAAAGACAATTAGCTAATAACAAAATATTGTTTATTTATTTGATAATAATATTTCCTGATTTAATCTATGAACTTAGAGGTAAAATTATTGATAATTAAAGTACCAATGTTTATGAGCTAGAAATCCACCAAAAATATATAAATTCTAATTCTCCAGAATGTTGGCTAATTCCAAACGAGTCAGTATCAGATACCATACTGAAATTTAAGAACATTGTAAACAGCAAATTTGACAAGAACACAAATCACTCCAAGGAAAATGTTCCCCTTTTCTGCCTGATATTAGACTAAAACAGAGGAAGGTGAGTGAACTGAACTATCGGTCCCACAGACCACTTTCTCACACTCCACGGGACGATTCTTTCAGGCTCTCCAGGGTATTTTCAGCTCCACCAGCCCTGTCTTGGTCCTCACATTCCTGGCTCTAAGCCTGAACCTAGCAGTGGTGGGTACAGAGCTGCTTCCTTAGTACAGCTGTTCCTAATATGATTCAGTTGGGCATGGAGGAAACACTTTGCCTTCGTAACCAAAAGAAGTCTTTCTTTGACCCCAATTCTTAAAACACTGAGCAATTTTTTTGCTTCCTAATATTTGTAAACTTTACAAATCACATGTAGTATGTGGACCTGAAAAGAAATATTTTACCATTACACTTTGACAAGCATTGGTGGGTCACCCAGTAAAGGTCTGTCGAGAAAACACTGGCCGTGGAGCCGGAAGACCCAGCGTGAACCCTGGCGCTGCCACTTTTCAGCTCAGTGACCAGCATGTCACATGCCTTCTTTGATCTTCAGTTTCCTCAGGTGTAAAACAGAGGTAACCACTCTCTCAGGTGAGAGCTCTGATGCCAGTAAAAAGTGAGACACTACATGAGACAACCTTTTTGTGAAAACCGTAAAGCAATACACAAATGTAAGGTATATTTTTTTCGGAGGCCTCAGAAAATCTCTCCTTATCAAACTGGGCTCCTCACGTCACATTCACATCTTCTGGAAACTCATACTTCTCAGGTTGAAAAAACATCTAGCTCTGTGTGTCTCTGTACAAAACTGAAAAGCAAATGCACTTTGATTGACTAATAGCTGTATAACTTTGAAGAAAACTGAGCTAAAGTAGGACTTAGGTAATATTAAGGTGAAACTGAGCGATATTAGAAGCAAGAAGTTCTGCTAGGTTTCAGCTTAAGGAGACAAAAATATGAAATAAAAATACATATTTCTCTCAAAATTCCTACAGAAGTTACATTTATTGGTGTCAGCAGACACGTCTAAAATTTATAGATCACTTAAGGACCAGCTATAATCTTCTTGGAGAAAAAGAAAACTTTCATTTCTTTCTCTCCAAATCATCTCTTCTCTCATATGGCAACATCCTTCCTGAATTAGAAAGCCAATGGTGCATTCCTTTTTTGCCAATAATTAATATACCTCTCTCTCTATTTTTCTTAAATCAAACCACATCCACTTATAGAGATGTGGCTAAGTTTGCAAATGAGAGAGATCTAGTTTATATTTACATATCCATCATAAATAGAAAGCATGACACATGCATATGTCTGATTAATTGAAGCTAATCAAATATCTAGTCATTCGATACAGGAATACACCAGAAAGCACTGGTTGGCAATAACGGCTAAAATCTTAACACTTGAAGGAAAGGACTCACTGTTGGACTATCATTACAGAAGACGTTAGAAGCAGGACTAATCTTAACGAAAAGATGAAATTAAACTTTCCCTCCAGCTCTTCCACTTTTATGTCTTTCTTCCCCTACAGCACTTTTATACTATTCTCTGTCCAGATAATATAGTAACACACAAACACACACACACACACACACACACACTTAAAAACACACTCCCCTACCATGACCCTTGTTAAATGCCATAAAAATCTGTCCACCTCCTTTCAAACACAGCTGCTTTAGCACCACTTAACTAACTTCTGCTTATTGCAATGCCCGCACAAGTATAAAAGGTAAATATAATATTAATATCCATTAACATTTTAAACATTTACGCATATATAAATTAAATATATTAAATAACTTTTATATTTTTATAATTATATTATTATTATTAATTATATATTAAATAACTTTTAAATCTAAAATGTCAACTCTCTGGTAGTGGCTTTTATGGATTGTGAGAGTCTAAGTGCAAAAGAGATATATAATGATAAAAAGATAGACAGACAGACAGATACAGACTGCTGGACAGATGACAGTCAAGCAGCCAGAAATTAACTGCATATATGTCTGTGTATGTTTCTACATATATCTGTTCCTATTTGGAGGAGGAAACCCTCTGTATCACACTACTTTAGAATTTTATTTTATTTATATTTTTTTATACAGCAGGTTCTTATTGGTTATCCATTTTATACATATTAGTATATATATGCCAATCCCAATCTCCCAATTCATCCCACCACCACCACCCATTCCCTGCCCCACTTTCCCCCCCTTGGTGTCCATACGTTTGTTCTCTACATCTGTGTCTCTATTTCTGCCTCGCAAACTGGTTCACCTGTACCATTTTTCTAGATTCCACATATATGCGTTAATATACAATATTTTTTTTCTCTGTCTGACTTACTTCACTCAGTATGACAGTCTTTAGGTCCATCCACATCTCTACAAATGAACCAATTTCATTCCTTTTTATGGCTCAGTAATATTCCATTGTATATATGTACCACATCTTCTTTATCCATTCTTCTGTCAACGGGCATTGAGGTTGCTTCCATGACCTGGCTATTGTAAATAGTGCTGCAATGAACATTGGGGTGCAGGTGTCTTTTTGAATTATGGTTTTCTCTGGGTATATGTCCAGGTCGTGGGATTGCTGGGTCATATGGTAATTCTATTTTTAGTTTTTTAAGGAACCTCCATACTGTCCTCCATAGTGGCTGTATCAATTTACATTCCCACCAACAGTGCAAGAGGGTTCCCTTTTCTCCACATCCTCTCCAGCATTTGTTGTTCGTAGATTTTTTGGTGATGCCTGTTCTAACCAGTGTGAGGTGATACCTCACTGTAGTTTTGATTTGCATTTCTCTAATAATTAGTGATGTTGGGCAGCTTTTCATGTGCCTCTTGGCCATCTGTATGTCTTCTTTGGAGAAATGCCTATTTAGGTCTTCTGCCCATTTTTAGATTGGGTTGTTTGTTTTTTTAATATTGAGCTGCATGAGCTGTTTATATATTTTGGAGATTAATGCTTTACCCACTGATTTGTTTGCAAATATTTTCTCCCATTCTGAGTGTTGTCTTTTCATGTTTATAGTTTCCTTTGGTGTGCAAAAGCTTTTAAGATTCATTAGGTCCCATTTGTTTATTTTTGTTTTTATTTCCATTTCTCTACGAGGTGGGTCAAAAAAGATCTTGCTGTGACTTATGTTAAAGTGTTCTTCCTATGTTTTCCTCCAAGAGTTTTATAGTGTCCAGTCTTACATTTAGGTCTTTAATCCATTTTGAGTTTATTTTTGTGTATGGTGTTAGGGAGTGTTCTAATTTCATTTTTTTACATGTAGCTGTCCAGTTTTCCCAGCACCACTTAATGAAGAGGCTGCCTTTTCTCCACTGTATATCCTTGCCTCCTTTGTCATAGATCAGTTGACCATAGGTACGTGGGTTTAGCTCTGGGCTTTCTAACCTGTTCCATTGATCTATATTTCTGTTTTTGTGCCAGTACCATACTGTCTTGATTACTGTAGCTTTGTAGTACAGTCTGAAGCCAGGGAGCCTGATTCCTCCAGCTCCGTTTTTCTTTCTCAAGATTGCTTTGGCTATTTGGGGTCTTTTGTGTCTCCATACAAATCTTAAGAAATTTTGTTCTAGTTCTATAAAAAAATGCCATTGGTAATATGATAGGAATTGCATTGAATCTGTAGATTGCTTTGGGTATAATAGTCATTTTCATAATATTGATTCTTCCAATTCAAGAACATGGTATATCTCTCCATCTGTTTGTGTCATCTTTGATGTCGTTCATCAGTGTCCTCTAGTTTTCTGAGTATGGGTCTTTTACCTCCTTAGGTAGGTTTATTCCTATTATTTTATTCTTTTTGTTGCGATGGTGAATGGGACTGTTTCCTTAATTTCTCTTTCTGATCTTTCAGTGTTTTTTAGTGTATAGGAATGCAAGAGATTTCTGTGCATTAATTTTGTATCCTGCAACTTTACTAAATTCATTGATTAGCTCTAGTAGTTTTCTGGTGGCATCTTTAGGATTTTCTATGTATAGTATCATGTCATCTGCAAACAGTGACAGTTTTACTTCTTCTTTTCCTTTTTGTATTCCTTTTATTTCTTTTTCTTCTCTGATTGCCGTGGCTAGAACTTCCAAAGCTATGTTGAATAATAGTGATGAGAGTGGACATCCTTGTCTTGTTCCTGATCTTAAGAGGAAATGCTTTCAGTTTTTCACCATTGAGAATGATGTTTGCTATGGGTTTGTCATATATGGGCTTTATTATGTTGAGGTAAGTTCCCTCTATGCCCACTTTCTGGAGAGTTTTTATCATAGATCAATGTTGACTTTTGTCAAAAGTTTTTTCTGCATCTATTGAGATGATCATATGGTTTTTCTTCTTTAATTTGTTAATATGGTGTATCACATTGATTGATTTGCATATATTGAAGAATCCTTGCATCCCTGGGATAAACCCCCATTTGATTATGGTGTATGATCTTTTTAATGTGTTGTTAGATTCTGTTTGCTAGTATTTTGTTGAGGAATTTTGCTTCTATATTCATCAGTGATATTGGTCTGTAATTTTCTTTTTTTGTAGTATCTTTGTCTGATTTTGGTATCAGGGCGATGGTGGCCTAGTAGAATGAGTTTGGGAGTGTTCCTTCCTCTGTAAATTTTTGGAAGAGTTTTAGAAGGATGGGTGTTATCTTGTCTCTAAATGTTTGATAGAATTAACCTGTGAAGCGCTCTGATCCTGGACTTTTGTTTGCTGGAAGATTTTAAATCACAGTTTAAATTTCAGTACTTGTGACTGGTCTGTTCATATTTTCTATTTCTTCCTGGTTCAGTCTTGTAAGGTTATACCTTTCTAAGAATTTGTCCATTTCTTTCAGGTTGTCCATTTTATTGGCATAAAGTTGCTTGTAGTAGTCTCTTATGATGCTTTGTATTTCTGCGGTGTCCGTTGTAAATTCTCCTTTTTAATTTCTAATTTTATTGATTTGAGTCCTCTCCCTCTTTTTCTTGATGAGTCTGGCTAAAGGTTTCTCAATTTTGTTTATCTTCTCAAAGAACCAGCTTTTAGTGTTATTGATCTTTGCTATTGTTTTATTTCTATTTCATTTATTTCTGCTCTGATCTTTATGATTTCTTTCCTTCTGCTAACTCGGGGTTTTGTTTGTTCTTCTTTCTCTAGTTCCTTTAGGGTAAGGTTAGGTTGTTTATTTGAGATTTTTCTTGTTTCTTGAGGGAGGATTGTATTGCTATAAACTTCCGTCTGAGAACTGCTTTTGCTGCATCCCATAGGTTTTGGATCATTGTGTTTTCATTGTCATTTGTCTCTAGGTATTTTCTGATTTCCTCTGTGATTTCTTCAGTGATCTCTTGGTTATTTAGTAACATATTGTTTAGTCTCTACGCGTGTGCTTTTTATGTTTTTTCCCTCTAATTGATTTCTAATCTCATAGCATTGTGGTCAGAAAAGACGCTTGATGTGACTTCAATTTTCTTAAATTTACCGAGGCTTGATTTGTCACCCAAGATGTGATCTATCCTGGAGAATGTTCCATGTGCACTTGAGAAGAAAGTGTAATCTGCTGTTTTTGGAAGAAATGTCCTATAAATATCAATTAAGTCTATCTGGTCAATTGTGTCATTTAAAGCTTCTGTTTCCTTATTAATTTTCTGTTCGGATGATCTGTCCATTGGTGTAAGTGAGGTGTTAAAGTCCCCCACTATTATTGTGTTACTACTGTCAATTTCCTCTTTTAGAGCTGTTAGCATTTGCCTTATATATTGAGGTGCTCCTATGTTGGGTGCATATATATTTATAATTATTATATCTTCTTCTTGGATTGATCCTTGATCATTATGTAGTGTCCTTCCTTGTCTCTTGTAACAGTCTTTATTTTAAAGTATATTTTATCTGATATGAGTATTGCTACTCCAGCTTTCTTGTGATTTCCATTTGCATGGAATATCTTTTTCCACCCCCTCACCTTCAGTCTGTATGTGTCCCTAGGTCTGAAGTGAGTCTCTTGGAGACAGTATATATATGGGTCTTGTTTTTGTATCCATTCAGAGAGCCTGTGTCTTTTGGTTGGAGCATTTAATCCATTCACATTTAAGGTAGTTATCGATATGTATGTTCCAATTACCATTTTCTTAATTGTTTTGGGTTTGTTTTTGTAGGTCCTTTTCTTCTGTTGTGTTTCCCACTTAGAGAAGTTCCTTTAGCATTTGTTGTGGAGCTGGTTTGGTGGTGCTGAATTCTCTTAGCTTTTGCTTGTCTGTAAAGTTTTTGATTTCTCTGTCAAATCTGAATGAGATCCTTGCTGGGTGGAGTAATCTTGGTTGTAGGTTCTTCCCTTTCATCACTTTAAATATATCATGCCACTCCCTTCTGGCTTGTAGAGTTTCTGCTGAGAAATCAGCTGTTATCCTTATGGGGGTTCCCTTGTATGTTATTTGTCGTTTTCCCTTGTTGCTTTTAATAATTTTTCTTTGTCTTTAATTTTTGTCAATGTGATTATTATTGTGTCTCAGGGTGTTTCTCCTTGGGTTTATCCTGTATGGGACTTGCTGCGCTTCCTGGACTTGGGTCACTATTTCCTTTCCCATGTTAGGGGAGTTTTCGACTATAATCTCTTCAAATATTTTCTTGGGTCCTTTCTCTCTCTCTTCTCCTCCTGGGACCCCTATAATGCAAATGTTCATGTGTTTAATGTTGTCCCAGAGGTCTTTTAGGCTGTCTTCCTTTCTTTTCATTCTTTTTTCTTTATTCTTTTCTGTGGCCGTGAATTCCACCATTCTGTCTTCCAGGTCACTTATCCATTCTTCTGCCTCAGTTATTCTGCTACTGACTCCTTCTAGTGTATTTTTAATTTCAGTTATTGTATTGTTCATC
This sequence comes from Balaenoptera borealis, assembly GCF_965194805.1. NCBI lineage: Eukaryota > Metazoa > Chordata > Mammalia > Artiodactyla > Balaenopteridae > Balaenoptera > Balaenoptera borealis. The sequence continues at coordinate 113,811,249 of NC_138873.1, read as the reverse complement.
TCTGTTCTTTAATTCTTCCAGGTGTTTGTTCTTTAATTCTTCTAGGTCTTTGTTAAATATTTCTTGCATCTTCTTGATCTTTGCCTCCATTCTTTTGCTGAGGTCCTGGATCATCTTCACTCTCATTATTCTGAATTCTTTTTCTAGAAGGTTGCCTGTCTCCACTTCATTTAGTTGTTTTTCTGGGGTTTTAGCTCGTTCCTTCATCTGGTACATAGTCCTCTGCCTTTTCATTTTGTCTATCTTTCTGTGAATGTGGTTCTCGTTCCACAGGCTGCAGGATTGTAGCTCTTCTTTCTTCTTCTGTCTGCCCCCTGGTGGATGAGGCTATCTAAGAGGCTTGTGCAAGCTTCCTGATGCAAGGGACTGGTGGTGGGTAGAGCTGGGTGTTGCTCTGGTGGGAAGAGCTCAGTAAAACTTTAATCCACTTGTCTGCTGATGGGTGGGGCTGAGTTCCCTCCCTGTTGGTTGTTTGGCTTGAGGCGACCCAGCACTGGCGCATACAAGCCCTTTGGTGGGGCTAATGGCAGACTCCAGGAGGGCTCACACCAAGGAGTACTTCCCAGAACTTCTGCTGCTAGTGTCCTTGTCCCCCTGGTGAGCCACCACTGCCCCCCACTTCTGCAGGAGACCCTCCAACGCTAGCAGATAGGTCTGATTCAGTCTCCTATGGGGTCACTGCTCCTTCCCCCTGGGTCCTGATGCGCACACTACTTTTTGTGTGCCCTCCAAGAGTGGAGTCTCTGTTTCCCCCAGACCTGTCAAAGTGCTGCAGTCAAATTCTGCTAGCTTTCAAAGTCTGATTCTCTGGGAATTCCTCCTCTCATTGCCAGACCCCCAGGTTGGGAAGCCTGACGTGGGGCTCAGAACCTTCACTCCAGTGGGTGGATTTCTGTGGTGTAATTGTTCTCCAGTTTGTGAGTCACCCACCCAGCAGTTATGGGATTTGATTTTATTGTGATTTCACCCCTCCTACTGTCTCATTGTGGCTTCTCCTTTGTCTTTGGATGTGGGGTATCTTTTTTTGGTGAGTTCCAGTGGCTTCCTGTTGATGATTGTTCAGCAGTTAGTTGTGATTCTGGTGCTCTCGCAAGAGGGAGTGAGTGCACATCCTTCTACTTTGCCACCTTGAACCCTATCACACTACTTTAGATGATGTTCTAGTTTGCTGTATGTGAGGTCAGCCATGAGATGAAACAATCATTTTCTCCCTGAACCAAATAAAACATCAAACAATGGACAAGACCTTTGCAAAATGCTTCTTACCTTGCAAACTGATGTCTTTTTTAATCTTAGGTAAAAACCATTTCTAAAATTGGTTTTGGATCCTCACATTGCTCATGATTGTAGCACTCCTTATTGTGAAGCCTCTTTCTGAGGTCTTTGTATCTATGGCAGTTTTTCAAAAAAACCTATTCTTTCCATTTTCTGAAAAAAGTTACTTGCTTCAAGAAACTCTCCTTTAGGGTTCTCTTTCAAAGATTATTCAATTGGGAAACAGCTATAATATTGAGACCTATGTATAGAGAATTACATTATTACATTTGTGTTAATCCTGTATTTATGTTTTATGCAATCCTTGAAATCAAGGAAGTAAGTATAATCCCAGTTCTATGATGAAGGAAAGCATATGTACAACTTAAACTGTCAGAGCTAAATATAATGTACAACTAACAGACCACTCATAGAAGCATCTGACACACACAGTTAGGAATCACGAGTCCTTTTTCCACTCCTCCCTGTTACTTAGCAAAACAACCATTCTGGATTTCAATTTCCTCCTAGCGATACTAATATTTGCCCTGCCTTTCTCAGAGGGTCATGTTGAGAATCAAATGAGATAATATGTTTTAAGACACTGTATTGCTTTATTATTACTATTTAGGCAAAGAGCACTATAAGTTGTTTTTGGCTTTTCAGGAAAACAAGCTCCCAGACTTTATCATTAACTTCCAGAACTAAATATTTTTTTATAACTTAAGTTGTTTTACTATCTGGTAGAAATGCCAAATCACAGATTTGGGGCATAAAGACTTTGGTAAGGATAGGATTGGTTAAGTAATGACTTCAGATCCTGTAAGTTTTAAGGCACAGATTTTAGGGACAGTGGAGGACTGTAGGTAGTTGAAGACCATAAGATGAAGTCCAGGAAGCTTAGGCAGCCCTAAGAGGTCAGCACAATACGGCTTCACCTCTCCACTCCCTCATCATCTCTTAACACCCTAACGGCACCCATGCAGGTAAATACTCATGTCCACTCCCTCCCCAACCACAAATGCAATTCTTTCTCTACCGATTCAAGTTCTACCCAAGGTCACTCTAAAGATCTCTGCCTTCCTTGACAACCTCTATAGCTATTCCAAACCAATGCCACTGAACAACACTTGAAGTACTTTTTTGCATCCCTCCCTCATTTTTGCTTTTGTTGCTGACTGTTTGATGAATACATGTCTAGTTTCCACCTTTAAAGTATAAGGTCCTGATAAAGGGATAAACTTGAAAGAATGGACAACCTTCAGAACAATTGTAGGAAAAAGCAATTAATAGCATAACCAACAAAAGATGGAGGTAAACATAAGAGTTTATACTGCCATCCTCATAGACCCTCAAAATTTTCATAGTGTTGTTTTATTAGAGTGGATGACAATTTTGTTCTATTTGCTATGGAGGACACACCTTACAGTGAGATTGAGTTTCCATACTCCGATGCTATACTTAGACAATTTAGTCTCTACTTTCTTCAAAATGCAACAAGTCTCAGAACAGAAAGACCAACTGTTCCCATTAAGACTGTCACCAAGGCGTATATCCACATCATTAAAGACAAAAAAGCATGTTTGAGACTATTATAGCTTAATTTATACCAAGTGTAGGTGTTGATAATATTTCTGAATATCTTTAGCTATTAGTCATTCATTTCTTCCACTTGAAATCATCATCTTTTGAAAGTCAAGGAGAAATGAGGAAAATAAGTAGAAAGTTTCACCAAATTTTAACCCTTCCTCCCAACTTCATCACAATTCCAGAGCTGGTCAAATTTTAGAAGGTTGTGAAGAGACCACTATCAAATACAGACCTTTGACTTACAAGAAAAAAAAAATATGCACAGAGATTGATCATGTTTCTCAATTGTACTTCCCAAGTCTTTTTGAAGAAAAGTATTATGAAATGAAATTAAATACAATACAAAATCAAAATATAAATACTGTGTCTATGTATATCACTTAAAAGGCATTTTATATTTTATAGATTTTATAATTTTCCACAATTTAATATATTTTAGTTCTTATCTGTTGGAGCAGACTAAAGGTAAACTAGAACTCTGGTAAAAAGTGCCAAGGAGAAGTGTCAAGGAGGCTAAACTTTGTAATATTGAGAAATAATTACAATACTTTATAGAAACTGCTGTGATATACCCAGTGTTGAAGCCAAGTTGAGTGTTTTAGAAATTGTGAAAGTAGGCTTGACTTTATTTGGACTGACAATTACCATCCCCCTAAGAAAGTTCTCTGAGGGCCTTCAACTGAGATTGCACCACCCACAATACTCCAACTTCATCTGACACAAATATGCTTGTGTACAAGTTTCCTCACCTGACTCCCTCTTCCACCTGACCTAAATTCCCTCTTGGCCTCAGATTCTTATGTTCATGCTTATTCAGGTTTGGAGTTTCAGCTAATAGCTTTTCTTTCCCGTTGAGCTTCTCCAAGTCTGCTTTCGTGACCTACCTCTACACTTTATCTGACCTGTGTTCAGCTCCTCCCATTTTAGCATGAACATCTCATAGGAGACACACTCTACTACCCACCTTATGTTATGGCAATAGCCCAGTTTTATCACCATGAGAATCAGTGTTATGAAAGAATGATGTACTAGCATGCCTTGAAAAAAGAAGGAACAATTGTATTGTGCAACATAAGACCACAAGTTTTGAAGGGTTTTGAATTCTAACTAATTGAAAAATGTCCAAAAAATTTGAAGATTCAAGATAGCTTCCTTAAGAACAAACATTCTTGACCCAACAGAATCCTAAGACTTCCCTTCTGCTCATGCATTCCCTCCAAGAACTGCCCTCAACTTATTTGGCTTGGCCTTATGAGTAGAACACATATAACTTCCTTAAGCAATCCAATTTTATAATACTTTTTGTAAATGTAAATGTCAATTTCCCTTCTGTTTCCATTTTCTCACCAGAAGCATAATTTTGGTATCACATGAGTTCAATATACCTTTACCTTTTCTCTCCCTCTATCACCCAGCTATTTGAACATAGTGAATGCCAAAATAAGTTCTGAAAGATAACAGAATATACCATCATCTAATACCATATAAAATGTAATCTGAAAAAAATTTTACTTTTTAGGCTTCCAATTGTTATAAGTAAATTGGTCTTCACTCTACCAATGTAACACTTCAGATAATATATGTATTAGACGATTCATAGCTCCTCATTTCTTGTAACTCTCTTCCCTCAGCCAAGAAATTCCTCCATCTCATGATTACATTAAATCCTGTGTATTCTTCAAACTTCAGCAAAAGAGTGATTCCCCCAAAAGGGGCTTTCCCAACACCACCAAACTTCCCTGGTCTCCTGTTCTCTCTCAGGGTCTTTGTTCCTTCATGTTGTCTTCTGTGCATCATAACAAAACCCACCCTCATCCCCCAGACCTCACCCCCACAAAAACATACCTGTTCTGCAATGCACTCCCTCAGAACTCTGCCAGGTAACTGAAGATAATATAATGAAATCAGATGTTTTATCTAGAACAGAGTCAACTCAATCACTAATAGGCTTTATCATTGTGAAGTTAGATTGAGTGAGCTCAACAGCAGTCTGCGTTGCTTTCAACTACAAATTGATTAATCATGGGAAATTTTTAGACACAACGCATGAAATTTTTAAGCACAAGGTGTACAGAGGATATTTTAGGGTAAAAGGGGACTTTGTAACTCCTTAAGTGAGCCATTCATAGATGTTATCAATGCCAACACTATCTTTCCAGCAACTTGTAGCCAACAAAAGCTAGGCTCTGAAATCTAAATCCAAACAGGAATCAAGATAAAACATAGAATTCAGAAAAACTATTCTAACTCTTGAAGATCCTCTTTCGAATCTTCAACATATTTTTCAACTTATTACTACTATTTATCAGTCCTTAGAAAGAATATTAGCTTTATTACACCTCAGCTAATTGAATCAATCTAAGCTTACTCTTATAGGTGGGGTGCTTTTAAGAATGTTACATGAGCCCCATAAGTATTAAGAGCTCTTTCTTCATTTCCTTTATATCTGAACATAATCTGGGTTCATCTCCTTCCACACAGTACCTCCTGAAATAAGTCTGATCCCTGCCATTTCAGTTAGCTTCACACAGATAAAAAGTTTACGTGTGCTGAAAACTGTAAGACATTGATGAAAGAAATTGAAGAAGACACAAATAAATGGAAAGATACTGCATGCTAATAGATTGGAAGAATTAATTGTTCAAATGTCCATACTACCCAAAGCCATCTATAGACTCAAAGCAATCCTTATCAAAATTCCAATGCCATTTTTCACAGAAATAGAAAAAAATCCTTAAAAATTTTTGGAACCACAAAAGATCCCAAATAGCCAAAGCAATACTGAGAAAGAGCTGTAGACACCACACTTCCTGATTTCAAGCTATACTACAATGCTATAGTAATCAAAACAGTATGGTACTCTCTGCTCTGGGTACCCCCTCCTCAGGGTCAAAGGGTAAGGGTGAGTTGATATAAAACTCAATAGAAATTTTAACTGCTTAAGGGAGGTGTGTTAGCCAGGCTTCTCCAGAGAAACAGAGTCAACAGAATGTGTATATATACAGAGAGATTTATTTCAAGGAATTGGCTCATGAAATTGTTGAGGTTTGGCGAGTCCAAAATCTGCTGCAGTAGGCTAGCAGGCTGGAGACTCAGGGAAGAGTTGCAATTTGAATCCAAAGACAGTCTGCTGGCAAAATTCCTATGTGCTCAGGGTAGGTCAGTCTTTGTTCTATTAAGGCCTTCAACTGATTGGATAGGCCCATCCACATTATGGAGGGCAATCTGCGTTATTCAAATTCCACCAATTTAAATGTTAATCTCAGCCAAAAAGCACCTTCACATCCAGAATAATGTTTGAACAGATATCTGAGCACTGTGGCCCAGCTAAATTGACATATAATTTTAACCATCTCTGGTGGAATTTGAGAGTCACAGAGATTTGCCTCACTTTCAATCTGGAGCTCTAGCAAAAAACATCCCCACTTGAGAATACACAAGTTGGTGGGTAAACTCTGGGGAGACAGTGGAAGAGATGAGAAAGCTGAAACTAAACAAGAAGTACTGAGTTACATTAACTTGGAAAATTTGTGTTATTCATGTTTAAATACAGATCCACAGAACTTAATTTCAATTATAAGTAATAATATTTTTTAAGTTTACCAGAAAACAAAGTATATAGAAACACACACATAGACCAATGGAACAGAATCCAGAGCCCAGAAATAAATCCACACATACATGGTCAACTAACATTTGACAAAGAATACTCAATGAGGAAAGGATAATCTCCTCAATAAATGGTGTCGGAAAAACTGGATATCCACATGCAAAAGAATGAAAATGGACCCCTATCTTACATCACTCACAAAAATTAACTCAAAGTCGATTAAAGACTTCAATGTAGGAGCTGAAACTATAAAACTCCTAGGAGAAAACATAGGGAAAAAGACCTTGACATTGATCTTGGCAACAATTTTTTGGACATGATACCAAAAGCACAGGCAAGAAAAGCAAGAATAAACAATTGGGACTACATCAAACCAAAAAGTTTCTGCACAGCAAAAGAAGCAATCAACAAAATAGAAAGGGAAAAAACATTTTCAAATCATGTATCTTGTAACAGGTTAATATTCAAAATATACAAGGAACTCATACAACTTAATAGCAAAACTACAAACAGTCTGACTTTTAAATGGCAAAGTACCTGAATAGAGACTTTTCCAAAGAAGACATACAAATGGTCAACAGGTACATGAAAAGTTGCTTAACATGAGTAACCATAAGGGAAATGCAAATCAAAACCACAATGAGGGGCTTCACTGGTGGCGCAGTGGTTAAGAATCCGCCTGCTAATGCAGAGCACACGGGTTCGAGCCCTGGTCCGGGAAGATCCCACATGCCGCGGAGCAACTAAGCCCATGTGCCACAACTACTGAGCCTGTGTGACACAACTACTGAAGCTCACGTGCCTAGAGCCTGCGCTCCGCAACAAGAGAAGCCACCGCAATGAGAAGCCCGCCCACCACAAGGAAGAGTAGCCCCCGCTCGCCGCAACTAGAGAAAGCCCGGGCGCAGCAAAAAAGAGCCAACGCAGCCAAAAATAAATAAGTAAATAAGGTAAATTAAAAAAAAAAAAAAACCACAATGAGTTATCATCTCACACCTGTCAGAATGGCCATCAGCAAAAAGACAAGAGATAAGTGTCAGTGAGGATGTGGAGCTTTTCAACAGTGAACACTTTTGCGCTGTTGGTAGGAATGTAAACTGGTGCATCCACTATGGCAAATGTTATGGAGGTTACTAAAAGAATTAAAAATAGAACTACTATATGATCCAGCACTCCCACCTCTGGGAATAATCTGAAGGAAATAAAGTCAGTATCTTGGAGAGATAACTGCACTCCCATATTCACTGCATCATTATGTACAATAGACAAGACATGGAGACAACCTAAATGTCTGTCAATGAATGAATGGATAAAGAAAATGTGGTATATACATATATATATATGTATATATATGTGTGTGTGTGTGTGTATATATATATATATATATATATATATATATATACACACTTACTGGAATTATATATATATATATATACACACACACTGGTATTTTATATATATATACACACTGGAATATTATTCATCCCTAGAAAGGAAGGATAGCCTGCCATTTGTGACAACATGGATGAACCTCAAGGGCACTATGCTATGTGAAATAAGTCAGCCAGAGAAAGACAAATACTATATGATCTCACTTATATCTAGAATCTAAAACCTAAACTCAGAAACGGAGTGGTTGCCAGAGGTGCGGAGGTGGGAGAAGTGGATGAAGGCGGTCAAAAGGTACAAATTTCCAGTTACCAGATGTATAAATTCTGGGGACTGATGTACAGCATGATGATTATGGTCAACAATACTATTTTGTATACTTGAAAGCTACTGAGAGAGCATGTCTTAAAAGTTCTCACCCCACTCACACCAGAAAAAGGTAGTGTGAGTGATGGATGTGTTAACTAACCTTAGTGTGGTAATCATTTTGCAATATATAGAACATTCAATTACCTTGTTGGACACATTAAAATTACCCAGTGTAATATGTCAATTACATCTCAATAAGGCCGTGTGTGTGTGTGTATGTGTATGTGTGTGAATTCTCTAGCCGTAGGCATTTCTCCTACAAAAACACATAATTTGCAAAAAGCCAACCAGGTAATAGTATAGTATATAAAACATAGCAAAAAAACTAGGAAATGGCCATCCCAGCTATCTTTGTAGACACATGACAGAATAAATGATAATATTTTGCACTATGGTTAATCTTGCAGGCTGCCTCAAACCCTCTCTAAGGTTTAAATCCTAAATAACAGTGCAGTATGATTTTCACTAAATAAAATAAAAATTAAAATATTTGGCTTTTTGTGATGATCCCATTATCAACCTAGGAATTAGAAATTAGATAGTCATACATAATGAATATTAGAGAAGCATAAATAAATTGGCATGGCCTACCATAAATGTGAAATTGTTTAAACCTTCCTAAAGCTATTCCTAACTAGCAACAGAGTTTTGCATGAGTGACATCTAGGGGCTTAAAAGGATTAACAGCAAAACAGTCTTCATCTAAACTCCTTAAATTTTCCCATTTGCATCTGAGTAATTGACATATACACAGTTCAACACCTAGTATAGAATCTATACCACTTAAAAATTAATGTCCAGTTATCTAAAATGCCATTACCTAAGACCACGTTTTTTTAAACTATTGCAATATTGTATGAGTTCCACTGATTGAAGACTTAAGAACCAAAGAGTGGATACTAGAGATAAAAGTTTCCGTTTTCTTAAAATTAGCAAACTTCAAGAAAAGAATATAGGTCTCCCTGTTCTTTAATCTCCTCCCATTGTCCTCAATAGATTTCATTCTATAATCCCTTCATAGAAATGTTAGAATCCTTTTTTCTTACCTTATTTCTCTGGTAAAGCTTTTGTTGTAGCTCTATGATCTAGGAACAATGCATCAGATATTAGAGGAAAGTAAGTTTCCACCGGAGGTAGTTGGATGGAAAAAGAGGTTAAGGCCTATATTATCTCCCTATACCTACACGGCACTCATGTGAGGTGCAGCAGTTCCCCCCTATCTTTGAGGGATACTTTCTAAGACCCCCCAGTGGATGCCTGAAATCTCAGAGAGTATCTAACCCTTATATGCTATCTTTGTCCCTATGCATACATACCTATGATAAAGTTTAATTTGTAACTTAGACCCATCTTAACTAAGTGTGTACCATGCACTGTAGTCATAACTTTTGCAGTTTGAGGTGCAACAGCAAAACTAACAGGAATTTCTTCTTCCTTCTTCACAATTTCACAGGTAGAAGATTCATTCTTACCCTAGATCTTAGCAACTTCAACAATTTTTTTTCTTTCCTCATTAAGTCAAGAATTGTCACCCTTTCACTTAAAGGAAGCACTTCACAGCTTCCCTTTGGCAGATCCGAATTGCCAACATCACTCCTTTTGGGCTTTGCGGCCATTATTCAGTAAAATAAGGGTTACTTGAACAAAAGTACTGAGATAACTCACAGACCATTAGATAACTGAGAAAGCTACTGAGGGACTAAAAAGGCAGAATACGCTGGACAAAGGGATGGTTCATATCCTGGAGAGTTGGAGTGGGACAGCGTGAGATTCCATTACGCTACTCAGAATGGCGCGCAAGTTAAAACTTATGAATTGCTTATCTCTGGAATTTTCCATTTAATATTTTCAGACCGTGGTTGACCACAGGTAACTGAAACCAGTTTTGAAAGCAAATCTGCAGATGGGGTGGGGAGACTATCGTATTTATTTGTTAAAAGTGTTTAGAGTAGTTTGAGATTGTAAAAACCCATTCGTACATTAAATGTGTTTCATTCAAGTGTATTTATATAATTTTCTATATCCAAATGTTGAAATCTACTTTTAGAATTTTGACGACTTCATAAAACAATACTTTTAGACTTCTTGCTGCTTGTATTTTTACATTTGGTTATTAACTAAATGGTTAATAAAACTATTTCAGAATGTTTTATTAGCTTTGATATTATGTAAAATAAAGCCTTTGGTATTCTCCTTGCCCTTCCTTACTATGAATTAAATAGGATATTCCAGGTATCTCAAAAAATAATGCTACCTTTTTCTTTTCTTAAACACAAAGCCCAGAAGCTTTTTTTAAGAATTCACTGTCAAAATGGCTCTTTATATTGCAAGAAGACACTGGGGGTTTTTCTAATTATTTAATTAAAGGTCTTCGCCTCCCCTCAATTGTCAGTACCATATACACCATACCTTGAGTTTGGATGCACATTTACCTAGAAAATGGCTGTCCAAGGCCATGTTCCCCTTCAGAGACTCAATCTATTAGGAAGGGAAATTTCTAGGTCAGGAGTAAGTGTGTATGAAGGAAAGTTGCTATCAGAAACTTTAATCACCTAGTCCTGTAGGATTGCTATAACCCTACCAGAAACTAGCCCCCTAAATATTCAGATAGCTCTTCTTCATTTTCCTTTACCCGGGGACATAATTTGGATCCATCTCCTTCCACAGAGTTTCCGGTTATCTTCTAGTCAAGTCCTAACGACGTGACTCTCCGGAGGAACCACTGTACTGAGAGAACGCACCTCAGGCTGCAGCAGCCGCACAGCAGGGATAGAAAATCCAATTCTTAGGATCAAAGTACGAACCAACACATTGTATGGGGGTGGGGTAGAGGCATTTGCCAAATCCTCAATTTTACATTATTTGTACAATTCACATTAAAACAAGTTAAATACGACAAAGTGTGGAAATATGGGAGACTTGGATCTGGCGCGTGGTAGGGTTACAATAATTACTTGTTGAATGAGTAAATGAAACGTAAAGCAACGTAGTCACCGAAGAGGGTTCCACATACAGCACAAAACAAGAAAGACAGAGCGGGAAGTGTCCACTCTCTCCATCCCACTAGCAAGTCAAACCCCCCTCCACGTATCGCCTTATTTTTCTACCCTCCCTTACGACCAATTTTACTGAGCTGTCTACACCCGTTGTCACTGCTTCACCACCTCCCATTCATTTTATACCTTCTTTTTTAGTCTGAGGCCGTCTTCCTATAAGCCCCAGACTGACACGAGATGACCACAGGGGAACAGAAATGGCGGCAGGGCAGCTGGGGGGCGATAGGACCTGGGACATGACAAACATACCTGGAGCGTCTCTCCACCTTCCCGAGGCGGCTCCAAGGACAACCCGCCGCGCTGAGCGGAGGCGTGGCCTGCCGCACACCATGTGAGCGTCTCTAATTGGCGGCTGAATAAGACTGACAGCAAGATCTCAGGCCGATCCGCAAGTGAAAGCCAATGGGAAGGAACCACTGTGCGCGCTCTCAGTGCTGAGAAAACAAACCTCGGTTCAGCAGGTGCACTAGGACCCAGATCCAGGGCGGGAAGAGGAGGGGATGCGCACGCCCGGCACCTGAGACCCCTCACTGGAGGCCAGCAAGGGCCGGAGGGCAGCAGGCTCCGCCCCTAATGCTTCGAGGTTAAATCGCGCTGTGATATTGGTAACCAAGGGCCCTCCTGCCCCCCCAGATACAGCAGGGAGGAGAGAAGGAAAAAGACAAGCAGAGAAACCCTGAAAGCTTGAGTGTTTACTCAAAAGAGGCTGATGTAACCCGGACAGAACTGAGGAAACCAGGACCATTATCTTTATAGAGCAAGACTGGTCACTTTCGCCACACAAAACAGGGCTCGGGAACAGGCTGAGTTCACTCGCAGAGAAATACAGTTATAAGTCTGCATATCTGAGTTGTAACTGTGAATTTAAAACTTATTACATTTGAAAATGGAGAGACTAGAACCCAGAGAAATCTATATTTAGCACCTTCCCCTGCCAGATGGATCTCCGCAGAGACTGAGCAATTTAAGCTCATGTGGCCAACAACAATTTCCCCTCCACAAATGACAAACAGATGTGACACCATTTCCTAATTCTGCAGAAGGGAAATTGAAATGCAAAAAAAGTTTAATGATTAACCTATCTAAATTCTGTGGTCCTAAATACCCAATTTATCAGTCACAGAAATACAATCTAGACTTTTTTTTCCAACTAGTACCAGTCTAGGGGGGCTAGGAAACAGAGGGTGAGGGCCTGAGCGCTTGGTCCATGAAAGTTAAGGTTAGGGAAAGAAGATAGCTAGGCCTTCAGTGAGAGCACAATTGAAATTACTGTTTTGAATCTGAGTTTTATGTTGCTTTTATTAAATTAGGAGCACTCTCTCTCTTTCTCTCTCTCTCTGATAATTGTTTTAATCACTCAAGAGGTATTTATTGAGGACCTATTTCTGATCAATTCAGTTTATTCCAGTTAAGTGTTGACTGGGAATTAGCCATGTAGCTGCCATTGTGCTAAATTCTGGGGACACTGTGAGCTGGACCAACAGTGTCCCCACCTCCCTGGCCTAAGGCAGTGGGGAGGAGGCTTTAAAGAGGTTATGATGGCTGTGATAAGTGTTAGACAACATAAAGTATAAGGTGCCATGGGGAGCACAGAATAAGAGAGTCTAATCTGGACTAGCCTTACCCTAGTAAGGGTCTTCATAGGCTTTTATTTACAGAAAATAGATACAAATTCATTTTTATTTGAGGTTAAAACTAGAATGCCAGTTTTTTCAAGGATGACATTTTAAAATCAGACAGCATAGAGAACTGAAGTAATTTATAAAAAGTATAGATTGGGATTTGAACATTCGTTGAACACAACCCCTTGTTCAACATTTGAATTCCCTCATTAGTATTGTTTCCTGAAGCATTATTTTTATATACATAATATTATACATATACACCATATTTTATATCCCACCCATCACTCTTTGAAAGAGAGTGAATCCGAAACCACTTTATTATGTAAACAACATAAATTAATTTTGTACATTGTATATTATGACAGGCACAGTATTATTATGTTTTCATTTGTAATGAGTTTTAAGACCTAAAACTACAACATGGATTGTGCCAATGTTGAGAATGAATTCACTGAAGAAAATTTTACTCTATTTTTAAAACCCTAAAATCTACCTAGTCTAGAACTCTTAGCCACAGAATTTGGCAACATGATGGCTACTTCAATTACTGGGAATTATAAAAATTATTTGGCACTAATAAATACTTTAGTTTTGCAATAAATGAGAGCACATGTGATATTACTGACATCATAAGATTATTCTCACTCATTTGCATTCTGGTATGCTTTCATGAGAAAGATAAAGAGCTGACGTTATGACTAGCATATTGGTAATGGCACTGGGAGTGGCCCCATGGGAGTGTCAGACATGGGGATAGCAAGTGTGTCCTACAGATTAAAATGTTGAGGACCTCTGTTCTAACTACTATTGGGCCTCCCTGTCAAGGACTCTAGCCCCTGACCTCGGATATTTCCAGGAACAGAAAACATCTCTACCATGAGTCTGTTTTACTGAAGGTTCTCACTCTGTAGGTGAACCGAAGTTTCACAAGGCAGACCAATCCCAGGAGCGGTGCGCCACTAGCGAGATGAAGCCTTAACATGCAGTGTAAAGGAGGAAAAACAGCAGTTCCATCCTTGTGTATGTGTTGGGAAGGAGTAGGGAAGCTTTAGGAAAATGTCACTCTAAGATTTTCTTTCCAAGGTGAGTTAAAATAAGCCTGTGAGACAGTCACAGAGAATTAAATTCTGTTTATGCAGGTTGTAACGCACTCAGGCATTGCTAAAATATGGGGCTAAATATATATTTCTGTATAGCTCTGTAATGGTCATGTTTATAATTACTAAGAATTTTAATTATTAAAACTTATTATCTAATAACATTATTAAACATTTATCTATTATAGGTTTAATTATTAAACCTATAATAGATAAAAGAATAAACATTATGAAATTAATATAATCAAGTCTATCAATTGGACCTTTTAATATCATTTTAATTATGACATTCTTTAGCCAACCAATGTTATACTGAAATTCTTATTTTCTTTTCTTAGATTTCCATTAGTTGCAGTGAAGGCTAAGCTACTTCACTAACACTAACAAAGAAAGACAAAAATGCAATGGCTCAACCAAGATGGAAGGTTCTTTCTTCTTCCTGTAGTAATTAAGCACAGAAAGGCGGACTCTGCTACAGATGGGCTCACACAAGTGGAGTGGCCCCTCCATCCTATGAATTCTAAGAGCCCATTTAGTTCCCATTCCATTGGTGATAACTTAGCCCCCTGAGCATTCATACCTACAAGGGGGGCTCATCTCTGTTACCTCTTGCTCGACAGCCATGAGCCCAGCCAGCTACAATTGGTAGCCTACACCACAGTACTTTGGGGTCGATGTCTTTATTATTTTAGAATTTTAAGACCCTCTTCCTTCATCGTTATCTGGTCCTCTGGATATACAATGACACAGGATGTAAAGGTAGTGACACTGACATGGCTGTTTAATCCATGCAAAGAGTTTAGGGACATTGTACCTGGTCTGCAGTAGAGTTTGTAAAGAAAGAATCAAGGAGTGCTACTCTAAATTTACTCTATGCATCTGCCTTTTTTATTGATAAATATTCTGGAATTTTGTCAAGAGTGACTATACTTGTAAAGGTATTGGTTAATAACTGGAATAGCAGCTAGGTACACTTTATTCAGCAAACATGTCAGGAAACAAGTCAACTAATTAAAGCTATGCTCATGTAATGGATTTTTTTTTTTAAAGATTTTCTTGATGTGGACCATTTTTAAAGTCTTTACTGAATTTGTTACCATATTGTTTCTGTGTTATGTTCTGGTTTTTCGGCCGTGAGGCAAGTGGGATCTTAGCCCCTCAACCGAGGATCAAACCCGCACCCCCTGCATTGGAAGGCGAAGTCTTAACCGCTGGACCGCCTGGGAAGTCCCCATGTAATGGATTTTAGATCTGATTTTAACTGAGATTTGGGATCTAATTTGCAGAAACCCAAGTAACATTATGAAGGTTGCATGGACTTAAAGATATTACCCAATTAAACAGTTAAAATAAAGGTCTGGCATATACTTCCTGACTACTTTTAATGGTAGATTTGATTGGATTTGATTAATTGGGAAATTTGAGATTTCTGATATCCTTAACTGGTTATTTTTATCTTTTGAGGATTTGGAGGACTGATAAATGAGATAAAAATTAGACCACATGGGTGGGCCACTGATGAAAATAAAATTGGGTTTTAAATTATTGATGGACCTCCAAAATGTAAATGTTGTAGCAAAGCCTATTTTATATGGTCATCTGTGTTGTGGTGTGTATCCAAATCAGTCTAAAGAAATAAAACTCTATATCAGAGACCCTCAAGTGTTTGGTCTTAAGACCCTTTTAAACTCTTAAAAATTAAAGCTCCCAGAGAGTTTTTGTTTATGTGGATTCTGTCTAATGATATTTACTGTATCAGAAAGTAAAACTGAGAAATTTTCAAATATTTATTTATTTAACTATTTATTATTAAACATTTTTATTTAATTCAATTATTTATTTTAATATTATATAAAGAATTATTAAATGTTTACTTATTTAAAATAACAATAAATATAAAAATAGCCATATTTTCCAAAACAAAAAAAAATTATGAGAAGAATGACATTGTTGTATATTTTTTCAAAACTTTTTAACGGGGGCTTCCCTGGTGGCGCAGTGGTTGAGAATCTGCCTGCCAGTGCAGGGGACACGGGTTCGAGCCCTGGTCTGGGAAGATCCCACATGCCGTAGAGCAACTAAGCCCGTGCGCCACAACTACTGAGCCTGCGTGTCTGGAGCCGCGACAGTGAGAGGTCCGCACACCGCGATGAAGAGTGGCCCCCGCTTGCCGCAACTAGAGAAAGCCCTCGCACAGAAACGAAGACCCAACACAGCCATTAATTAATTAATTAATTAATTAATTAATTAATTATTTTTAAAAAGACCTTTTAATGTCTTAACAGAAGGCAACTGAACTCTCAGGTCAGCTTCTGCATTCAACCTGTTGTTGAAGGTTGTTACTTGCATTGACGTGGATGAAGAAAATTCAGCCTTGCAGAGATAGGTAGGTGGAAAAGGAAGAGTCGTATGGACCTCCTGAAAGGATCTCAGTGACTCCCAGGGGTCCTTCAACCACCCTTTGAGAACCACTGCTCTACACAGCACCTGGGCCTGGGATCTAGATCTTTACACCCATCTCTTTGAAGGAATCCAAGATTCCCTTGACCAGGAAAGAGTAGTCCTGAATCCTCTGTGAGGGAAGAGGCCAAGCCTCAACCATACTGGGGCCCTTCTCTCTAACTTGAAAAGGAGTTTTTAAATGGCTGCTAGAGAATACTCTGAGACTGTTCTAAAGCAAAAAGAAAGTACTGAAGGATGAGCAATAGGACAAAATAAAGGGAAATCAGAAAAGAAGAAGTGGGTGACTTCCCTGGTGGTGCAGTGGTTAAGAATACGCCTGCCAATGCAGAGGACACAGGTTCGAGCCCTGGTCCGTGAAGATTCTACATGCCATGGAGCAACTAAGCCTGTGTGCCACAACTACTGAGCCTGTGCTCTAGAGTCCATGAGCCACAACTACTGAAGCCTGTGCTCCTAGAGCCCATGCTCCGCAACAAAGAGAAGCCACCGCAATTAGAAGCCCGTGCACCGCCGTGAAGAGTAGCCCCCGCTCGCCACAACTAGAGAAAGCCCGTGCGCAGCAGCGAAGACCCAACGCAGCCAAAACTAATAAATAAATTTTAAAATTAAAAAAAAAAAGTGGGAAAACTTAAGGTTAAACATGAGTGGAGTTTGTTGAATGAATATGGTAGTTTAAGGATAAGAGAATGAGAGCGATAACAAGAAGTAAAATCTGTCATTCCCATGTGTCCCAAATTTTCTGAACAATCCTTCACATTTGAAAATATGTATATATACTTCCTCCAAACATAAATATCCCAAGAAAAAATTTTCCATCCCCTCTTGCTGCTTAAGTCATGATAGGTGTTTAAATCCCACCATCAGATGTACCTGTGCATGACTTTAATTCAGCACTAAGTTACAGGAAGGGATGGGAACAGAGCTTGCCATGGATGTGGATCACAGGCACGTCAGTGGTGTTCTGAAGTCCCTGGCCATGGAAGAGGCTCTGATTCAGCATCTTACTGAGCATGACAGGCATGGCATGCTTCTGGAACTGGCAAGTAGAGTGGCACCTTCCTAACTGGAAGCTCTGGTCTTTGCAGGGCTAGAAGAGGGTGCTGTCAGTCTCAGAAACTCAATCTGTATCAATCAGGCTTCCAACAGGAAACAGTCGATATACTCAGAAAAGTTTAGCTGAAGAGAATTTAATGAAATGACTGATACAGAGGTATGAGAGAATTTAAAGGAACAAAATAAGATGTTTAAGCAGCCAGGGAGTAACCACCATTAGGTTTGAAGGGACAAAAACGGTAATGGTAAAGGAGCCTGGGAAAGGTATGGCCAGGGAGGAGGGGCCACCTGACAGAAGATACAGCCTTAGAGAAATGCAGCCGCTGCCAGAACACAGCACGGCAGAGAAAAATAAGGAGGAATAAATGCCTAACTTCTCTCTTCCTCTGAACTCTGATCTTCTGCTTGATGCTCCTATTGGCCGGACCCAACCAGAAGCCAGGGTGCAAAAAGGCCAGCTAATGCAATCCATGGAGGTCCGTGTCCTAGGGTACAGCAGGGCAAAGAATGCAGAAGGGGTAGGGCCAGGTAGACAGCTAGCAGGGAATAACCATCACATAGCCTCTAGTCTATTTATTCATCTTGAGCTTTTTGTGTTCCTTAATAAATCTACTTAAATTACTAGAGTGGATTCTGTTGTCTACAACTTAAAAACCAGGTCTGTATGTCGTTTGTATTTGAAGGTGAAAGACCCTTAGGGAAATGAGATGGATTGTCTTACCTAGTTGGGTTTGAAGGCAATAAAGATGAAGCTAACATTAGAGGAAATGGTACACCACTAATCCTTGGCATGGGGTGCAGTAGCAAATATTACCTAAAGTAGCACTGAGGTAACTTGCGATAGAGTCACTTGCCTTCCGGCAAGTATTTGGCAGACGAAATGGCTTCTCTGAAAACTCATTAAGAGGGGCACAAAAAAACACAGGAACTAGAAATCAGACTAATCGCTTCTAAATGCACAGAACTTTAAAAAAAGTAAGTAATAAGTTAAAGGTTTTAAATTCTCAACTCCAAGCCTGGTCAAAGATTCAAATGATTTTTGAAATATGTAGATAAAGAAAAGCACTGGTTATCTCTGAGAAATGCAGTAGTACCTGTCCTTCGTAGGTCAAGGAGAAGGACGAAACATGCTGCCTTTGAAACTGGCTCCTTGATCTCAACAAATAGAATGGGATACTGGCAGAGGCCAAAAAAGAGCCCCAAAGCCACTGGAACAAGATGCATGTGGTTAGTGTGACAGTCAACAGGACTGGTGTGCAATACGCATAGTTTATCCTATAGAAATCTTTGGTATTATCATAACAATTATAAGATCTCTAGAAGCAAAATAAATGGGTAGTTAATATCCTACTTGATTGTTATTATTAAAAAGGTTAAATCTGATGAATTATGCCAGATTTGAGTCACCACAGTAAACAGCCTAACCCATTTCCTAGATCGGAATCAGTTTCCAGAGCCACTTGATTACAGAGAAGAATGGGTGACTCGATGAAGGACCCCATGACAGCATCACAGTAGTTCCTAAGGATGAGATTTTTAAAAGTGATTCAACTTTATTAAAATGTGGAGAAAGTATTATTCTTCTAGCAGTTGGAACAAGAAGTTCCCTTAAGCAGAAATTCACTTTTGTTGAGAAAAGTCTTTAAATCATAGGGTGAGAATCTCTGCAAAGCCTGGCTATCTGCTGATGCAAAGATTTGGGACAAAGAGGAATTTGTCCAAAAGAAAGAAGGAAAGAAAAAATGATGGAAGTGGCAAAGAGAGGTAAAGAGAGAGCCAAAGAGTTGGTGAGAGGCTTCTTTGTGGAAAGTGGTAAAGATTGATACCCAGTTTGACGTGGAATAAAATAGGCAACACGTAACAAAAAAATCTTTCAGAGATGGAGAGGACAAACCATATGGGTAAAACCTAGGAAGTTTCTGGCATTTTGGAAGGCCTGGGCCCTCCACAAGCCATGGTATTAATAGTTCAAGTCAACTTTATGCATCTTGAGTCAGAGAGGTCACAGCTGGCAACCGGCTTATCAACAAGAATGCATAACTAATAACCATTATGCCTGAATATTGCAAAGGAATACCAAATCCTGTAAAAGATCACTCTTTAACCCTCTATCCGTAACACTTAGTGATTAGAGGGATAAATAGATTTCCTGTTCCAGTTCCTATTTCTTGGACCTATTTGTCATGATCCCACCCCTCCTTCTCCAGGAATTCTGCTCAGTGTTTTCTTGGGCGCCTCCAGAACCCACCTTTTATTTGCCCTCTGTCTCATGCCTTTGATGTCAGCCATGCTTTCGAGGAAGGGGTTAGAATGGTCAAAGTAATCACCTCCACTCCCATAGCACCACCACTGTTTTCTTCTTTCTCCAGTTCTAAAAATCACCAGCTTCCTTCTCTTTCTGGAGTTTCAGTCACGAAGTCCTAGACGGAATTTAGCCAAGATTTAATGTTCCATGGTACTTGGCTATTCCATGAATGGAGATCCCAGAGTCTGGGGACTGACAAGTCCCCAGGGACAACTACAAGACCTGAAACTGAGGGTAGCATTGAGTGTGGAGGGCCCACAATGAGGGAGAAGTCAAATGATGAAAGAATGAGGAGATGGAGAGTTCCAGGGGACTATCTAGGAAAAAGAATCACAGAAGGGAGCCCAAGGATAACAGATACAGCACTCTTCACGTTTTACAGAGACTAAGGCCAATTACAACTAAAGGAACCATGTTTCCTTTTCTTCTCTATGATGTTCATGGTAAAAATTCTGCAGAAATTAAAAGATGTTTGAGTTTTCATTTTAAAAGCAAGGAAAATCTAGAAAACCTGTGTTATGTCCATAGTGGCTCTTGACACAAATTAATCACAGTGGTGGCTTAAAAGAAATCAAAATGGGTTACACGCCTGGGGAGCTGTGAGAAGGAAAGGAGGGGAGAAAAAGGAGGTGACGGACAGTCAATTTAGGAAATCAACTGACCCTAAGATCTTAATGGGCAGAAAACCCTGTGATCTTAGCTTTCGATGCCCTGTGCCGTTAAGAGGCACCTGTCGATTCGTAAATATGGCCATGGCCAACAATTGTAGGACATGGATCCAAGCACCTAGCTCTGCTACTTGGGGCTCACGGCGAGTTACACAAGCATAACTAGTTTTCGTTTTCTTGTTCAAAAAATAAAAATAACAATACCTACCTCCCAGAACCTAATGAAATAACTTGTGTAAAAGAGCCTTGTCAACCCCATTAACTTACACCTGTATAGTGCTTCCCAGCTAGAGGGCAGCCTGCTCCAGTGGGCAGCGCTGGCATTTGCAGTCATCCCCACGTGGATTTGCCATTATTAGCTGTGCGATCTGTCATAGACTGCTTTGCTTCTCCCAACATTGAGCTCCTCCTGTCTGCAGCTAGGATTTCACAGCCTTCGTCATCACAGAGTTGTGGGTCAGAACCATTAGTACTTACAATAGTATCTAGCACCTAGATACTCAGTAAATGTTAGTTCCCTTCCCTAGACCGGATGAATGGCCTTGAAAACATCCCAGTAAATGACCTGAGGGAGCCTGCAACTGACTTTTTCTACCTTGCATAGAGCCCTGGACATCATGAATATGTTTCCCCTGTGAATTACCACATCTGAGTTAAAATATGTGATGCATTAGTTAAAATAACTCATCTTGCATTAGAATTCATATGCAGTTTGAAGTTCAGGGTCAGGATATTGTATTATAATCCACACACAGCTTTGCTCTTGAATTTAATGGCAAAAAAGAATGAAAATGTAGACCAAAACATGATGCTGTAGGAAAAAAATAATTTTTGAGAAGGGTTTAATAATAGGCTCCCAGTTTCTTTCTCTGTGTTACTTTCCTGTTACTTAACTACAGCTCTATATGCAAGAATTACAGACAGGCAGACTCCCCAAAATCACATTTAAATTACCCTAGATTCTTTGCTTTTTTATTCTTGAATCCCTCTCACCTCTTTTTTCAGAGACGCTGCCTTTCTTTCCTGTGGCAGAACCTCTTGCTTCAAGGCAAACTCATTTGCCATGGCTATGGACAGCCCCATGAAAGCAATGACTCTTTCCTTCTTCTGCAATCCTCCATTTCCTCAGCTCACATTGAGACCTGCACCAAGTTATGGAAAGTGATCTTTCCCAGGGGAGTTCAACCTGAATTCATCTTGAAGTCCTGACTGTGTCCTGGCTGTTGGATGCTGTACATTTCTAATTTTCATCTTCCTTCTTTAAAACTGAAGATTCTTTGCATTATTACAGAGATAAGGAAGTTGAAACAGGAAGCATGTAATGCAGGTGAGACACTGAGATCTCTGGCTCAGTTTTGGTTTCCTCTATGCTTCATATGTGTCTTTGGGACAAATGCCTGGACACAGAATTTTTTCTTCCTAAAGACTCTCTAAACAGTTCTGCTATTAATCACCAGTCGGTTTCTTAAAATAACTTGGCATAGCTAAAAGTAGCAGAGTAAGGAAGTTCTAACATATGGTGAAGTTCTCCAACAGCAATTGTGGGATTACAGTTTAACAGCCACAAATCTGTGTGCACATCTATTAAATGTGTCTTGAGACGTGAGGGGGAGGAAAGCCCCAAACACTGCTGATGGCAACCACGCCCAAATTCCCATTCCAGGGATCTGCAGAATGTGAGTGTTTAACACAGGCTTGTGAAGGATGATTAAAATAGTTTCTGATGCTGTGCCTGCAAGAATATAGACTAAGCTTTTTTCTCTAATAGCAATTTAATTCCATATCCCTACCTTTTCTCCTAAGCTGACCTGGGAAGAAAGGCCTGTCAGAAAGTCAATTCCAGGACTTACAAGAAACTGGGTGGGTTTTTTTTTAAATTTTCTCTCTAGAATATTTAAGGGCATCTAATCAAGCCACAAAATGTAAAAGAAATTAATTCTCTAACCTATCGTTACTGCTAAAAAGAAAGAGACAAGAGGAAAATTCAACTATAATGAAAGTTTCAATTATTTCAATTACAGTACATCTCTTTTCAAAATGAACATTCTTTTACATCAGACATCTGCAACTTAGTGCTAATTTGCTCCCCAAAATAGCATAAATTGTAATACTTTAACCAAAAAAAAGGTAAAATACATTCACAAATTATTTAATGGTATTTATAAGTGTAAGAATCATAAACATATCTGATTGGTAAAGTTTTGTCTTTATAGTTTATTCAGTTATTGCCAAGGACAGCATGTAATTATACATATATATTCTATATATGTAGTGCGTGTGTGCATGTGTATATCTGTACTGTCCACATATGCAGATAAATTGCTCTCTCCTCACAGTCATAAATACCCAAAGAAAAACATTTTATTTATTATCATGTCTTTGCCTTCTGAATCTCCATGAATGTCCACAAGCATGGAAGATCCAAAGAAGTAATTCACTGACTTTTTCTCTTATGTGGGTCCATCTAGTCTGTATCTAAGCATATGTAATTCCAGTAAGGGAAATAGTAATTCTTTCCATGGACCTTACATTTGGCAAGAAGGATTAAATCTGCTTCTCAAATCAAGACAAGTTACCGCACAGTAAGCCTGTCTTACTGTCCTCAGGCAGTGTGGGTGTAACTAGTTTTCAATGACAGACAGGAATGGGCTCGTGAAAGTGATCTTCAAGAAATCCGAAATGGGATGAGCAGAATGGAACTTGGGCAGTGCAGGAGCTCGCTCCTACTGGAGACCTGACTGGCAAATACTTGGGACTTAGGAATTAATACTTAATTTCCTAGAACAAAAGTATTTTTAATTAAAATGCAAAAGAGTCATGATATTTTACCTCCACATACAAAGATTCATTAAACTATCACTAACAAAATAGTAATCATTACTATTACTGTTGAGTACCTGTTATAAGGTACTTTTTAGCACATTGCTACTCTACCCTATGAGTCAGAAATTATTACCATTTTACAGCAGCAAAACTGAGAGGCCTAGGGAGTTTAACGTACCTAAAGTTTCAGAACATGTGAGATCCCAAGCTCGGATTAGAACGCTCTCTCTGACTCCAAAGTTCATTCGGTGAACCACTGATATTTTACTGCCTCTTGTGCATTCACGGGTCCCATGCACTCACAAATATAACGGTTTCTTTGTACCAGCTTAAAACCTTCAGAACTGTGTGCTGAGCTAATCACAAGAATTATTGACAGGCTGTTTAAATTGATGGCCTTTGAGAGTTTATGCTAAATTGAGTTGTTGGCTTTAATTCATCCATCAACTAAATATTTGTATCAAAATTGCCACGATGGTCAATATCTGCAAACTCCTTCATTGTATAGTGATACTATGGTCCAAAATCTTCCCTGCTTTTCACATCTCCTCAACATTCTGCGATGAAATTTCAGTTTAGTACCAATTGCTGCACATACTTTAAAAATTCCTTTTAAGTGTTACCTTTGATCCAAAATAATAGAGCAAGTCACAAAACCCACCCTTTCCTGTTGGTTTCTATATCTAAAAATTGAATCCTATGGTTGAATGTGGAAAATGAATCTGATCCTACAATCCATACATCAATTTTGTCCCCATCTTTATCAGTAAGAGTAATATTTAGAATGAAAACAAAATGTTCTTAGAAATAATGCCAAGACATAGCTGATAGAATTCCACAACAGCAATTGATAGGAAAATATCATTTACTTTCTGAAACTGGCAAATCAAATAGTGCCTGGCATGTTGAAGATGTCTTACAAATGTTAGAGAAGGAAAAGCTTAAACCTTGGGGAAGTCACCAAAAGTTCAACCTTATAATAATCACATTGTGAGAAGAGAGATGCCCCAGGATTTCAGGGATGTTCTTAAGCCATGGGCAGACGTCCTATTGGTTCACAAACTATGTGTTAGCAGTTCGCCTAAATCCTGAGTTCTCTTGAAATTGAGAGACCCTTACCCTGCCCACTTACTTTCAAGTAATTCCAATAGGAGTATGTTATTAGATGATTTTTAAGGATGAATAAGGGAGTTTCCAGGGCGATCAGCAACTACTCTTTAGCTCAGAGTCATTCCTTATACCTTCAAGAATAACATAATTTAGCTCAACTTCATTTTTGGTGAGAAATATTTAGTTATCTCACATATGCAAAAAAAATTGTATTAAAAACTCAATTACTTTGCTCAGTTGAGATTACCTCTTTAGGTGGAACGGGTCATTACCATAAAAATGCGTACTCCACACAGAAACTTCTCAGATATTATGAGAAAATATATTTATTTCATTAATAAGGAGGTGAATTTGAAACCTTATGATGTCTACTTAGATTACCCTGCATTTCTCCTGATCCCAACATAAGTTTCCACTGTTCACTGATTTCCCACAAGAAATTACACATGCAGTTTGCTGAGGAATAGTGCTTTGTTTGTTTTTTTTTTTTGTACATTAGAACACGTTAATAGTTTATACTAGATTATTTCTAAGGTCCCTTCCAGGGCTAAGTTTTAATGACCTTATGTTTATATTCCATGCATTTTTATATTTATACCAAATTAGTGCACAAAAAAGCTCTGTACATCATGTCATTTATTTATGCTATCTTTCTTCTAAAATTTCCATATCTCACATGATGGCAATATTCCATTTTGTCCTTTTTCCAACCAGTGTGACAATGAGTCTTATGTTAATGACACCTGTTCTTAAATAATTATCCTCATAAACAATGGTCTTATCTTCCTGCTCAGCAAATGCACCGCTACATCTGTGAAATCGCAACTGTTGCCATGACAACAGAGGTGGCCAACAAGGAGAAGAGGCAAAGCGATTGTGTAACATCAAGTAGAAACAGCATGTAATTTCTTAAAGTTGTTAGTCAAATTAGAGTTCGCGATCTGTTTCTAAAAAAGAGAAAGAAATGCGTAACTTTCCCAATTTTGTTCTCTCTTAGAGGTTAAATGGCTCTAGGAAAATATCTCTGCGTAAGATAAAATCATTCCAGTCAAATTCAATTTTTGTAAGCTTAATTGGCCTAAGTCACCTGGCCTGACCGTATGTATAAAATAGAATTGATGCAACACTGGAGCTACTGCTTAGTAAAATCAGACCAACCCAAATTACCCTCTGTTAACCAGGGCCTAGTTTCACCCACTTTGTTAACATTTCTGGGGTGGTAAGAAGGGAGGATTTGATGTAGGCGTGTTTTTCTATCTGTCAGCACGTACTGCCCTCCGAATTAGAGCACAGCGCAGCTGCAGGGAGAACTGAAAAGATTGATGCAGAGGCCTCGCTAGGCACACAGACAAGGGCCCTTGGCTGTGCAGATGAAGTAGCTTTTCTGCAGTTGCTTTTTCCTCACGCTGCCTCTTAGATCCCCAAGGATTTCAGAGCCTCTGATAAGAAAACAGATAAGACTCAAGGCCAGAGTCTATGTAAAACTGACAACAAGCTCTCTGAAGGAATGTGGGCTGACACAAATGAATAAATCTAACATACAAATCAAAGCCAGGGACGTGTCACTGAACGCTGGCATCCCTCCAGGATGAATTGTGAGAAGCAGCAGAAATGTTTGACACACTTCAAGTCAGTGTGTTAGGAGAAAAGACGCGAGAGGGAGGGGATATGGGGATATACGTGTACGTGAAGCTGATTCACTTTGTTGTACAGCAGAAACTAACACAAAACTGTAAAGCAATTATACTCCAATAAAGATGTGAAAAAAAAAAGAGTAAACACAACAGCGCGTGTCAAAGTGGTAATTTGGGAAGAGACAGGAGTGAAGGAAACTCATAGGTTACACAACTCAGGGCCTTCCCAGAACACAAGTAATTTTCGCCAGACACAAACAATCCCGAAGTCCCAACACCGAAGTTATAAGGATTACCACGGGTAAACATTGGTTTTCCTCGCCCTGGGGATAGTAGGAACGAGGCAGTTAGTGTCGGGCGCTATTGTCGCTCCTGCAGACCTGTTGTCCCACCATGATTAACTAGCTTTTATTTCTCTGCGGACATCCTGTGTTTTTTTTGTGCTCAGATTTACAGTTGGATTGCACCCAAGGTCCCACCCTGAGCCCTAACAAGCCAGAGAGAAACATACAACCTTGGAGCCGTACGGAGTCCCCTGGGAGTGAACCCATCTCAGGAGAGAAAAACTGCCCCAGGTGCAAAGATCCCAGGTCATAGGAAAGGAGGTAAGTTCTGAAGACATTCTGGAGTCTGTCACTCTAATCGGCCTCCAGATTCCCGGGAACTCCTGTCTACTCTGCTAAGCTCCTCCTCCTCACTAGGCTGGGCTCTGAGGATACAGAGCAGGATGAAACTGTCGGTGAACAATTAAAACTTAACCTGTAGCACAGAAACCAGGAATCAGAGAGCAAGCTACTACAAGCAGGCTCAGTGTGTGAGGAGCTACGGGGCTCTGTAAGAGCACTGAACAGGCAGATCTAACCTCGGGGAGGCAAGGGAAGCTTCTCTGGGGAAGAGACAATTAAACTGAGATGTAATCAGGCAGGAGCCAGGGGCCAAGGATGGGAAGATGAAATTGTGCCAAGGCCCTGAAAGGTTCCATGTGATGCACTCAACTCCAGTAAATCCAAAATGGGGGTCGACAGGCATTGCATTGTGCAGCTCTTCTATCTTGTTTTTAAGGATATGGACTAGTAACCTGAGGGTAATGAAGCCATTGAAAAGTTTTAAGCAGAGGAGATAAAGGGTCCGAGATGTAAATGAAAATGGAAACAATGCAGCTCTATTTACAATAGCCAGGACATGGAAGCAACCTAAGTGTCCATCATAGGATGAATGGATAAAGAAGATGTGGCACATATATACAATGGAATATTACTCAGCCATAAAAAGAAACGAAATGGAGTTATTTGTAGTGAGGTGGATGGAGTTAGAGTCTGTCATACAGAGTGAAGTAAGTCAGAAAGAGAAAAACAAATACAGTATGTTAACACATATATATGGAATCTAAGGAAAAAAAAAAAAAAGGCCATGAAGAACCTAGTGGCAAGACGGGAATAAAGACACAGACCTACTAGAGAATGGACTTGAGGATGTGGGGAGGGGGAAGGGTAAGATGTGACAGGGTAAGAGAGTGTCATGGACATATATACACCACCAAATGTAAAATAGATAGCTAGTGGGAAGCAGCCGCATAGCACAGGGAGATCAGCTCGGTGCTTCGTGACCACCTAGAGGGGTGGGATAGGGAGGGTGGGAGGGAGATGCAAGAGGGAAGAGATATGGGAACATATGTATATGTACAACTGATTCACTTTGTTATAAAGCAGAAACTAACACACCATTGTAAGGCAATTATACTCCAATAAAGATGTTTTTAAAAAAAAAAAGTCTTAAAACAAACAAACAAAAATGGAAACAACTGTTTTTGGTAAACCCTGCAACATGCCACTACACAAGCAAGGTGGTTTGGGTAACTCCCCAACAGGTTAGGACACAAAAGGGGAAGGGCTGTCTTTTTCCTGCTTTGCGATCCACAGGGTCCGTGCAGCCTGGGGTCCCGGGGGACTCAGCGCATTCCCCCACCTCGCGGGGCAGGTGGGGGGGGGGGGTGTGGGAGCGTGCGAGACGCTGATGCCAGAAGCACAAGGGCTGGGCAGACTGCACCGGCTTGTCAGATGGGGCTGCTCGTCTCTTTCCCCCGGTTTGTCTCAACCAAATACAACCCCAGTCTTGTTCAGGCAGCATTTGCAAACAGTGTTAAGTTTGATGGAAATTTGGGGGCAACATAGACGCCACGCATAAAACAGCATAAAACAGTAAACATCCCTTTTCTTCAAAGCCCTCTAGCGCCCTCACCCGTGGAAAAAACAAAAACAAAAAAAAAAAACGCTCAGGCTTCAGCCTCCTGCCCTTTAGAATCTTCACTCCACTGGGGATTTTTATCTGATGACCAATGAATCTCCAGTACCTAGTGCCCGCCTATATCAGGCAAGCAAATATTTGTCCATTCAAGCAATGAGCCTCCAGGCTCCTGTTTCCTGGATTCCCTTCCCAAAACTCCACTTTCTCACTTCCTTATGCAGAATTAATTTACATTCCACCTCCTACTCTTTTCCAGAGCTGCCCTTACACACCCAAAGATTCATTAATATGCTCTGACAGAGGTTCTCACGCCCCGCCCCTCACTGCAGGGGGCAGCTGGCAAAGCCTGGATTCCAGGCATCTCTACCCCTAAGTCTCTGCAAAATAGTCCACGTGGGATTAAAATAGCCTGCTTTCCAACCAGCTACCCACAGGTTATAGAAAAAAAAAAAGTTTTCTCTTTAGAGTAGTTAGAATAACCGGTGTGGAAATTATACTTCCTAATTTCACTTACATGAAATAATAGTAATGAAAATATCCAAACTGAAAATGAAATTCATTAAAATGAAAGTTCATTTTTAAAAACTTCATTTTTGCATTAAATTAAGTTTTTAAAAGAAGTATACTGCCTATTTTATAAAATAACATGACATAGTGATTAGACCTTGTCCAAGGAGACTCCTTTTTTTCTACGTATTTCTTTTGTGTTCTTTTTTCCTTTTTCCTCTGAATACACATGCTCGTTGTAGAATACTATATATACACACATGTTATACACACACACATATATATACACACAAAAATTAAATCAATCATTATTCTCTCCTAAAATTCCTTTTTTATGCATTTTCTATCCATTGTTGAAATGATACTGTGTACACAAAACTGTGTCCTGATGCCTTGAGCCTCTTGCATGCTAGGAGTCTACTAACTAAAAAATATTTACACTACATTAAATCAAGTGCCAAGATTATGATACAAATAATGTGGGTTGTAGAGTGAAGAAAACAAAGAAATCACTGGGATAGCTTTTCAAAAGAGCTGTGACTTCGACATGAAGGAGAAGGGAAGGACACTTAGAGAGAGGGAAACTCGAGCAGGAAGTGGTTCTCTGAAAATGGGGAGGGCAGGCATCTGGGCGAAGCAAGCGATTCGTACTGAAGAGAAGGGTAAGGGTCACGTGGGAAGGATGTTGGAGATACGGTCTGGGTAGCTCTAGGACAAGGCATGCTGAAGAGCAGCCGGGTCTAGATGTGTCAGCAATTTCACTTGAGGAATAGGAAGAAATACTGTCTTCTTGGAGGAATCAAAAGAAGTCTGTGTGGTTGAAGAGCTCTGAGCAAGGGGAAAGGTGGTCCAGGACGAACTGGAGAGATGGGCCAGGTACAGACTAAGCAGTGCCTTGAGGCCCATAATAAGGAGTTTGAATTCCAAGTTTGGTTTCTCATGGAGATCTTTGGTAACTATGGACAAAGTAAGCCGCTCCACAGACAGAGACTATGTCTGTGTTGTTTTATGCAGAAAAGTGGTCTCACTTAGTAGATATTTGTGTATCTGTACTGGTTTAGGACACTCTGTCTTTTTTGATCAAGATTATTTTCCAAAGCTCGTCGGAAATAAACAACAAATGCAGTGGCTTTGCCTCTAGAAGCACTCTTGAGGTACCCAGTGCCCACCCATGAGCAAATTCTCTCTGAGTTAAGACCTAAGGACATGAGGAGGTAATTTATAAGACAGACGTGTTGGAGGTATCAAAATGAGTAGGAAAGCCAAAACTTAAAAATCCTCTATTTAACATTTCTATCTAGAAACCACAATGCCAGTAGAAACTTTTGAAGACTCTTACCTTGAAAACAGTAACAAGTCCTAGACAAAAAAATTTTTATATTGTATTATTTCATAAAATGTTAGCCCATATCCAACTTGCATTGTTCCTTTGTTTTTAAAACTAAGCTATTGGGGAGGAAACATTACTGTATAGTTAATAAAGGACCATAATATGATCAAAAGATATCAGTAAGAGAGTCAAAAGGCAAGCCACAGAGTGGGAGATAGTCATAATATATGCATCTACCAAAAGACTGATACCCAAAATATGGAAAAAATGCTACAAAGCAATAAAGAAAAAGACAATCCAATTTTTAAATGAGCAGAGTTGAACAGGCATTTCAAAAACTATATTCCGCTGGCCAATAAGCTAATTTTAAAATGGTCGACATCATTATTTATCAGGGAAAAGAAAATTGAGACCAAAGCCTTATCGGAATGGCTAAGATTAAAGAGGCTGACAATTCCAAGAATTGAGCAGGATAAGGAAAACTGGAACTCTTGTTACTGCTGGAGGGAGTGTAAATTTGTGCAGCCACTTTGGAAAGCTGGCAGAATTGACTAAAGCCAAACAGAGACCCGCTCTATCACACAGCAATTCTATTTCCAGGTGTATATTCTAGGGTGATAAATTCACGCATTTACCAAAAGACGTGTACAAGCAAAGAGACTAACCATGGTGTTCTCTTTCCCAAAATAACTTGCTCATTGAGAACAGTTACATTTATACACCACGAGGATTAATTCAAACCTCAACAGAGCAAAGATGTCACCCCAGCAGCACTTCTGGGTGTATATCCAGATGAAATCAGTGTCTCAAAAAACTGTCTTTACTCCCATGCTCACTGCAGAATTATTCACAGTAGTCAAAATATGAGAACAGTGGAAGGGTCTATCAAAGGATGCATGGATAAAGAAAATGTGGTACATAGATTCAACAGAACAGTATTCGGCCATAAGAAATTAAGGAAATTCTTCCATTTACAACAACATGGATGAAACTTGAAGGCATTATGCTAAGTGAAATAAGTTCTGCAGAGAAAGACACATCTTGTGTGATCTCACAGGTGCAATCTGAAAAAAAAAAGTTGAACAAAGAGCCAAATGCTGTTGCCAGGGGCTGGGTGGTGGTGGAAATGGGCAGACGTTGCTCAAAGGGTGCAAACTTTAATTTGTAAGACGGATCAGTTCTGAAGATCTAATGTACAGCTAGGTGACTATAGTTAATAATATTGTATTGTATACTTGAAACTTGCTAAGAGAATAGATCTTAAGTGTGTTCACCATATACACACACAAAAATGGTAACTGTGTGAGGTGATAGATGATTTCATTAACTTGATTATGGTAATCATTTCACATTATATACACATATCAAATCATTTAAATACATACCATTTTATTGATCACCTATAACTGAATAAAGCTGGGGAAAATAAACATTTTTAATTTAAAAAGATATTAAAGGATTAAAAATCACAAAAATAACCATTATTTCTGAGTGGTAGGATTTTGGGTGATTTTTATTTTCATTAAGCTTTCTGTATTTTTTCAAAATTTCTTCAGTGAACATACATCATTGTAATAAAGTACTTTTCACTATCAAAGCATGTTATTAAAATGCATACTATTTACTTGTTGTTTCTGGTCTTTGTATTCTGACTGAGAAAAAAAACATATGAATCCTTTACAAGAATTATATGTGAGACCTTTTTATCATATGTACACAGATTATTTCTCAGGTAAATTATTGCTTAAATATTAGCTATTTCATCAAAATCTTGCCCCAGCAGATAATGAGCATCCCAGCTGAGAAAAGCATATAACACTTCTTCACAGCTTTAGTCATTACCTTAATTAATTATCAACAATGCTCGGTTGCAATACTAATGCTTTCTTAAAGTAATCCAGTTGCAAGAAGAAACCACTACCATTTACATCACTATATGATCATTAATAATCCAGTGCTTTGTAAAAATTTTAAGGTGTTATAAATTAGGAAACATTGTGAATTCATTAAATGTCCCAGATTCCCATGGACCAATAAAATTAGCATGCCATTTTTGTCCATCCAGAAGACCAATGCAGAAAAGCACTACAAGAGACAGCAAGGCAGTATTACAAACCAAAGTGTTAATCCCATCAGTAAAGTTTAATCTTTATGTTTTCATTCATATGGGTTTATGACAATGTTACTTTTGTTCACGGTGTCTCTTCAATATAGTGCAGAGAAGAGATAGGAATTTTTGTTTGTTTGCGTTCTGCTTTGCTTTATCTGGTTTGTTGGTTCCCACTTTACATCACATGCAATGAAGTGGAAGCCAGTCTGTGGTCCCACCGCCTTCACCTGAAGACGGCTGTTGCATGGTGATTATTAAGGGGTAAAATTGGTCCTAGGGAAAAGTTCACCGTTCCCTTAACTATTGCTTTCTTAAGCTCAATTACAGCTGGTACTAAGCAACACAATGTGTACCAGAATAGACTTTTCTGGCCCTAAGAGGCTGTTGTTCAGGCTGTCCACAAGCCCCTGATTGACTGGTTCACAGTCCTGACTGGAATACTCTTTATGCTGCCCAGGACTCAGCAGGGAAGGAAGGGGAGGCAAGGAAATTAGCTCAGAACTTTTAACAAGTCTCAAGAAATGGGAAGACTGCATTACATCTTAGAGGAGATTTAAGCCATAAACAGAAAAGCTTTGAAAATCGCACACAAAAATGCAGCACAACTATGATCTATATAAATGTCTTGTGCTCTGTCCCGTCTGAACTCTTGTACAGAAGTGGACACGGCAGACAGATATAGTTGGGAAAAATCCCAAAGGGCTACTCGATACCTTATGTTGAAAGAAGTATACTATCACTAGTGGATTAAAGACTAAGACTCAAAGCCAGAGTGGGTCAGAGACTGACTTGGGTCAACCCAGGCAGTCTCTCAAGCCTTGCCTTCTGTCCATGACCTCTCCTCTCTGGCTCTGGTATGAGTCCCACATTCACATTTCTGCAAGCAGAGTCTCTTTTTTTTTGACATATTCACAAAATCTTTATAGAAAGTATTAATACTCAAAAAAAGAAAAAAGACAGGAGCTAAATACAGAGATGAAATGTACAAAACAAATGGGCAAGCACACTAAAAGTTCTGGAAAGTATTTTACTTCAGATTAAAAAATGAACAGTTCCCACACTGTTCATTGCCAGATACCCGATATTCATGAATACAATGCTGGTCATCTGAGGAAATGTACACACCTCAATTTCTCCTTCATGCTTTTTCTTTTAGAAAGATACTGTTTACCAAAAAGAAACTTCAGCAGTACAGGAAAAATGATTTTCCCAATAAATTTATAAAAATTTAAGATTCCCAATGGAATCGAGGTCATCTTCTTCCACCATCACTTTAATATAATCACATGCTTATTGGAACACACAACTCTGTACCCTAAAAGTTCATTTACTTTCAACTATGAGTGTGACTCCCAAAAAACAAAAAAAGATTGGGATTGATTTATACACACTAATATGTATAAAATAGATAACTAATAAGAACCTGCTGTATAAAAAAATAAATTACATAAAATTCAAAAATTCAAGAAAAATTAAAAATAGTATTTGCATTTGTATGGAAACACAAAAGACCCCGAATAGCCAAAGCAATCTTGAGAACGAAAAATGGAGCTGGGGGAATCAGGCTCCCTGACTTCAGACTATATTACAAAGCTACAGTAATCAAGACAGTTTGGTACTGGCACAAAAACAGAAATATTGATCAATGGAACAGGATAGAAAGCCCAGAGATAAACCCACGCACATATGGTCACCTTATCTTTGATAAAGGAGGCAAGCATATACAGTGGAGAAAAGACAGCCTCTTCAATAAGTGGTGCTGGGAAAATTGGACAGATACATGTAAAAGTATGAAATTAGAACACTCCCTGACACCATGCACAAAAATAAACTCAAAATGGATTAAAGACCTAAGTGTAAGGGCAGACACTATCAAACTCTTAGAGGAAAACATAGGCAGAACACTCTATGACATACATCACAGCAAGATTCTTTTTGACCCAGCTCCCAGAGAAATGGAAATAAGAACACAAATAAACAAATGGGACCTAATGAAACTTCAAAGCTTTTGCACAGCAAAGGAAACCATAAACAAGACCAAAAGACAACCATCAGAATGGGAGAAAATATTTGCAAATGAAGCAACTGAGAAAGGATTAATCTCCAAGATTTACAAGCAGCTCATGCAGCTCAATAACAAAAAAACGAACAACCCAATCCAAAAATGGGCAGAAGACCTAAATAGACATTTCTCCAAAGAAGATATACAGATGGCCTACAGACATATGAAAGAATGCTCAACATCATTAATCATTAGAGAAATGCAAATCAAAACTACAATGAGATATCATCTCACACCGGTCAGAATGGCCATCATCAAAAAATCTAGAAACAATAAATGCTGGAGAGGCTGTGGAGGAAAGGGAACTCTCTTGCACTGTTGGTGGGAATGTAAATTGATACAGCCACTATGGAGAACAGTATGGAGGTTCCTTAAAAAACTACAAATAGAACTACCATACGATCCAGCAATCCCACTACTGGGCATATACCCTGAGAAAACCATAGTTCAAAAAGAGTCATGTACCAAAATGTTCATTGCAGCTCTATTTACAATAGCCAGGACATGGAAGCAACCTAAATGTCCATCGACAGATGAATGGATAAAGAAGATGTGGCACATATATACAATGGAATATTACTCAGCCATAAAAAGAAATGAAATGGAGCTATTTGTAATGAGGTGGATGGAGTTAGAGTCTGTCATACAGAGTGAAGTAAGTCAGAAAGAGAAAAACAAATACAGTATGCTAACACATATATACGGAATCTAAGGGGAAAAAAAGCCATGAAGAACCTAGTGGCAAGACGGGAATAAAGATACAGACCTACTAGAGAATGGACTTGAGGATATGGGGAGGGGGAGGGGTGAGATGTGACAGGGTGAGAGAGTGTCATGGACATATATACACTACCAAATGTAAAATAGATAGCTAGTGGGAAGCAGCCGCATAGCACAGGGAGATCAGCTCGGTGCTTTGTGACCACCTAGAGGGGTGGGATGGGGAGGGTGGGAGGGAGGGAGATGCAAGAGGGAAGAGATATGGGAATATATTGTATACGTATAATTGATTAACTTTGTTATAAAGCAGAAGCTAACACACCATTGTAAGGCAATTATACTTCAATAAAGATGTTTAAAAAAAAAAATAGTATTTGCACATTCATAAAAAAAAAAACTTCAGTGTGGTAAATGCAACATGGATTTCTGCAAGTGTTAAGTGTCTGAAATAGGCAGCTAATACTGGATTTAATATTATTTTATAAATAATTGTCCCACAGCAGTAAACATAAATCTACACATTCACAGTAGTCCTAGAAAAGAAATACTGTGATTAGGCACACTATGTTATGACAAACTAGTTTCAAAAAACAAAAACTCAAGGGACTTCCCTGGTGACGCAGTGGTTAAGAATCCGCCTGCCAATGCAGGGGACGCAGGTTCAAGCCCTGGTCCGGGAAGATCCCACATGCCACGGAGCAACTAAGCCCGCGAGCCACAACCACTGAAGCCCTCATGCCTAGAGCCCATGCTCTGCAACAAGAGAAGCCACTGCAATGAGAAGCCTGCGCACCGCAACAAAGAGTAGCCCCTGCTCGCCACAACTAGAGAAAGCCCGCGCACAGCAACAAAGACCCAATGCAGCCAAAAATAAATTAAATAAATAAATAAATAAATAAAACAAAAACTCAATATCTTGATAAAAAAATGTGACTCTAAAATATAAAACATTGCCCAAAAAAACCACATTTAAAATCTTCCACAGTTTACACAAATATTATGAATTTCCAGTTTTGGAAAAAATTTTTCCATTGTGAATTAAAATATCTATACAAACATATTGAAAGCTATTAATTTCAGTGATGATATCAGTTTTGGTTTTAGTTTAGCATTATTTTCTTTATAAAAAAGTTGCAGTAAGTGTACATTAATGGTCTGATTGGCTTCAATATTTCATAAATGTATATAAAAGAAATTCTTAAAAGTCAACATGCTTAACTACTGTGGGAGACAATAATTATAAACAGCTTTAATTAAATCATACTTATGCAAAACTATTTTCTTATACTCCACTTTATGCTTTTGGTATTGTTGATCTTTAAAAATTAAATGGTCTTTGACAATGGATCTATTTTGTATTGCTTGTTAAGACAAAATATTTCTTCTCCTTTCATGGGATTGTTATCTTTAATTAAAACTTTTTTTAAACATGGGCTTGTTTCAATCATACTGTGAATTTTGGTTGTGGTCAGCTTTGAGTGCAAGTGAGATGTATAATTCTGTTATTCATCACATGTTGAGTTTGAAACTCAGTTGGAAATATTGAATAGAATGTGACATCTCTGAAAATGCTTTCTCTCAAGGTGAATGCTCTTAAGCTTAGCATCAGTGTGTGCAACTCTGTTAATTATGGCCATTTCTGGGATGATTCCTTCATATATATACATATGAGACCAGAGCCTCTTGAACCCAACTCTCCCAGTCAATCTCAGCTCCATCAGTGACTCATCGTGTGGCCTCCAGTAAATTATTTAATCTCTCTGAGCCTCAGTTTCCTCATGTGTGAACTGAAAACAATAATTGTACCTCCCTCTTAGGGTTCTTGGGAGGATTAAGTGTGCACACAGGATGGTACACAGTAAACAGTCATTAAATACAGTGTAGGTGATACTACTCATTCCACCCCTACCTCTACATGAGCTAAACGCCCGAGAAAGGAACTGGAGATGTTTGCTTGACCTTCTTTGCCCTAGTAAAATTCAGACTGAAACATGACTGAATGGCAAATACAAATGAAAGTGTGCAGGAATGTAACCTTATTTTATTTTAGCTAAAAATCCATTCAAATCAGTCTTTTTCAGGTACATACTTAAATCAATGAAAGTTCAAAGTGTCTTTCAGGTCTGTTTCTCCCCACCAGCCCCCATACATAATTTGGTGATTGCCTCTACATGTTGGAGACAAAACAGTTCTCTTAACTCCTTATGGGTTCCTCTCCTGATATAATTTTTCAAATCCTACCCATCTTTAGCAGTCCATCCTGAATAGAACTTCTGTCATCAATCCTTTCTGGCTACAACAGTCAACTTTGCACCTTGACTTTCCTCAACTTCTATGGCACTTATATCATCTGAATATCACTTGATTCTACTGTCTCAGATTGCTGCATATTTTAAAATTTAAAACATTTACATTTTAAAACAAAAACTGAAATTAAGTCACTTGGAAATTGTATCAGTACTTTTAATAATGTTACTTAAACCATGGGGAAAACACTCAGAAATATTTTCTGATTTCCTCAAATCCCATAGGTATAAGTTGTTGTAAAATTTTAGCTCTTAAATAAGAGTTAAATAATTCACTAAATAGTGAATGCATTCTATGTGCCATACTATAGACTAAGTGCTTTCATATCTTGTTTAATTCAAACCCCATGGGTTTGGGTAGTGGAAAGGTAGATTAAGAAAGATGGTAAAATAGATAGCTAGTGGGAAGCAGCCACATAGCACAGGGAGATCAGCTCGGTGCTTTGTGACCACCTAGAGGGGTGGGATAGGGAGGGTGGGAGGGAGACGCAAGAGGGAGGGGATATGGGGATATATGTATACGTATAGCTGATTCACTTTGTTATAAAGCAGAAACTAACACACCACTGTAAAGCAATTATACTCTAATAAAGATGTTTAAAAAAAAAAAAAAAGATGAGAAAGGGAATTATCATTTGTGGAGCCAAACATTATGGGTTTTGTTCATGTTATTAACTGAATTCTCCTAACAACCTTTGATGGAGACACTAAATTCTCGCCTTTATAGATGTGAAAACTGAAGGTTAATGGGTTTAAACAACAGATCCAAGGTCATGTAATTAGCAAATGTCAAGCCCAATGCAGAATCCAATGATTTCTGACTCTAGCACCTGTGGACTAAGCCCTGATTCATTCTCTGACTGGCTTGTGACCTTGGGAAAGCGAGTGAAACCCACCAGACCTCACTGGAAAGGAACTACTAAAACCACAAGCTAACACTTATTGAACATGTACTTTGTTCATGAGCTGTGGTAAGTGATTGATGGGAATTATTTCACTTTCTCCTCAGAACAAATCCACAAGGCACTTATTATTATCCCTGCTTTACAGATAAGGAAAGAGAGGCAAAGTGAGTGATGGAACTTGCCCAGACCACACAGCTAGGGTGGTTGAACTGGACTTCTCATCCCACTTTCCTCTCCACCATGTACTACACTGCCTCCAGGGATTGGAAAGATCTGTCGTCAACACTGAACCTGGTATTAGAAGCACCAGGTGAAAGAACATAAATGAAATGCCTAGCACAAAAATGTCAGCTTTGCTTACAAAATCGTAGGTAATACCAACTAATGTACTAAAGGACAAAACTCAGCTCTAAAAAATCCTTGACAGGCTATAAGTGTTGGCCAAATTAACATGATGAAATTTCACAGGATAACAGCCTGGCCTATAATTAAATTTTAAAAATCAAATGTACCGGTTCTGAAGGGAGCAGGTCTGGTTAGCAGCTGGTACATAAAAGGATTTTAGTAGATTTCAAGCTCCAGTATAAGACAACACCATAATATAGCAACTCCCCCCAAAAATGTCAATGTAATCTTAGGCTACATTAATAGAAATTCAGTGTCCAAAGAAGATAGACCATAGTAGGACTGAATTTGTACTATTTGGATCACGTCCAGAGCACCGGGGTTCACTCAGGGAGTCACATTTTAGAGAAAATGATGACAGAAGGGAGAAGAGAACTCAGAAATCTGCCACACTGGACCCTGAAGTTATGACACTGTACCATAAAACTCACACTAATGATCATTAAATATTTGAAAGATTTATATTCTAGATGGCCCTTTAAAGCAAAATAAGAATCATGGTTGGAAGATACAGGGAAGAATGGTCCAGTTCAGTATAAGGACAATTATAAGAAACAAAGATATGTAAAATTGTACCAACTTTCTTATGAATGTGAGTGTTCCCTGTCATTGCAGGTGTTCAGCAAAAGGTCAACTATCACTTGTCAGAAATATTACACCGGCGATCCAGGCAAGAGACAAGGGCTCAGAATACATGGACTTGATACACCCCTTCCGGTTTTGTAATTCCATGTGTGAACAGGAGTAGGGAGAGGATTTTAATCTGACAAAAGGTACACACTCTGCTTGCTTAAATTATTTTAGACAGCACATTAATTGCATAGTGCTATCTATACTCAAAAGTGGCTTAAGAGTCTCTAAATAAAGAAAAACGTTTTCTACACATCAAAATAATGTGTTTTCTAATAAGTTAAGTTTAAAATGCAGTTTCAATCCATCCTACAAGTTTAACGCTTTTTATAGGTTATACAATCTACTAAGTAATTCACCATTTTGTGTGGCAAACCATATATAGGCTTCCTTTTGTTCTCACTCTACTTTTTTTTTAGGGGATTGAGCTGACAAACTCCCCTCCCCACAAGATTTGAAATAACAACTATTACTAGCCCAGACCACTTTTCTGAGCTCCATATCTGTATCATCCTATAGATATTTTCATTTAAAGGGCCAACAGGTATCTCAAAAAATTATTCTACAACTAAGCTCTTAATGGCTAGATCTCACCCACAGTCAATCTAGTCTTCCTCCAATTTTCCAAGTCTCAGTAAACCGTACTATCGTCCCCAAATTTGTTTATGCCAGAAAGCTTGGAGCCTTCCAGGAAAGTTCCTTTTCCCTATGTCCCATAACTTGCCTGTAACCAAGTAGTAACTATTCTTCTCAAAAGCATTCCTCCTCCACTTCTCTCCATGGCTTCTGCCCACATTTCAGGCATTCCAGCCTCATTTCACACCTGAACTTCTGCAAACCCTCAGAACTAGGGTTTGCCTTAACTGTTGTATCCTAATTGTACTGTCACTGTTACAATAGCTTGTCTTCTGATTATTTTCCATTTCTATGTAGTCAATCATTGAATACAATGTGATAGATATTTGTCAGGGGTCTTTTAACATCTGAAGGCGGAGGGGCAGGATTTCATACATGGAAAGAAATTCTCTCTGCTATTTTCTATATTTTGATTAATATTTAATTTATTAAATTTATATATTTTTAAACATTGCTTTACTTAACACCATAAGATAAATTGAAAGATTTTATTTCTGAACTTTTAGCTAAAAATAGAAACCTCAATTTCACTTGTTCTTTGAATCATGCACAATAATTCATAAGTTTAACAAATCAAATCCTTTTAAAACATTTAATACCACTTACATACATAGTTAATCAAACCCTCTTAGACATTTCAAATCATAATTACCCACTCAATATACCTGACTCTCTAAAATGTATTAAACACAAAAAGGCGGACTTACAAACTGAACAAAAACATTTTCTTAGAACATCACTTTTGTAAGTGTAAGTCAGACATTGTTTTAATAGATCAAATTTTATTACACGTTTCAAAAATCTTAAAAAACAAAACTAGAATCTTTTGGGTTAAAAATGTGAAAACATACATCTACGTGTCCTCTCTCCTGAAACACTACTAAAACCCAGAGTAAAAGGCACTTTTTAAACAAAGAAATACACCTCATCTCAGACTTCCAACCTCCAGAAATATGAGAAATCAATTTCAGTTGTTTCGAAGCCACCTAGTCTATGGTATTTTGTTACAGCAGCCTATAAACTAGGACCACAGCCACAAGTATACTAAAGAGCACAGCAACAGAATTCTGGAAGTTAAAAAGCCTGAAGTCAAGAAAGGTAGATACCAAGTCAGTAATAAGGAAAAAGCTAAGAATCAACCCAATTTACAGCAGAGACTCTCCAAACGTTTCAGGAAGAGGCAGACCCAGGCACTTCTGGTAGAGGGGGCTTCATGGTGGAGGTGGAGGGTAGAGGGCTAAAATAAGGAAGATTGTTTGAAAGGACATGTCTATTTTTAAATCTCCTGCCCCCATCCTAATCCAGATAGAAAGTTTATTTTTGGAGAAAGAAAACAGAAGGCCTCTGGACTGGTGAATACTGGAAACAGTTGAGGGCTTAGTTATTATGTCTACACAGGGGAAAATAATGAACCAGGCACACCAATATAAATGCAGAGATTCCCAACAGCCTTGCCCCACTGAGCTCTCAGAAGTCTGACAGCCACACCTTTACCCTCCAAAGAAGTGATTAGAAGGTTCTTTCCTGGGAAGCTGACCAGCCCAAGAGGAGTTGAGGATTCTAGGGAACTTTTCTAAGAAGCAGCCTACGCTAAAGCAGTAGTGTACAACTGGCAGCAATTGCTCCACCCCCAGGGGAAATGTAGCATTATCTGGGCACATGTTTATGGCACAACAAGAGGGACTGTTATTAGCACCTAGCAGGTAGAGGTCAGGGAGGCTGCTATATGTCCTACAAGGCTCAGGATAGCCCCACCCCTTAGGACAAAAAGACAGCTATCCCTAATTGTAAGTAGTGCTGAGGTCGAGAAATCCCACCCTAGAGAGAAGTTCAAAGTTCACAAGTACTGACAATGCATCAAAGCTACCACTAAGATTTTTGTTCCCCATTCTTAACTGTGGGAAGGGAACCAAGAATGATCAGACATCTGAGGAAGACTTATAGCTTGGAAGATAAGAAAACAGCATCAAAACAAAAGAAACTGAGACCATGGAGGGAGAATAAAACTTCAAAAATATATTATTCATCGTGAAGAAATGAGAGAAAATACTGACTCTATAAAAATGTAGAGAATACAATAAAACAGTCTTTGGAAACAAAATTCATTACAGTAAAAATTTTAAAATATCAGTGAAGGATTACAAGATAAAATTGCACAAATCTCCCAGAAAGTAAGCAACAAGACAAAGAAATGGAAACCAGAAAGAAAATAAAACAGAAGAGAATTAGTTCATGAAATGCAACACCCGTATAATATATGCTCAAAAGAGAGAGAAGAGAAAGTAGAAGGAAGAAAATTATTTAAGAAATATTACAAGGAATTTCAGCAGAAAAAAAGAACGTGAGTTTCCAGATTGAAAGGTTATACCAAATGCCCAGCTTACCGGTTTTAAACAGCAACTGTGGAAGCTAGAATTTAGTGGGATGATGCCTTTAAATTATAAAAAGAAACTTCTCTACTCAGCCAAAATATTAGCTAATTTTGATGGTATTTTTAAAGATATTTGACATAAAATGTATTTTAAAGTGTACATCGCCACAGACATAAATACCAATGAAATAGAATAGGAAGGCCAGAAATAAAACCTCACGTACACAGTCAAATAATTTTTGACAAGGATGCCAAGATCATTCAACAAAGGACACTTTTTTCAGCAAGTGCTGTTGGGGAAAATGTACAACTACATGAGGAAAAAAACGAAGTTGCACTCTTACCTTACATAATATGAAAAATTAACTCAAAATGGATCAAAAACCTACAATAAAACATAAACCTATAAAACTCTTAGAAGAGAATATGGGGGAAAGATTTATGACATTGCATATGACAGTGATTTCTTAGATATGACACCAAAAGTATAGGGAACGAAAGTAAAAATAGATAAATTGGACTAAATAAAATTTAAACTTCTGTGCCTCAAAGCGTGCAATTAACAGAGTGAAAAGGCAACCTAAAATATTAGAAAATATTTGCAAATCACTGATCCAATAAGGGGTTAATATACAGAATATACAAAGAACTCCTATAACTCAACAATAGCAAAAGAAACAAGCCTATTTTAAAATGGGCAAAGGACATGAATACATATTTCTCCAAAGAAGATATACAAATGGCCAACTAGCCTATGAAAAGATGTTCAACATCACTAATCATTAGGGATATCAAAACCACAATGAGATACCACCTCATATCCATTAGGATGGCTACAGCAACAGCAACAAAATCCAGAAAACGCCAGTAAAATGGACAACCTAGGATAAGTATAAATTCCTACAAATCTC
Source organism: Balaenoptera borealis (assembly GCF_965194805.1). NCBI lineage: Eukaryota > Metazoa > Chordata > Mammalia > Artiodactyla > Balaenopteridae > Balaenoptera > Balaenoptera borealis. The sequence continues at coordinate 113,768,066 of NC_138873.1, read as the reverse complement.
CCAGACTGAATCAAGAAGAAATACAAAATATGAACAGACCTATTACCGGCAATGAAATATAATCAGTATTTTTAAAAACTCCCAGCAAACAAAATTCCAACACCAGATGGGTTACCAAGCAGTTAAAAACGAGTTAACACCTATCTTTCTCAAATTATTCCAAAATATTGAACAGGAAGGAATGCTTCTGAACTCATTCTGAGCCCAGCAATACCCTGATACTAAAAGCAGACAAAGACACCACAAAAAAAGAAAATTGCTGGCCAATATCACTGATGAACATAGATTCAAATATCCTCAACAAAATACTAGCAAACCAAATTCAACAGTACATTAAAAGGATCATACACCATGATCACGGGGGATTTATCCCAGGGATACAAGAAAGGTTCAATATCTGCAAATCAATCAACATGATACATATGTTAACAAATTAAAGAATAAAAATTATATTATCATCTCAATAGATGCAGAAAAACCTTTTGACAAAATTCAACATCATTTTTGCTAAAACTCTCAGCAAAGTGGGTATAGAGGGAACACACCTCACCATAATAAAGGCCATATACAACAAACCTACAGCCAACATCATACTCAACTTTGAAAAGCTGAAAGCATTTTCTCTAAGATCAGGAACAAGAAAAGGATGCCCACCCTCACCAATTTTATTCAATATAGTATTGGAAGTATTATTATAAAATGCTTATAATATGTAATATAATATAAAATACATAATAAAATACTATATATATGATATATAATGGTATTATTAATATCTATAACTTATATATAATATATTATATATAATATTATATATTATTTATTATATACTATATATATTACATTATATGTATTGTATTTAATATATATAATATATTTATATATAATAATATTAATAATATTATATATTATAATATGTTATTATATATTATGTTATAATACATATAATGTATAATATATTTTATATATGTTATGTTTATATTTTATATAAAATATATAATATTTTATAGAAAATATGTAATATATGCTATAATTATACAATTTATTATATAATTATATAAGTAATTAATGTTATCTATAATATAATTAATCATAATAATGTGATAAAACATTATATATTGTACTAATACCTATATTCCATATAATATTAATGTATAATATTTTATATATTATTTAGAATTATATATAATGCATTATATGTACTATATATTATGTCATTATATAATATATATTAAATACTATCTGATATGTATTATATAATATATATCATATATAATATAGTATATGTTATAAAATATGTATTATGTAATATAACATATTATATAGTATATTATGTTTATATGTTATATGTAACAGGATATATTTTATAATATATTATACAGGATATGAAATATATCATATATATGGTATATAATATATGATTTAACATATGATATATATGATATAATATATAATAATATATAATATTATAAGATATATTTAATAACTTATAATGCATATTATATAATATAATTAACTATTAATTATTAATAGTTAATATTATTAATGAGTCATTAATTTTTACTAATTATTAATACTCTGTAATTATTAATTAGTATTATATAATTCTATGTAGATAATATATAATAATTTATATATCGCTATATATGTACCTATATATATATAATGGATCATTACTCAGCCATAAAAAATGAAATCTTGCCATTTATGACAACATGGATGGACCTGGAGGGTAATATGCTAAGGGACATAAGTCAGACAGAGGAAGACAAATACCTATGTTTTAACTTATATGTGTATTCTAAAATACAAAACAAATGAACAAATAGAACAGAAACAGACTTCTAGATATAGACTAGTTACAGGTGGTTTCCAGAGGGGAGGGGGATGGGAGGATGAGTGAAATAGTTAAGAAGTACAAATTTGCAGTTACAAAATACATGAGTCACAAGGATGAAATGTATGGTGTGGATAATATATCAATAATAATGTAATATCTCTGTATGGTGACAAAGATGGTCAATAGGTACAAACAATAAGTACAATACAATTAATATAATTAACACTGTTGTATGTTATAAATGCATATTAAGAATTCTGAACACACACAAAAGTATTTGTTCTTTTTCCTTTATTTTCTATCTATACGAGATGATCGACGTTCACTAAACTTATTGTGATCATCATTTCATGATGTATGTGAGTCCTCATTATGCTGTACCCTTTAAACTTCTACAATGCTGTATGTCAATTATATCTCAATAAAAACAGAAGAAAAAAAAGAAAAAAGCTATACGAATATTTTGAAACAATTAGGGAAATTTGATTATGCACTCGATATTACATAGTATTAATATACCAATTTTAAATTTGGGGTGTATGATAATGGTATTTTGGTTATGTAAGAAATTATTGTGTTCTTAGGAGATACTGCTGATGCTATTAGAATTAAAGTGTCATGATAACTGTAACTTTTAAATTATTTTAAAAGAATATCTAATACACAGATATAGCAAATGTGTAACAATGTTATCCAAAAAAATTAAATAAATTAAATTTGAAATGTACTTCCCTTTCCGTATTTCTTAAAAGGCTCTTCTTCCCTTTACTTGGAAATCATCCAAGGGGCCAAGCAGGAGACAGGGATGAAGAAGCACCCAATTTGTACCCTGGAGCAGAAAGGAAATAAAGACACTGTTAGAACAGCTGCCAAAATTTGAATGAGGTATGTGGATTCGATACTACTTATGTGTCAACAGTGATTTCCTTGTTTGAATGGTTATATTGAAAGTTACATAGGAGGATACCCTTCCTTTTTTGGAAAAACATACCAAATGATTTGAAGATCATAGGGCATCATATCTGCAATTGGTCTCAAATGGTCCAGAAAAACATAATGATTTTGGGGCTTCCCTGGTGGTGCAGTGGTTGAGAGTCTGCCTGCCAATGCAGGGGACACGGGTTCGAGACCTGGTCTAGGAAGATCCCACATGCCGCGAAGCGACTGGGCCCGTGAGCCACAACTACTGAGCCTGCGCGTCTGGAGCCCGTGCTCCGCAACAAGAGAGGCCGCGATGGTGAGAGGCCCGCGCACCGCGATGAAGAGTGGTCCCCGCTTACCACAACTAGAGAAAGCCCTCGCACAGAAATGAAGACCCAACACAGTCATAAATAAATAAAATTAAAATAATAATAATAATAATGATTTTGGTTATATTTACCTTCTTTGATGAAGTGTCTGTTCATTTTGCCTATTTTTTGTACTGGGATGATTGCTTTCCTATGGAGTTTGGGGAGTTCATAATATATTCAGCATACAAGTGTTTATCGGAAAGGTGATATGTAAATATTTTCCCTCTGTGACTTGTATTTTCACCCTCTTGACAGTATCTTTAAAGAAGCAAAGGTCTTAATTTTAATGAAGTCCAACTTGGCAATTTTTTCTAAAAAAAAGAGATTATGTTTTTGATTCTGTATCTAAAAGTATTTGGCCTAATCCAAGGCACAAAGGTTTTCCCTTATGTTTTATAGTTCTAGGTTTTACAATTTATCATCCATTTTGAATTAATTTTATTTATTTTTATTTTGTATCCCTCCCCCTCAACCAGCTTTCCCCCCTGGTAACCATAAATTTCCTACATCTGTGACTCTATTTCTGTTTTGTATATAAATTCATTTGAGAGGCATGGATCAAAGTCCTTTTTTGGTATATAGAGATATACAATAATTCCAGTAACATTTGTTTAAAAGACAATCCTTTCTCCACTGAATTAGCTTTGAACCTTTGTCAAAAATCAATTATCTGTATGTATGGGTCTAATTCTGGGCACTCTATTCCATTTCACTGACCTACTTGTTTATCTTTATACTGGTACCACAGGGTCTTGATTGTTATAGCTTTATAACAACTCTAGAAATCAGGTAGTCATCCAAGTTTGTTCTTCTTTTTGAAAATCGACTTGGCTATTCTAGATCCCTTTCATTTCCATATGAATTTTAGAATCAGCTTATCAATTTCCACAGGGGAAAAAAACAAACTCTGCCAGGATTTTTATATGGATGGCATTGAATCTAGAGGGCAATTCAGGGAAATCTGACATCTTCACACTATTTGAATGTTCTGCTCAGTATATCTATTTAGTTACTCAGTTTCACTCAGCAATGTTTGTAGTTGTACTATAGCTACTGTACAAATTTCTCAGATTTATTCCTAATTATTTTATATTTTACATTATTATAGATGACATTTTTCATTTAAACTTCCAATTGTTCATTTTAGCATTTTTTTAACAAATGTTTATTTTATTTTATTTTTAATTAATTAATTAATTAATTTTTGGCTGTGTTGGGTCTTTGTTTCTGTGCGAGGGCTTTCTCCAGTTGCGGTGAGCGGGGGCCACTCTTCATCGCGGTGCGCGGGCCTCTCACTATCGCGGCCTCTCTAGGTGCGGAGCACAGGCTCCAGACGCGCAGGCTCAGTAGTTGTGGCTCACGGGCCCAGTCGCTCCGTGGCATGTGGGATCTTCCCAGACCAGGGCTCGAACCCGTGTCCCCTGCATTGGCAGGCAGATTCTCAACCACTGCGCCACCAGGGAAGCCCCATTTTAGCATTTATTAAATATGATTAACTTTTACATGTTTACTATATATTCTGCATACTTGCTAAACTCACATATTAGTCCTGGTAGCTTTTTTTGTAGATATCTTAGGATATTCTTCTCAAGTTATCCTGTTGTCTATGCATAGAGACAGTATTTTCCCTTTCAAATCTGTATGCCTTTTATTTCTTTTATTTCCCTAGCTAAAACCTCTAGCAGACTGTTGAATGGAGTGGTAAAAATGGATATTCTTATCTTATTCTTGTTTTTTAGGGGTAGAGTATTCAGTCTGTCACCATTAGTGTGATATTAGCTTTAGGTTTTTCATAAATGCCCTTTATCTGGTTAAGTTCCCTTTTATTTCAACTTTACTGAAAATTTTATTAGGAATGAATGTTATATATTATCAAATGCCTTTTCGGCATGTATTTAGATGATCATATGATTTTTTTTCTATTTATATGGTGGATTACATCTATTAACTTTCAAATGTTAAACTAACCTTGCATTTTCAGGATAAATCCTGCTTGGTCATGATTTATCATCCTTTTCCTATTTGTTGTATTATATTTACTAAAAAAATCAAAACTTTTATGTCTAAGTTCATGATAGATATTGGTCTACAGTTTTCTGTTTTTGTAATGCCTTTGTCTAGTTTTGGTATCAGGGTAATTCTGGCCTCATAAAATGAGTTGGAAGTATTCCCTTCTTTTCAACTTTCTGAAAGAGCTTTATAGAATTGGCATTAGTTCTTCATGAAATATTTGGTAGAGTTTATCAGTAAAGCCATTTTTGTGACTGTAATGTGTGTGTGTGTGAGTGTGTGTAAGATTTTAATGACAAATTCAATTTCTTTAATAGACATAGAGGGCTTTTAAAATCATCTATTTCTTCTGGAGTGAGCTTTGATGGTTTGCATTTTTCAAGGAATTTGTCCATTTCATCTAAGTTAATTCAGTAGAATAAAGTTGTTCATAATATTCCCTTTTAACCTTGTAATAGCTACAGAATCTATAGTAATGTTCTTTTTCTTATTCCTGACATTAGTGACCGTGTCTTTTCTCTTTTTTTCCTGATCACTCAGCAAAAGGTTTGTCAATTTTATTAATCATCTCAAATATTTAGTTTTTTTATTTACGAATTTTATCTACTAATTTTGTTTCTATTTTATTGATTTCCATTCTGAACTTCATCATTTCTTGATCATTTTCTTTATTGTGCTTAGCTTTTGGTTCCATTTTCTCTTCTTTTTCTAGGTTCTTAAGGTGGAAACTGAAGTCATTGATTTATGACCTTTCTTCTTCAACAACTGAGTTTTTAGTGCTATCAATTTCCTTTTAAGTACTGTGTTAGCTGCATCTGACAAATTTTGATATATATTATTTTTATTTAGTTAAAAAATGTTCATTTTTCTATTTATTATTTGCCTCATAGATTATTTAGGAGTGTGTATTTTACTTTCCTAATATGTTAGGAACTTTCCAGATATATTTCAGTTAATAATTTCTTATTTATTTCCATTATTGAACATCTCTCAAGGCAATAAACTGAGGCAATTTTAGGGTTCACCTTGTTTCTTGTCACTCAGGGACCACTCCCTTTCATTGTGCAATGTACAATACCTTGAAAAATGTTGATTTCCATATTATATTTAGGTTAGTTGTTATAAGCAAGAGAGTAAATTCTGTCCATGTAACTCCATGTTACCAGAGCAAAAGTTTCCCCAGTATACACCTGAGCTCATATTTTTAAAAGACTGGATTAGCTGTTAATGGACTTTCATTCTTCCAAACACATTCTAGAATTTACTGGGTTATTTTTTTTTAAGAAGTATGACTCAGATATCAATTGAGATTGTATTGAATTATATATTAATTTTAAGAAAATTGATACTTTTGTAATATTAGGTAATCTTATGAAAGATCATGGATTTACATTTATTCCGATTCTCTTCCATGTCTATGATCTATGCATTTAAGAAGCATTTTAATATTTTCTCCATGGAAGTCTTGGTCAGATTAATTCACAAGCATTTTATAGTTTCTATTATTGAGAATGGATATTGCTGGTGCGAGAAATGCTACTGATTTTTGCAGACTGATCATATATCCAGCAACCTTTCTGACCTTTTTTAATAATTCTAGGAGTTTATTGATTTGGTTGGTTCTTCTGGGTAGATGATTATATAATCTACATATTATAATTATACCTTCCTTTCTAATGCTTATATCCCTTATTTTCTATGGTAACATTCAAGATTTGGGGGCTAAAATAAATGCATGTAGGTGCATGCATCCTTTGAAATTATGGTTTTCTCTGGATATATGCCTAGGAGTGGTATTGCTGGGTCATATGGTAGCTCTGTTTTTAAGAGGGACCTCCATACTGTTCTCCATAGATGCTGTACCAAATTACATTCCCACCAACAGTGTAGGAGGGTTTCCTTTTCTCCACACCCTCTCCAGCATTTATTGTTTGTAGAATTTTTGATGATGGCCATTCTGATCGGTGTGAGGTGATACCTCACTGTACTTTTGATTTGCATTTCTCTAATGATTAGTGATGTTGAGCATCTCGATGTTCATTGCAGCACTATTTACAATAGCCAGAACACGGAAGCATTACTTAAATGTCCACCGACAGAGGAATGGATAAAGAAGATGTGGTACATATATACAATGAAATAACAGCCATAAAAAAGGAATGAAATAGTGCTATTTGCAGAGACATGGATGGACCTAGAGATTGTCAAACAGAGTGAGGTAAGTCAGAAAGAGAAAAATATTGTATAATATCGCTTGTATGTGGAATCTAGAAAAATGGTACAGATGAATTTATTTGCAAAGCAGAAGTAGAGTCACAGATGTAGAGAACAAACTTATGGTTACCAAGGGAGGAAGGGAGGGGTGGGATGAATTGGGAGATTGGGACTGACATATATACACTACTATGTATAAATAGATAACTTATGAGAACCTACTGTATAGCACAGGGAACTCTACTCAATGCTCTGTAGTGACCTAAATGGGAAGGAAATCCAAAAAAGAGTGGATATATGTATACATATGGCTGATTCACTTTGCTGTACAGCAATAAACTAACAACACTGTAAAGCAACTATACTCCAATAAAAATTAATTTAAAAAAGATTATATTCATAAAAATCTGTTAATAGATTACTATGAAGTGGGTGAGATGCTCAGGACAGGGCAGTTTAGCTCTTGTATCATGATATTTTGTATATTCTGTTTTCATAAAATTAAACTGAGACTTTACAATGTGAAAAAAAAGAAAACAAAAGAATGTAAAGTTTCCCCTAAATATAATGTTTGTATCAAGTCCTTACCAAGTAAAGAAGTTCTTTTCTAGTCTTCATTTGCTAAGAGATTTTATAACAAATATGAATTGAATCTAATCAAACGGTTTTACACCAATTGAGATAATCCTATCATTTTTCTTCTTTAGTTTAATAATTATAAATTTTATAGCAGATTTCTTGTGTTGAGCCATCCTTGCCTTTATGGGATAAACCTCACTTAAAACTGATATACTACTTTTCATAATACACTAGTGGATTTGGTTAGGTAATATTTTATGTAAGATTTTTGCAACTACATTCATAAGTTAATATTTTTTTGTCTTGCCCACATCTGGTTTTGCTGTCAAGATTACACTGGCTCCAAATAGTAAGATGTGAAGATTTTACTCTTTACTATATTCTGGTATAACTTCTGAACAATAAAACAGAAATCAATCATCAAAATTTGATGCAAACTCACTTGTAACTTTGTCTGGGATAAATTTTGAAGAGGAAGAAATGCATATACTTGAATTAACACTTAAGTAAATGGATGGCAGATGGTGGAGCCAAGTTTCTCACTGTTGGAGTGGGAGGTTACAACCAAGCAAGGGAAGAAGTCTAGCATGATCCATGTAGTAAAATAAATATCAATGAGTCCATACTACTATAAATAAATGATTCAATTAATTAAGAGAAAGAATCAAATATCCTGTGCAGAATTCCAAATAATTTATGTAAATACTCCACCCCTCAAGGAGGTAGAGCGTAACTCTCAATGACATAAGTGTGGACAGTGCATAGTGACTTACTTCCAAAGGGTACAGAATGGAAAGGAAAGGGAAAAGAGTAATACACAGTGAGAAAACCTGAAAGAAAACTACTTCAGCCAGGTGACCAAGGTCAACACCAACACTGAAGTCATGTTGATAGTATGCACCTGAATGATGAAATGAGAATGGTACTTTACCTCTGCGGTCTTCCTTCCCAAAACCTATAACCACACTCTAATCGTGAGGAAAATATCAGGCAAATACTTACTGAGGGACTAAAGAACTAAATGATCTTTAATCTTTAGTCTTGAGCCCACATGTCTGTGTTTTACCTTTTCTTTATGGGTCATATTTTTACCTTCTACAAAATACCTGACCAGTACTTCTCAAAACTGTTAAGGTCAGCAAAAACAAGGAAAGGTTTAGAAATTCTGACAACTAAAAGATGTCTAAGGAGGTATAGCATCTAAAATGTAATGTGGTATATTGAATGGGATCCTGGAATAGAAAAAGGACATTAGGTAAAAGATAAAGTAATCTGCATAAACTATGGACTTCAGTCAACATAAATAAATCAATATTCGTTCACTAGTTGGAATAAATGCACCATATTAATGTACTGTACTGTAATATACACACTAATATGTTTCCCAATAGGGAAAACTGGGTGTGGCATATATGGGAACTCTCTGCACTCTCTTTGCAACTTTTCCGTAAATCTAAAATTATTCTGATAACCTAAAATCTAAAATATACAACTTTATTAATAATAAAACAAAATGACTAGAAACACACAGTTAAAGACACTCAGAAGCATGCAGTGTGAATACTGAAATGACTGTTCATATTGAATGGCCAGGTAAATGCTAAGAGTTGCAATAATAGATAGAGCCATAAGAAATCACTCCACTCATTCCTTTTCTCTAAGACAATATCAAATGTAGTTATCTCCTATATTTTAAAGAACTCAATAGACGACCCAAAGCTTTCATCAGTTGATCATTACAATTTTTAAGTTCCTTTACTCTTCCTCCCAAAATTCTTCCTTACAATCTAATTAAATTCATTATACTACAATTCCAGCTCATCTTCCTTTTGATTTTCCTTGGTAAAGATATAAACGTGGAGTACCATACTTTGAGTAAATGCTATACAAGTACTTAGAGACAATTATGAAAATGACTTTTAGTCTTGAGGCCAAATAACTTCTGTACTTTTACCTTTTCCCTCACAGGTCATATTTTCTGTCTTTAATCATCTTTATGATTTTTTTAACCTCTTTTATTAGAAAGTCTCAACAGTGAAAAAGAACACACTATTTAGCAAACTTTCAGTGTTATAATGGCATTGATACATTTCATCATTCAGATTTGCCCTTTTCTTAAGCCATACTCAGACTTCTGCAGTTGAAAAAACTGCGAAAATTTGCCCTAAGTAACAGGAATTACATTATTGAAATAATATCTTTCTCCAAAATAATACTGTGCAAATTGAAACATCACTATAACTTTTCCAAAACCAAGTATATAGCATTCAAAATGCATATTTTGACCTACCTTAGTACATGGTCCATAATTAGGTTATTACAGGCAATGCAGACTTCAATAAATAATAAAGAAACTAACCTCATAAAATAAAGTAATTGCTTTTCAAAACTTCTGGCCTGTTCCTTTCTACAAGTAGACTCAATGACCTCTCCTTTTTATAACTGCTTATGTTAAGCAAGATATGTCTGACAATGAATTATAATATTATAAGAGTCAATCCAGATAAATTGATCTGAAAAAAGAATCATTTTATCTTCCTAAAACTACCTATTATTTTTTTATCTTCACCTCATGAAGTTAATTTGACTTATTTATGTGTAAAACTACCAGACTCCTACCAATGCTCAGGAAGAAAGTGCCAATATGCTAATTTCTTGCATGGCTTCATCTATCCCAATTTCTACATCTTTTACATTTAAATTTTCATAACTTTTTTGTAGCTAATGTGTTCCTCCATTAAACTCATCATACCTGTTACAAACCGAGAATATAATAAAATTCATAAAAATATGACCTATAAATCAATTCATATGTTTTATTTTAACTGTGTTACACGGGTTAATCCCAGCGTGGAAGCACCAGATCCATAGTTTCAGCTGGTCACACTTTCTCATCAGTTCCTCACCATCTCAAATACACTATGATTCCTCATTTACATGGGACTAATCTAAGTAGCAAGAAGATGAAAATCTTTGCTCACATCTGATGAAAGTCCCTGTTTCTTTCCAGTTTTCATATCTTCTTTCCCATTTTCTATCTATGTTCTGGAAATTCTCTTCTCCCATAAGATTCCTTCTGTAACAGATGTATTCTGCCTGATTCATATTCCTCAGCTTTTGTCATTCTCACTTCATCGCCAGCACCCGTAACTCTGCCTGAGGAATGTCTCTGTCTGAAGAAGCTTGTCTCGATGGGAAGGACAGAAATGCCGGGAAATTAATGCCTTCAAGAGCAGCCCTTCATCAGTGATGGACAGGAGTTAGTGAGTAAATACCCCAGGCTTGTTTGTCACTCTGGTGGACAACGCAGGTATGTTCCACAAAGGGTTTAAGAGGTCTACACTGGCATTGAGCTCTAGGTGCCCACAGCGGCAATCTGCTTATTAATGCACTTATTGGTTTCTTCCTTTTCTAACAGTGTTCCCTGGGATCACCTCTCAAACAAAACTATTTATACTCAAATCCTTGTTTCAAGGTCCAATCTGAAAAGACATGATCTCTAGGTAAATATTTAGTTTTCTTTTCCATTCTCACACCAAATACAGAGAAGTTGAATCCCCTTATTGACAGTTTTAACTACGTTTGAGTTAAAACTTAAATTATAATCATGTAACTAAAAAGCTTTGCTTGATTTCCATAAGATCTATACATTTAAAATTATTGTAGAACTATGTTATCAGATTCAAAATAGTTTGAGCTAAACTTTGCAATCATGTTACTAACTCCTATCATCAGACATGAGTTTTCGGATTTCATAAACATACACAGTAATACTTTCCTATTCAAAGCATGAAATATCTTTTAAAGTATGTGTTCATTCTTTACCACATGGGACATGATGTCACGTGTAACCATTTCATGGCTTCTGTGATATCTAGTCTGACCTTCATGAAACGGTATGCTAATTTTCTCCATTGCCAACAAAATGGACAGTCATTAGAACTGCAAGTAGTCTGATAAAATATTAAAGTTTAGTGAAATATTTTAAATTAAAGACCAGCTTTCTTTAAACAATTTTGAATACACATATGGTAATGTGACCGTCCATGTGTGCTCTTGCTTTGGGACTGACAAATGTTAGGAGGGACAGAATAGGGATGGTCAAGATTCTCAGTTCAGGAGGCCCCTACCAGCTTCCATGCCCACAAAAAGAAAGTCAAAGCTGACACCAAGGAACCGGCAAAATTGTATTTTTATGAGAGAATTTAGGTGGAGACTGGAGAAAAGTCTCTCTTTCATTTACTCTAGGCCTTTGATGTTTTTCCAAATAACTGGTATAGTTTTGAGCAATAAGAGTTCATCCTCATTTAATAGCCAAAGGTATCCAGTAAGACGAATTGCTGCTTCTCGCCACTCACACTGAGAGATTACTCTCTGGGATAATTTACAAGTACACCCACAGCACCAACCAGAGCTTCTAGAGAGATATTAAGGGAAGTGGTGTTTGCTCCCTATTAAATTTCTAAAAGAATGAGGAGAGAGGGAACTGTCATTTGGAGAAAAGACAAATAGTGATGTTCTCGCCATCAACTTCTTTTCTACATGAGTTATGCTTAATAAAATAGCTTTTTAAAAATATTAGCATTCTTAGGGACAGAAATATAAAAATGCAGAGGGTTAGAATGTTCCTCTTACGAAGGGCCCTAACACAGCAGAGTACTGACACTTCAAAGTGCTGAAGAAGCAGAAGAGACAATGGGTCCTGAGCAAGCCACTCTATGAACCAGTCATCAATCACCTAGGACTTTCTCCTCTCTCTCCCTGAATGGCATCTCCATGCAGATCTAGGTGCCGTCACACATTCTAAATTAGCCCCCTGCAATGCAACACCACTGCAAAGCGAACTTAGAAATCAGGTTGCAAGGAGTACTTACATGTCAACATGTGGTTATACAGAAAACTGGTCACAGAGCTTTTTAATCTCATTAAGACAAGAGTAAACACTGAGGCTAGGTTGGCTTAAAAATGTAATTTGTATTACCATACACTTGGCAATTAGCAGCCACAAGCATAATTTAACCACAATAGCCCAAAGAGGCCAAACTGGGAAAGAGAAACCCTAGCTAATCGGAGCAGAAGAGAAGCCAACCACAGAAATATAGACCGGTACAAACTGTGCCTCTGTAGCAGAGAACAAACCTGACTCCATATTGAATCTATTCCTTTAGCTCTAACCCTTGTGCTCTGCGGCCTGTGCTTAGTCATGCTGGCTCTGCGCCTTTGTGAAGGAATGTTGCCTATAATCTGAAATACACAGGATAGCCCATTCTCAAGGTTCTGACCTTTAAAGGTATAACACTTTTCCATTCATACAGTGATAAAAAGTTGCAGAGCAGAGAACATTTGTCTTGTTGGAGGTTTACAGGAACTTTACGGCCTGACCCACGTGGACAGCTGCCAGAACAAAGGATTCCAGCACCAGGAAGTTTGTAACAACAAGCCACACCCCCTCCCCTTTTAGTGTAAAAGAAGCCTGAATTCTAACCCTGGTAAGATGGTTCTTTGGGACACTAGTCCACCATCTTCTTGGTCCACTGGCTTTACGAATAAAGTTGACATTCCTTGACCCAATAATTCATCTGTCAATTTGTCTGTGGGAAGCAGTACGAGCTTGACTCAGTAACACCTCCTCACCCCATTCTGAAGCTGGCACGACCATTCTTTTTCCAAGTCTACTTTCTATTTTCTTCATGTAAAATGCATCAGGAGAAATCTTTTTATTTTTTTTCACAACTTTATTGGAGTATAATTGCTTTACAGTGGTGTGTTCATTTCTGCTGTATAACAAAGTGAATCAGTTATACATATACATACATCCCCATATCTCCTCCCTCTTGCGTCTCCCTCCCACCTTCCCTATCTCACCCCTCTAGGTGGTCACAAAGCACCGAGCTGATCTCCCTGTGCTATGCGGCTGCTTCCCACTAGCTATCTATTTTACATTTGGTAGTATATATATGTCCATGCCACTCTCTCACTTCGTCCCAGCTTACCCTTCCCTCTCCCTGTGTCCTCAAGTCCATTCTCTATGTCTGCGTCTGTATTTGCATCAGGAGAAATCTTGATCAATGAATGATTTATTACATTAATAGAACATTATAAAATAACATGTTAACACAGTTTACAGCTGGAACATGACTATAATATTAAAATTAGTGTCTACCTATGATTTCCATTATGTGTAAGAGACAAGAAACTAACTCGGGGGAAAAAGAAAAAATTTGATCCTGAGCTCAATGAAATCTTTCTAATTTCAATTTCACATAGTAAATGACCATGACAGCAACTAACCCTCTTCCTCTAGGCTACCCTGAATGTCTTGTGACAGGAGAGGGGAAAAAAAATCAATTAGTATTGTTATCATTTAAATGATGATTTCTGATGTATTACAATATTCATGAAGGAAAATCATGCTTCGAAAATCGTTTGAGGTACCCAAAGTATGGGTGATGTAAGTCTGTCTTCTGCCTTTCAGTGAATGTATCGACTACAAATGATATTTGCCTAGACTAAGACACCAAGTATCTAGTGAACTTTAATTTCTCCAACAGAATGTACACCGGCTAAAAATTTAATCAAACATGTCTGATGTCACAGTGATGAGAGAGATAAATGTCTCCTACCACTTTCCCTATGCCACGTCCCCACATCTTGCCTGATATTATCTTTAGGTTCCTTTATTCCCTCAGGAAAGTATATCCTGACTCCCAAGTCTGCATGAAGTATCCCTACATGTGATTCCGTCGTATAAAAAAACCTGCACTTATATTACAGCTCGTATCTCCATGCACCCTAAATTCCTGTTTACTGTCTAGAATCCCCACTGGCCAGCGCACTTTGGGAATTTGGGGACCATGTCAAGCTCATTGCCTTCTCTATCCTCGACATCTCCCAAAGTGCCTGGCCCTCAGTAGGTATTGCACAAATATTCAAGCAAAATCTGTCTCAATGGATCCATAGTCACATTTTAATTATTAACCTTTGATTATCCACCAAGTCACTTTTGTTGGATCAAATTTGTTAAAATTTAACAGTCAGTCATATATACCAGCATGTGTTTGGGTCACTTCTTTACACCATTATTTATTGTCATTAGGATAGTCATGGTAAGTTTAATTTAAGACAAATCACAAATGATGAGGAAAATAAAATCTACTGCCAGAAGAAAACTTGCAACTAGCCCCCATCCTACCTGGACCCCAGTTTTTGCATTGCTCCAACTCAAGTCCTTCAATTCTAGTAGTGCATGATTCTCTGAGATGCAGTTCAGCCTAATTAGCTTCTACAGTGTCCTGTGGGATAACCCCACCATCACCAAAGGCCAGAGTGATTACAGCCCTCAGATTTCTCACAGCCTGAAACAGGACATATAAATAGATCATTGAAATGCAATATGACATTGTAAATGAGTTTTTAAAAGGAGGCACAGTATATACAAAAGACAGAAGTAGAGAGCCAGAAGTGATTACACCTGCCTATGGCAGTGAGGAAGGCTTCTGAAAAGAAATAACACTTAAGCAGTGTTTTTAATTAAATGAAAATTTTGTTGATGTTTAACCTATGTGTGCATATGTGTATATATGAATATAAATATATATAGTATATATATGTATATACGTTGAGTATATATACATTGAATATGTACATATACATAGAACATATATGTGTGTGTGTGTGTGTGTGTGTGTGTGTGTGTGTGTGTATATATATATATATATTTTCAACAGGAAAAGA
This sequence comes from Balaenoptera borealis, assembly GCF_965194805.1. Taxonomy (NCBI): domain Eukaryota; kingdom Metazoa; phylum Chordata; class Mammalia; order Artiodactyla; family Balaenopteridae; genus Balaenoptera; species Balaenoptera borealis. The sequence continues at coordinate 113,752,397 of NC_138873.1, read as the reverse complement.
AGAGGGAAATGGCATAGCATTCAGAGAGACAAGGGTATTCAGAACTGCCATGACATATAACAGGTTGCTGCAAGTAGTTTAGGATCTCAGAGGATAACGTGTGGGAGAGGATCCCAAGAGATGTGCCCAGGGAAGCAGCCAAGGCTTGAGATGCTGTCCTAAGTGCTGATACTTGTGTGTTGTAAGCAGAAAAGTAAAACAATTCAGCAGTATTTATCCCCTTAGAAACAGCACTCTAGCTGACAAACCTAGAGAATGAATTTGAGTGTTGTGAGAAGAGAGGCGGGGGACCAGCTAAGACGCTGCTGCAAAAAAGCAGGCAGTGCTGATGGACCAAGATGGTACTTTTGTGTCATTGCTCTCCTCTAATCAGTAACAATCGTTAGAAGGTACTCATATTACATGTTTCTCTAAGCCAAACTACAACTGCTAACCCTAGGGAAATGCAGAGGTGGACTCCTGTTCCAAGGGGCGGGGGAGGGGAGCACCAGGGGAGGGAAGAACAGGACATTTTTTTCTCCTACAGAATTCTTTTTCCCCTTAGAGGTACCATTTGACATTAACTATAAGATGTCACTCTATGGTACTGAGTGTCTTTGTTCAAGGTAAGCTTGTGAGACTCCCTCCATCTCAACACCTCCTTCCCTAGAGCACCTCTATAGTACAGAGGACCAAATGAGATGCTGTTTTAATTAAACTGTTTCAATTAAAAGATCAAAAACTTGTTCAATCACTGCAGACAATTCAACAAGGACTGATTTAAAAAGGGAAACCCAGTAAGGATTTTCATAATCTGCCTTGTACTGCATGAGAATGAGAATCCTGTTTTGGAACAATCTGAAGTGACTTGCACACAACATTTGTTCATTAAGATGATGATAAATTAATATAAACTGTAAGAACTAATTTAGAATCCTCATATCTCACTCTTTAAGAAAATCAACTGACTCACACAAATACAGTCACCTGATCTTTGACAAAGGAGTAAAGGCAATGCAATGGAGAAAATATTGTCCTTTTAACAAATGGTGCTGAAACAGCTGTAAAAAATGAACCTAGACACAGAACTTACACCCCTCACAAAAATTAATTCAAAATGGATCACAGACCTAAATGTAAAACACAAAACAATAAAACTCCTAGAGGATAACATAGGAAAAAACCTAGATGACCTTGCATATGGCAATGACTTTTTAGATACAACACCAAAGGATACCACAAAAGAAATAATCAACAAACTGCACTTTGTGAAAATTAAAAATTCTGTATGTCAAAAGACAATCTACTGGGCTTCCCTGGTGGCGCAGTGGTTGAGAATCTGCCTGCCAATGCAGGGGACACGGGTTCGAGCCCTGGTCTGGGAAGATCCCACATGCCACGGAGCAAATGGGCCCGTGAGCCACAACTACTGAGCCTGCGCGTCTGGAGCCTGTGCTCCGCAACAAGAGAGGCCGCAATAGTGAGAGGCCCGCGCACCGCAATGAAGAGTGGCCCCCGCTTGCCACAACTAGAGAAAGCCCTCGCACAGAAACGAAGACCCAACACAGCCATAAATAAATAAATAAATAAAAACCTCCAAAGATTCAGTAGAGAATGAGAATTCAACATTAAAAAAAAAAAAAAAAAAGACAATCTACTAAGAGAATGAAAAGACAAGTTACAGATGGGGAGAAATATTTGCAAAAGACTATTATCCAAAATACACAAAGGACTCTTTAAAACTCAACAGTAAGAAAAACAAACAACCAGATTAAAAGATGGGCCAAAAACCTTAACAGACACCTCACCAAAGAAGATATACAGATGGCAGATAAACATATGAAAAGATGCTCCACATCATATGCCATCAAGGAAATGCAAATTAAAACAACAGTGAGATGCCACTACACACCTCTTAGAACGGCCAAAATCTACAACACTGACAACACCAAGTGCTGGTGAAGATGTGAAGCAACAGGAACGCTCATTCATTACTTATGGGAAGGCAAAATGGTATAGCCGCTTCGGAAGGCAGATTTGCAGTTTCTTATAAAACTACACATATTCTTACCATACTATCCAGCAATCCCACTCCTTGGTATTTACCCAAAGGAGTTGAAAACTTATGTTCACAAAAAATCTTCACATGGATGTTTATAGCAGCCTTATTTTTCATAATTGCCAAAACTTGGAAGAAATCAAAACGTCCTTCCGTAGGTGAACGGTTAAATAAACTGTACTGCATTCAGACAACAGAATGTAATTCAGTGCAAAAAAGAAATGAGCTATCAAGTCATGAAAAGACATGGAAGAAATTTAAATGCGTATTACTAAGTGAAAGGAAGCAATCTGAAAAGGATACGTACTGCATGAGTCCAACTATTGGACATTCTGCAAAGTGCAAAACTATAGATAGTAAAAAGATCAGTGATTGCCATGGGCTGGAAGAAAGATGGATAAATAGGTGAAGCATAGAGGATTTTGGGGTCAGTGAAATTAACACTGTTTGACACTATAGTGATGGATACATGTCCTTATATTTTTGTCCAAACCCATAGAATATACAACACCAAGCATGAACCCTAATGTAAACTATTACGCTGGGTGATGTTAATGTGTCAATGTAAGTTCATCAGTTGTAACAGTTGTACCACTCTGGTAGAGGATGTTGATAATGGGGGAGTTTAGGAATGTGTGCGGACAAGGGATATGGGGGGGAAAATCTCTGTTTCTTCACCACAATTTTGCTGTCAACCTAAAACTGCTCTGAAAAGTAAAGCCTATTAAAAAAAAAAAAAACCTAAAGACTTCCTAATAAGCCAGATCCACACAGAAACTACTATACACTCCAGTCTCGTTTCTGTTTTATTTTATCATATACTGTGTTTATTCAGTGGAATTATGATACAATTAAAATATCATTATCTATTTTAAAAAATGCTACTGAGAATTTACATGTTATTTTACCAAGTTGTTAATCATTTCAAAGTTGACTTGTTCGAAATTATTTTGCTTTCTTATATTTGAGTTGCAGCTTTAAGGACAACCACCCTAATTTTCAATTAATCAACAATTATTAAGTATTACAGGGCACAACACTAGGAAATGTGGGGTCTCAAAGAGCAATAAGACCTAGTTCTTGTCCTGGATAGCTTATGAGATATTTGGCAAACAAGGAAAGCCAACATGACAGTCCACCAATGTTTCTTGAATATTAATCTAAACCGAAAATGAGTTAAGAAACAACCAATGATGGGCTACAATGTAGTAAATGATTAATTTCCACATGGTTGAATTAGACAACAATTGTGTTCAGAGAGTGTGAGCAATAGGGATGGAGTGATTCATCCATAAGCATTGGTGTATAATAGAAAACTCTGATTTGTCACTTTGATAACTCCAAGTCATATGCAATGCTTCTTTAAAATATACAAATACAATTCTAATTTCTATTTTCTGCTTAAGAGACCAGTACTTGTTTGCAGTTTAGTATTTGTGGCTCACATGTAGTCTGTGTCCTCTCCAGACTGTATGGTCCCCACCCCACAAGAGGCAGTCTGCGAGGTGAGCCTTCAACTAGAGCCCACGCTCTTGGCCACATAGGGCCTTGGGCCATGCTCACAGTCTGACCATCTGCCCACTTCCTCTTTCCATCTGGCTTCCTTTGGTTCCCCATACAGCAATGCTTGGGGGAAAAAAAAAAGCATTGATTGATCTAAGTATACCAATTCTAATCTCCAGAGCTAAAAGCAATTTTAGTTAAAGCAATACGACCAAATGTCCCTAGAAGAAATACCAACCCAAAGGAATTGCAGGCCTAGCAAAACCCTTTTCTAGCCCTGGTTGACAGATCTCACCAATTAAGCAATACTCCCTACCATAAAAGTACTACATAAATATAGGAACTGCACATTAACTGCCATAGAATATTAGAGTCATGTTCTCGTCTTGAGGTCTTTTCTCCAGTTTGTACTACCACACTGTTTTGTTTGTTTGTTTGTTTAATTTATGTTATTGAAGGATTGATTTATAACATGTTAATTTCTGCTGTATGTATACTACCACACTGTTAACTCACATGTAAGCTCCATAACTCCACTGCTTGCTATTTTCTTCCTCTTGGTTCTATCAGTTTTACAATTTTAATTACCTTGTATGGCCTCTCTTTCGTTCTTTCACTCTTCAATATATAACTTCTATGCCTCAAAATGATAAGTAAATATCTTAATCCTCAAGGACATCCAACAATAAAAAATCACTCAAGTGTGTACAGTCTTTGTACCATTGGGTAATGCAAGGTTATGTATACATAATTATCTTGCCTTCTGCAAATTTTCAACACAATTTTCAAAGTTCTTGAATAGACTCAACTGTAATTGCACCTGTATGTTCCCTAAATATATGGAAACACTTTTTCCAAGGTGTTCAATATATTGAAATCAAAATCCATGGCTCAGCAGTAACAATCATCTGTTCAAGCACTAAACTAGGGATTTTATATATATTATCTCTTTTAATCTATGTAACAACCCTGAGAAGTAACCATTCTTATTTCTATGTTACCAAAGAAAAAAATGGAGCGTCAGGAAGTTTATGTTCCCCCTTCCCCCAAGGTCTCATGCAAAAATTTGGTTGGTTCTGGGTCCACCACAGGTCTCTCCGCCCCCAAGCATACATCCTTCTCACATTTCTACTGCTAGGCTTCTCTCCCTCCGGCAAGGCGACCGTGTGTCGTCACACTGGCATATCAATCTGGCAATAAACTTTGGATTTTCCATGATATTCTAGAATTTTTCCTCAGAAAAATGTACTTAAGAAATGCATATAATTGGGCAAGTCTAACAGAAACTGATGGAAAATGAAACAACCTCTCAAAATGAATATTTGCAAGTTTCTGAAAATTCATTGATTTTGATCTAACTTTTGGTTCCTTTAGGATTTATGGAAAGCAGACTGCACAGTGTTTAGGGAAATCAAGTTCCAGTCAGCTGTACCATCTGGGTCTCCATTCAAGCTCACCCACTCCCAGTGTGTATACCCCAAGCAAGAAACAACTATTCAGAGCTTATTTTCGAGGCTGTAAAATAACTAGTGCTGCCCTGAGGGTTACATAAAATAACAATGCCTGAGACATAGCAAGTACACAATAAAAAAAAGTCCCTGCTGATGATTATCATGATTCCTGCAGCATAGAAATGCATCTTTGTAAGTAGAAATTTCATCATTTCACTCACCTACCTAAATCTTTCAAGGTGAAGTTCTAATTTCGTAGTGTGTCAGGTAAGACCTGTCAGAATATAGCCACTGCTTCCTCATCAGTGCCATCTCTCGGCTTTCCACACTCTTGTGTATTTTGTGCCAAATGTGGGCTATGGTCACAAGTTCCTTCTTATCTCTTATGCATTCTGTTTGGACCCTACACATCCTTCAGCCCTCGGGTCAAGCATTAACCCCTCCAGTATGGTTTTCTTAGCCCGTGTTCCACCTACACCCCACTCAATTCAGATTTGCTTTCCCTCCTCTTCTCCCATCATACCCCATGCAAGCCTGCAGCAGAGTAATGATTCCCTGGGGTTATAATTGCTGTTGACTTGAGTACCTCCTCCATTAAAATTAAAAGTTCAATGTTGACTGATTAAAAAGGGCACTCTTCATCCTATAGGCAATTCCCCCCTGAAATTGAGACTGATATCACCAATTTTGCTTACACTTTGGCTACTAAAGAGACATTAGATTGTAAATACATTTAAAATGCAGTAATTTCCTTCATTCTTTTAAAAAACACAACTTCAGGGGACTTCCCCAGCGGTCCAGTGGTTAAGAGTCCGTCTTCTAATGCAGGGGGCGTGGGCTCGATCTGTGGTTGGGGAACTAAGATCCCACATGCCACACCGTGCGGCCAAGAATTTTTTTAAAAAACATGAATAAATAAGTAAAATAGAGTAAATAACAAGAAAAACCTATCCATTATATAAACAAATAAATAAATAAAATTTTAAAAAAACAACTTCAGACATTAGAAAGAAAGGAACCAAGAAAAAAGAAGCTTTGCATGAATATTATCAAAAAAGTTTTCACTATTTTGTTTTCAATGTTAAGTGTGGAAAACTTCTAAAACTTTTTTATCAAAATGGAAAATGAGCATGGGACACCAGAAGTAGCTCTAATTAAATAAATTTTAAGAAATCTGTTTTATCCTCTAAAGCACAGTTTCACTTATTCATTTTTCTATTAACTGCTGTGCATAAGGATACACTGTTCTTTCTCAAAATAGTTGCTGGCAATTTCCAAAGACATAATTTCTTGTAGACTGATGAACTAAGTATAGAGGTGGTATAATATTGGGCTCTAAGTTTTTTCCTCAAGGACATTATTTTTTTAATGTCCACTATCAGGTGAAATGGAAATTTTTAGAATGTTTGATGGAATGGCTTAAATTCCACAGAAAAATCTATAATTAACTGTTCCATTCAATTACTTTCATTAATAACAGAAAAAAATGACCACTAAAGTTTGGGCAGTGAAAGGTATAAAGATCCATCAGTGAAGCAAGTCATTAAACTTGAGTAGAAAGGAAATGATATATCTGTTAATTTTAGCATCTTCTCTTAAATACTCCAGGATATTTTTCTGGTAACAATAGAACAAACACTGAGTAAGAGATCTTCTTCTTGTGATATGAATTTCCATGGAGCCTGTTGGAGAATTTTCCCATACTAAGCATTAACAGGCTTTTCCAGAAAAGAAAACAAAAGAAAAAACAAACAAAAAAATAGTTCAAGCAACTCGGAAATGTATGATAATGATGATATTGATTTTTTTCAATCTGTCACTATATCCATTTCTCTCTATTTCCACCCTAAAGCTAACTGTCATCACAGCTTGCCTGTTGAAACTACCTTCTCCGATAGATTGCACACTACAGCCCAACTGACCTTTTCACTATGCAGCACCTCCCCACTCCAACTTCATCCTCAAAAAACTCTCAGTGGCTTTCCATCACTGTGAATAAAGGCCAAAATTCTTAACTTAACCTGTCATTGCATTGTTTACCCCTGCCGCTCTTTCTCCAAGTTCATCTGGCAGTTACTCCCCACACTTTACATCCTCCAGCCAAACTGGCCTTTTTGTAGTCTTTCCAAATTCTCTTGGCTCTCTCCCAGCACCAATTCCCAGTGGTCATGAAACTGTCACACTGGATCAGATGTGCTGTGTATGACTGGTGGAGATGAGAAAAGGAGGAGGGGAGCTGAATCTTAATGATCATAATGAATATGAGGAGCCATCACTGTAGATTAGATTGAGAGAAATCAGTCATTGTGAGCTGAACGGGGAATTCTAAAGGTAACCACTAGACGATGTTAGATTTAAGAAATGTATGCCAGCTGGCTGTGGCAGTCACATGTGACTGCTGCAGTCCCAAGTGTCTTCCAAACCACCAGGCTCCTGGTGGGCCCCCAAGAACCCAGGCCCCCAGCATATCCCAGCACCTGTCAGCTGCCATGTTCCCAAGTGGTTCCTGTGGAACCAGGATCCCCGTCCACACCGTCACTGGCCAACATTCAAGACCCTGGCCCCCAGCGGTCTCCCACAAACCCAGGCTCCGAGCCCACTCTGTTGCTGAATGTTTCCATGGCACCAGACTCCTGGCAGGCTACCCCAAACCCAGGCTATGCGAACCCGCTGAATCCCAATTCTGGCTAGCTCCTGCAGACCAAGCCATCTCCTGTGGACTCAGGCTTTCAGTAAGCCTTCAAGAACTCAAGCTCCAGGTGGGCGACTATGAACCCAGGCTCCTGGCCAGAGTAACTACTGCAGGAAACCAAAAAAGAGCAGCAATAGCTATACTTATACCAGAAGAAAAAAAGGTCTTTAAGTCAGAAATTGTAACAAGAGACAAATAACGTCATTATATAATGGTAAAGGGGTCCATTCATCAGGAGGATATAACAATAGTCAATACATATGCCCCCAACATCAGAGTACCTAAATATATTAAGTCAATACTAATGGATCTAAAGAGATAGACAAAATACAATAATAGTAGGGAACTTTAATGCCCCACTTTCAACAAAAACCTCACAAAAAGAAAAGCCCAGGCACAGATGGTTTCACTGATGAATTCCACCAAATATTTAAGGAAGAATTAATGCCAATCCTTCTCAAACTCTTCCAAAGAGGGAACACTCCCAAGCTCATTTTATGAGGTCAGAATTACCCTATTACTAAAGCCAGATAAGGCACTATAAGAAAAGAAACTACAGGCCAATAACTCTGATGAACATAGATCTCAACAAAATACTAGCAAACTGAATTCAACAGCACATTAAAAGGATCATATACCATGGTCAAGTGGGATTTATCCTTGGGGTGCAAGGATGGTTCAACATATGCAAATGAATAAATGCAGTAAGCCACATTAATAGAATGATTAAAATCATATGATCATGTCAAAAGATGCAGAAAAAGCATCTAAGTTCAACATCCTTCCATGATTAAAAACTCTCAACAAATTGTGTATAAAGAAAATATACCTCAACATAATAGAGACCATATACGGCAAACCCACAACTACATCTAACTCAATGATGAAAGGTTAAAAGCTTTTCTGCTAAGATAAAGAACAAGACCAGTACCCACTCACCACTCCTATTCAACATAGTACTGGAAGTCTTAGCCAGAGCAATCAGGCAAGAGAAAAAAAAAGGGCATTCAAATTGGAAAGGAAGAAGTAAGATTGTCTCTGTTTGCAGATGATATGATCTTGTAAAATTTTAAAGACTTCACCAAAAAAATTGTTGGAACTAATAAATTTAGTAAAGTTGCAGGACAAAAAAAATCAACATATGAAAATCAGTAAAATTTGTATATACTAAAAATTATTTGAAAAAGAAATAAAGAAAACAATCAAAAATACTAAAATGCTTAAGAATAAATTTAACTAAGGAGGTAAAAATCTGTACACTGAAAACTACTAGACATTGATGAAAGAAATTGAAGAAGACACAACTAAATGGAAAGATATCCCATATTAATCGATCAGAAGAATTAATATTGTTAAAGTGACCACACTACCCAAAGTGATCTATAGATTCAATGTAATCTCTATCAAGATTCTAGTGGAATTTTCACAGAAATAGAAAAACAATCATAAATTTGTATGGAAACACACAAAAAAACCCTGAATAGTCAAAGCAGTGCTAAGAAATAAGAACCAAGTTGGAGCCATCACACTTCCTGATTTCAAACTTTTATTACAAAGCTACAGTAATCAAAATCATAGTATTGGCATAAAACAGACACATAAATTAGTAGAACAAAATCAAGAGCCCAGAAATAAACCTACTCACATACAGTCAAATAATATTTGCCAAGTTAGCCAAGAATGCTCAGTGGGGAAAGAATAGTCTCTTCAAATAATGGTATTGGGATAAACATTTTAAAAAATAAACACACACAAAAAAAATACTGGTACTGGAAAAATTGGATATTCACATGCAAAATAATTAAACTGGGCCCCTATCTTACAATACTTACAGAAATTAACTCAAAATGGATTAAAAACTTAAATGTAAGACCTGAAAATAAAAATACTACAAGAAAACATAGCAGAAAAGCTCCTTGATATTTGTCTTGGCAATGATTTTTTTGGATATGACACCAAAAGTGCAAGCAACAAAAGCAAAAATTAGTAAGTGGGACTACATTAAACTGAAAAGTTTCTGTACAGCAAAAGAAATAATCAAATAGAAAAGGCATCCTGCCAAATGGGAGAAAATATTTGCAAACCATGTATCTGATATGGAGCTAATATCCAAAATATATTAGGAACTCACATTTCAATAGTAGGAAAACAAACAATCCAATTTAGAAATGGCCAGAGGACTTGAATAGCCATAATTCAAAGGAAGACACACAAATGGCCAATAGGTACATGAAAAAAGTTATTCAACAACACTAATCATCAGAGAAATGGAAATCAAACAGCAATGAGATATCACCACATCTGTTTAAAATGGCATTATCAAAAGACAAGAGATAACAAGTGTTGAGGATGTGAAGAAGAGGGAACCCTTGTGCACTGTTAGTGGGAGTGTAAGTCTATATAGCCACTATGGAAAATATTATGGAGTTTCCACAAATAATTAAAAATATAACTACCATATGATCCAGCAATCTTATTCTGGGTATGTATCTGAAGGAAATGAAATCACTATCTCAAATAGCTATCTGCATCCCCTTGTTCATTACAGCATTATTCACAATTTCCAAGACATGAAAACAATGTGTCCATCTACAGATGAATGGATAAAGAAGATGTGGTATGTACAATACCTATCTATCTATCTATATATATATAGAGAGAGAGAGAGAGAGAGACATAGATATAATGGAATATCATTCCATTATTATTCCATAAAAAAGAAGGAAATCCTGCCATTTGCAACAACATAGATAGACTTAAGGGCATAATGGTAAGGGATATAAGTCAGACAAAGAGAGACAAATACTGCATGATCGCACTTATACATGGAATCTAAAAACTCCAAACTCATAAAAATAGAAAGTAGAATGGTGGTTGCTAGGGCTGGGGTTTGGGGAAATGAGGAGATGTTGGCTGAAGGACAGAAACTTCCAGCTATAAGATTAATCCATTCTGAGGCTCTAAGGTACAGTGTGTTGACTATAATTAACAATAATGCATTAAATACTTGAAAGTTGTTAAGAGAGTAGATCTTAAATATCACTACACACTCACACACATACAAAAAGGTAATTGTGTAAGGAGATGGAGGTGTTAACTAACCGTATTGTTGTAATCATTTCACAATATATATATATATATGTGTATGTGTGTGTATCAAATCACACATTGTCATATGACATATAACTCACATGTTACATGTCCATAATATCTCAATAAACCTGAGGAAAAACATGTATCCTCCCTGACATCACCTGTCATGGCTTATAGTTTAAAAGTCAGAATGGGATCTAAAGCACATTGATTCACTCTGCCCCATGCGCCCTAACCCAATGTGAGCATAGCAGGATCACTGTCAGAAAATAAGAAAATATGTCATAAAGTCCATGTAGGGCCAATACAACAAGGGATGGGGTGAAATCGTTCAGAGTGAAATTCGAGCTGCTGAGAATATTACTGCATTTCCCAGGAGGGGTACTTGGCAAATTTCACAGCAGATGATGTGGTGTCTATGGATCTAACCGAGAGTGAAAAATGTTCAACACAGACCCAGCCCCGGAAGTCACTCTTCCTGCCAAAAGGAATGAACTCCTGGGACTCCTTTCATCAAGACAGGAGGAGGGCAGAGAGCACCAGAGCAGAAAGCAGTCGGAGAGGAGGCCAAGGTATGTTTCTAAGCACTTGCTTATCAACTGAGGTGTTGTTTTTTTTTTAATTTATCTTTATTTATTCATGGCTGTGTTGGGTCTTCGTTTCTGTGCGAGGGCTTTCTCTAGTTGCGGTGAGCGGGGGCCACTCTTCATCGCGGTGCGCAGGCATCGCACTATCGCGGCCTCTCTTGTTGCGGGGCACAGGCTCCAGACGCGCAGGCTCAGTAGTTGTGGCTCACGGGCCCAGTTGCTCCGCGGCATGTGGGATCTTCCCAGACCAGGGCTCGAACCCGTGTCCCCTGAATGAGCAGGCAGACTCTGAACCACTGTGCCACCAGGGAAGTCCCTCAACTGAGGTTTTTGATGTAGAAGGTCATTAGATCAATTTTGTAAGTACAAGCCATATTTCTTAATGAAATAGATGAGACAAGAATAGAAAAATGAGTGAGTGCATTATGCATCACAATGATGAAAATACTTTCTCATGAACTCACTTTTGTTTCATTAATATATGTACATGTATTTGTGCAACGGATCACAATGTAAAATGTGTTTCTTAGTGTGAATCACAATGAAAACTGTTGGAAAAATACTGTTCTGGCAAACAAAGAGAGAACAAAGGCCATTAGTAATTATTAGCACACATTTTAGAAAATGCTTCCTTACAAAAACCTCTTATAGGGACTTCCCTGGTGGCGCAGTGGTTAACAATCCTCCTGCCAATGCAGGGGACACAGGTTTGATCCCTGGTCCAGGAAGATGCCACATGCCGCTGAGCAACTAAGCCCGTGCGCCACAACTACTGAGCCTGAGCTCTAGAGTCCGCGAGCCACAACTACTGAGCCCGCATGCCATAACTACTGAAGCCTGCATGCCTAGACCCCGTGCTCCACAGCAAGAGAAGACACTGCAATAAGAAGCCCACACACTGCAATGAAGAGTAGCCCCTGCTTGCTGCAACTAGAGAAAGCCCGCGTGCAGCAACAAAGACCCAATGCAGCCAAAAATAAATAAATTTATTTTTTAAAAAACTCATATAAAGACAAAGTATTTAAAGTAAACTTGAGAGCCTGAGTCCTGGTCAAACTTTTATTTACTATGTTAATAAAAAAGCACCTGAATTTTTAATACAGGGTCTAAGAGCTGGTGTTATTACTATCATTGTGGTTGAGGCAAGAGCAATCATCTCTGGAATCACTGTGCTGTTTTTTTCCAGAAAGATGAGAATAGCAAAGTATGGGAAAGCTGAGATAAAGGAGGTGGGTAAAATGCATATGGAACTCAAAGCATAACCACTGTAATTTGAAGAGTAACTACAAGAAGGGAAATTAGCGCACAGACTCAGATTACAAATGCATCAACGTAGGACAAAGCAAAGATCTTTGAGGATTACTGTTTCATTAGTTAACATCATATATTTGTAATGGTGAACATGTACTCAAAATATAAGTAGCTTGGGGCTTCCCTGGTGGCGCAGTGGTTGAGCGTCAGCTTGCCAATGCAGGGCACGTGGGTTCGAGCCCTGCTCTGGGAAGATCCCACATGCCGCGAAGCGGCTAGATCCGTGAGCCACAACTACTGAGCTCTGCGCGTCTGGAGCCTGTGCTCCGCAACAACAGAGGCCGCGATAGAGGCCCGCGCAACGCGATGAAGAGCGGCCCCCGCTTGCTGCAACTAGAGAAAGCCCTTGCATAGAAACGAAGACCCAACACAGCTAAAAATAAATAAATAATAAAAATAAAGGAATTCCTTTAAAAAAAAATCTATTAAAAAAAAAAATATATATAAGTAGCTTGAAATTGGCTTTACCAATCTTAAAATTTGACCGCAAGTGTCCCACATGTGCAGATTTAATTTTTTAAACCCAGAACTTGGACTGCATCATTAAAATATTTATACATAATATTGAAGAGTATACAATAAAAATGCTTCCACAGTAATGGCTGAATTACTACTGTCCCATTCATCATGATTGAAAGCTTCCTACCTATTTGCTTTGTGTCTTATACACATAAACTTTTTAGTGAAATATGAAAGAAAGCATTTTTAAACAGAAAAAAAAGCAAAAGTGAGAAAGACAGAAAGAGAGAAAGAAAGAGAAAGAAAGAAAGAAGGAAAGAAAGAAAGAAAAAAAGAAAGAAAGAAAGAAAGAGAAAGAAAGAGAGAAAGAAAGAAAGGAAGAAAGAAAGGAAGAAGAAAGGAAGAAAGAAATGGAAGGAAGGAAGGGAGGAAGGAAGGAAGGGTGGGAGGGAGGAAAATAGAAAGAAAGAAAGAAGAAACCATAAGCAATTACATACTAGGAACTGATTATTTTTCCCAATTTCCCTGAAAGGGCTCTGATACAGCGAAGCGGCAACTTGGTTCAAAAATGGCACATGTTAGAAACTGTATGGAATATAGGAAGAATTCAGAACATCTTGGTGGTGCAAGAAAAAAATAATCAAAAATGGACTTGAATAGGCTAAAAGCTGGGGTACTGGGTTTAACATTTCCTTAGGAAAGGGGACTTGGAATCACACTGCAATGGAAAAGCTGTGCTTAAATCAACTACATAAACACAGTTCTCACTGTTAATTCAAGCATCCTCCACTCGGCTTTCCTATCGTCTCCATAAACTCCTCAGTTAAAAACATCCCTCCAAATATAGCCATAGTTCAAGAGCTAAAGTGAAGAGATCCATCCTGACTCTCACAGTCAAAATCCAGATACACCATCAGAGTCAACAAACCAGGCACTGAGCCGAAGTTACAGAAACTCTGCCTAGCCAGGCATATTTGGGCATAGGTATGCTACCCAAGTCACACATGCAAGAAAACACAAGCAAATTTGGTTATCCACCAGAAAATTCAAACCATAAGCCACAGAAAGTCAGGAAGATAGCTCAGTAAATTGAAGCCATAAGCCACAGAAAGTCAGGAAAATAAGTAATATGCCTGTGTTTTATCACCATCATTTCAGATGTCACACACAATCATTCACACATCTTCAAAAGTGAAGTTTTGAAGTTTTAGAACTTTATGCAGTTCCCAAAACATCTCCTATTAGAGTTCTGCCTTTATGTTCCTTCTGATCATAATTTGAGTGAATTGGGTTATCACTTTGCAGAGGGACTTGAATTCTCACAGATAAGGCCCATAAAAACACCTTGGATTTTCACATAAATTAGAACATCTGCATCTGCTGCCCTCTATTCTAGGCAAGAATTTTTCTTTTCACTGTGTTCTATACTTTCAACCTATTTAAAAATCAAACTATTTTCTTATCTTCCTATTTTGCAACAGATTTTGTCTACGTGAAGCCAAAAATGACTGAAATTCTGAGCCTCCACCAAGATTTTACCACAGTTTCATCTGTAGATGACCTACAAACACACACTTCCTACTCAGGAGTGGGTCAGACTTCTACACAATTAGGAAATTCAATGAAAAAAAAAAAAAAAACAGAGGACAACTGGCGATTTAGCTTCGTACAAAAAAAATTAAGCTGCCTTTTTCAACACTTGATTCTTGTGGTGTCCTACAAATGAAAGTTTTATCTGATACTGATCGTATTCTTTGTATCTCACTGATAAAAATGCTTCTTTCTTTTCAATTTTATGTCATTCCTTCCTCAATAAAGTTCACATTTCTAGAACTGTCTAGCTCAAAAACAATTTTTCGCTTTTCTTATTATCATATTTCCTTAACAGAACCTCTTCCTATGCTATCTACACCTGGAAAACTAATAATGAACTGGAAGTTTCTTGAGTAAAAGATTATTTTTATTTTTGTATAGCCTAAATAGCACCCAACCCCACATAGTAGACACTCAGAAAATAGTAGATGCAAGAATAAATTAATTAATTGAAACTAACACTTTGGATTTGATAAAATATGACTTCATTTTCCTATAAACTCCTAAACACTCTGTAGGAAAATTTTCAGGTTTTTTCTCTAAAATCCATTGGATCATCTCACATGGATTTAGGCTTACCCGACTCCCCATTATTCTGTCTCCCTTGTTTAGGAATGATGCTCATAATTATAGTAAACTTTCTATTATCTGTTCCAATGAAGCAATGCAAAGGTGTGAATATAACCAGAATACAAGTTCTGATTTTGAAAAGATTCACTTTTCTGAATTGCCTCCCTTGGGCTAATATTAAAATGTGCTTGCGTTAATTTGAAAAAGACTGTTAAGGTAAGTTTCAAAGAAGTGTGCTGGATTTTAGGGGAGAGGTCAATCCAGGATGAAAATTTACTGGTACTTCTCAAAGTGAGAGAAAAAATTCACATAACTACATTTGGAATGTATAAATACCAAATATCACTTGCATGTTCACCTTCAAAAACTCACCCATTGGGCTTCCCTGGTGGAGCAGTGGTTGAGAATCTGCCTGCTAATGCAGGGGACACGGGTTCGAGCCCTGGTCTGGGAAGGTCCCACATGCCGCGGAGCAACTAGGCCCGTGAGCCACAACTACTGAGCCTGCGCGTCTGGAGCCTGTGCTCCGCAACAAGAGAGGCCGCGATAGTGAGAGGCCCGCGCACCGCGATGAAGAGTGGCCCCCGCTTGCTGCAACTGGAGAAAGCCCTCGCACAGAAACGAAGACCCAACACAGTCAAAAATAAATAAATAAATAAACAAACAAACGAAAAAAAAACCAAAATTGTTCTTTAAAAAAAAAAAAAAAAAAAAAGCTCACCCATTAATAGAGTCAGCAAGTTTGTATTTTTGCTGCAAATTAGCTGTCGGTAAATGTTGAAACATTTTTGGACACGTATTTGCACTGGGGCTACATGTCAGGAACAGATTAGTGGTTCCTATCAGATGGTCCAGACTTCAAAAAGGCTTTGTTTCTTTACTCTGTTTCCCTGTGGCATCGCTGAGATAAATGGTCTACATGATTATTCACGGTTAGAAGAATCCGCTTGTTCAGTGAGGTTTGTAGATGAAGCAACGGAGCCAATCTTTTACTAGATTTTCATGTGCCATCTATTTCTCTTCATCAGATGTTTATTTTATACTGTTGTATGCAAGTTTATAGCCTCCATTAAGCAGCTTTTATTTCAAAACCTTGGGTGAGAAATTTCAAAACAGGCATAGTGGATATCTGCCTTTTTGATTGCACAAAACTAGCAAAGAGAGTTATTGTTAATTTCATCTATTACCTTGAAATTATAAAAATGTCAATGGACATTGAAAAAGAAATACAATCAAACTTCATTATGCTGCTGGAAATGGGAAAGCACAATAGATGTCTGTATTTACAATTGAAATCAATAAAGTCCAGAAATTTTTAAGTGACCATGAGCAATTTAGTAGCTACCTAGAAAAATAGACCCAAAATACAGAATAAGCACTCTAATTCCTAATTTCCTTTTATAGAAAACCACCACCAATAACAGTTTTTATCAAAAATGTAACTTTATCTTAAAAATTTTTTATCGAAGACCCACAGTGTGTAAGAACCTTTTGAGTTGCCACTTATTTATACCAAATGCAACTGAAAATTATGACTGTTTTTAAATTTTTATATCCTCTCAGAGACTGTATATAACCTGTGGATATTGTTATATACAGTCTATACAAAAATAAAAATAATCCATCATTCGAGAACCTTGACAAATAATTATTATCATTCAGAATGCAATACAAGTTAATATGCCACATTTTTTAAGGATTAAGTTAAGTAGTGTGCTTTTTGTTATTTGATGGCCCTGAGCTCTGGGCAGATTTTCTGTGATAAAAGAAAATATGGCTTCAATACTCTTCTTCTTAATGGGTTAGTTAAGTAACTGATTAATTAATCTAGCTTTTGAAAGACCTTTGTGCTACTGTTTTTGTTTTGTGTTATTGGAGCTAAGATAAAAAGTTTGATTTGCCTTGAGCAAATCAGGTTTGTATCTGATACATGGACAGTACCTAAACAAAAGTAGGGACTTAGAAAATACTGTTGCTCTTTGTAGAATTTCTACAAATTCTAGGAATATTGTTATTATCTCAGCTTGGGAAAAAGGAAAATGAGAGTCTTCGCAAATATTCTGACTTTCAATAGTTTGTTTTCAGATTCTAATTTACTAAACATTTTCTCCCGTCACACAATGATACCACTGAGCCAATAATATTTAGACTTCACTTTTCTGAACCAGTGCAAAGAATAATAAACTGGTGATAAATAATCAACTACTTCTAATAGATCAATCTTAGGGGAGATGAAACAATGAGGAGGAGATCTGCTTCTGACGAACAGGAGGAAACACTATCTATCAGAGGACAGAGCCCAGGAGAAAGAATAACCTTACTTGATTGACATGTCCTTCCTGTTCAGACAACAGCCTGAGACCTGAGCCCAGTCACGATTCAAGAGGAGCCGCATCCATCTCAAGAAAGCAGCCATAGGGGGCTTCCCTGGTGGCGCAGTGGTTGAGAGTCCGCCTGCCAACGCAGGGGACACGGGTTCGAGCCCTGGTCTGGGAAGATCCCACATGCCGCGGAGCAACTAGGCCCGTGAGCCACAACTACTGAGCCTGCGCGTCTGGAGCCTGTGCTCCGCAACAAGAGAGGCCGCGATAGTGAGAGGCCCGCGCACCGCGATGAAGAGTGGCCCCCACTTGCTGCAACTAGAGAAAGCCCTCGCACAGAAACGAAGACCCAAGACAGCCAAAAATAAATTTTTTTAAATAATTAATTAATTAATTAATTAATTTTTTAAAAAAATATATATATATATAGTAATCAGAAAGCTCATTTTGACAACTACCTGTAGGTGATTTTGGAGAAGAGTAAAATAAACCACTTTCTCCTTCTTTAGTTATCTAGTTAATTGAGAAGCCATCTAGAGCAACCTTCTAGGGAAATGAATATTTTAAATGAGAAATCAAGTCAAATCCAGTATAATTACTAAGAAAACAACTCAAAGTGGGTGTCCCACTTGCAGATTCATGGTTAATTATACTCTAAGAATTAAATGACTTAATCCACATAGAGTACTTAAGAGAAATGAGTGCATAATAAATGTGTGCAGTTAGTATTAATAATACTGGTTAACATTTCTGTCCCATATTATAGGATACCCTCAAGCTTATCAGCTCATTCAATCTTTACAGTAACCTTAAGAGATAACTAATACTTTTTACATTTTATGGGTTAAAAAAAAGTCTTATCAAGTTAAGTAACATAAATCCCACCATGTCACTCCCCAGCACACACTTTAAATTGTTTCATCTTTCATCTTTGGGATAAAGTTCAGTCCCTTTAGCATGGCGCAAAAGGCATTTCATGATCTGACCCCTTGATTTCCCCAGGGTAACTCCTGATGTGGTCCTGCACAGACCCTTCACCAAGCCTTTTCCTCCAATACATCAGCTCCATTCATTTGCACAGGAATGAAACACCTTCCCTCTAGGCTAACGCCTGTCCACGTGGCCAACTTCTACTCATTTATCAAGACTCAGCTCAAGCACTGTGTGTCCTAAAAGGAGCCGTCCTTGATTGTTCCTTCCCCACCTTCTCTAGTGACAGGGTGCTTCCTTCTGTGCTCATCTTGTCACAAATGTATCACATGACTTGAAGCCTGGCCTGCCCCCTAACGCTCCATTTAGATGCTGAGGGAGCACCTATATCTAGTTCTTATTTACCTCTATATTCCCAGCATTTTGAACACCATCTGACACAAGATAGGTGCTCTCTCTACGGAGGTAGAATGAAAGGGAAAAAAAAAAGAACGAGTAAATGAAAGAATGTGCGCAAGTCATAAGCAGTAGACCGACACTGAAACCCGAGATTTCTGAATCTAAGTTCTTTACGAAACAGACATTTGTACAGTATCCCTACTATTTTCTAAGTTTGCCACTAAACACTAGAGATACAGAGTTGAAAAGGGCATGATTCACACCCTGAAAAGCAAATATACGCATGCTATCGTGCCTTAAGAAGGCCAATTATTATAAAGCTATTAGACATCTCATTTGAAATATTATCTTCCTGGATCTATGAAATTGCTCACAGTTCCTTGCACACAGGAGGAGGAGACAAAGGAGCTGGGCTTTGTCCTTCTGTCTTAGGCGTCAAGCTGCACACCTGATGGTGACATCCTGAACTTTTCTTCAGCTTAGCAAAACCATTAGACGGGAAAAGATACACAAAAGAAAATTGCAGTTTTTACAGAATACATAATTAACCATAATTATTTCCAAGCTCCTTTGATTCTGTAGAACTTGATTGTGCAGGCAAAGGTTCTGAATGATCCTGGATCTAAATTTTAAAAAGTGCCGTTTAGATGGTCATCATATAATAGAACAGTGTATGAAGTCACAGAAATTGATTGTGATTTGCAGCGATGTTCTTTATGTCATCAGTCTAATCCAGCAACTGTTTAAATTTTTTGCATAATGAAAAATATATTTTATTTGAAGTCATTTATGAATTAAACATAAAATACTGGAACTAAAAGCTATTGAAAGAGAGCAAAACCGAACACACAATCTTTCTTCTTGCTGAGGGTCAGTTTCAAAATTACAATTAATTCTGACAGAAGCTCCACTCTGCGATTGGAAGCGTGATTGAGTTAGAAGGGATCGTTTATGTCGAGGAGTGCAGTATTTGCATATTCATAGGGAACATGCCTCCTGGGAGTAAAGAGAAAGATGCCATCAGGCCTGTCAGCTGAAAAATGCCTCCTCAAAGGCTGGCATGACAGTGCCTTCCCCCAGGTCTGAAATACTCACCACTACAGTTTACCTTTCAAACGCAGGGACAGGCCCTTTGGAAGATGGTTGTCAAATGCACTTGGGTTAATTGAAGAGAACTCCCTGGTGTTCTCTTATATAAAAGGGAATAAAAAGTTTGGAGAAATACAAGAAAGGGTTCAGTAAGAAAGATAACAAAAAGAGAAAGCAATTTCAATTTTATTTAAGTTCTGCCCTGCCACTAAAAAGAATGTCACCTTTCTCGGGCTTCCCTGGTGGCGCAGTGGTTGAGAATCTGCCTGCCACTTCAGGGGATACGGGTTCGAGCCCTGGTCTGGGAAGATCCCACATGCCGCGGAGCAGGTGGGCCCGTGAGCCACAACTACTGAGCCTGGGCGTCTGGAGCCTGTGCTCCACAACAAGAGAGGCCGCGATAGTGAGAGGCCCGCGCACCGCGATGAAGAGTGGCCCCCACTCGCCGCAACTAGAGAAAGCCCTCGCACAGAAACGAAGACCCAACACAGCCATAAATAAATAAATAAGTAAAAAATTAAAAAAAAAAAAAATGCCACCTTTCTCAATCTTCTATTTTAAGTGCCTCTAGAAATGGAGAATAAATCTTCCATTATGAGCTTATTTTATATGTCTTTTTCTAGTTATAATAAAAGTTTTCTTCTACTCAGTCTATACGAGGGATCCCCAACCCCCGGGCCACAGCCTGTTAGGAATCGGGCCACACAGCAGGTGAACGGCGAGCAAGCAAAGCTTCACCTGCCGTTCCCCATCGCTCGCATTATGGCCTGAACCATCCTCCCCCCACCCGTCAGTGGACAATTGTCTTCCAGGAAACCGGTCCCGGGTGCCAAAAAGGTTGGGGACAACTGGTGTACACTACATCATAAGAATATTGCACTTCTCCACATGTTGCCGTGAAAGTGCTTCAAGCTCATTTTAAGGATTTATATTAGCCCAGGAACCATGTCTAATTTTAATTAACATTAAGTGCCTGCTATATACAAGGCACTGTCTGCTAGGAGCAGTGAAAAATATAAAGATCAACAATGGGAGGGAGAGATTAAGAGAAGGAAGAAGAGGAAGAAAGAACATTCAATGTGGGCTTGGGATGTGTATTAAGATAATGCTGAATTCGGTGGCTTAATCCAATTGAAATGTATTTCTCACTTACAGAAGTCTAATGTGCGTGTTATTGGTCTGCCAAAAGCTTTCCTCCATGGGGTGATTCAGTGATCCAGGCACTTTCCATCTTTGGCTCCACCATCCCCTAGTGCCAGACAGAAAAGAAAAGGTAGAGAAAGCAAACTCACTTCTCAGCTGCATTACATCAAAAGCAACACACATCACTTCCACTTACCTTCCATTGGTAAGAGCTTATATATAAGCTTCATATAGTTGATTCTACTTTAGATGGAAGACGGACTGAGAAATGGAATCCCAGCCGAGGCAGCCGCTTCCTGCTGATACTAGAAGCAGGGATCCTTGGTGAGACAGCTAAACATCCCTGCCTCAGAAGGGATGTAACATCAAGGGTTCAAATTTCAACATTCACGTTAATTTTTTTTTAATTCTATGTAAATAAAGTGGTTAAAAATATGGGTCCTGATCTGAAGGCAGGATAGTAGGTTAGACACAGGGCCACATCCTCAGTGGGCGCTTAGACAGTTTTTCCTGAGTCATCTAATTATTTTTTAAAAAACAAACATTTCATACAGTACCCAAAACAAGAGTTGCTGGAAAATATGCATCTGTCTCCGTGTGTATATTTATCACTAAATAAGGTCTAGAGTAGAATGACCTATAACAAGATATTAACATAGTCATATCCAGGTACTAGAGTTAGGATATTTTATTCTTTTCTTTTTATGCTTGTGTATTTTTAAATTTATCTACAGTGAAAATGTGTTACATTCTCAATGAAGAATAAATTCTAAATACTTTCAAAGTAAACACGAATCAATGTTTTGATATTCAGGGATTTGAAGAAGTGGTTTTTAATTTTTTCTTTTTTCAAAACCATACAAGTTTATTCACATCAGTGTTGTCTATTAGATCACAGAAGTAAATTGCTTTTTACGTTAATCAATTTTTTATCATTTGTTCAGACTGATTTCTGGTTCTCTCTTGGACCCATCATACAGCTCTCTCCCATAGGACACTACCCACTACCCCCACCAATTGCACAGAATAATAATAATAACAACAACAATATTGGGCATTTATGATATGCCAGACACTTAATTACCTTACATGTGATGTCCCACTTAGTACCTCCCATCTGGTGAAATAAGTGCTATTTTTACCCCATTTATACATAGGCAAAATTGGTCTTGGAGAAGTATACTACTACTCACCCAACCTCTCACAGCTGGTCAGTAGCTGAAGTGACTATGAACCAAGGCAGAGCCCATGCATTCAAACACTATATTACTCTCCCTTCAGAAAAAACTGTATGTTATCTAATAAAAACTTATATGTGCAAATTAGTTTATTATAATATTCAGGGCACCTTTACAAACATTATTGCATTAGCCCTTTACAATGGCATGGGAATTCTCACCATCATTTTCCAGGTAAGGTGACTGAAAGTCAAATGCTAAAGTGTCCAAAGCTAAAGAAGGTTGCATCAGTATGTATCCATCCAGAGAGACAGCAAACATGCTCATTATTTCAATTGAAGGTGATTTGGTACAAGGAATTGATTACCGAAGTGTTAAAAGGGCTAGAGGAGAAAAAGGGAGAAGATGTTTAGTAATGGCAGGGAACCACTACCATCACTAGAGCTGAAAAAAACAGAAAAGAAAGTGCTGTTATCATGAGCCAATAGGCGCTGCACTACAGGGCAGAAGTGCCGGACCCCACCTGCCTCCTGACAGCTCTGCCGAAGCTTCTGGACTGGTTGCTTTTGCTGGTAAGTTCCACAGTCTCTTGCTACTGCTTCTGCAGCTGCTGAAGCCAGAAGCAGAAAAAAATACGGCTTCTCTCTTTCCTCCGTCTTAAGATCTTATACAAGTTGTTCCATTGGCTAAGTTCAAGAGCCTCAAGGACATACGGTCTTTAGACTTCCAGCCATGTGCAATACAGAGAATACAAAATGGCAAGTGTGAAGCTGAGAGCCGAGAGATAGATAACTGACACAGTGGCAGGAACAGAACTGAACTCAGATCTTCTGACTTAGAATCAGTTATTGTCATTCAATGTATATTTATGCAACTACTCTGAGTCAGGCACTGTGACAGCTACCAGAAGTTACCATTGCAAACTAGGTCATGGCCTCGTGGGGATTACAGTGTTATAGAAATGAACATGGGAACTCTTTCCAGTACATTCCATCCTCTGGTCAGAGCTGAGGCCTCTTTTACAGGTGCAAGAGTTGGCTGGATTTTTGCTGTGTCAACTTGATTAATCTGGGAACCATGTTTAACAGTGTTTCCTAATATGTATATTTCTGAGTTCGAGTTGGATAAAAGAGGAACTGGCACGAGATTGGAAAGCAGAAGCAAAACAGAACTGTTACTGTCAGAAGTCTTTGTGGTAAGATACTATTAAGGACAGAGGAAGTGCCTGGTGGGTCTCAACTCTCCTCCACTCTACGGCCTTCCCAATCGTTGGTTCTACCACCACCTAACATCTGGCTGCGTGGAATCAGTTAATTATGCAGCAGCTGATTCCCATGGGTCGTTCCCTGAACTGCCCCTTCACCCCATTTCAGCAGCTGGATGTGCTCGCTTTGCAGACGTCCCTGCATGCCCCAGTTTGTCCACTCATGCTGGTCCATCAGGCAGATGAGTTAGTGACTCTTCCTCTAACCCTGGGACTTTCACTTCCCAGTCCCCCAACAGCTGTGCATGGTCTAATGTTAAAGAAATCTCTTATCTCATAAACTCAAAGTGGCCCTACTATCTCAACTGATAACATAGAGTCCCTTTGGTATTTTCAAAAACAAGCTGTCTTTCAAAATCCTGGAAAGAACTGCTACATGCTACCTACTAAATCATTTCTTATGTGTGGTTCACGATGATTTCTTACATGTCTGAGACCTATCTACATCTCCACCAATTCCTCTCCCAATCATTAGCTTAATATTCTGATCTGGCTATAAAATTCAAAGTCTAATTATATCACTGACATTAAATTAATAAATAATTCAGCAAAATGCTTCTGACAGGTCTCCTAGGAGTACCAAGTGGCTGACCAAAAAGATAACCAAAAGATGATCTGAAATGCCTCTTTCTATAAAACAGGTTTCTTTCCCTTATTGCTTATGGGAGTTGGATTTTTCTCCCTTCCCTGGTATAATGCTTAATACCCTGCACTAAAATGCTAACATCACAAGTCTTCTCAACTTTCTTACAAGTAATTAACTGTCCTGTTGACTGTGTATTGGAAACAGAGTATCAACTACCTTTTCTTCTGGTGCCATGATAATTGCCAAAGAAGATAACATAGATTCAGCAAAAGCCAACTAATCAATAAAAATCAGGGGTTGACTTCCTGATCTTCAAGAAAAAGGGATTAAGGGGTTTGAAAAATTATCATGTGTTCTCTTCTGTGAGTCACTAAACCATTGTGTCATTTTCTTCTACGATTTCAGTGACACTGATAGAAAATGTCATCATCCAAACTATTTGAAGTGCTGACCAATGGAGATAGAGCTAATAGAAGGACTTTTTGACAACAGCACAAGAAAAGTTTTGAAACCCCACATCAGCTTATATTCACATTTAGTTAATTCTAGTGAATACATTAACATAAAATACAAACCTAGGATGAACTAGGAGCTCTGGGGGATTTGGATAGCCAGAAGCAAGGACTCAAGTCAGAATCCCAGAGAGTGAGCTGCAAAGATAAACTACAGGGATGGTTGTCTCATGGAAATCTCTATGCAGTTGTTGGTTTGAAATTTCAGGAGCTTCCCAAGTGAAATCTGAAACTGGCCCCCATACGTGGAGGGCAAGGAGAGACCAAAGAAAGAGGCAGACCACACCAGATTGGTACATGGCAAGTTTAGTAAGCAAGGGAACTTACACAGGAGGCTGGTCTTGGGCAGTTGAAAGACAAACAGATCTCCACACCTGCTTGTCAGAATCTTAAAAGTTTACATAGAGGCCTTAACGGGGTTCAGTCACGTATACCACCCAGAGAGTCTCAATAACACATTGTTCTCTCAAGGCTGCCTGGGGGTGGCTTCCACTGTGGGAACAGTGTGCAGAACACACATTTCAAGGACAGGGGAAGGGGTGAAGAGCTTCTGACTGCCTGAGTCCAGCTAATGGGTCAACTGATGGTCACGTCCTCTCGATGACCTCCTGCAACAATAACACTGGGCAAGCAAGGCAACGTGTGGGGGTGGACCGTGGCAGAATGAGTTGGGGAATAGGGGAAGAGAGGGAAAGAGAGTCTGCCCATGTTGGTTGGCAGAGTGCGTTTGTTCAAGGTAGCCTTGGTGCTGGTTAGTGTGCCACAAGCAGGAAGCAAGAGCAGCAAGGTGATGCCTTCAAGCGGCTCTGAAGAGAAATACAAAAAAGAAGCCAGAGGAAGAAAAACAACAGAAGACATAAGGACCTAAGAGCACATGCCCAACATTTTTAAAGATAAGAGAGACCATACTTTGTTCCCCATGGAGACTATATCGGAGAAGTGAATTCGAATAACTGATATTGCAAGAATTCGAACGCTTAGCAAGAAAACAGTTTCAAGAGCGCGTACATAAAATGTTCTCTGGACATGTCTGTCATTCGTCTTTCTGTTAGCCAACTAGGGTTGAAAACCAGAATCCTTTGTGGAGCTTTTCAAGCTACAATTACCAGGGCCCCATCTCCAGAAAATGCCTGGGTCCCGAGGACCGAGCTTAGGATGGCATCACCCACCAATCAGTCAGCCACTTTTGAGCGAGAAATAAACTTCCAGCATGTCTGAGTATAACATTTGGAAGTCACTCGCTAAGTAGCTAGTTACTTAACCATACACATGACCGAGGAATATATAGTTAGAAGGAAAATAAGAGTCCAATTTTAGGAACTCTCTGACCCGCAGGCCTCTTATCCCTCCTTAGAATATCCATCCTCTGCCACTGACCCACAGCCCCGCCACCATCTAGGACGCGTCAGTGGCTGGGGAGGCTTGTACGTTCTCCCCTAGTTGACAGGGCCAAAGAGCCATCAGCTGATACAGGCAACCCTACACATCATCATATTCAGCTCATTTTGCACTTTTTACTTTGACAGTCTGTTCAGAGGGCTTTAACATCTGGGCTCATCCCAGCCTCGGCAGGCGTCTGATCCAGCTTCAACAATGCAAAGCAGCCCGTCTAGTCATCTAGCAGGCACTGCCCCCCTACCAACAACTTCATTAGAAAGCCCTGTAATCTCTACGAGGAACCACATTATAAAAATCCAAGGACCAAATCTGATGGTCTCACACACACACACACACACACACACACGCTTTCCTGATGTGAGGCTGTGCTTAATTTGGGGGCAGGTAAAAAAAATGAAGACGTGTCCTAGAAAAAGCATCCATAGCAAATCACAGTCTTTTCCTTGGACTGTAAAACGACGGCTGACAGAACAAAAGACCTTCTCTCTGTGCTTCCTGACCCTCCCTGTCACGCTATTCTATGCTGCACACTGCAGAGCCAGAGAATCTGAATACTGAGGAGGGGTGTATTGGGATTAAAGAAGAAGCAATCACTTTCAACCAGTGATCAAGAGTGTCCATATAACAAATAACTAATAATACGGATCCCCTTCATTATCTGATGGAAAAAAATCATGGAGAAGACACCTAAGGTCTTGAACAGAAAGTAAGTTATTCTTCAAAATTTAGGTCACTTGTAGGCAGAGCACGTCAACCTCCCTGGAAAGAAGTAGGTACTGGGGATTTCAGAAGAGCACCCTGCCAAATTTCAAGATACAGTTCTTTTTTTTTTGTTTCTGGAAACATTCAGAGCTGACAGGATCAGGGACCATGCAGCTGTTTGCCTTTTGTAAATTCACATGGAATGTGTCTCCAGTTTCTGATTTGTTAACTCTGACAGGGTTTGACAAGCCTGGTGAACACAGCACAGCTGACCAATTTCTTGAGATGGGAGAATTTAGAGGCTATTTCAGTTAACATGCCCAAGAAAAAGGGCTGCTGGGAGAAGTCAGCCAGCTCTGTGGGCCGAGAGCACACAGGAGTTGATGAGAATGAAATTGGATGGGCGTGGGACTAAACACTGGACTCCAGGAATAGAAAACGGAAGCTTGTAAAGAAATCACATTCAGGTAAATAAAAAAACTTTAAAAAAATGGGCAGCGTGGCAGATGTGAGGGGAGTCAACTGAATGAGTTTCTCAGTTATGGGGGGGAACAGGGTCACTACGTATCAGAACCCAAGTGAACTGCACAAATGAATTCAAGCCGAGGAAGGTGAGAAATTAAGACAGTGGAAAGGTTGTTAATAAATTGATTTCCTGCTAGGATGTGGGTCCCAGCATTACACACTGTGCTCTATGGGATCTCAAGCCTCACCCAACAGGCTGTTCAAGTTTTCTCCAGGTAAACAAGGGAGGTTTGTGGTAGGACTTCTACTAGTTTGAGGATTTTCTTTTTTTCCAGTAAGGCTGCATTTTTCTGGAGTGAGGGAGTAAATTAGGTTCCCTGATCTCAAGGCACTGTGGATCCCAGGACTGGGGTGCAAAGCCCCCAGTGCTGAAACTCCAGATAGAGATAACGCCAGCTCTAATCAGTTAGTATCTTTTTATTACTTCATGTTTTCCAGGACATAACAATCCGGGGAAAAGCCCAAGGGGAGAGCAATAGGCAGAGAGAAAACTAGCCATCGGAACTCACAATCCCCCATCCCGAGAGCCGACCTGCTGGTACCCCACTCCCCTCAAATTCTCCACCCACATTTCTGAGCAGCCCCAGCGGCATCAAACGGGTATCAAAGGGTCTCTCATGGGAGAGGGTGGAGTATCCTCTCAGCTGTCTGCGGCATCCTCCATTTCCTCTTCTCTTAATCCATGCTGCCTGCCCCAGAATCGTGTTATTGGAGGCACCTCTGCTGCTCTGCTCACCAAAAGCAGGGTCACAGCTGTGGGTGCCCTCGCACCCACGCACATGCTACCTGCCCAGGTGCTGACAGCGTGAACCTGCTAACTGTGTTGTCACCAGGTCTGCCATCCCTGCCCGGGCTAGCTGCTCCCACTGTAAATGTTCTGTAACTAGTGTCGACGCAGCTGATATTTTATTTATAGTTCCTGTAGTTTTCACTTGTGCATAACTGGAGCTCTCTCACGCCAGAGCTCAAGCCAAGGAGGCTGCAGTCAGGGTACAACCTGAATGGTAACATTCACCGTCATCAAAATCCCTCCTCCTTTCAGACACTAGTGGACAGTCCTTTTGGCAAAGTTTATGTCTTGATATTCTCCTTCCTTAGATTGAGTTCTCTCCAAAGAGGTTTCTCCTTTCCTATAGTGAATGAGGTAGACCTGTCCCTCCAGACCTGTAGACATATGTCATCCTGTCTGAATCCAGGGCACTGCTGGGTCACCATAATTCATTCATTTATTCATTCAACAAACATTCTTGAGCACCTGTTTACCTGAGACTCTACAAAATGCTTAGGGATGCAGTGGTGAAAAAGACCAATACAACCCCTGTCTTCATAAAGCTCTCATTGTAGGAGGGAAAATAAAACAAAATAATCACAAAATAAACTGGGATGAGTACGATATAATTGCAAAAGAGCTGGCTATATAAAAACATGAGGACATTTTTGAATCTATGTTCAGATCTATTTGAAGAGAAGAAAATCAATTTGCTCAAGTTTATCCTGGAAGTAGGTCAACATAGTAAAAGGTTCCAAAGATTATGAACTTCTCAAAAAAATTTTGGAGGAACATTCAAAACTACCTGGATGTTTGTCCAGCACAGTCGTAGGAAATTGAATTAGAGATCCCTCCCTAGGTAGAGTTTCACAATTATTTCCTTCCCTGTCTGTGATACAGGGCACTCAGGATAATTGGCCACGGTCAGCAACTGTGGATTTCAGAGCACAAATAGCCTGCAGAGGTTCCGAATTGTCTTAGAAATAAGATAACAGCATTGGTCCATCTCATTCGGAATTGTCTTTGAGGTTGGTCTTGTAGCTCCCCCATAAAGTTAATTTGGCCAGTGGCTCTCCTAAATTTCCTGTGTAGAAAAAGCGCAAAGACAAGGGCATCTAAATATGTCCATGAAACCACTGCAGTTTCCACTTTTACTGCCATCTACATGGTCACCTCCACTTTCGAATTGATGTTCCAGGGCGGGTGGCCTATGAGAGATGAAGGGCAGGGCAGTAGATGGGAAGGTAGAGGATCCTCTGTGCTCCCTGGTCAATGAAGTGCCGAGAATCTTAAAAAATAATAATAAGGATTTTTAAAAGGAAAAAAAAAAAAAAAAACCTAGTGCTTCACAGACCCTAACAATTCCAACTACCTGCAAGGGTGAAACAGGGCAAACAATAGTCCCAGGCCTTGTTAAGCCGGAGCAGGTCCTCATCCCCACCGCCCTGGCCCAAGTGCACAAAACTATTTGCAGCATCTCAGGCACAGCTGCCGTGGTCCAGTGCCCAGGCTGGTGAAAGGTCCGGAACCAGGAATAACGGCAGCGGTGATGACCAGATATGTCAGCCACAAGAGTGGAAACCGCAGTGAAAGCCGTATTGTTACGTCCCGTGAGGGAAGTATTGCCAGGGGAGCAGCAGGGTCCAGGCCCAAGCAGCAGAAAAGTAGCCAAGCAAAGGCGATGTATCACCTCCCAGACAGTGTGGGTGTCCTTTCACGATCTTTTTATTGAGAGCAGGAAGTACTGATGGAGAACGGGGCTTCCAGGAAGCTGGCACGGATGAGCTAGTATTGTGACTATCGAACCTTGGTGCTGGAGAAACACTTGCTATGCTTGCAGAGATTAAGATGAGGATATCAGTCTTCAGAGCCAGCAAGGAGTTCTGGGATGGATGAATAGGAATAAAAGCACCCTCCACACGTATATTCTTTGAGACAAGTGGGCTCATCCTATCTGTGCCCTTCACACGCCCATTTCTCATTCCCCGTCCATAAATAAACTAGTGGCAGCATGACGCTGTCATCACAGAGCCTCCAGCCTTGTCCTCCTGAGATCCCTCACCCCCTTGGGCTAACAAACGCTCCAAAACCCTGGCCTCCGATCCTGAATCCCACCTCTCTCAGCCACCACCCCAGACGCTTACCTGGCTTGTACCTCCCGCGCCCCCCCCTGCCCTTTATCTCTCAGTTGGGGTGGCTTCTTTCAGTCGAAAGTTTTTAATAGCTACTCAGTATCTCCAGCTGATTTCCTCTAGAAGCCCCTGGCCTACGGTGTGGAGCCCAGAAAGACACTCAAGACTGTTGCTCCTCCACAAATATTCATTTTGCCGCATCATGTGAAAGGTCGAGCTTGCTATTAGAGTACCAGTGATACAGTCCATTTGATGTCTGCCCTCTAAGACTTTATGATATCTCACAATCACCTACGGAATTTAAAATTCTCATATCACAAGTTGTCCAGTAGCTTAGTTATGGGTTTAGGAACTTAACAAAATAAATATGTTTAATGTATGCCTTGAGTTGGAGCTTCTAACCGTGAGAAAGATAAAGTCCACTGATAAGGCATGAACTTGTCAAATATATTCTGATCTGAGACGGGGGCAACTTCATGGACCTGTGACCAGTGCAGCTCATAGGGCCTTGTGCTTGCTTTAATGCTCTGGTATCACTGCCTTGAAATTCTTAATAATTTTTGAACAAGGGCCCCTGCATTTTCATTTTGCCCTGAGCTCCACGAGTTAAGTAGTTGGTCCTGCTTGAGAGGGTCATGGTCATGTAGCCCTCACATTCACGGAAATTCCAATTCAGCAGAATTGGCAGGAAGCTTCCAAACAGAATTCAAATAAAATCACAGAGAAGACAAGAATCAATTCACATCAACGACTGAATTATCCTAAGAGATTCGAAACAAGAAGAAAATCAGCCATCCAATGTATCTCACAGGCAGGGCAAAGTCTTCTCTGCTATAAGCCCTTTCATCTGTTCTTACTTTATGCTTTTAATCTCTCAGCTAAGGAAACTCTCAGAGTTTCCACAAAAGGAGGTCTAGAGTAGTTGGGGGAATACCAAGGAAGAGTTAGATTTTGACATCCTCTTTGTTTACATGGGTGAATGTGGCGTTTATAGAGAGAATATGTTGATTTGGAGAATAAAGAAGTTTTTCCAAGCAAGAGAGCCAGAGTTGGCAGGGCACGTGCTAAGGTCAAGTGCAGTGCAAGGGTGTGTATGGGGCAGCACCAAGAATGTGGTTGGATGGCGACTGAATGAAAGAGGAAACTTCCAGGGATATTTGAAAGCAGGACTTCAAAGGGTGGGTAATAGAAAACCTAGGTAGATCCTTGAGCAAGAGAATAAAGTAACATGGGTGGTTTTCTCTGAAGGCTTGTTTGACAAATTTTTGCCTTTTGGTCTGGGGTGGGAAAATAGGAAGAAAAACAGCCAACTGGGAGAATGCTTCAATCATTCACAAAAATGGCGGTAAGCACTGAAATTAAAGGAAGAAAATAAGATGTGTTTTCTAAAAAAAATACAAAATTGTCACCAGAATTTTGGTGGTCAGTTGGGAATCCAGATTAAAATAGAAAAAGAGAAGCTAGCACAAAGCCCTGGGCAGGGTTTGCATTCAGCACCTGTGGAAAGTATTGAAACCAGGAAACATGTACAAGAAGAAGGGTGATAGACAGAAGAACCAAGAGGTGGAAAATGTCTAGAACATTCTATTTTGACAGATGTTTTTAGGATATTCAGTAAGTAGAAAGATAACTAAGTCAAGATAACTAAGTCAAGGTAATATGTGATTTTAAAACTGTCCCAGATTTAATACATTAATTTTTAAGGGTACCATAGCAGTTTATTTTTATTTTATAGTTTTACATTTTATTCCATGATGTAAAGCTCATGAGGGCTGAGACAAGAATTCTTCTCACCATTATATTCCCAGCACCTAGCATAATGTGGTGAGAAATCAACCCCCTTCATAATAAAAGAAGCTCATATCATATCTTCTAAAAGTAAAGATCTCAACGAACAAGAAAATTTCTTGTCTTACTCCTCTTGACACATGCTATAACCTCTTTAAAGATCCTGAATATCTTACTGGACAAACGCTAGTGACCTTTTCCAATGTTGCCATCAAATGCTGTCAAAGAGCCTTTTTGAAGCACCATGGGACTACAAGGTCCACTTAGCTTTCCTCCCCCCACCCGCTAAGCATCTTGATATATCATCTTACCTACTTAAGGGCCATGAAGATGGCATCTCCCCTGCTGACCATAAAGCAAAATCATGGAGGCGATATTGGCTATCTTCAGGTACCGAAGAAACAGGGACATTTTTTCATGTTAAGGAACTAGGTGTGATGGGCTTCTTCCTGCAACAGATGTATCAACAAGGAAGTCTTGTTTATGATTTTGGGGACAAATGCTATGGGATATACAAAAAGAAAATTTTGAAGAGTGAATGACGGTGATTCACCCTCTACATTATGACGTCTGGGTAGTCATCCATCCACGAATATCATTGGCATTGACTTTGCTTTGTCTAAAGCATGGGAAGAAATGGGCTTGTCTATAAGTTGGGCTACAGATATTCTGACTGCTAAAATCAGAATAATGAAAGCGCAGAGCAAGAAGATAAAATAAAACCTAAAGTATGTGATTTTAACTTTAAAAAAAGAAACATAAAAACATCCCATAAAACACACTTTATGGGGGCTTCCCTGGTGGTGCAGTGGTTGAGAATCTGCCTGCCAATGCAGGGGACACGGGTTCGAGCCCTGGGCTGGGAGGATCCCACATGCCGCGGAGCAACTAGGCCCGTGAGCCACAACTACTGAGACTGCGCGTCTGGAGCCTGTGCTCCGCAACAAGAGAGGCCACGATAGTGAGAGGCCCGCGCACCGCGATGAAGAGTGGCCCCCGCTTGCCGCAACTAGAGAAAGCCCTCGCACAGAAACGAAGACCCAACACAGCCAAAAATAAATTAATTAATTTAAAAAAAAAAAAAACACACTTTATGAGTTGAAAATTATGGGAAAGGCAAAGAGAATCAAGGATATGGGAATGATTGAAATTATTAGAAGGAAGCAAATTATATTTTAAAAAAGACTGCAGAGAAGGGGAAATCTTCAGAGGAAATAACCAAAGAAAGCCAGAATAAAAGTGCTCATCCAGAAAACTGCCACATTTTTCTTGTGTTTCATTTCCAAAAATGTTCGTAGCTAAAAAGTCAATTAAACAATACATCTGGAGCCTTTGTGAGCACTGGCTAAACCAGTACGATGTGCATAGGTCACTGGAGTGTATGTAACATGCAAGTAAAGAAGAACACCACAGGCAGGAAAACAGATGCAGAATACAAAAGACCCAAGAACATCTCTCCAAGGTACAATGAGGGGAGAAAAACTCATACACTCTTCTGCAGATATAGGGGGGAAAGCAATGAACTGTATATAGACGAGGATGTGATTTAAATTATGTGGTGTCATGCTGGATAAACTGATAAAGGAGCTTCATCTCCACAACAAAAGCCCAAGGTTAACAGTGACAAACTCCCCCAACTGCTGCCCAGCAATAATGTGAAAAAAAAAAAGATGACTTTGGACAGAAGCTGTTCAGAGGCTACTCTCTGCACCTGAAGAAATTCAATAGAACCAGGTGAAAGAAATCAGATACAAATCTGTCCAAAGGAGAGGGGAAAAGCTCTTAGACAGACAGATGGTATTTTTAAAATTATGATGAAACCAGCTTCAGGGAAAATCGTTGACAGGGAAGTGAGGCAAGAAAATAAGCATCTATTAACATGATGGGCCTCAGAGCCCAGGTACAATGTAATGAGTCCAGAATGTACAGGAGATTTCAAAGGAGCCTCTAATATACCCCCCAAAAAGTCTGGCCTCCCAGAGTTGCCAAGAAAAATAAAAGAGATCATCATTCATCTGCTTCCAAATGACTTCTTTAAGCCTAGAAATTTCCCTGGAAAACTTACAACCGGGAAAGCAATCTCAATGAGCAAAGAGAATGTGCCCTCTGCCTAGACCTCAACTTTGGGGGAGAAATTGCCCCAGGCAGACTCAGGTTGGAAAAAGAGAAAACGTGGCATGAAATCTGCCTTTGATTCTCAAAGCACACTGACTTTAAGAGGAAAATAATATCTGATATTTATGTTACAACCACCAAGAAGTGCACAGATATGACAGAGATTAAGGAATATGCAATGTCCCGGTTTGAGTCTGAGAGTTTTTTCATAATCTATGTATAAACTGTAGAGACGTCCTACTCCCACTAAGCACAGCCTTCTCCTAAAGCAACTCTGTACTCTCTGCATGCATTGTGTGTGTGTATTATTGTATGGGGTTGGGGGAGAGACAGAGAGGCAGGAAGAGAGACAAAGAGACAGAAAGATCAACAGAGAGATAGAGAGAGAAAGTCAGAGAGACAGAAAGAGAAGCAGTATACAGAATGAGGGAAGGGTATAAGGAGAGTAGCTCCTAAATGGGTACCCTTTCCCCAAGGTCGCATCATTTCCTTTACATCCCAAATCAGCCAGTACCAATCACCTTGCCCACAGGAGTTCTGGTTAATAGAGGTCTGTGCTGGAACTCTAGGTCTGAGTAGAGATAGTCAACCCAATTAGCTGCAAAGGACAGAACAAAGAGTAGCCTTTTTCAGGTGCCTATTGTCAACTTAAAGAAAAACACACAACGTATGAGTTGTGAGTCTGTTTTATTCAGGATCTTACTGAGGACTAGTGCCCAGGAGACAGCACCTCAGCTCTGAGGAATTGCTCCAAAGAGGTAGGGGAGAGACCAGTTTATATATGAAATTTTTGGGCTGGGAAATACATGCAGTCAAACAGACATCTTGGAAAAATGCTAATCACAAAGAACAAATACCTCCAGTTAACAATTTTAGTGCTTTTCTACTTATGGGAAGATACAAGAATCTAGGGTCATTGAAATTCTTCCTGAGATATGCGTCTAACTATGTAAGGGCCTGTTTATCCAAAGCAGAGGGCCTCAGCCTGTTTTTCATCCTGAACTTCTCTAGGTTGCACTGTGGGTGGGCAACTGCAGTGGGTTATGACTTAACCCTTGCAGAACGGGGTGGTGAGCAGAGCTATTTTGTTCTTCTTTGTTTATACCACCTTTCAATATCATTCTGATGCTTCCTATAGTAATAACAAAGAGAGCAAGTTTGAAAGACAATTCTTCCTTGAGTTCACTGCTAATTCTATTTCTACTGTGAATGAAAAATATTTCCTGCCATATCCATAAACAAAGGTTGTTGCAGCCATCAAGCCATCACATTACAGCCGCCCTGACGATGAGCCCTGAGGGAACTCAGGGTGGAGGCAGAATGCCCCCCCATTTAGCAGTCAGCTGCTGCAGCCACCCCAACGGTGCACCCTGAGGAGACTCAGGGTGAGAAAGCACAGGATACTGGCTGCAGACAGCTGAGGTGCATATCAAAGGAATGATTTCAGTGAGCCCAGACTCTTGTATCTTCCCGTATACAGAAAAGCTCTAAATTCCTCAACTTGAGATGTCTGGTTTTCTTTTATTAACAGTAATCTTTTGATGTTCCAACTAGCTGGCCTTTGTTGCAAAAACTCTTATATATCCTGGCTCCCCCCTTGCCTCTTCAGAGCAGTCTCTCAGAGTTATCTGAGGTGCTGTGTCCCAGGCCCAAGTCCTCATTTTTGTCCACCAAATAAAACACAACTCTCAACTTTTAGGTTGTGCATTTTTTTCAGTCGACGCTACTTTACTTTCATATGATTAATAAATAAGCCCATCATTTTCACAAACCACATGCCCCGCCACTGCTCCCTTTCCGCCCCATCTAGCCACTCTTCGTCTTCCTTCTTCTTTGCCCCACCACAGTTCTTTCATCCTTGCTTCTCTTTATCCCATGTTCTTTCTGCTCATTATTTTTTCTAATTTTCCTCTTCTCTCTCTCCATCTATCTTTCCCTACTTTGAACTACTTTTGCCAAGTTCCTTCCTTCATTCCATCCTACCTTAACCTCCTTTCTCCTTTCCCTTCAACTCATCATATTGATTCTCCGGAAAGCTGCTGACATTTGGATTCAAGGTTTTTTAATACAGTAAAATCTCTGTAATTCATCATAATTGGGAGTTTATCTAACTTAATGGAAACTTTGAGGAAAAGAACTTTTCTTAAAGAAACTAGGTTTCAAAATACTCCAGGACAAAGCAATGAAAGCGCTGTCACAGGAAGGCAAGCTGTTGAAAGCCCTTTAACCGATAACATATTTATAATTAGCACATCCACTGTTTGAATACCAATGTTTCAGCTGAAGGCCTTCACTCTCAATCAACATAAGATTCCCCTTGTTTACTCTATTAATTTACTTAGCAACCCCCTTTTCAGAGATGCAGGTTAAACGAAGATTCAAACAAAGCTATATGTCCCAGCAGATGGCCTGTAGAAACAGCCTTGTTGGTCTAGTCAAAACAAATTTTGCACAACAAACACTTGAGGTTCCATGGTCCTGTCATAATCATACACCATGTCAGAGTCATTCTCCCTGGAGGAAAAATATTTACTTGGGTATTATTTGCTGTTTGCATTAGAAGCAGGCAGAGCTGGTCTTAGATATAAATATGAAAATAGTCTAATTTTGTCAGCTAGGTCTTGCTTGCTCCTCTTCTCCCCCTCTCCCTTCTTCTATCCCACCATAAGCAAGTGGTCTTTTTCCCTGCCTGCCACGGAAGTGCCTCTTTCTTCCAAGGATCAGTCCCCATTCCACTGCAAAATGTTATCGCACTAATGAAGCTATTAAAAGG
This sequence comes from Balaenoptera borealis, assembly GCF_965194805.1. Classification (NCBI taxonomy): domain Eukaryota; kingdom Metazoa; phylum Chordata; class Mammalia; order Artiodactyla; family Balaenopteridae; genus Balaenoptera; species Balaenoptera borealis. The sequence continues at coordinate 113,715,476 of NC_138873.1, read as the reverse complement.
AAGAGTGTTGCCTATCAAGGATCCTTTCATTATTTTACCAGTCAACACTGTTATCTGTAAAATTTGACTTACTTTAAAACTATCTGCTTTAGACTTCCCTGGTGGTGCAGTGGTTAAGAATCCACCTGCCAGTACACGGGACAGCGGTTCGAGCCCTGGCCCGGGAAGATCCCACATGCCGTGGAGCAACTAAGCCCATGCGCCACAACTACTGAGCCTGCGCTCTAGAGCCCACGTGCCACAACTACTGAAGCCTGCGTGCCTAGAGCCTGTGCTCTGCAACAAGAGAAGCCAACGCAACGAGAAGCCTGCGCACCGCAACGAACAGTAGCCCCCGCTAGCCACAACTGGAGAAAGCCTGCACGCAGCAACGAAGACCCAACGCAGCCAAAAATAATAAATAAATAAATTTTTTAAAAAATATCTGCTGAATTTTTAAGAATTTTATATCCTTTTTTGGATCAAAAGACACATATAGCTTTGAATCAGATCAACTTGAGGTCTCAAAGCACTTACACTGTCAATATTCCTTTCTATGAAATCTGCCCCTACCCACAACCCAGCCTGGAGGCCCTTTCCAGAGGGTGCACCTCCCAGCTCCCGGTGAGAGGCTTTCTTTAGCTCTGTCGACTTTTAAACAGCCAACAGACTTCCTTGGCCACTGCTGATTGTGAAAGCGAGGGCCAACCTGGTTAGGCTCCCCAAACCCACCCTACCTCAACTAAACTCTTCCTAGCCTTTTTAGAAGTAACATCTCTGATGTATGAGTGACTGGAGTCACAGTGGCTTAAGCTGTTTTTCAGGAACTTGGAGCTAGTTCTTGCCCAGTTCAGACCGGTTGAGATCACTGACCACTCAACTGGGCCTGCATGAGCGGATGGATGACCATATGACATCAGAGGGCCAAAAATTTCACCCTCAGAACATCCTAACGCCACCATTTTCTGAACATGCATCCTCTAAAGAGCCACGTAGCTTGACTATGCTTTTGCAGACCACTGATTACCTCACTTTTCTTACCCCCCATCACCGTTCCCCATGCCTCAAACCACCCCGCCTATTAATCCCATAACTATCCCTAAATCCTATCTTTGGGGCAAGTGGATTTGAGGTTTGGTCTCCTGTCTCCTCTCTTGGCTACCTTGTGAATAAACTTTTCTCTGCTGCAGACCTCAGGGTCTCAGCATTTGCCCTGCTGCATGTCAGTCAAACAAACCTGGTTCAGCAACAACTGGGCCAGGACACCTTACCCAAACTGAGCCAATCGATTCTCTTTCCAGAGAAACTGGAAGTGGAACTGAGAGATTCCAGTCATCTGGAATCTAAAGGCCTATATGCTTATGTAGACCTAAAGGCCGAGACAGGATCAGTGTTGGAATAATGATGATACGTCTTCACTGCGAACGGACCTAAAATAAGTTGGCCATTTATAACTAGTAGGTTCTTTCACTGAAGGCAGAAGCAAGAACATTTTAGCATCAGGTGAGCTAAATTTCTCACCACAACTGGACAACAGAATCCAGAAACAGAACCAAAGTGAGTCTTAAGACATAAAAAAAAAGAAATGCCTCTCAAAAAATGTAACCTTACACCCATGCATATAAAGAAAACTTACACATATAATGCTTCTAACCAATCCCTATATCTTGAACATCACACTCATGCAAAGTCATTTGCATGCATTTTCACTCATGCAAAGTCATTTCTAATGCCCTATGTGCTAATTTTTAAACTGCCTAGAGCTAAGTTGAGGTAAATATATTTGAAACTTGAGAGAGAGGAGAAGATGGCAGAAGAGCAAGACGCAGAGATCACCTTCCTTCCCACAGATACATTAGAAATACATCTACACGTGGAACTGCTCCTACAGAACACCCACTGAATGCTGGCAGAAGACGTCAGACTTCCCAAAAGGCAAGAAACTCCCCACGTACCTGGGTGGGGCAAAAGAAAAAAGAAAAAACAGAGACAAAAGAATAGGGACGGGCCCTGCACCAGTGGGAGGGAGCCGTGAAGGAGGAAAGGTGTCCACGCACTAGGAAGCCCCTTCGCGGGCGGAGACTGCGGGTGGCGGAGGGGGAAGCTTCGGAGCCACGGAGGAGAGCGCAGCCACAGGGGTGCGGAGGGCAAAGCGGAGAGACTCCCGCACGGAGGATCGGCGCCAAGCAGCATTCACCAGCCCGAGAGGCTTGTCTGCTCCCCCGCCGGGGCGGGCAGGGCTGGGAGCTGAGGCTCGGGCGTCGGTCGGATCGCAGGGAGAGGACTGGGGCTGGCGGCGTGAACACAGCCTGAAGGGGCTAGTGCGCCATGGCCAGCTGGGAGGGAGTCCGGGGAAAAGTCTGCAGCTGCCGAAGAGGCAAGAGACTTTTTCTTCCCTCTTTGTTTCCTGGTGCGCGAGGAGAGGGGATTCAGAGCGCCGCCTAAACGAGCTCCAGAGACGGGCGTGAGCCGCGGTTATCAGCGCGGACCCCAGAGACGGGCAGGAGATGCTAAGGCTGCTGCTGCCGGCACCAAGAAGCCTGTGTGCGAGCTCAGGTCACTCTCCACACTGCCCCTCCCGGGAGCCTGTGCAGGCCACCACCGCCAGGGTCCCACGATCCAGGGACAACTTCCCCGGGAGAACGCACGGCGCGCCTCAGGCTGGTGCAACGTCACGCCGGCCTCTGCCGCCGCAGGCTCGCCCCGCATCCGTACCCCTCCCTCCCCCCGGCCTGAGTGAGCCTGAGCCCCCGAAGCAGCTGCTCCTTTAGCCCCGTCCTGTCTGAGCAATGCCCTCAGGCGACCTACACGCAGAGGCGGGTCCAAATCCAAAGCTGAACCCCGGGAGCTGTGCGAACAAAGAAGAGAAGGGGAAATCTCTCCCAGCAGCCTCAGAGGCAGTGGATTATACCTCCACAATCAACGTGATTTACCCTGCACCTGTGGAACACCTGAATAGACAATGATTCATCCCAAAATTGAGGAGGTGGACTTTGGGAGCAGGATATATTGTTTTTTCCCCTTTTCCTCTTTTTGTGAGTGTGTATGTGTATGCTTCTGTGTGAGATTTTGTCTGTATAGCTTTGTTTTCACCATTTGTCCTAGAGTTCTGTCTGTCCGTTTTTTGGGGTTTTTTTTTTACTTTAAAAAATTTTTTTTCTTAATAATTATTTTTTATTTTAATAACTTTATTTTATTTTACCTTACTTTATTTTATCCTCTTTCTTTCTTTCTATTTTTTCTCCCTTTTATTCTGAGCTGTGTGGATGACAGGCTCTTGGTTCTCCAGCCAGGCATCAGGGCTGTGCCTCTGAGGTGGGAGACCCAACTTCAGGACACTGGTCCACAAGAGACCTCCCAGCTCCACATAATATCAAATGGTGAAAATCTCCCAGAGATCTCTATCTCAACGCCAAGACCCAGCTCCACTCAACGACCAGCAAGCTACAGTGCTGGACACCCTATGCCACACAACTAGCAAGACAGGAACACAGCCCCATCCATTAGCAGAGAGGCTGCCTAAAATCATAATAAATCCACAGACACCCCAAAACACACCACCAGACATGGACCTGCCCACCAGAAAGACAAGATCCAGCCTCATCCACCAGAACACAGGCACTAGTCCCCTCCACCAGGAAGCCTACACAACCCACTGAACCAACCTTAGCCACTGGGGGGAGACACCAAAAACAACAGGAATTATGAACCTGCAGCCTGCGAAAAGGAGACCCCAAACACAGTAAGGTAAGCAAAATGAGAAGACAGAAAAACACACAGCAGATGAAGGAGCAAGGTAAAAACACACCAGACCTAACAAATGAAGAGGAAATAGGCAGTCTACCTGAAAAAGAATTCAGAATAATGATAGTAAAGATGATCCAAAATCTTGGAAATAGAATAGACAAAATGCAAGAAACATTTAACAAGGACCTAGAAGAACTAAAGAGGAAACAATGATGAACAACACAATAAATGAAATTAAAAATACTCTAGAAGGAATCAATAGCAGAATAACTGAGGCAGAAGAACGGATAAGTGACCTGGAAGATAAAATAGTGGAAATAGTGGCTTCCCTGGTGGCGCAGTGGTTGAGAATCTGCCTGCCAATGCAGGGGACACGGGTTCGAGCCCTGGTCTGGGAAGATCCCACATGCAACGGAGCAACTGGGCCCATGAGCCACAATTACTGAGCCTGCGCGTCTGGAGCCTGTGCTCCGCAACAAGAGAGGCCGCGATAGTGAGAGGCCCGCGCACCGCGATGAAGAGTGGCCCCCGCTTGCCACAACTAGAGAAAGCCCTCACACAGAAACGAAGACCCCACACAGCAATCAATCAATCAATAAATAAATAAATAAGAATGTGAATTTCTTAAAAAAAAAATAGTGGAAATAACTACTGCAGAGCAGAATAAAGAAAAAAGAATGAAAAGAACTGAGGACAGTCTCAGAGACCTCTGGGACACCATTAAACGCATCAACATTCGAATTATAGGGGTCCCAGAAGAAGAAGAGAAAAAGAAAGGGACTGAGAAAATATTTGAAGAGATTATAGCTGAAAACTTCCCTAATATGGGAAAGGAAATAGTTAATCAAGTCCAGGAAGCACAGAGAGTCCCATACAGGATAAATCCAAGGAGAAACACGCCAAGACACATATTAAACAAACTATCAAAAATTAAATATAAAGAAAACATATTAAAAGCAGCAATGGAAAAACAACAAATAACACACAAGGGAATCCCCATAAGGTTAACAGATGATCTTTCAGCAGAAACTCTGCAAGCCAGAAGGGAGTGGCAGGACATATTTAAAGTGATGAAAGAGAAAAACCTACAACCAAGATTACTCTGCCCAGCACGGATCTCATTCAGATTTGATGGAGAAATTAAAACCTTTACAGACAAGCAAAAGTTGAGAGAGTTCAGCACCACCAAACCAGCTTTACAACAAATGCTAAAGGAACTTCTCTAGGCAAGAAACACAAGAGAAGGAAAACACCTACAATAACAAACCAAAAACATTTAAGAAAAGGGGAATAGGAACATACATATCGATAATTACCTTAAATGTAAATGGATTAAATGCTCCCACCAAAAGACACAGACTGGCTGAATGAATACAAAAACAAGACCTGTATATATGCTGTCTACAAGAGACCCACTTCAGACCTAGGGACACATACAGACTGAAAGTGAGGGGATGGAAAAAGATATTCCATGCAAATGGAAATCAAAAGAAAGCTGGAGTAGCAATTCTCATATCAGACAAAATAGACTTTAAAATAAAGACTATTACAAGAGACAAAGAAGGACACTAAATAATGATCAAGGGATCGATCCAAGAAGAAGATATAACAATTGTAAATATTTATGCACCCAACATCGGAGCACCTCAATACATAAGGCAAATACTAACAGCCATAAAGGGGGAAATCGACAGTAACACAATCATAGTAGGTGACTTTAACACCCTACTTTCACCAATGGACAGATCATCCAAAATGAAAATAAATAAGGAAACACAAGCTTTAAATGATACATTAAACAAGACGTACTTAATTGATATTTATAGGACATTCCACCCAAAAACAACAGAATACACATTTTTCTCAAGTGCTCATGGAACATTCTCCAGGATAGATCATATCTTGGGTCACAAATCAAGCCTTGGTAAATTTAAGAAAATTGAAATCGTATCAAGTATCTTTTCCAACCACAACGCTATGAGACTAGACATCAATTACAGGAAAAGATCTGTAAAAAATACAAACACATGGAGGCTAAACAATACACTACTTAATAACCAAGTGATCACTGAAGAAATCAAAGGGGAAATCAAAAAATACCTAGAAACAAATGACAGTGGAGACATGACGACCCAAAACCTATGGGATGCAGCAAAAGCAGTTCTAAGAGGGAAGTTTATAGCAATACAATCCCACCTTAAGAAACAGGAAACACCTCAAATAAACAACCTAACCTTGCATCTAAAACAATTAGAGAAAGAAGAACAAAAAAACCCCAAAGTTAGCAGAAGGAAAGAAATCATAAAGATCAGATCAGAAATAAATAGCTAGTGGGAAGCAACTGCATAGCACAGGGAGATTAGCTCGGTGCTTTGTGACCACCTAGAGGGGTGGGATAGGGAGGGTGGGAGGGAGGGAGATGCAAGAGAGAAGAGATATGGGAACATATGTATATGTATAACTGATTCACTTTGTTATAAAGTAGAAACTAACACACCATTGTAAAGCAATTATACTCCAATAAAGATGTTTAAAAAAAATAAATGAAAAAGAAATGAAGGAAACGATAGCAAAGATCAATAAAACTAAAAGCTGGTTCTTTGAGAAGATAAACAAATTGATAAACCATTAGCCAGACTCATCAAGAAAAAAAGGGAGAAGACACAAATCAATAGAATTAGAAATGAAAAAGGAGAAGTAACAACTGACACTGCAGAAATACAAACGATCATGAGAGATTACTACAAGCAACTCTATGCCAATAAAATGGACAACCTGGAAGAAATAGATAAATTCTTAGAAATGCACAACCTGCCGAGACTGAACCAGGAAGAAATAGAAAATATGAACAGACCAATCATAAGCACTGAAATTGAAACTGTGATTAAAAATCTTCCAACAAACAAAAGCCCAGGACCAGATGGCTTCACTGGCGAATTCTATCAAACATTTAGAGAAGAGCTAACACCTATCCTTCTCAAACTCTTCCAAACTATTGCAGAGGGAAGAACACTCCCCAACTCATCCTACGAGGCCACCATCACCCTGATACCAAAACCAGACAAAGATGTCACAAAGAAAGAAAACTACAGGCCAATATCACTGATGAACACAGATGCAAAAATCCTCAACAAAATACTAGGAAACAGAATCCAACAGCACATTAAAAGGATCATACACCATGATCAAATGCGGTTTATCCCAGGAATGCAAATATTCTTCAATATACACAAATCAATCAATGTGATAAACCATATTAACAACATGAAGGAGAAAAACCATATGATCATCTCAATAGATACAGAAAAAGCTTTCGACAAAATTCAACACCCATTTATGATAAAAACCCTCCAGAAAGTAGGCATAGAGGGAACTTACCTCAACATAATAAAGGCCATATATGACAAACCCACAGCCAACATCATACTCAATGGTGAAAAACTGAAACCTTTTCCACTAAGATCAGGAGCAAGACAAGGTTGTCCACTCTCACCACTATTATTCAACATACTTTTGGAAGTTTTAGCCTCAGCAATCAGAGAAGAAAAAGAAATAAAAGGAATCCAAATTGGAAAAGAAGAAGTAAAACTGTCACTGTTTGCAGTTGACATGATACTATACATAGAGAATCCTAAAGATGTTACCAGAAAACTACTACAGCTAATCAACGAAGTTGGTAAAGTGGCAGGATACAAAATTAATGCACAGAAATCTCTTGAATTCCTATACACTAATGATGAAAAATCTGAAAGAAAAATTAATGAAACACTTCCATTTACCACTGCAACAAAAAGAATAAAATACCTAGGAATAAACCTACCTAGGGAGACAAAGACCTGAATGCAGAAAACTATAAGACACTGATGAAAGATGATACAAACAGATGGAGAGATATACCATGTTCTTGGATTGGAAGAATCAACATTGTGAAAGTGACTCTACTACCCAAAGCAATCTACAGATTCAATGCAATCCCTATCAAACTACCACTGGCATTTTTCACAGAACTAGAACAAAAAATTTCACAATTTGTATGGAAACACAAAAGACCCCGAATAGCAATTTTGAGAATGAAAAATGGAGCTGGAGGAATCAGGCTCCCTGACTTCAGACTATACTACAAAACTACAGTAATCAAGACAGTTTGGTACTGGCACAAAAACAGATATATAGATCAACGGAACATGATAGAAAGCCCAGAGATAAACCCACGCATATATGGTCACCTTATCTTTGATAAAGGAGGCAAGCATATACAGTGGAGAAAAGACAGCCTCTTCAATAAGTGGTGCTGGGAAAACTGGACAGGTACATGTAAAAGTATGAAATTAGAACACTCCCTAACACCATACACAAAAATAAACTCAAAATGGATTAAAGACCTAAATGTAAGGCCAGACACTATCAAACTCTTTGAGGAAAAGATAGGCAGAACACTCTATGACATACATCACAGCAAGATCCTTTTTGACCCAGCTCCTAGAGAAATGGAAATAAACACACAAATAAACAAATGGGACCTAATGAAACTTCAAAGCTTTTGCACAGCAAAGGAAACCATAAACAAGACCAAAAGACAACCCTCAGAATGGGAGAAAATATTTGCAAATGAAGCAACTGACAAAGGATTAATCTCCAAGATTTACAAGCAGCTCATGCAGCTCAATAACAAAAAAACAAACAACCCAATCCAAAAATGGGCAGAAGACCTAAAGAGACATTTCTCCAAAGAAGATATACAGATTGCCAACAAACACATGAAAGAATGCTCAACATCATTAATCATTAGATAAATGCAAATCAAAACTACAATGAGATATCATCTCACACCGGTCAGAATGGCCATCATCAAAAAATCTACAAACAATAAATGCTGGAGAGGGTGTGGAGAAAAGGAAACCCTCTTGCACTGTTGGTGGGAATGTAAATTGATACAGCCACTATGGAGAACAGTATGGAGGTTCCTTAAAAAACTAAAAATAGAACTACCATACGACCCAGCAATCCCACTACTGGGCATATACCCTGAGAAAACCATAATTCAAAAAGAGTCATGTACCACAATATTCATTTCAGCTCTATTTACAATAGCCAGGACATGGAAGCAACCTAAGTGTCCATCATCGGATGAATGGATAAAGAAGATGTGGCACATATATACAATGGAATATTACTCAGCCATAAAAGGAAACGAAATGGAGTTATTTGTAGTGAGGTGGATGGAGTTAGAGTCTGTCATACAGAGTGAAGTAAGTCAGAAAGAGAAAAACAAATACAGTATGCTAACACATATATATGGAATCTAAGGGAAAAAAAAAAAGGTCATGAAGAACCTAGTGGTAAGACAGGAATAAAGACACAGACCTACTAGAGAATGGACTTGAGGATTTGGGGAGGGGGAAGGGTAAGCTGTGACAAAGTGGGAGAGTGGCATGGACATATGTACACTACCAAACGTGAAGTGGATAGCTGGTGGGAAGCAGTCGCGTAGCACAGGGAGATCAGCTCGGTGCTTTGTGACCACCTAGAGGGGTGGGATGGGGAGGGTGGGAGGGAGGGAGATGCAAGAGGGAGGAGATATGGGGATACGTGTGTATGTACAGCTGATTCACTTTGTTATAAAGCGGAAACTAACACACCATTGTAAAGCAATTATACTCCAATAAAGATGTTAAAAAAAAAAAAGAAGGTGAGGAATCGTTTTTTTAAGGGTGGGAAAGGAAATTTATAGAGGAAACTCATAAAAATAAATGTCTAACTGAACTAAGCCAATTTGGTTAAATACGAATAGGTTCATTTTAGTAGATAATAGTGGGCACTGGTAGCTGAAAGTGGGTGTAACTCCCCTACAACCTTATTACCAGGTTTCAGCAAAAGAATGAATCAGATAAATATCTTCCATATATAGCCCATTATCAAACTAACATAAGCAGATCTCACACAGGCCACACAGCCTGTTCTATAAGCCCAGTGAAATCTCTTTTGGTGCTCCAAGCACACCTGGAATGAAAGGCTCCTTTGGGGCAGATGTGATAACATTCTAGAGGCAGGATTCAGTTAGCTTTATGGTCATCATTAGTCAGTCAGAACGCTCCACTGAGATGGCTGGACACAGGACTAGGGTATCAGGCTTCCAACTTCATTCTCATGGTGAAGGGTGACCTATCAGACCCATATCAAGGCAGGGAGCATTTCTAAAACATTTTAGTCAATTCCCAAATTTTAACTATTACTAATCTCATTAATGAATGCCCACTTTCAACGTCCTTATCTATTTTTTTTAATTGGAGTATAGCTGCTTTACACTGCTATGTCAGTTTCTGCTGTACAGCAAAGTGAATCATCCACGCATACACATATAGCCCCTCTTTTTTGGATTTCCTTCTCATTTGGGTCACCACAGAGCACTGAGTAGAGTTTCCTGTGCTGTACAGTAGATTCTCATCTGTTACCTATTTTATACATAGTATTGTATATATGTCAATCCCAATCTCCCATTTCATCCCACCCCCCCCATTTCCCCCTTGGCATCCATACGTTTGTTCTCTACATCTGTGTCTCTATTTCTGCTTTGCAAATGAGATCATCTATACCATTTTTCTAGATTCTACATATATGAATTAATATATGATATTTGTTTTTCTCTTTCTGACTTACTTCACTCTGTGTGACAGTCTCTAGGTCCATCCACGTCTCTGCAAATGACACAGTTTCACTCCTCTTTATGGCTGAGTAATATTCCATTGCATATATTCACCACATCTTCTTTACCCATTCCTCTTCAGCATCCACTGTCTATTAAGCAAGCCACAAAAATGAATACCCATCTCTATCGTTCATTATGTTAATATGTAAAAATATGGTGTTAACTGGAATTAAAGATGATTGAAGATTATCATTTATCTGCATTTACCTCTGGAGTGTGGCCTTTTTTATTAAATGTTGACCATCCTCTCCCTCCTCCTAGAGTATGTATTGAGACCAGGTATCGGCCATAAGTAGAGTGTAGCTCAGACTCACACAGGCAAACACACATACGTGTGCAACAACATGAGCAGAAAGAAACCTAGAATGCTAAATGAACAGTAGTCCCTCTACCAAAGAAAAGAGGTACCAGATTCCAGAGATGGAAACTGCCCAGATTCCTAGGATGCCATCTTATCCACGAGGTCCAAATTAGGACCTGCAGACATCGGCAGAGAGGTCCACTCTGTCCCCATGATGAATCACCGCAGTGTCTGCGGCACCAGGAGAACCTATCCACAGGTGCGACATGATGTCTAAGTAGCAGGTACGGATCCTGGAGGGCCATGTGGGCAAGCTGTGTAGGCCCTGGCAGTCATCTTGACGCCAGACCAGATCAAAGTCTCCAGCACCTCCTATGCTGGTCCCTCAGGGGCAGCACGATCTGCACGCAGACCCTGCTGTGTCACCAGGGCGCTGTGACTGGGCTGGCTGTATCCCAGGTGTGAGCTCTTCTCAGGGGCTGCGGACAGCAATGGGGAGGTTTGGACTTGCTAACGGAGAATCCAGGCAGGCTCTTGGCTTCACGTGGCCCCGCCCTAGGCCTGCCTGAGCCGGGCTGGCCACACGAGTGGCCTCAGGGTCTGTGCCTACCCTGTGGGACAGGTGGACAGTTTCGGCCAGCCGGGTAGCTCCCTCCACTCTGTACCCCCCAAGCCTCCCTCTGCTTGGTCCTGTCATCATTTGCCCCCAGGACAATCCCCAGCACCCTCTCTCCGGTACCAGGAAAAACACTGGCCCAGCCGTCCCCACCCCAGATGGACTGCAGTCCTTTTCACTGACTTTCTCTAGACTGTCTATAGCTTTGATCACTTCCTGATTGAAATAAAAGCTGCACAGCCTGTGAAAAAAAATATTAAATAAAATGCATGCAGATTGACACCTTTAAGATATTTTTCAAAGTTACCTGCTTTTCTAGTGTTCAGCTTATAACTATTTTTCCCAAGGAGAGACTGGTTTCACTTATTCTGCGTTACTCTAATTATTACCAAGGACTTGGAAGGGGCAAGGAGGAGAGACAGGGAAGAGCTCCGTGCTGGGAGCCCCGGGGGAAAGTCTGGGCTGCTCGGTCTCCACGAGAGCACGGGGTCATCCTAGTCCTCCCACCCCAGAATTCATCGTCAGGCCTCTGAGAATATAATGAAGGTGGGTGAGGATTCAGGGCCGCCATCCCCGGGCTGCTATCATCATTCATGTCCTCGTTCAAACTGTCATCCCGCAGCCCCGCAGCCCTGCCCCGGTGCAGCTTTTGTCAGACTCCGTGTGCTGCGCCTTCCCTCGTTACGCCCGAGGCTGCCCTTTTGTTTAATCCCGATGGCCAACGTGAGATGATCCGGAGGATAAATGCAAAAGATAGGCGCCCCCCCCCCCTTAGATGACATTCCCATCAGTGTTCCCCTCGTGTTTCCAGGCGTTTTATCCCTCCTCCCTAACATATGGGTGATAATGCGGGGGAAACTCTCGGAGCTGCACAGGGTGAATCTTGTATTAACAAGAAAAACACTTGGGCTCTCCCGGTGGCGCTGTGGTTGGGAATCTGCCTGCCAGTGCAGGGGACACGGGTTCGAGCCCTGGTCTGGGAAGATCCCACATGCCGCGGAGCAACGGGGCCCGTGAGCCACAACTACTGAGCCTGCGCGTCTGGAGCCTGTGCTCCGCAACAAGAGAGGCCGCGATAGTGAGAGGCCCGCGCACCGCGATGAAGAGTGGCCCCCGCTCGCCGCAACTGGAGAAAGCCCTCGCACAGAAACGAAGACCCAACACAGCCAGAAATGAATAAATAAATTTATAAAAAAAAAGAAAAACACTTATTCAAGACACCCAGCAGTGCAGAGGAGGACCCTGGGTTTTTATCAGAGGTCACAGAACCTGTTCTTCCCACATCATGGATTTAATACCCACGGCACTGCCTACCTGTCCCTCCTGGTGATACCGGGAAAGCTTTATCAGAACTCCAGGCTCTTGTTCAACTCATCCAAAAGAATTTGGGCGAGGAACACAAAACAAAGGAAAACACACACACACACACACACACACACACACACACACACACTGAGGAGCAAAGAGAACAAAGAAGCAGGTTATCTAGGGCAGAAACAGAAGTTACACACACAGAGAAGAAGAGCGCGGGTGTCCTCGGGAGTGAGGGGCTCACGGCAGGGCTGTTGATCCCACTTTTATTTTACTTTTAGCCCTTTGAGTGGGCGGGGGTCTTTTGATTAAGGGTGGAATACTCACTGGGGAGCGGGTTGAGGTGTGGCCTGGATTGCACCCGGCGGCGTCAGCCCCCGGTCTTGCCCATTTGTCTCCTACAGCCACCGGTCACTGGCTCTAAGAGCTGTTTTCCCTTACGCTTCCCTTACTAGTCCCGCGCCACACGTGGAAGGTCATACAGCGGTCACCAGCAACCCGTGCATTTTTACTGGGCATGCTCCACGGTGCTCCTGGTCAGAGTTTCTTGTTCAGATGCTACAAAGTTTCTATTTTAGATGCTATGCCTCTGTGCGTCATGGCCTCATTAAGTGCAAAACAAGGAGGTGGCTTTGCCCTCGGCCTAATGCCTATGCATGAGGAGGCTGGCCTTGGGCCTGGCCCTGTCTTTCCGGCCTCACTAGGACTGGTCCCTTCTTGGAGTGGTTCAGCCACTCCTGGTTAGTTAGTTACTCATCTTGATGGTGATGGAAATACCTCAAGAATTCCCTTTGCCTGCCTGAATTGCAGAGACAAAGCAACAACGTGAGCAGAAAGAAACCTAGAATGCTAATTGAACGGTAGTCCCTCTACCGAAGAAAAGAGGTACCAGATTCCAGAGATGGAAACTGCCCAGATTCCTAGGATGCCATCTTATCCACGAGGTCCAAATTAGGAGATGCAATGTGAAGGAAAAGACCAATGCAAACAGTGAACTTTGGATGTGACCCTGCATTTTCATCCTCTCTTTTCATGCGATGTTGTGGTGGTATTGTGATGATAATAAGAAATATATACTTGGTCTTCCTCCCTGTTTCTGGCACAGAGCTCCTAAAACCTTGTGGAATTTCCTAAGTGAGGAGAGGGAGAAAGGTGTTTTTTGTTATGTTAATGAGATGACTTAGGACCCTAGTGAGGCTGGGGACTGGTTGCCATGTACCCAACCACGAGCCCCTCCCTGACCTCTAGGGAGGGGAGAAGGCTGAATTCAATCACCAGTGGCCAATGATTTAATCAATCACACCTATATAATGAAGCCTCCATTTGATTGTTCAAGCCCAAAAGGACAAGGTTCAGAGAGCTTCTGGGTTAAGTGAACACGCAGAGATTTTGGGAGAGTGGTACACTCAGGGCAAGGAGGCTTTCTGTACCCTTTCCCCAGACCTTGCCCTACGCATCTCTTCCATCTGGCTGCTCCTGAGTTATATCCTATCATAATAAAGCAGTAGTCTAGTAAGTAAAATGCTTCTGAGTTGTGTGAGCCACTCAGCAAATTTGTGGAACCCAAGGAGGGTACCATTGCAGCCTCCAATCAGAAGCCCAGGTGACAATCTGGACTTTCGATTGGTGTCTCAGGTGGGGCAGGGCTGAGCCCTTAACCTGTGGGATCTGACAGTATCTCCAGGTAGATAGTATCAGAATTGAGGTGAATTAAAGGACACCCAGCTTGTAGGTGTCCAAGAATTGCTTGTTGATGTGGGGGGAAAATATCCCCACACACACACACATACAGACGCTGGAATGGGTGATCAGAACCTATTAGTCGCTAATTTGTCTGATGCGTATCACTTACTTGCTTAGCATCTGTTTTCCCTCTAGAGGGAACCCAATGAGGACTAATAAAGAGAACACAGGCTTTGGAATTAGAACCAGGATGAAAACCCTCCTTCGCCTCTACTAGTTATGCTCTCTGAGCCTCAGTTTCCTCATCTGTAAAGCAGAAATAAAAGTAGCACTTACCTCATAGAGGTGCTGGGAAGATGTCATCTATGCATATAAAGCACCTAATTGAGAGCTTAGGACTTAGTAGGCACTCAGAAAATTATATTGATTGATTAACAAATGGAATAGTTTCTGTATGACACTGAATGATTCATTTTTGGCAACCATTTCTCATTTCTACTGATTTCAGATGAAGGAATACATATGCCCTACCTTGTACATTTTAAATGGACCACTGATATTCTGCCAGAAAATAAAGGGGAATGCTCACTTCTTTAAGAATATATAATTATTGTTGACAGTCAACCACCTTGAAGAAGTACTTCTGGATTAATTAATAGTGACCTACAATTAAAAACAACAGTACTTAGAGAAAGACCTGATGGTCCCAGAAAGCATCATTTCAGGAATAGAGTGTTTATCATTCTTGCTTGCTTCCTAAGTGGCAGTTATCAACATTAGTTACCAAGATTTTTAATTAAAAATGGGAAAAAATTAATAAGGTACTGCTGTCAAGAGAAACTTTTAAATATTTGTCATCTTAATATAAATTCTATGCCTTCATGATCACATGTATTGAAACTGAGCAGGACCCTGCGACACCTTCCCCAGGGACAGACCCCCACCACCACACACACACACACACAAACACACACACACACACACACACACACACACACACACATACTGTGTCCCCCGCCTCTTGTTTGTAGAAAAGCTTTAGCCTCCTAAGCCTCCCCTGAGTTCCAAAGAGCAAATTTAATCAGAGAAGTGAAAATGCAGAAACAAAGGAAAACAGTCAAACAAGACAAAATAATAATAGTTTAGCTAAAACAAAGTCAAGGACCTTTAGTTCCTCTTCAAGGACTATAGATGATATTCTGAGCCACATCCTTGAGTTGTTCTGCAGATACTGAAACCCACACCAGGTGGAAGAAGTCAACTGCATGCTGACCACCAGCACATGGACCCAGACAGGTTGGAGCCAGAAAACTGATAATTGAGATTCCCAAAACATCACCTTTTTACCTCCCCATCAACCAGTCAAAGAATTATGCATGAGCTGATCCTGTAACCCACACTCCTAATCTAGCCTTCAAAATCCTTTCCCTGAAAGCCATCAGGGACTTTGGTTCATTAAATGTAACAAATATAATAATAGAAGATATTAATGCTAGGGGAAACTGAGTTGCCATAGGGGTATATGGGAACGCTCTAATATCTTCACAAGTTTTTGTAAGTCTAAATTTATTATAATATAAAAAGTTTATTAAAAATACAAAAAATAATTTTATAGAAAGATTTTGAAGTCTAGGATATTTCCTTCCAGAGAGAATTTTCCTTTGCTTCTTCTAAGCACTGGGGATTACTAACAATCCAAGATCCGTTTAATAAAATTTTTGATTTGGAGATTTTCTAGACTACACAGGAGCTGGGCTGTATTTGGTGGAGGCCTGGATTAACTTGTGTTCACCTTTGCTCCTAGGATGCAGCCCTTCAGAACTTTGGGGACTTTGGGTCTTTTGAGCATCAGCTGACAGTTCTCTTTGGTTGTCCATGTTGGATGCGTTGTAATAAATACTGTACTTTCCTTCATCACAACCCCGTGTCAGTAGACTGGCTTTACCGCAGGTGGGGGAGCAGACCCAAGTTTGCTTCAGTAACAATATCATACAAGATATTTTTAAGAACATGAAGTAGTATATACCACATTCTCCTTTAAACAACATGTTTTATTAAGGAGGCTATTACGTAGAAATTATTTTCATACCTTAAAATTGTGCTTTTTCTCCTAGAAAAAGAACACTGGTGTTTCACAACAGGGTTATAAACTAAGTATAACACAGGAATATACAGCAACAAAGAGAGAAAGTATTTTGTTAGCTTTTGTTAGCTACCAGCTGACAAAAATGTATAAAATGTATATCAGAAATATTTATATAAAATATTTATATAAAAATGTATATCAGAAATATTTATATAAATATTTATATATGAGTATGTATCTATTCTAAATCCTCATATCATTTTTCCTAGATATGGTTATTTAAAGGTAGATTCATCTTTCACCTAGTTCATTTCTCATTTTCAGATGCACTGTTCTGGGTAAGATTCTATACCAATTTGATGATTCTAATTTTCTTTAGATATCACCAAAATAATCTGTAGTTAAAGATGAGAGCTGAAAACTTATTACCCTTGCTACCCTCTGGATACCCCCAAAAAATAATATTCAAAGGTATTTTTTAAGTATGAAGCCACAACAATAAACAGAATGAGAAAGGAGACAATAGTAATAAAATTATAAAATTTCTGCAGCGAGTAAAGCAATTAGGTCATTTGAACCAGTCCTCCTGCCGAAGAAATGTAGAAAAGCTGGATGAAATATAAAATCATCTAATAGAGTGAGCAGAGAGCTAACAAATAATGAAGCAGAATAGAGATTTACAAGAGGTCAGAATCAAAACAAGTGAGCCTAGCTCTGGGGGTTACATTTGCCCCAAAGCATTTGCTGATCTGTAAGAAACACAGAGGCTGAGCAGGGCTTTTGAAAATTTCCTGGTAGGAAGTGGACAAAAATTGGAGTCCAGGCCATAGCAGAACCCTGGTAAACTCTGAAGGGCCGCATCCTAGGAACAAAAGTGAACACAAGGTTATCCAGGCCTCCACCAAATACAGCCCAGCTCCTGTGTAGTCTAGAAAATCTCCAACTCAAAAATTTTATTAAACTGATCTTGGGTTGTTAGTAATCCCCAGAGCTTAGAAGAAGCAAAGGAAAATTCTCTCTGGAAGGAAATATCCTAGACTTCAAATTCTTTCTATAAAATTATTTTTTGTATTTTTAATAAACTTTTTATATTATAATAAATTTAGACTTACAGAAAACTTGTGAAGATATTAGAGCGTTCCCATATACCCCTATGGCAACTCAGTTTCCCCTAGCATTAATATCTTCTATTATTATATTTGTTACATTTAATGAATCAATATTGATACCTGAACCTATTAAGTGAAGCCCATACTTTATTCGGATTTTTCCTAGGTTTTTTTTTTTTTTTTGACTTTAATATAATATCCTTTCCCTGTTCCAGGATCCCATCCAGGACTCCACATTACATTTAGTTGCTATTTCTCCTTAGCCAAGTCCTAGCTGTGACAGTTTCTTAGAATTTCCCTGTTTCTGATGATCGTGACAGTTCCGAGGAGAATCAGTCAGGCACTTTGCAGAATGTCCCTCAATTGGGATTTGTCTGATATTTTTCTTATGATTGGACTGGGGTTATGGGTTTTCTGGAGGAAGACCACAGAGGTAAAGTGCCATTCCCATCACACCGTATGAAGGAAGCATGCTGTCAACATGACGACCTTGTTGACGTTGACCTTAATCAAAGGTGATGTGCGTCAGGATTCCCCACGGTAGCGTTTGTCTTTTCTTCCCCCTTTCTATACTGAACTTTTACAAGGAAGTCACAGGTCACACTTAAGGAGTGGCAGTTATACTCCATTTCCTGAAGAGTGGTGTTATCTACATAAATTATTTGGAATTGTTCTACATGGAATATTTGTCTATTCTCCCCTGTTTATTTATTTATTCAATAATTCATCTGTATCAATATGGACTTGTGGACATTTATCTTACACTTTATGTTATCATCCAATACTACTTTATTCCTCAAATTGCTTCAGTCTGTGCCACTGGGAGCCCTTTCGGTTAGCGCCTGTGTCTCTTCGACATATCCCACCAGTGTGCAGTTTTTTGGTTTTGGGTTTTTGTTTTGTCTTGTTTGAGCACTTCCTCACTTTCTGGCACTACAGGATGCTCCAGGTTCGTCTTGTATACCTCCTGCCCCAGTTTTAGAATGAACCATTTCTCCAAGGAGCCCTGGTTTATTTTATTGAAGAACAGGAGGTAAGAACCAAGGTCTGCGTGCTAAGTGTGCTCATTGCTACTGGGATGTCATTGCTTCTAGGCTCTCTCAGCTGTTGGAGAAAAGAAATATGTGTATACTATCCAGTACATATACACAGGTCTATAAATATATAAATATATATAACATGTATATTAATTAATTAATATATATTTATATGGTATATATTAATTAATATATCCATCTCTATGTAAAACTAAACATGGGTGTATACTCATGTCTCCAACTCTACTCCATTACCATATGCATTATTTTTGCCTCTTCCCCTTGCTTGTCTGTAACCTCCACTCCAATAGTGAGAAACCTAGCCTCACCATCTGCCATCCATTTACTCAACTGTTCAGTTCCAGCATGCATGCTATAGTTGTTTCAGAATTGTTAACTCACACCCCTGTGGGAAACAATTTTTTTCAACTAGAGTACACTGCTTATGTACAGTTCCTTTTGCCATTAGTCTGACAGACATTTCCAAAGTTATTTAGGTCAGTTTTTCCTCCACCCACTTCAGTGACTATTTCAGACATTTTTAATAAAATTAGATTCTTTAGTCACAGCCTGCACTGTCACAATTAGCATTGTTAGGTGCTACCTGAAGGATTTGTTTTTAATTTACATGCCTTTAGATTCATTCCTCTGTTCTATGGGTTTCAAAAAACGCATAAAGTCATGCATGACAGTATTATACAAAAGTTTCATGCCCTAATACTCTGTGCTCATCTATTCAAAGTGCACACACCCCAAAATGCCTACAACTGTTTCACCTGTTTGTCCCTTCCAGAGTGTCATATAAATGGAATGACACAGTATGTTGTCTTTTCAGACTGGCTTCCTTAACCGAACAATGTGCATTTAAGATTCTTCCATGTCTTTGCATGACATAGTTCATACCTTCTTATTACTAACAGTATTCTCTTGGGTATGCACAGTTTGTTTATTAAGTCACCTACCAAAGAACATCTTGTTGCTTCTGGGTTTTGGCGATTATGAACAAAGCTGCTATAGAAAGTCAAGTGCAGGTTTTTGCATGGACATACATTTTCAGTTCAGTTGGGTAAATACCTGAGAGTGTGATTGCTGGATTGTATGGTAAGACTATGTTTAGCTTTGCAAAAACTTACCAAACTGTCTTCTGAAGTGCCTGTGCCAATTTGCATTCCCACCAGTAATGAATGAGAGTTCCTGTTGCTGCACATCTTTGCCAGCAGTTGGTAGTGTCAATGTTTTTTTAAATTTTAGTTATCCTAATAACTATGTAGTGGTATCTCATTGATGTTTCAATTTGCATTTATTGTACTAATGACAAATGATGTTGAACAACTTTTCATGTGCTTATTTGTCAGCCGTATATCTTCTTTGGTGAGGCATCTTGTTCAGATCTTTGGCTCATTTTTAACTGAGTTGTTAGGTTTTCTTATCGTTGAGTTTTAAGCTTCCTTTGTATGTTTTGGATACATGTCTTTTATCAGAAATGTGTTTTGCAAAAATTTTCTCCCAGTTTGTGGCTTACCTTTTTTTAAAAAAATTTTTATTTATGTATTTATTGACTGCACTGGGTCTTTGTTGCTGTGTGTGGGCTTTCTCTCTAGTTGCGGTGAGCAGGGGCTACTCTTCGTTGTGGTGCATGGGCTTCTCATTGTGGTGGCTTCTCTTGTTGTGGAGCACGGGCTCTAGGCGTGCAGGCTTCAGTAGTTGTGGCTTGCAGGCTCTAGAGCGCAGGCTCAGTAGTTGTAGCGCACAGGCTCAGTTGCTCTGCAGCATGTGGAATCTTCCCGGACCAGGGATCAAACCCATGTCCCCTACACTGGCAGGCAGATTCCCAACCACTGTGCCACCGAGGAAGTCCCTGTGGCTTATCTTTTAATTTTGTTTACAGTCTCTTTAGCAGAGCAGAAAATTTTTATTTTAATAAAATCCAACTTACCATTTTTTTTGTTTCATGGATCATGCTTTTATCTTGTACCTAAAATCTTATCACCAAGCCTAAGGCCAAGATTTTCTTCTACACTTTTTTATAGAATTTTTATATGCATTTTTCATTTATGTGTATGATTCATTTTTACTTCATTTCTGTGTAAGGTGTAATGTTTGTGTCTAGGTTCATTTTTTTGTTTGTTTTTTATAGGAGTTTTTGGTGGCAGGTTCATATGGCACCATTTGTTGAAAAGGCAATCCTTTATCCATTGAATTGTTTTTGCACCTCTGTCCAAAATCAATCAACTATATTTGTGTGGGCCCTCTGGGCTCTTTATTCTGTTGCATTAACCTTTCGGTCTATTCTTTCACCAATACCATAATGTCTTGCTCACTGTACTACAACTCTTAAAATATAATGTCTAGCATACAAAAAGAAAAAATAACCTCTTGTACAAGGAGATAAGATAATAACAAATAAAAAAATAAGAAAAGCAAGACAACAGAAATAACACCCAGAGCTCCAGAATTTGGAGTTATCAAACTATTCTTTCTATATTTAATGAGATAAAACACAAGGTTAAAAATTTTAACCCAGAAACATATACTATTTTTTAAAAATGATGAAGCAGACTTGAAGAAGAACCAAATGGAAATCCCAGAACTGAAAAATACAGTAACTAAAATTAAGAACAATAAATTATATCCAGCTGAAGAAAAAATAGTGAAATAAAAGATGTCAATATAATGAAAGCAAGAGGGAGGTAAAGGATGGGAAAAATGAGTATATGAGACACAGATTTTATGACAAAGGTGGCAATTCAGAACAGTATGGAAAATGATGATCCTTTCAATAAGTGGTGGTGGGACAAGCAAAGGTAAGCAACGGTACTTACAAATGTGTAGTTAAGCAGCAAAAAAAAAACTAAGAAAAGCAAATAAGTGGTTACCATAGAAATCAGAATTAGTGATTATATTTCATGGAGAAGAAATGTTTGTGTTTGTGAGTAAGACCATGGATCCTTCTGGGGTGCTATTAATATTCTCTGGTTTTACTTGTATGTTACCAGGGTGTTCACTTCATAATAATTTTATTAAGCTGAACATGTAGGTTTAAGCCAAGTTTTAAAACATGGATAAATGGTAGCAGACTTAGAAATACAAATCTTAAACTGACAGCAGAGAAAGCTCAGAAACAATCTAATTTACATAAATATATTTAAAGACATACTGGGTACTTCTGAAAATGGAGGTAACTTAATAGAAGGATTGGGTTAAAAACAGAAGAATAAATTGAAATATCTAATAATCACTTAGGGTTCCAACTCCCCTCCCCCATTCCATTCATTTGTGCAACTGCCTTTTTGCCACCCAACAGAAGGCTGAAGTTTTATTTTCTGGACAGCGTAAAACATTCTCTGGACTATTAAATATTTGGCAGATTTGGGAATAAGGGTACTTCTCTGAAAACAAGAAAACTAAATTAAAATATCATGAGACTATTAAGACTCAAGCCCCAGACCGTTTTCTCCACTTGTGTACTGATATATTGGGAGCTAGGCTATATCCTAAATTCAAGAGATGAGCAGTCTTTTCTGGAAGATCTGACCACCTGGAGAGGAAATACTTAAAGATGCTGACTTCAGATGTTCTGGAAAAAGGGTTGCCAGATATAGCAAATAAAAATATAGAATGCCCAGTTAAATTTGGATCTTAGATAAACAAATAATTTTATAGTATGTCACACATAATACTTGTGACATATTTATACTAAAAAAATTATTTTTTTATCTTAAGTTTAACTGAGTATCCTGTATTTTGTCAGGCAACACTAAAAAGGAAGTATCCCAGTCAGATAAATCTATACTGAAGACCACAGTTCACAAGTTCCAATCTTATGCACAGAACTTTCAGTCAGCTATTTACAGACTTGAAAATAAGTGAGTGGTCAGCCAAGGATTACCAGATATTTGAGAAAAGCTTCAAATAAAGAAGATAAAAAAGGAAAAAGAAAAAAATTTTAAATTCAGCTTGGATGAAACAGAGGCTACAAAAGAAGAAAATAATTTCTGAAACTGTTATTAATATCTTTAAAGAAATAAAAGAAATTGTATCCCCGAAATCCTGAAACAGTATCCTATTAAAATTGTTAAAAAAGAAAAAAAAATTTAAGACAAAAACCACCAAAAGCAATTCCCCAGAAATTACAAATGACAGTAAAAATTTAAAAACCAAATTAGGGTTAAAAGATTAAGTTGAGAAAATGTGCTAGAAACGGGAGTATAAAGAGTAAGAGGAAAATAAAAGAAAGCATGAATTTTAAAAGTTAAAGAACCAGTTCAAGAATGCCACCATCCAAATAATATGGATTCCAGAAAGAGAAAAGGCAGAAATTAAAATATGGAAATCAGATCCCTAAAAGAAGTTTTCAATAGCTAAAGGACATGAATACCTAGATTAAAGGTCCTCTAAGTGCCCCATACAATGGATTAAAAGAGACCCACAACCAGACAGATTACCATGCAATATCAGAACACTGGAGACAAAGAAAAGATTCTAGAAGTTTCTGGAGAGGAAAAGATCCCATAAAAAGAATCAAGAACAATTCGGACTTCAGATTTTAGTAGCACAGGAAGCTAGAAGATGACAGATTAATTAATGTCTTCAATATTCTAAGTAGATGCTATTTCCAACCTAGAATTCTATATCCAGTTGTCTTAGTTCTTTTGGGCTGCTATAACAGAGTAGTATAGACTGAGTGTCTTATAAACAACAGAAATTTATTTCTGACAGTTCTGGAGGCTGGGGAGTCCAAGGTCAAGGGGCAGACATATTCAGTGTCTGATGAGAGCCTGCTTGCTGGTGCACAGAAAGTGGTCTTGCTGCTGTGTCTTCATATGGCAGAAGGAGCAAGGGGGCTCTCTTGGGCCTCTTTTCTAGGGCACTAATCCCATTCATGAGGGCTTCACCTTCTGACCCAATCATCTCCCAAAGGCCCCACTTCCAAATACCATCACATTGGGGTTAGTTTTCAGCACATGAATTTTGGGAGGACACAAACATTTCGCCTACAGCACTGGCCAAACTATTAGTCAAGTATCAGGATAGATGGAAGCCATGTTCAAACATGTAAGACCTCAAATTTATCTACTGTGAACTTTCTTTCAATAATCTACCAGAGCATGTGCTCTGCAAAAACAAGAGATTAGGTTAAGAAAGAAGGCAACCTGGGGTTCGGAAAACAAGAGAGGTGAAGGAATCCCCAGGATGCTTGTGAAAGGAGAACCCCAGATTACTGCTGTGAACAATAGCAAGAAATAGAACGCTACAGCCTGGAGGAGGTTAGAAAGCTCTAGGAAACATGGACAATCTGAGGTGATTGACCATATGAGGAGGAAATTTACACATCTGGGGTGACATTTGGGATTAACTGATTGTTTGGTATGCAGGAAATTTAGGGATAATTGCAAAAGTCATTAGAGGTTACTGGTAAAGAGCATAGGCTCCTGGGTTCAAAACCTGGCTCTGTCATATATACCTTGGTTTCCTCAAATATAAAACAGAGACAATAGTACTTACCTCATAATAGTGTACTGAGAAATATATGGGTAATCTACAGAAATCTCAAGAACAGTGTCTATCACAACCTAAGAGTTCAATGCATGTTAGTAATTACAGTATATTCCACACTCAGCTATATGTAGCGTGTATACGGTCACAATAGTATAAGATTGAATTTTCGATAAACTGAAAATACAGTAAAACTGAGGCAGATGGAAGGATGGGACTAGTACATGTTTATGAGTGTGGGGAGGGTTTGTGTGGGGTAGGGGGAGAAGATATTCTTAATATTCATTATTTGATAACGCCTGAAAGTGAAAAACAAAAAAATACTAATAGAAGCGTACTATTTAGAGGTGCAAATGAGGCTACTAGAAGAATTAGCTTAAAGAATTAAAAGTGGTTGCCTTTGAACGGAGGGAGGTATGGCACCATTATCTTTCACAAATCTTGTAGAACTATTTGACTCTATACACTCTGTGCATGAATAACAAATTTTAAAAATGTAAACCAGACTTAAACCAGAAAGGTCATCTGTGTGTAATGCCAGAAAGAAAGCAGTTTACAAAGCAGGCCATTTCTATGAGAATGGAGACAGATTTGCTACCTCTGGAGACAGACATATCGACTAACCATATACTTCCAGGGGTGGCAATTAAGCTCTTTCAGTGGATGTTCCTTGCGCATGTCATTTTGGAAAATATTTGACCCTAACTGTCAGCCTTCTTCTGCATTTGGCCGGACTTCCCCTGGCTCTCTGTGTCCCTGTAACAGGTGAATAACTAAGGAAGAAAAGCATTCCTTCTGTCTGTGGACACTTGTTTATAATGGCATTCAGGGTCCCCTAGCTGGGCTGACAGATGCTCCTCCAGAAGGTTAATGAGATAAAGTTTCCTCCAGCTGGTCCTTAAGCAGAGATTACACCTAAGGGGAAGATAAGGAGATTATTCCAGAAGCAGGCACTGGCTCATGTTCTTCATAAATTAGCACCCTCATAAAGGTAAACCAAGAAGGTTATCCTCACTCAACTAATATCAATATTTCACTATTTTTCATATTTCTGTCATTTTATTTTTTTAATGAGACTTGGGACTGTTCTGTGATTGTTACCAGACGTACCAATGCACAAAAGCCAGAATGTATTTGGAAACTAGAAGGGCTATCTTTGTTCTTTGGATTTTTCTCCAAGTTCAAGGAATCAAAGGTAAGTTATTTAAATATTTGTTTATTTTTTAATTGCTTATATACAAAATCTATTTACAGAGTTGAACATTCAAAATCAAGAAAGTCACCACTGTATCTCAGAGGGCTCGTATATGGTAGGCCTTGAATAAATATTGATTGATTGATTGAATGATTGTCAGAAATGGTTTTCACTTGTTGAATATTTATTTTATATTTGCATAATATATGTATTTTTATATATATTTTATATTTGCATCTTAAGTGCAATTTATGTTAACAAAATAGGAGAGATGAATGCATCCTATTTACTCTTATAAAACATTGAATACAAATACATAACATTAATGTCAATAAAATTAGTAGGTCCATGAAAAAAATGAAATTAATACTTTGTCAATTATGATCAAACAAAAAATGTATTCCTTACCGTCTCATAGTTAAATCATTAGTTATTTTCCCTTAGAAAATAGCAAGTGTGCTTCATCTTCAGAGTCCATGATGAGGACCAACTCAGAAACTCAGTTGCTTGTAAAGTTGTATGCGTAAACGAACAAGCACTGCAAGTTTTTACAGCAAATCTTCAAGTGAACCTAAAATTAAAGCAAGCCACAAAACAGGCGTATTTAAGAAAAATAATGTACTAAAAATAACTTGTTGAAGAAAGCTTCACTTTTTTTTAAGTATAAGGCTGACCATTATAACATAATGTTTTAAGACATTCGAAATCAATAACGTTCAGTTCTTCTTTAAGGATGACTAGCTTTGGACAATCAACCTTTTAATTGAAGCATTGGTCTTAAAGTGCCCATAGAAAAGTAAAACACATAGTTGGTTGCATTTTTTAAGTCACAAAAATAACAGACCTGTCAGTTATAAGTAACATTTTAGTGGTTGCATCTGGAGAGAGAAGACAATTTCTGGAAAAGATTATATGAAAATTCCCTTTATGTTTTGCTACCTATAACTGATAATGGTTGGAGAAAAAGTTTACTTACTTGCCTTTCAATTTGTCAATTATATATTAATGTTTACATTTATAAAAACATTTTAATTATAAACAAATGATGGGATTCCAGTATATTCTGAGCTTAATCTGCTGAAGCACACCAATTTGTCAGTTTCAGAAACTTAACCAGTCAAATCAGCTTTGGTTTTGTTCGTTTAATTAATTATGTTAACTAATTTAGCTATTTTCTCTATTTTCATATATTATGTATCAGCTATTACAATTACAAATAGCATAATTACATATAGAAAGTTAAATGAAAGAAGCTCACCAAAAAACTACAATTTGTTATATGCCTATATCTATGAAACAAACTATTATAACTGCATAATAAAAAATCTTTACATGGTTACTTGTTTGGGGCTTTTTATTCCATAAGAACCTCAGATCTGTGAATTTCTGTTAATCTTTAATTAGTGAGGTCCAAGGGTAATTAGAGTTTATGTACTTCAGCCAGACCGGTTTCCCATTTTTGACTAACCATTATGAGTGTATTTACATAGAAAATGCTTTTGGAAAAGAGAAGAGTTTAACTCAATACAACTAGCTGTTGACCATAAAAACTGGGTATTTAAAGTCAAGAATTTCTTTTTAAAAAGTTATGGATTATTTGAAAAATCAAAAGATATGGAAAATTACCCATAGTACACCTATCCAAACACAACCTATGCTGGCACCTTCATATGTTCCCTCAGTCTTTTTTCTATGCTTATTCAATCTTTACATGATTGCAGTCTACAGCACACACAATTTTACATGAGGCTTTTTGCACATCTTTTGCATCAGATGAATGGGCTACATTGCTATCTTGCTTTGACAAGCATCATTTTATTGGCTGCATAATGTTCCTTTCAGTTGATATCATGATTTGCTTTATCTAAACACTTAAAGAAAGAGAAAGAATTGTTTCTAATTATATTGTTATTATGATATTAAGATATTCATTGCAATGAATATCTTTGTGCATAAGCTCTCTCAGTATTTAAGATTCCTAGCATAAATTCACTAAAGTAAAATTATTGGGTCAAAGCAATATAAACAGTTTCATGGTACTTGATTCATATTGCCAAATTTCTTCTCAAAAGGTTTCCTATGTCGCTAGGTAATTTTTCCCAATTTGATTCCACAAGTGGAGTGTTTGCAATGTACCCAACACAGAATATTAACAGATTCAGAGATATGTCGATATTTCAAAAGGTTTCCTTTAAGCTTTGCAGATTTCAAATGTAGTTTTTCCATTGATACATAAAAATGAAATGGTTTCGATTTCAAAACATTCATTAAATAAATCGTTTAGTGCAACAAAAGACAGTTCAATAGTTTCAAAGAACAATTACTTCATCTAGATACCAAGCGCCTCTCTTCGGTTTTCATAATGTGGATGCCAGTTATATCCTATGTGTACAGCACTGCTTTATTCGCTTACCTTTCCATTTCCCATAAACAATTTCATCTAATTGCTTGTGACATTCTGAGGTGTGGGAGAAAGAGAAGAGAGAAAAGCCACCCTTAGCAAACCCTAAAATGGAAATGGTGTTTATACAGAGTATGGGCTTTTTGCATTATATTTGGTTATACTAAATGAAACCTTAACTAAGTTATTATTAGCTCACCAAGGTAGGGTAATTTATTTTAGTAACTGTGAAATGTCAGGAAATTTGCATTTGAAGACACTCCAGTTCTTGCTAATTCTTTACTACTGGGATATGTTCTCGTTTCATAAAATTACCCAGGAAGTTATTTTTCCTCATTGCGGCTCCATGAACGGAGAACAAAGCTTCATTTATATACCTGAGATAGCTGCCCAACGACAGTCACGTTAACTTTGCAGCTCCTATATTTTATCATCTCTGCTACAGTGTCAGAACAGTGTAATTCAAAAGGTTGAAGGCAGATATTTTTCTTCAATTATACCTGAAAAGATGTCCTTAAAATCAGTCATGGAAATTGAAGACACTTTGTGTCCAATTGAACAAACCATGGCAGCACACCTCACTCAGACCATTTATTAGATTATATGCTTTAAAAAGAAAAGGCGATTGCTGCCTTGTGACCCTTCCAGGCTTATTCTGCTGATCACACTGAAGGACTGTTATATGTGTGAGCTAATTAGGCAGCGTTGACAGGACCTATTGCTTTCGTGGCCATTTCCATCAATCATGAGCGAGCCACCACCTTAAGTATCAACCATATTTGCATGCTAATCCTGTATGCAAATTCAGATCCTGTATACCTTTGGTGCCTCAGCCATGTTCACAGATCTTATGCTGTTTTAAAATAATCCATTTGAGGCAAACCAAGAAACCAGTTTGTTTTTCACAATAGTCTCTAGGTTTATATTATAATTCAGTAGGTATTTGGAAATGACCATAGTAAAAGTCTGGTTTTCAGCAGCCATTGGGTCTGAGCTCCCTGTCTGAGACTGAGACACAGTCTCACTGGGATTTTAGCCTCACTAATCAAGAGCACCATGTCAGATGGAACCATTTTAATAAGGGAGGGAGCGTACTTTTTGTTCTGGATCCGAGGCAATCTGCATGCTGAAGCTTATCCTACAGAGAGTTGATATGGTTGACTGGCAGAATCGTGGTAATGAGAATTCATATATGGAAATGCCACTGTCAGATCTGACCTACAGCGTGCATCGTTATGATTATGTATTGAGAATGGACTCCCACTGCTGCCCCTCTCTTCTGGCCACAGTGAATGTGGGAAGAATATGAAAGAGCTGCAGAACCGTGATAAATACTTCTAAGCATATGGTTGTATTCAGTAGATAAATATTCTCCCATTTACATTCAGCCATTCTTGAGGAAACTGTGTCTTTCTGCGTGCCTTTATAAAGGCATCTTCTTTCATTCCAACTTGGGTTTCTCCATCCAGCCATCTTTAGACCCCCTCACTCACCTCCGCCCACATCTATTTTCATAACTGCTCCCTTAGGAAAAGGGCTAAAGGAAACTAAGCCAAGGAAAGAGAACTTCCAAAGTCTCCCCGATGCCTTCAGAATCAAGTCCAATCATTTCATTTGAGGGTCCTTACAATCCGCCCCTACCTTCCTTTCCAGCCTTACTTGTAGAGCCTGCATGAGTCCGTGCCATGGCTAGACACATTGCTTTCTGCAGATCTCCTTACTTGGGAAATATACACCAAGAGTGTACAAAACATATATGTGGTATTTAGAGAAAAATAATAACATGCTCGCTTCCCAGGTTAAATAATAAAACATTAATAGTATCTTAGAAGTCCCCTGTCTGCTCTGCCAGGATCTCGTCCCCTTTACTGTCATGAATCTTGTGTTAATCATGTCATTGCTTGCCATTAGTGTTTCCACCCATAGATGTATTCTCTAAACAGTATATTAATATTTCTTCATTTTGTTTGTGTATTTATATAAGTAATCTATCTCATGTTGTGTGTGTTCTCCTATGACTTAGTTCTTTGGCTCAACATTATATTTTTAAGAGTCATTCACACTGTTGCATACATCAGACCCTGAGGCAAGAGCTTACCTGCTACTCTTCCTTAGGGAGTGCATTTTCAGGCAACCAGGAGGAGAAGAAAATGAGGGATGAAGCAGTGAAAGAGGGAAAACCAACATAAAGATGCCTCACCAAACCGGCCAGCACTTGGTGTCAAGTGCGACCAATGGCTGATTTCAAGGGACCATCTTTAGAGACTACAGGATCTCCAGATTGTCCATGAGGTTGGGAGCCTAGGGGTAAATGGAAAAAATTCATAAGAGATCTCCTCAAAAGTTCACCTCAAAGGACATTAACTTCCCTGCACTTCCAGTGTACCCGTCCATGGACCACGGGTGGGTCTTGGTGCTTCTCACACCTCAGCAGCAACAGAAAATCCTGGGGCAGGAGAAACAGACACCGTGACACAGCAAGAGGCAAGGAACTGTGGGCTTGTGTCTCCCATAATGGGTCAGAGTTTATGAAGAGCTGGTCTGAGAGACAGGTGAGGCTAAGAGGGCCTGAGATGACGCTTGAGAGTTGTCTGGGACATACTGCTGCCTGGTATAGATACACCGTGTATTCATTCTTCTGTTGATGGACTTTGCATTACTTACAACACTGGTACAGACATTCCCAATTGTCCCCTGGTGCTCTCCAGGAATCTCTCCAGCGTCTAGCTCTCTCTTTCTCTCTCTCTCTCTCTCTTTTCTGAGTAGGAGAGAAATCATTGTGTCATGAGGAATGCATGTTTTCAGTTTTACCAGGTGATACCGAACCATCTCCCTAAGTGTTTGTGCCATTTGGAGTGCGAATCCCTTTGGCTCCAAATCCTCATCCACACTTGTTATTGCCTGACTTTTTATTTTTTGTCACTCTGCATTGGGGGTGAAATAGTATCTCAGTGTGGTTTTAATTTGCATTTCTCTGATTACTAATGAAGTTCAGTATCTTTTCCTGTATTTTGGGGTCTTTTGTGCTTCCTCTTCTAGAAAATCCTTGAACAAGTATTTTGACCAATTTTTTCATTGAGATGTATGTCTTCTCTTACTGATTTGGAGCAGTTCCTTTTAAGTTGCAGACGCCAACCCTTTTGCAATGATGTTTCCTTTCAAAAACCTTCTGTCACTTTGTAGCCTTGCCTTCTTACTCTCTTAATGGTATAGCCTTTGATGAACACACATTCTTAATTTCAGTGTTGTTGAATTAACCTTAGTAACTTCATATTCTCCTATATTGTCTTATAAAAGACGTTTTGTTTTTCATACTTAATCCACGACAATTTACTGTGTGTGTATGTGTGTGTGAAGCAGGAAAACAATTTCTTTTTTTTTAAAATACTGATAATCAATTGTTTTAGCACCACTCAGTGGATAGTTTCTCCTTTTCTCTCTGCTCCGTGATACCTCTTCTGCCATGGGCATGGGTTTGTTCATTTTTTTGTCCCTGAGCTAATACCACATTGCTTCAATTATTACGAATTTATAATTATCTTGAAATCTTGTAACCATGTTTCCCTGGCTTAGTTCTCTTTCTACAGGAGTGTCTAAGCTATTCTTCACTCTCCACTCTTCCCGAATACATTCTAAAATTAGCTCACCAAGTTCCACAAAAATCCTTATGGAGGTTGAACTGGAATCGTGTTGGATCCACAGATGAATTTGGGGGAAATTGATACCTTTAGGGTGTTAAGTCTTTCTACCAAGAACATGGAATATCTCGCCTTTTATTAGTACCTTACAATTAAGTTGCATAATGACTTTTTAAAGGGCTCCACATCATGGACTTATCCCTAGCCACTTGATATTAATTGTGATCATGTAAATGGCATCCTTAGTACATTTTTTTAACATCTTTATTGTAGTTGCTTTACAATGTTGTGTTACTTTCTGCTGTATAACAAAGTGAATCCGCTATATATTACATATATCCCCATATCTCCTCCCTCTTGCATCTCCCTCCCACCCTCCCTATCCCACCCCTCTAGGTGGTCACAAAGCACTGAGCTGATCTCCCTGTGCTATGCGGCTGCTTCCCACTAGCTATCTATTTTACATTTGGTAGTGTATATATGTCAATGCTACTCTCTCACTTAGTCTCAGCTTACCCTTCCCCCTCCCTGTGTCCTCAAGTCCATTCTCTAGTAGGTCTGTGTCTTTATTCCTGTCCTGCTGCTAGGTTCATCAGAACCATTTTTTTCTTTTTTTTTAGATTCCATATATATGTGTTAGCATATGGAATTTGTTCTTCTCTTTCTGACTTACTTCACTCTGTATGACCGACTCTAGGTCCATCCACCTCACTACAAATAACTCAATTTCGTTTCTTTTTATGACTGAGTAATATTCCATTGTATATATGTACCACATCTTCTTTATCCATTCATCTGTTGATGGACACTTAGGTTGCTTCCATGTCCTGGCTATTGTAAATAGTGCTACAATGAATATTCTGGTACATGACTTTTTTGAATTATGGTTTTCTCAGGGTATATGCCCAGTAGTGGGATTGCTGGGTTGTATGGCAGTTCTATTTTTAGTTTTTTAAGGAATGTCCATACTGTTCTCCATAGTGGCTGTATCAGTTTACATTCCCACCAAGAGTGCAAGAGGGTTCCCTTTTCTCCACACCCTCTCCAGCATTTATTGTTTGTAAATTTTTTGATGATGGCCATTCTGACCGTGTGAGGTGATACCTCATTGTAGTTTTGATTTGCATTTCTCTAATGAATAGTGATGTTGAGCATCCTTTCATGTGATTGTTAGCAATCTGTATATCTTCTATGGAGAAATGTCTGTTTAGGTCTTCAGCCCATTTTTGCACTGGGTTACTTGATTTTTTGATATTGAGCTGCATGAGCTGCTTGTAAATTTTGGAGAATAATCCTTTGTCAGTTGCTTCATTTGCAAATTTTCTCCCATTATGACGGTTGTCTTTTCATCTTGTTTATGGTTTGCTTTTAAGTTTCATTAGGTCCCATTTGTTTATTTTTGTTTTTATTTCCATTTCTCTAGGAGGTGGGTCAAAAAGGATCTTGCTGTGATTTATGTCATAGAGTGTTCTGCCTATGTCTTCCTCTAAGAGTTTTATAGTGTCTGGCCTTACCTTATTACATTTCTATGTAAAAAAGTAATTGGTTTTATATTCCAGAGCTTTGCTGAACAATCTTTATTCTGAAAATTCACTAGCGATTCTTTGGAGTTTTCTCCATTATATCATTTGTGAATAAAGAAAATTTGAGTTCTTTCTATTCAGTCTTTGTATCATTTCTTTCTCTATATTTTCTTACTGCCCTTCATAGGCCATCCAGTATAATGCTAAAGAGAAATGTTGATTGCATGCATCCTTTCTTTGTTATTGATCTTGAAGAGAATTCTTTCATAGTTCACCATTAAGTATGATGTTTGTTTTAGATTTTGTGTTTGTTTTGTTTTTGAAAATTCCCTATATTAGGTTGTAAAAAAAGTTCCTCGCTATTCCTAAGAGTTTTAATCATGGATAAATATAGACATGTATTGTGTACTTCTTCTATTTCTGTTGAGATTACCAAATGGTTTTTCTCTTTTAATTCATTAATGTGAAAAATTACCTTAATAAATTTTCAAATAGTAAACCAACCCTACATTCCTGAGATAAGTCCAACTTGGTCATGACCTTTTTTCACACACTGCTGGATTCTATTTGCTAATATTTTATTTCAAATTGTTACATTAATATTCATAAGCAAGATTGGACTATGATTTTTTTCACATAGTTTCCTTGTCAGGTTTTGTACGAGTTTGTATGAAAATAAAGTTATTTTTTCCATGAATTTTTTTTTTAAGTTTTTTGGTTTTTTTAAATTAATTAATTTATTTATTTATTTATTTATTTTTGGCTGTGTTGGGTCTTCGTTTCTGTGCGAGGGCTTTCTCCAGTTGCGGCGAGCCGGGGCCACTCTTCATCGCGGTGCGCAGGCCTCTTACTGTCGTGGCCTCTCCCGTTGTGGAGCACAGGCTCCAGACGCGCAGGCTCAGTAGTTGTGGCTCACGGGCCTAGTTGCTCCGCGGCATGTGGGATCTTCCCAGACCAGGGCTCGAACCCGTGTCCCCTGCATTGGCAGGCAGATTCTCAACCACTGCGCCACCAGGGAAGCCCTTCCATGAATATTTGATAGAACTCTCTGATGAAGCTAAAGAGTTATATTTATGAAAGGATATTTGACTACTGAGTCAATTTTTTAGAGGTGATAATAATTAGGTTTCCTGTCTCTTCTTATATTCATTTTGGTAAGTTGTATATTTCTAGAATTTATCCATTTCATATAAAATTTCAAATTTATTGACAAAACATTATTCATACCCTCTTGTTAAGTTTTTCATGTCTATAGAAAATATAATGATGTCCCCCTTCTCAATCCTGATAGTAATTAATTGTATCTTCTCCTTCTTATGTTTTTTGTTTCTGTTATTAGTATTTTCAAAGGAAAAGTTTTTTGGCTTTTATATTATATGTCTTTTTTCTTCTCTTTTATGTTATCTTCTCTTTTATATTTTATTAATCTCTGCTCATCTTCTTTTCTTGTATTTTCTTTTATTTTTTTTTCTTTTGTTAACCTCTTGAGATAGATGCTTAGCTCATTAATATTTAGCTTTTCTCTTTTTCTAAAATAGGCATTTTAATGAGATAAATTTACCTTTCAAGTACCGATTTAGCTATATCCCACAAGTTTTATTATGTAACAGTTTATCATTTGATAAAGATATTTCTAATAACCAGCATGATTCCTTCATTGACTTATGGGTTATTTATAAGTGTTTTTTTTCGATTTCCAAACATATAGGGAATTTTCCAGTTGTTTTTTAAAACTGATTTTTAGCTTACTTCTTTGTTGGTCTGAGAACATAACGTACGTGCATTATAGTCCAATGTACAGTCAATACTTGTATGTTCTCCCTGTGCTTGAAAATAAAGTATATTTTATATATAATATAAATATATACTATATTATATTTTTGTTTTATAATGTTCTATATATGTTCATTAAGTCAATTTTAGTTACGATTTCAATCCTCTGTATCTTTATCGATTTTTTTCTGCTTGTTCTATCAGTTACCGAGAAAGAGCTCTTAAAATCCACCTGCTATTATTGTTGATTTTACTTTCTTTATTGTTCTGTCAATGTTTGCTTTATATATTTTAAGGTAATATTATTAAGTACATAAAATTATAACTTGTTACATCTTTCTGATGACTTTAAAATTTTTACCATTATGATGTGACTATCATCATCTTTGTAATGCTTTCAGCCAAATAAGGAAATTTGTCCACTGATGTGTTGGAACTGGCCCATACTGACTTACAGGAGCCAGTTGCTCACATCTCTCCCCAACTCTGTGTTCAATAATAGCACATCGGTGGCTTGAAATCAGCCATGGGAGAGTTATAACACAGAAAAATTGGCAAATGTTGCAAATCAGGCCTTCTCATCCAACCCTAAGAGCTGGTTATGGAACATTTAACAGCAGACCTCTGACCTCATTAGATATTAATTTAGTTATACCAACTTTCCTTTGATTAGTGTTTGCATAATATAACATTTTTCCATCCTTTTAATTTCAACTTCCCTATGTCTTTTCATTAAATGTGTCTGTTAAAACAGCATATAGTAGAGTTTTTTAAATGTAGTCTGACAATCTTTCTCTTTTAACAGAAACATTTTGTCCATTTATATTTAATGTGCCCCAAATATTGCATGGGACATACTTATACTAAAAATTTTTAAATTTACATAGTTGTTTATCGGAAATTCAAGTTTGATTGGGTGTCCTATATTTTATTTGCTAAATCAGACAATCCTAGTCCTATCTTATTCCTAGCCCTAAACCTCAAAATAGAATGGTACCACATCATAATAAGAGCTAACAATGTGCCAGGCCTTCTGCAAAATCGTGACACCTATTTTCTCATTTAATCTTCAAAACAAGACAGAACTATATAACATGCAAACATTAATCCAAATCTATGGTGTTGGAATTATCGTTATACCCTTTGTAGGTTAGAAAGTTGAAGCACATCGAGATTATTTGCCCAAGTTCAGGAAGTGGCTCAGGAAGGCAGAGCTATCTTACTGTAACTTCAGCCCCACAGGTACTCAAGATGAAGTTCATCTTTCTTCTCTGCAAGAACTGTGATAGTTTATCATGCATAAGAAAGGCAGAGATGTATAGCTGTTTAACCTGTTTAATCTGTTCCAATTCTGCTCTCCTTGAGTAGCTACAATATCATTCTTTTGTGGCAATATATGCAAGAACACTGTACATGCAATTCTCTTTACTCAGAATTCCCAATATACTCCAAGATCAGGTTTACATGAGAGCGCTAAAACTTAAAAGTAGCTGTTTGATAGTTTGTAACATTAGAATTGTCAGCAACAAAGAGACTCAGAAAACAAAGATGCTGGGCTAAATTAGCTGATTCTGATACGAGTACTTCAGACATGGTTAGAATCTAATGAGATAAATATGCCCCAAATACGTAGCACCCCTAGGAATCACAGGGAGAAAGACACCAGCACAGCTGGAACCAAAGGAAAGTGGTTAATGTGTTCCATAAGCAAATCTATCTTCCTGCCCCCTGCTACTTCCTCAGTGCACTCCCAGCTTCTGAAGTTAGCTTCTTCCTAATT
Source organism: Balaenoptera borealis (assembly GCF_965194805.1). Lineage (NCBI taxonomy): Eukaryota > Metazoa > Chordata > Mammalia > Artiodactyla > Balaenopteridae > Balaenoptera > Balaenoptera borealis. Next base: position 113,679,095 of record NC_138873.1, on the reverse strand, counting down.
TGGGGGATTTTTTTATAGGCTGTTGGTAGGTCTTTGTGATTTCCTGCTACTTGTCTTCCCCACCCACTTCCAAGCAGATGGTGGACAGACTCTGCCTCCAGCTTGTGAATGACCTGGTACTGTTGTTCCAGCAAAACCCTTTAGTTTCCATATCATTCAAACTTTCTGTCAAGCCAGGCTAGAAAAATGCTCTGAAAACTATCACATCACATACATTTGTGAGATACAACTCATCATCCGCAGATCTCAGATTAACTTGTAAAATTCCATTCTGATTCTCTTATTCGTAACCTGTGTATTTATTTAAACTCCACATTCTTTTTTTTTCTTTTTTTTAATTATTTATTTATTTATTTATTTTTGGCTGTGTTGGGTCTTCGTTTCTGTGCGAGGGCTTTCTCTAGTTGCGGCGAGTGGGGGCCACTCTTCATCGCGGTGCGCGGGCCTCTCACTGTCGCGGCCTCTCCTGTTGCGGAGCACAGGCTCCAGACGCGCAGGCTCAGTAATTGTGGCTCACGGGCCCAGTTGCTCCGCGGCATGTGGGATCCTCCCAGACCAGGGCTCGAACCCGTGTCCCCTGCATTGGCAGGCAGATTCTCAACCACTGTGCCACCAGGGAAGCCCTAAACTCCACATTCTGAAACCAATGGAGATGGTGCCCCCAAAATTTACATGATGGGTTAAAAATTGGGAAGCAGAAAAAGGTTAGTAAAAGTTAAGTTAGTGTAAAGAAGAGATGATTAAAAGTGGCTTAACAGGGTTGGTCCTACACGGATACGGAGAAGGTACCTGCCTATCCAGGGTGATTTGAGGGGTACTAAAACATCCAGCTGCTGGGGAAAACACTGTTTCTCTCTGTCAGCTCCTGAAAACAAGCCTTAGCTAGGCTAGCCAGCAACTTCAAAATAATTGTTCTCACCTCAGTTTCACATCCTGTTTACTTCAACCTGACCTCAGCACTAAACCAACTCCACTCACCGTTTTCCAAAGAAATATACTTTACAGTTAGTCACAGCGTATAGAAATATCCTACTCTTCTGACTTTCAAGACTGGCTTATTTGGGGGAGAAAGGATTTTGCTGATTTTGCTTATGTATTCATGTGAAAATCATTTACAATCCTTCACATTTTAAACTTCGCCGCTAAAATGCTCAAGTAAATTTAGCACCGCATGAAGAAGCTAAGTGTTGATACTGTGGTTTCTCACAACCTCTGACACACGAATGCAGACCTTGAGGGCACTTGAGAGTCAAGGGCATCCCATGGTCCTGAATTGCAGCAGAAGCAGTGCCTCTGGAACCGGCAGGTGGCTGTGAACAGGCCTTGGCCAAGAGGCTTATTGTGAAGGATTCCTCGCCTTACATGAAGGCAGGCTATGAGCCCTTCAAGCTACCCCAGGACAAGTGCCTCAGTTGCGTTGCTCTCCTTTCTGAGGACACAGACAGCAGGTCTTTTTGCAGTATGCTCCTCCCCCTTCTCAACATCCTCCTCTGTCTCCCCACAAAGGGGTGGGAAGCGAGCACCCATTTTTGTTCTGGGTCCAAGACCCTGCCCAGCTGGACCCCTGCTTCTCCACTCCCTGACACCTACCAGACGTGAAGAGCTCAGGACCCCACTTGCTCACAGGTCATCCCCCGGGGGCGCAAAAGAGACCACCCCCTTTCTCTTTCCTTTTTTGGAAATCTGTAATTAACATTTTCATAGATCTTTGTAGATTTTTCCATGTATATGAACATATAATTATTTTATAAAAATTGGATCAACAAAATATATTTTCATATCATTATTTTTAATGCTTGTCCAGAATTCTAATGAACTCTTTTTTTTTTAACTTGGTAGGTATTTTTATTTTTGTTGTTTATTTATTTTTCATTGAAGTATAGTTGATTTGCAATGTTGTGTTAATTTCTGCTGTACAGCAAAGTGATTCAGTTACACATATATATACATTCTTTTTCATATTCTTTTCCATTATGGTTTATCCCAGGATATTGAACATAGTTCCCTGTGCTCTACAGTAGGACCCTATTGTTCCCCTTTCTCTTTTCTACTTCTCCCTCAACTTCCATTCGGTCCCTGCCCTCTTCACCAAGCCGCATATGCCCTCAGCAAAATTTCTCGGCATCTCACCTACAGATTTGGTTCTTCCTCTTTTTTTTAGTGCGGTGAGATGGACTTATCAATACGTATGTATCCATGCAAATACATAATAGAATAGAAGATAGCAAGCTTTACTTCTTACAATGGTTTTCAAGGGTCCTAACCCTTTCCTTCTGACGTAGCAAATGCAATGGCCAAACCTATTTTTGCAATGTGAAGAAAACTAGTGCAATCGCTCTAACGCTTTGAGAGAAGGGGGCACTGATTTTCACCCTCAGCAGCGGGTAGTGGTGTGGAGACAAGGAAGGCTGCCATGGCACCCAAGTTTCCAAAGCTTCAGGGAGGGCAACGGTGTGGCATCCACCCTGCATCACCGATAATCAGTCTGTAGGCTATCGTGAGACTGCACTGGCTTCGTACCTCATTACAGAAAATCACTGAAATTTTCCCTAATTTCTATGGTCCTCTTTTCCAACATTTACTCGCTTGCAGCAGGCATGTCAGGATGGAATTTCACTGAGAGCTACACCTAGGAAGATAGAGAAGAAAGCAAGAGAAGAAAGCAAGACGTAGGAGCTCTTGTCATCTCCACTTGATCATGCAGAAGACAGTGTGCTTAAAATCCATGCAATTTTCTGGAACAGCATTAAGCAAGTGTTCAGTACATCCGCGTAATTTTTGAGGCGTGTTCGGGTATGTGAAGCACAATGTACGTTTAGTTCCCTTGCTCTTTGGAAGAAAAAAATTCAGGTGGGTAATTGAGCATTTCCACTAACAGAGGGGCCGGATTGGGATGTAACAGATCACAAGCAAGCTGACCGTTTGCAGAAAGGCCAGAACTGCTTACTCTTTTTTAGTAAGGTCTGGAAAGCATATGCAAGATTAAATTTTTATTTTTTAGGACTTCCAGTTATTGCTTTGGTCCTGGAGTGTTACCCACTTTCTCTCTGTGGAGTTCTGTTCTTCAAATGGAGATTTTTATTCTGGAGGAATTCCAGTAACTTCTGTCTCCACTCCTGTTAATTCATTCATTAGGACATCGCAGCCTTTTCCTTTAGGAAAACATAATGGGTTCACTAAGTGCTTTTACCAGTGGCTGTCACTCTCATAACAATACTGCCGCGAACGCCCCATTCTCCTTTTTCTGTTGTCTGTTACTGTCACTATATGTGTACAGTAATCCTAGGTTGTAAGCCTGCAGGGTTAGATGCAGAGAAAACATTCCTCTAGAGGAGAGAGTCTGGTGAGAACTGGTCCAAACAGGCTGGTAAAGATCCACTTGAATACATAACCAAGAAAAAGCCTGCCTGGTGGGCAAGGTTGAGCCCTGAAATGGAAACTTTGTAAGCAATCTATGGTTGGAGGCCAACTTTGGTACAGGAAGGAAAAAAAGAAACTCTTCAGTGATGTAATAGGGTGGTGGTTTCCAGGATGCCAGTCAACATCAAGGCCCTACCAGCCTAGAACCTAGAGTGGAAAAGATACTTTTGACTGAAGGGCTTACCTTCACGTGAACTAGTGGACATGTTTAGGCAATGCGTAGACAATCTAATTTTAACACAATAAATGAAGGGGCAAAAGCCCAGTATTTCAGAGCTGCCTCTCCACCCCAGCGAGATCTGACTTTTTCTTAGGATAATGTAATGTTTGAATTCAGTGTTTGAATCAAATGGTTGTTCATTAATTTCCCTTTCTGTACATTTGGACATTTCCAGACTTGTCACAGCTACCCTGGGTGGCGGGATCTGGGTCAGCTCCAGGATTGAGCTGTTACAGAAATTTAATTTAAACCCCAGTTTAAACCTTCGGTGTTGACCACCTTCCCCGGTCTGCTGGAAGTTGCCTGCCTGTGGACCTGCGGTCCTCTTCCCGCCGCCTAAATACTGATATTTCCCATCTGCCAGGCCTTTCAGGAGAACCTCCCAGCTCAGTGGGAGTCCGTCCCACCATGCTACGTCTCAGCCCTTCCCCAAATGGTTTGTTTTGCTGCAAAATCACAACCTTCACCACCACCCTCATCAACAAATGTCGGTACTGAACACGCACAATCCCAAAGTCAAAGACCTGATTATCGGGGTTCCGTTTTCCAACCTTCAGCTCTCATAATATAATGTGTTCGATAGCGACACCTTCTGGTGAAGTGTCACAATAGCATGTTGAATACACCGGGCTCTACGAGCACACTGCAAACATCAAAATAAATAAATAAAAATAAATAAATAAATGAAAAGAAGGAAGGAAAAAAGAGGAGGGAATGAAGAGAGGAAATGTTGATAGCTTTGCATGTGGTGTCAGGGGAATCCTCCCTCGCTCATATAGGACCTTGCTTTGTTTCAGGAAAGGAAGTAAAAACAGATCTTTCAAAGAGTTTTGCTCTAAGTGCAAATAGAAAAATGGGTCAGTGGCTGGAGGGAAAGTGATATCAAGAAAGAATCTTTTAGGTAGAAGGAGAAAATAATAGAATGTTTGCAGGCTGATAGGAATGATCCAGTAGAAAGAGAGAAAAATGATTCAGTAGGTGAATGAAAGGAGGGTTTCTGGAAGAACGTCCTTGCGAGGTGAAAAGGCTGGGATCCAGTGCATAAGTAAAGGAACTGGGCTTAGACAGGAGCACGGACCAATCATCAAATAGTCACAGGAGGGAAAGCAGAGTATCTGAGCACAGATGCAGCCAGTGAGTGGACGCAGGGCTGGAAATCCGAAATGTTATCTTCTGGGTCCTCCTGTTCTCAATAAAATGTGAAGCAAGGTCATCAGCTGAGAGTGAGAATTGGCAGGAAGTGCAGGAAATCTGAGAAAAGTTGTGTGTAGTTCTCCAAGAGAGAGGGAGAGAAATTCAACAGACCAGAGAAATGTAGTGTGATATTACTGAAGGATCATAAATTTAAAGTGAGTCCTAATGATTGTTTTTCTCCAACCTTGTTCAGCTACTAGGGTGCCCGTGAGGAGAAGGCAAAGAGTGGTATTTAACCCTGGTTATGGTTTTGCCTGTCAGGTACAATAATGGAGGCAAGAGAGTGGAGAACTCGTCCTCCTAAAGAACCAGGCAATATTAATACTCTTTCCTATTGATACCTATGTTTGTAATTGGCTCCATTTAGTATTTGTTTGTTTACTCTTGGATAAATTGAAAGATTCTGGGGATGCTGATTTTACTAAATTATACTTTGTGTATAAACTGTCTCCTTTCTGTTCTTTTGGTTTTCATTCACAAAGGAACTTGGAGAGCCTTCTTTAACAAAATGGGAACTTAAATCTCTGTAAGCCACATGCTGGTGGTCTCCAGGGGCCAGAGTGAGTGGTCCCGACTGTTCATCAGTAATTCCATTCTTAAATGGTAGAATGGCTGAAAGGAAAGAGATGGAGTGGGAGAGGGGGAGTGGAGATCTGACCACACTGTTAACGTGCTCTGACACCCCTAGGCCTCAGTACCTGACCGAGTGGCAAACTGAGAAAAAGGGTATCTGTTTCGTCTATACACTAGAGCTTTTCTGAGAGTGATATGAAATAATACCGATGGAAAAAATTCACAATAAAATAGTACTCAGTGAATGTAAGTTACTTTTATGAGAGGTCTACAAAGCTAAAAATGAAATCCAGACCTAACCCTACCAGACACCTCAGTGCCAGCAGGATGAATGGCTCCGGGAGTTTAATCCTCTGCCAACACCCTCTCTTTGACCTCCCCTCCATCCCTTCTCTCACCATCTCACATAAAATATCAAGCTTGCTCTGTAAATGAAACTCTAAGGCCCCAAATCACTTTCAACCAGATTGCCACCCACAGAGCCCTGCCCTCAGAGAAATCCTAAGGCTGCTGCTAATAGGCAGGGAGGTTGTTTTGTTGCATTTTTTCCCCTAGGTTTTTAGAAGCACTCCACTTCCTCATCAAGAGTGCACCTCTGGGTACCACAATGCTATATCATTCCCCACTTGAATTATAATGTCTATCTAAAGAGGCATCTCTCGGGAGGCTTGAGTGCTAAGTGGGGAGTGATTTTAGGAGAGATATGTGGGAAAAGGTTTCAATATTTGGCAGTGCCTAAAGGCAAGATGATTCGAAATGTTGTTTTTGTTTTTGTTTTTTTTTAAATACGCTTGATCAGCCCATTATGCTATTCCCTGATTTCTGAAAATGCCTTGTCACTGGAATATCACATTCGGCAGTTGCAGCAAGATAGAACTTCCATAACCCTCAGGATCACATTTTTAGTTTTTTCCATCCATTTATTATATGCTTCACTTATAGCACATAAATGTATATATTCATCAGGAAATCAATCTTTTTTTTAAATTGAAATATAGTTAATTTACCGTGTTTTAGGTGTACAGCAAAGTGATTCAGTTATACACGTATATATTCTTTTTCAGATTTTTTCCACTATAGGTTATTACAAGATATTGAATATAGCTCCCTGTGTTATACAGTAGGTCCTTGTTGTTTATTTTATATACAGAACTGTGTATCTGTTAATCCCAAATTTCTAATTTATCCTTCCCCGCTCCTTTCCCCTTTGATAACCATAAGTTTATTCTCTATGTCTGTGAGTCTCTTTCTGTTTTGTAAATAGGCTCACTTGTAACATATTTTTAGCTTCTACACCTAAGCGATGTCATGATATTTGTCTTTCTCTGTCTGACTTACTTCACTTAGTCTGATACTCTCTAGGTCCATCCATGTTGCTGCAAATGGCATTATTCCATTCTTTTTTATGGCTGAGTAGTATTACCAGGAAATCAATCTTTCTTTTACAGATCTCTCCATTAAAATATACGGTTCTGAAATTAAAGACATAGACAATGCCGCAAGAATTGAAACAACCGAAGATACCGGAAAAATTTACAAAGTGTCCACAATGAGACGAATATTCGATTTGGCAAAACATCGAACCAAAAGATCAGCATTTTTCCCAACTGGGCTTAAAGTCTGTCCACAGGAATCCATGAAACAGATTTTAGCAAGTCTTCAAGCGTATTATAGATTGAGAGGTAAGGAAAGAGGTGCAGCCTGTTTGGACTTTCCCTCTCTTCATCCCTTCCCTTTCATCCATCCCAAGGTTGTGTTCAGCCCAGAGCTTCTCATTCAGTCACAGGAGTTATAAAAATCAGCCAACTGACCTGAGAGTTATGAAAAATAAGCCTTCGAAACTATGGCAGATCTGTGCTTGCATGTTTTAAAACCATGTCCTGTGCAACACAGAACCATGAGAGCATTTAACAAGCCACGAGAAAGCCTTGGCCTCTGGGTTTTACCTCTTTGTTTTATTTTTGCCAAAGCCCACTGTTAAATCCTAATGTTGTACGAAGCACAGGATGATTGCAATGTCAGGAATCTGTGCAAGTTGATGGATGACTTAAGATTTCACTTTTCAAAAACCACATTACAATCCCAATCCTCCCTCCCTTCTTGGTAAGTTTCAGTTGTTTATTGTTGATCCAGTAAAAATGCCTGAACCTGGGAAACCTGGAGGCACAAATTAGCAGTGGTTACCAAGATATAATGCAGGGGTGTTAATGGGATTTACAGCACAATTACTGTGGTTTCCATCAGAGCTACAGTGTAGTTTTTACCCCAAGACAGCATTACAGGACTCTTACAGCATTCCCAGAAATCATGATGGAGTTCAATCACACCACGGCCATCAGTAGCTGTCCTTGTCATTCACTTACCGTGGATGAAAAAAAAAAATCCCATGGCTTCTTCTTTAAATGAAAGAAAAGAATCTTTGGTAACTGCTATTAAATTCCCTAGGTAGCCTGTCTGGCTGCATCCTAAACGCAAGTCACCTTACATGTGAAAACTGAGGAGGTTTACTGATTTCCACCTTGATCATAATAGATGTTTGCTTCCACTCCAAAAAGCACAATCACCCTGCTCTATTTCAAGCCTATTGACTAGAGCGAGCTGGTTCAATTCTAGCCTGTGATGTGTTGCACATTCTGACAACTGAAAACTACATCATCAACTAACATCCCACCAAGTTCTTAAGTATTTACATCTATAAGATGTGCAAAAGTTGAATTAATCTGGGTGTTCTTATTGGGTTTGGGAAGCGTAATTAACTAACAGTATCAAAAATATCAAGCCCTGGGCTTCCCTGGTGGCGGCACAGTGGTTAGGAATCTGCCTGCCAATGCAGGGGACACAGGTTCGAGCCCTGGCCCGGAAAGATCCCACATGCCACGGAGCAACTAAGCCCGTGCGCCACAACTACAGAGCCTGACCTCTAGAACCCGCAAACCACAACTACTGAGCCACGTTCCACAACTACTGAAGCCTGCACGCCTAGAGCCCTTGCTCCGCAACAAGAGAAGCCCGCGCAACGCAACGAAGAGTAGCCCCCGCTCACTGCATCTAGAGAAAGCCCACACACAGCAACGAAGACCCAACACAGCCAAAAATAAATAAAATAAATTAAAAAAAAAAATCAAGCCCTATGTTCCTCATATGTCTCATTTTATGTGGAAGTAAAAAGATACTTGCTTTCTGACAGATGGCACACCCGCAGAGAAATGACAGCTACTGGGTCAGAGTCAGAGGGAGGACTCTAATTATAGAATATCAAGTGCACGATATTAAAATTCTGAGGTCCTAGCACAGCACCTCTGCATATGGATGCAGAAGCAAAGAGGTCATTGGGAACGCAAAGAAAAGACAGTGCCATATGTAAAGCATTCATTTTGGAGGTACCTACACATTGATCGGACAATGACACTGGTAAATTTCATGTTATTTGTTGATGGATAGAAGCATAAATACACGGGATATGCATCACATTGACTATGAACACAGCTGTTGCTAACTATTTTCATGTAACTTCTAATCCTTTACGACGTTCACAAGTAGGATTCATCACAGGTATTTGTAGAATAGACTATTGCTGCGACCAAATTTTTAGCTCTGAATTTTATTCTTAGCTCTTTATTCTTGATTAGGTTTGCCTCTTTCATTCTTGCTTCCCTGGAGGAAACAAACCACTGTTTTTCTCCCCACAGCAATGACAGCCTATTATCTTTATGGCTGCCCCTGGGTGATATGAAATTTTACTGTTCACCAGCATGGGTTTCTTAAGTCTAACAAATTGGTTCACAAAGAAACTAGAAATAAGACCCAGCTATAAAGCAGTGTTTCTTTGACGGAGTAACCCAGTTATCGTTCTCATAGCTGCTTTTACAAAATTATCTGTTGATGTTTTTCAAACTTAGAGGAGACAGCGCCCACATTCCTCAAATCAAATGGAATACTGAGTTATTTCTCTTCCCAGTGCTTAAAGTAACACAAGGGAAAATGTTCTGAGCTTCCTGATAGAATCGCGAAGATTTCCTCAGAAAGCGCAGACACAAGGGTCAAGGTCAGTTCTGGTAGTTTCCCAGGCAGAACCTCTGCTCCCACCACGCAGACTCTCTCCTCTGTGACTGCCTCCCTTCAAAGTCCTCTGTGAGTCCTTTGTGATTTCACCCCTCCCCACCCCTCTCTCTCCCTCCCTCCCTTCCTCTATCTCTCTCCACTCTCTCTTTCTCCCAACCCCAATGTTAAAAGCTAGATCTTTCTTTCACGTTAATGTGTGACTTGGAGAAAGTTAAAGGTGAAGGGAATCCTAGTTCTTGCTACTCAAACTGCTGTCCCCAGACCAGCAGCATCACGTCACCTGGGAGCTTGTACGAAACGCAGGTGTTCATTCAGATGGCTCCCCAGACCTACTTCATAATCTGCATTCTCATATTGAGAAGATGCCCAGGTAATCTTGCTCCTTCACCTGCAGCCCTTTCTCCCACCTCAGGGACACAGAAAGCCCTCGTCCCTACTAAAACCTACTTTTCCCAAAGGCTCTGAGAGAACATTCTCCCTGAAGCACCAATGCCTGCAGCTGCTTGAAGAATTATTTCCCTGGGGCACTGTCGTTTACAGTGATCAAAATGTCAGGATGAAACAGGGACCAGTATCTTTTCTTTAGATGATTTTTGAGGGGCAGGATTTTGGTGACTCCTCCGATGTCATTTTTCTGGCATCCTGGAAGCTCAGCACAAATCAGGAGGCACAGAATCCTTCTGTGATCAAGAGAACAGGAGCACCAGCCCATGACTCACTGGCAGAGTCACCCATCCTTGCTAAGGGAGCCTCAAATAAAAACCTTGGAAGTTGAGGCATCGAAGGACCTCAGGGCTGGGAGGAGTCTGAAAACCTCTGAGAAGTTGGATTTTTCTAACCTCTTGGTTTACCTTTCTGTGCCATCTTTGTCTGGCTCTATTGGGAAGGATTGCCACAAGGATTTTGGAGAAAGCCGGAGCCTTGCCTCCCCAGTATCCCCACAGTTGCTTGAGATCTGACCACAGAACCTCAGCCTTTCTGCTGAATGTCTCAGCCTAGGCTGTTTGATGATGTAGGAAAAACCCCAGGCAACACACACCTCAAATGTGGAAAACTCGATGGCACTTTTGAGGTGGTGGGCACTGCAAACCACCCCCCCCCCGGGTCTGTGGGTTCTGGTCAGGTTGTCGCTAGTAAATGACCTGAGTTTCTGTTGGTCTGGAATTCTCTTTGCCTCTTAAAACAGAAAGTTAAGAGAAACCCAGATGTGGACCAAGTGGGGAGTGAGGGAAGGTAAAGCACTGGAGTAAGAGTCTCCAGACTGGGCTTCCCATACCTTGTTCCTCCCCGTAACCCATAACCCCTTTTCTCTGCATGGCAGTCAGAGGGTTTCTTTAGAAAGTCAGATGATGTCAGCTTCTACTCCAAAGCACCCCCTTGCTCCTCATCCCTCCAGAGTTAAAGACCAACATATTACAATTGCTTATGACCAAAGTCTTCTTTTTATCCTAACTTAATCCCCTAAAATAATTTTTAAATTAGGTGCCCTCTTGAGAGCTTTTCTGTTGACATCTAAAGTTTTTCATCATAAGCTTAAATAATTGGATAAGATGTAACTTTTGGTGAGTTGTAAATATTGATATTGAAAATAAGATAGGAATTAAAGCATTCTCGTATATACAGTGGAATCTATCATAGATACTCAATACTTACCATCAAGTACTCTACAAATGCATGAACAAACCCTTCCAAACAGCAGGCAATGTCACGTGGTCCCTTTTCCTCCACACACCCACATTTCCATCCCACCTCTCACTGCAGAGTCTTATCTTAATGTAATTTAGGTCATACTTGAAAGTCTGTTGTGGGTTGCTCTAAAATACTTCTCAGTAACAAAAATGTACGTAAATTGAAATTACATTTTTTACTTATTTCCTAAGTAAATAACTTATTTTACTTATTTCCAGAAATTTCTTCTGGATTCAGTTGCATTTATAATTATTTTTAATATATAATCGATTAAAGGAAGTAGATATAAGTTTGACAAAAGTTTTTAATTTTTTATTGATGGATATAAGCTCAGATATTGGTTTGGGGTAACTAATGTTTATAGATACAAAATCAGGAACAAAGCTTTGGAAGAGGCCAATTTAAATGAAGGGCCTATAGCTTAAGCTCCACTAGCTTCTGCCTCTGGATAGATGGGGTTGCTTTGGCGCTGTCCCTCTATTAGTTCATGTGCCATTATTTATTATTCCTATTATGTATTGCTAACATTAGACAGGATTTAACATCCATTTTATCCCTATTCTTTTCCTTAGTTTCACTTAAATGCTGAGAAAACGTGTTGCATAAATAAGTAGACGGGAACAGATGGAGTTTTGTTACAGTAGCAGCCTTATTCTTAAGTTCCCCTGGCATTTTATGCTAACAATGACATCGTGATCTGCCATCATTATTTTTAATGATCTATCGGCTGTTGACTTCATTAGGACTTCTTCTAATGTGTTGAAGGCAAAGCATCAGAAACTGCCCTACTTGCAAAAACTGTGTGTTTGCCCTTGACTAAGTTCACTGCCTGTCTTAATCTCAAACACAGTTATTTCAAATACCCTTTGTGTGGCAACCTTGGGGCACTGTGCCGTCACAGGAAGACTGTGGATGGGCAGATGGGGGAAGGATGACGGCCAAAGGGAAAGTGAGGAAGGAAAGATGTGTTGTTAGGCAAACCAATTTAGGAAAGCATGATAGGGAAGTTGAGATCTAGAAATTGAGTCTCTTTAAATGTCTGTGTGCCTGTTGACCCCTTGGAAAGTCTGCAGATACAGCGGGGTACCTGTGCCCCAGTTGAAGATGACTGCTGCAAGACCTGCACCATCTCTGTGCCTCTCACCACATCCTTCCGTGTTCATCCTCTATGACTCTCAGCCTTGCTCTGGCCACAGTGACCTTTTTACTGTTTCTTCAATGTGCCCAGCGTTCTCCAGCCTTGGGGCCTCTTCCCAAACTGTTCAAAAGTCACCTTGACCATGAGGCCTTCCTCAACCACCCTATTAAAAATAGCAGTCTTACACACACACACACACACACACACACACCTGTATTTCTATCTCCCTTCTTTTATTTTTCTCCATGGTGCATATAGGGGCTCAATAAATATTGGTTAAGTGAATTAATCTCTATGGGCTATAGGCTAGTGTATCAGCATAAGCCATGACAGAGCTTGCCATGTTTAAGACTGGGCTTGGGTTGGGAGAAGGGCGTCTTCTCAGGGTTTGGCCGTTTCTCACTCCTCATGGCGCCGCCTTGCAGTGTGCCGGAAAGCAGTGTGGGAAGCGTATCGGATCTTTCTGGATCGCATCCCTGACCCAGGGGAATACCAGGACTGGGTCAGCATCTGCCAGCAGGAGACTTTCTGCCTCTTTGACATCGGGAGAAATTTCAGCAACTCCCAGGAACACCTGGATCTTCTTCAGCAGGTGAGTTTAAACACGGAGTGTTGGGAACCCGGTCCAAATAGCTCCCAGGCCTCCAGACCCTGCCCCTTTTGAACTGGTTCCCCCAGCGTAAGGGTTGGCTGAAGAAATGCTTAGAGAGATCTGAGAAGGCCAACAGGAATTTTATTCCTGCAAAATAACATTTTACAGGCAGATTGAAATGAAGTTAAAGGGAAAAGGGAATGAAAATAGACTTTGGCTCTTCAGTTGGCATTGTCTCTTAATAAAATTACTTTTTATCTTCCGACAGAGGATAAAACAGAGAAACTTCCTTGAGAGGTGAGTACCTAAAATACAGTGCAGCATGCTCTTGACTTTTGAAAGATCCCATGATGGAGTGAGACTGAGCTATTGTGCCTTTACATTATTTCAGCTACTGAGATCGGAGTAGGTTATTCTGACAGACACTTTATGCATATATTTTGCTGAAGATAAATGAGTATATAAAAGGGAAATGGATAGACCTTATAGATCGAGATAGATGTTTGCACTATATTTGCAGATAAAATGAATGCAATACTGTGTGATAATTATCTAACATGTTTTTTACTTATTAGATACAGAGCAATTAAAATAGCTTAATTTTTAGAACTGGTGAAAAATATTAGTTACATCAGGAACATGTTGAATGCAATCAGAGAGCAACCTGAATTTTGAACTCTCATTTGGTATTCTGTAAAGTGTTAGTATTTCTCAAACTAAACTGAAGCACTAAGCTGTGTCTTCTACAAGAACCGAATATCAAATAAGAAAATCGAAATGCAAAGAAAAAGCAAAGTACATCCGATAAAATGATTAAAGAAGAGACATGCTGTTGCCAAACTCTAAACTCACAAATTACACTCATAACAGTTAGAAATCTAAAACTGAAGATAATAATACTGCAGAGAGAGACACAAATTGGGCTGTATGAATTACAATTCTTTATAATGCTTTCCACATTTGTTCCTTGGTTTCTGTTCCCTTTGTCACAACCTGGCCCTGGACCTTATTAATTTACACTGTGCAAAACGTCAAATCCTTGCCTCTAACCTCTTCCCCCCCTTAACTTGCGTAACTGCTCCTGGGTTAATACATCTGAGATATTCCTTTTTTTACACTGAGGCTTGTTCAAAGGCTTTTCAAAAATACTCCCGCATCTTCCCCTCGCCCTTCTGAATATCCACTCCCACCCTTCTCCACGTGCTCTGTGGGCAGAGGGCTGAGAGGGAGGGACTGACTCACTGGCCTCCCTTGGCCTCTGACTTCTGGGAAGGACCAGCCAATGTGGATCAGGAAATCAGAGGGAGAGGCAGGGTGAGGTGAGCGAATTTATCACCTCCCCACAGCCCCAACCTGCAGAGTCTTCCAGGGCTACGGACCTCTTTCAGCAGCAGCTCAGCTCCTGTCAGGCAACCCTCTCTTTCCACAGAGCCTGCTCTGTCTCTGCTTCGTAGTAACTGCTGCATCATCTCACCCCTCGTGGAGAGGGGAGCTTTGAGTACCTCGCTGTTATCACCCAAGGGTTCTGCACTCGCCCTTGTGGTTGCTCGTATAGTCTTCCCGTGACTTAGTAAGTAAGTAGACTTAGTAGACTTTGCTCAAATTACCCAACTCTGAGTGAGCCATTTCTTCCCTCTCAGGACCTCCACTGAGGCAGAGGCACAACTAATTCATCAAGGCCTTTGCCCCCTGACCTTTCCAACTTTGCCCTCCATGAGCCAGGATCCCACCACTGCCACCATGACACTTCCTCACCACGTCCAGACCACACCCTGCTCATCCTGGGCTCTGACCACAGCCTTCCCCTCTGCCTGAAGAACCTGTCTTCTCCACGCCACCCACCAATCCTGCTCTCCTTTCAAGCTCCCTAGCCCCCTACAACCACAGAGGACCTAGCCATTCCCTCTGGTCTTCCATCAGCATGAGCCACTATTTAGATCAAACAGTCAACCATGACTATATTGTACAAACACAGACATAATCCTTTGAGACCTAATAGCTTATAGTAAGAAATCTTTCAGTGAGCTTCAATAGCTATCACTACTGCTACTCCTTTCCAAATAAAGCTTGCTAGAATGGGCTAATGTGATATGCAGACATCTCTATAACCATGACATTGGATGACACTCCCTGGCATTGCAAACCTACCCACAACTCCCTGGCAGGTTACCACTGCAGGCAATGATTATGTCCAGAATAGGGATTCAAGACACCTGCATTATCCAGAAATCTCTCTCTCTCATTATCGTAACCACAAGACTTACTTTATCAGATAAACTGAATGACTCTCTGAATTTACAGGTTTGAGGGTCTGAGATTTTAGCGAGAATATTTCAGTCATAGATCATGTGATCAATTATCTTTGATGTCAAGGACACAGTTGAAGCACAATTGGGACTGTAAAACATCGGACCCCCAGAACCATCTTTGCCTACTATGAAAATGCTCCCCAGAATGGCAAAAAGCCAAGATGCTTATGGAAAACCCCTTGAGTCAAACATAATTATTTGGGGGTTGTTTGAATTTTTCTTCAAAGAAAATATATTAAAAGATTACTTCTGTAATGAAAATATAGGTAAACCTAGTTTTAAAATATACTTTCTCTCTAATTTTTAGGTCTATTCAGTATAAGCAAATTTAAATGCATTTCCTCTATTGTCATCAAGCTGCTTTTCACCATCTCTTTTTTATTTCTTATTGTGCTAATAGAAAAGATGAAATATCCACAAAGGAGACATTAGGAGAGCCTGGTGAAACCCCTGTGTTTTCAACAGGTAAGCTTAGAACTCCTCGTTTCATCTGCTACTGAACCTTAATTCAAACCATCATGAAAGCATGTTATTTGAAAAGCAATGGTTAATTGAAGTTGACACAGTTTATAATGCACTTTCTCAAAACTAACTTGTATTTCTAACCTTACAAAATAATTTAAATTCATAGCATACGTCTTGGAAAATACAGAAAAGAATAAAAACAAAACCAAATCACCCATTACCCTACAACTTGGAGGCAGTCATCGATATTTTCCAACAAACAAATTCAAGATAATGTATTCATGTGTCCTTTACGTAGCCACAAAAAGAAAAAGTAACCAGATCTCATTAGGCAAAACCATTTAACTGTAACACATCTAGGGGAGCTCCAAACTTGCGTTCTGGAAAGGAGTAATGAGAAATTTAAGTGGGATCAAGAGTCTGAGTTATATTTTGCTCAAGAACATACTTGTGTGATCTTAAAAGAAAATGAGTTCAGAATGCACCTAACATCTGTAATTTCCAGAGTGACAGGAAAAGCATGTGTCATGGTGACCTCATTCTAATTTAAACTCCTCCAGCCTCATTTTCGTGCCTGTACTTTTTTAAATTTCCACAGACGTTGCCAGTGTCTCACCCGGGTCCCTGCCTCCCCCTCCTGATGACACACCCTTCAACGAAATCCTCAACAACACCCTCCCGGACACCAAGATGCCTACAATAGTAAGAAGTTCTCAATCTAGCTCTTCACATGTCTGTTTGGTTTCATTAGTAAAACAGGGAAAGACAAGGGATGGACTGGCCATTCACTGTTATTAGTGCTGCATTTTTATCACCCCAAGTAAGAGTCGGTGACTTCCTTTTATTCACTGTTCTCACTTCTTCCAAGGGAGGGACTGAAAGGAAAAGAAATAGATTGGAAACTAGGATAAAGTGAGAGAAGTTGCAACTTAATTATTAACTCCAGGAGGGCAGGGGCCCTTCTTCCCTCAGTGCCCAACAGAACCTTATGTACAACAGGTGCTCACCAAGCGTTAGAGTGAATAAATGATGGGTGAATGAATGAATGAATACATCAGTCAACCCATCAATGAAGTCCTTTCTCCACTGAAGTGTAATCACACACTGACAGCAAGGGCAGAGGTCTTCTTCCCAGTCATGTGCAGCACGAATAGACCAGATAAATATCCAAATGACCGAAATCCTGCATGTCAAGCTGGGGAAAAATAAAAACAGTGTTTTCTAGCAAAAAGCAACACTGGTCACCACTCTGAGTGAAAGGGCATGCAGGATTGTTAGGGAATTGAATGTTGGTTATCACTAAAGGGGGACTTTTTAATTGAAGTATAGTTGATTTACAATATTTTATTAGTTTCAGGTGTACAGCAAAGTGGTTCAATGGTTTTATATACTCCATTTAAAGTTATGATGAAATAATGGCTATATTCCCCGTGCTGTACAATAGACCCTTGTTGTTTATTTATTTGATACACGGTAGTTTGCACCTCGTAATCAAAAGGGAGACATGCTTAACCTCTCCAAAAGCTTTGAGCCCAGACCCTCAGTGCAGAAGCAGGCAAACACCGCTCCCTTTGTTCCAGTGATAGGGTTGTGGCAGCACAAGGCAGGCAGCAGACCCAGAAGAGGGCAGTAATGTAAGGAAGGGACCCCAGATCAGAAGCTGGATCTTATGCTGCCACTGCCACAGGTCTACCATTCCCTGTGGTCTGTGAGCCTTCTCTGGCCCTTTCCTCTTCCTGTGACCCTCCTTCCAAGGCACAGATCAAAGCCAGAAGGTGAAGGCAGGAAGTTCAGTCTCACCATCTCTACATGGAAATTCAGAGATGAGGACCCTGCTGGCCATTCTCTCTGGGCTTTAGGCTGGATGACCGTAGACTTGATGGAACTACTGCTATGAACAAAGAATTTAAATGTTCTGTTTTTCTCAAAAATACTGTTTCATCAACAGTGAAAACTGCTGTTGGAAAAAATTACTGAGATTAAACATATTCACTGCAAAATTTCTAAGACAACTCCAGTCTGCCTTCTCTCTTTTCTCACATTACCTGTGTCCCATCTCCTTCAAAGTCTGATATAGGTCCCTCCTTCTCCTGTAAATATCCCCTGAATATTTTACTTCACATTCATCTACATCTATATTTATTCTTTCATTCAGCAAACATTGGGCCATGCACTAAAGATACTAAGATGAGCAAGCCTCAGTCCGGTCCTTCAAGGAATTTATAGTGCAAATAAGGGCAACAAAATAGCCTAAGTGCTATGACTGAAGACGGCAGATGTATAGACAAAATAATAGGCTAGGACAGGCTGCTGAGGTTGTGACCCGCCTTGTCACGGATATTCACTGAGAGTTTCGTGCAGAAATGGTCTCATGTTTTTTGCTTTGAGGGACTCAGTGAAGTGTGAGAATCACACTGGATTCAAGGAGATTTTATGTGGGGTGACAAGATTACCATATTAAAAAAAAAACTTCCATGTGAGTGTATCAGAGGTACCAAATGAGCAATTCAGATGTCATTTGCTAGTGCAAAGGTTCAGAGAAGGCAAAGATTTCTACCCTAGATGGTAGAGGAGATGTTTTTTAGATGAACCAAAGGATATTGGTAAAAAGTAAATAAGTGTGTGTGTGTCTAAATGCTTCCATGAAGAGCACACAGTCATAAAATGATGGAGTTCTCAGGGATTCTACATAATTAACTCATTGGAGCTTTGATACTTTGTCTCTCCGTGAGATTCAGAGGCCACTGCTAGTTAATAGGACTTCTATTCTAGAAGCACTTACGGCTTCATAACCCACTTCCTGAGACAGTATCAATATATATTATACAATGTAACCATTTGCTCGTGGTTTATATGAACAGAATCCCTTCTCTTTTTTTTTTTTTTTTTTTAACTCTAACCCAGGAAAGAGAAGTAGAATCCACTAATGTTGCTGAGGATGCCCTAGAACAGAAGGTGGAAATAAGCGTCTCCCTGGCAAAGCACAAGTTCAAGGAAGAGCTCGCCGACTCCCAGTCCCCATATTACCAGGAGGTTGCAGCCAAGTCTCAGCTTCAGGTGAGTGAACCCACCTCACACAACCAGAGCCCAGGGCGGGACTCAGATCTGGGAGCCAACAGCACAGAAATCCTCTTGGTTCATCTTCCTGAGACCAGGAATTCTTTTCATTTATTTATTTATTTATTTTTATTTTTATTTTTTTTTACCTTTTGACCCCTTCACCCATTTCTCCTACCTTCCACCCATCTCTACCTCTGACAATCACCAATCTATTTTTTGTATCTATGAGCTTGGTTTCAGGGGGGGTGTTGTGGTTTGTTTTTAGGTTCCACATATACGTGAGATCGTTCAGTATTTGTCTTTCTCTCTCTAACTTATTTCACCTAGCGTAATGCCCTCGAGATCCATCCATGCCACTCGGAAGTGGCAAGATTTCATTCCCTTTATGGCTGGATTTTGCATTGCGTATGATGTATTCCATCTTCTTTATCAATTCATCCATTGGTGGACACTCGGTTTGTCTCCATATCCTGGTTATTGTAAATAATGCTACAATGACCATGAATCTTTTCAAATAATGCTACAATGACCATGAATCTTTTCAGAGTAGTGCTTTCATTTTCTTCAGCTAAACCCCCAGAACTGGAATGAAGTGGAATTGCTGGATGATATGATAGTTCTATTTTTAATTTTTTGAAGAATCTCCGCACTGTTTCGATAGTAGCCGCACCATTTACATTCCCGCCAACGGTGCACAAGGGCTCCCTTCTCTCCACACCCTCTCCAGCACTTGTTATTTTTAAAAGGCCTGGCATTCTTCATGGGTGATAAGTGGAAGAAGTTATGTGGTCCACATCATCTGTCACTAAATCAAGACACTATCCCAAGATGGCTCTTCCATCTCTGACCATCATCGCAGCTGCCTGTTCCTGGTTAATTTAAAAAGCTCTTCATTCTCTGCAGGATAAATCCAAACTGTCATGCTGAACTTGGCATTTATGTGCCATGATAAGACTCCTGCCTTCCTTTCCAGCCTCCTCTTAACACCAGTTCCTTACCATCCCCCTCTTTACACTCTACTTTCCAGAAATGCAAACTGCTTGCAAATCTTTTCTTACCTTTAGTCTTTACATGGGCTGCCTTCTCTGTCTGGAATGCCCTTCCCTGAGTTGCATTTCACAAACTTCGTCATGAAATGTTCTCTCTACGCGTCCTGGGTTCGGTGCCTCTCCTCTGGGCTAACACCCGGTGCCCACTGTTGTCACAGCACTTATCACCTTGTCTTGAGATTGTTTGTTTACACGTCTATGGCTTTCGTTGTCACCACTCCCCTCTGCTCTCCAGCCACACTCACTGACATGAAGGCATGAGCTTCTCCTTGAGGGCAGGAACTGCTTCTTTCATCTCTGCTGCTTACCTCCTAATACAGGGCTTGGGATGCAGTTAACTACTCAGTAACTGTTTGTAGAAATGCAATTGAAATTAGAAGCATCCGTGAGATGATGTAACCATGAACTACGTTTATGAACAGGCTGGGTGCCCAAGCATCTTAGCGTGGCCAGGGAACAACAGGTGCCTAGCTCTCGTACTTGGAAAGTTCAATGCTTTCCTCCTCTCAGCTGGAGAGGGGATGAATAACAGAAACATTCTCAACCTCCAACCTCTCCCTGCATCAGCATTCAGTCAATAAAATGTAAAGAATCTTTTCTATGAACTTCAAAGAGAAAGCATCAGCGTGGGATATTTATGAACCAGAGAAGTACTTAGACATGGATTAGTAGATAGAATGAATTAAAGAATTGTCTGTTAACTTTTCTATTTGTTCTTTGAAATATTCTTTTCAACAGATCCTTAGGCTAGTCAGATTATCTTAAAATTGGATAATTGGCCATAGACGGTCTTCACTGACCTGTTGTTAATTTTCTAAGCACCTAAAACAACCTGATGTAAAAGAATGCAGAGAAATAATAATTTTTTTTAAATCTGAGTTTTAGTCTTGTTTCTGCCCAAGAATTAGCCATGAGAATTTGGGGATCACTTCCATGACCTTGATTCCTCATTTAGAAACTAAAGATGACCTCGAAGTGCCTTTCCAAGTCTAAAATGCTCTGTATCGAAATAGGAGCACTGTTCTTCACGTTTTATATATATTAACGGGATTTTTTTATAGGATTCTATACTTAAAGTAAAATCATTTCTCTTTTTGACAAGTGAGGATACTGAGATGCAGGGAGATTAATTAATACACCCAACAACGTCACACCTATTAACTGGCAGAGCCAAGAGTCAGACCCAGGTAGCCTGGTACCAGAACCCCTGCTCTTAACCACCATGCTATACTTTCTATTTTTCCCAAATAAATATGCATGGGGAAAGGAGTTTTGTATCAGCAAATGAACATGCCTCTGAAAAATTTATCAACCAAAGAAGAGTATGTCTTGCTGGATCTTGTTCCAGAGGCCATCACATCAGTCTTGCTGGTTCCATTTACTTGGTCGCTGGAGCCCCTCTTCTCAGCACATCTGTTCCCCTTCCAGGCACCTGAGCAGTCGGACCGCCCAGCAGCTGCCAGGAGATAACCAGCCGGCCTCACCACAGCCCAACACTTGCATTAGCTCAGCCATTCAGGCCTAATCAGGAATTAATGGCCAGTGCTTTGCAGTAATTTAATTTCCACAATAAACTTAATGACCAATTTAACACAAATGTCAAAAGGAATGCTTAGTTGTTGTCTGAATGCTTTCTCTTGTGCAAACATCCAGGAGAACTCAACACGGCTGCCTTTTTTTTTTAACATGTATTCCAGCAGAATCAGGAAGGCCTCTGTGCATTTCACATTATTAATAAGGTTAACTGGGCACTTAATTAGCAATTTAGTGGTTAGCCGCTCCATGATCAGAAGTTCTCCGGAAGATAAGTTAGCAGAATTAACCGAAGGCCTTTGTCATCGCCTCCTTAGATGCCTTCTGCACCCTCCTAATCAAAGCTGATTCTTAATCAGTCACAGCCAGGTTCACAGAGAGGACACGGACACGAGCAATCAATCCCGTCCACGGGAGCCGGGACTTAGGGGCTGATCTCCCCACAAGGCTTCCTGCTGCGCACGTCACGGCCGGGGCTTTTCCGGAAGCAGTTCTGTGTGTGACGGATCGTTTTCAGATGTGTAACGGCATCGCTGGTATCCTGGACCAGAAAGATGGACAAGTCAGGGTCTGAATCTTGAGCTCCAGAACCTGCAGCTTACACTTAAAACAGTCCACGCCAGGGGCTGTCACTGGAATGGCATTTGGGGGCACAAACACCTTGTGGCCCCAAAGCCATTTGTCACAGGGCATCCACTGGGCTTTCCCACCTGCCCCCGTAATAAAGATCAGCTCTGCGGAACCTGGCCTCCTCTCTCACCTCTATGAAGCCCACCATGAGGTGGGAGTGGAGGCACGGGAACTTATTACCCAGGCCCCCTGCCCTTGACCTCTATGAGGACCTTCATCCTGTCCTTCCCCCGTGAAGTCTGTCAAAAACAACTGACTGAAGGCTTGCTCTGCCTTGCCAGCCTCCATGCTATGTGCCCACTGAGGAAGTAAAAGTAAATCGAGCTTTAAGGAACTGGGAATCCAGTAGAGGAGGCAAAGACTAAGTAAATAAATAAAACAATATTACCAGCTCTCTGCTCACCGTGTCAGACACTCACTAGTTATTCCTTATGACAACCTTACGCTATACGTATTGTTATCCCATTTTGGCTAAGGAGACCAAGATTCAGAGAGATTAAGTGATAAACTCAAGGTCTTGCAGCTAGAAGGTAGCAGAACCGATATTTAAACTCAGGTGTGTACAGCCATCTCCACATCACCCAAAAGCTGAGCTACCTTCATCACTGCAGTTGTTACACACTCAGGGAACAAAACTACTTTTAATACTGGTACAATAAAATATAATTTAGATGGTAAATCAGTCTGCTGGAGAAAAAAAAAATCCACGATGCACTCCAAAGCCCAACGTAAGTGATTTGGGGATTATCTGTGCATTACCGCTCTAGTCTTTGGCATAGATCATGTAGACTCAGCAGTAATTTTAGATACAGTGACAAGGCAGTGGCATATTGATGAGTTTAGAGAAAGAAAAGTTGTTCTCAAGTCGATTAAGCAAAGTTTGCTGGGTCCCTACTACATGGATGACGATCTGCTAGGGACTGGGAGGAAAGGAGATAAAGAAGAATAAATAGGACACAATCCCTGAGCCCAGGAAGCATAATCTCAATGAAGAGACGGCATGCCCCTCATGGACGGTTTTACAGGACGTATGGCAATAAGTTCTAGAACAGTAGGGAGAAGAAATAATGGAGCCTTACTTGGGGGAGCTACAAATGTTTTTCAATAGAGAAGATGCTTGAGCTGCCTTTGAATGATGGCATGAGGGAGGCAGTCAATGAGGAGAAGGTAGGAGAAGTTGCATGTGGGGCTAAAGGGGAAAAAAAAGGTCACAGAAGTCCGGAGGAAGTACGTGTCATATTTGGGGAGACACAGGAGTTCGTTTAGTGTGACCAGAGGACACGATATTGGCCGAGGGGGTAAGGATGGCAGGAAGTGCAAATGGAAAGGTACTTGGAGGGGCAGATTGTGGAGCATCTTAAATATCATTCTAAAGATTTGGACCTTATTCAGTAGGCACTGAAGCCCATCACAGGATTTTTAGTGAAAAGCAACAGATAGGGAATGATTAACTTGGGAAGAAAGTGTAGTCAAGGGGACATCTTCCTTCGCCCGCCCCAGCACACCCCCAAAACCCATTTCCCTTCCCTCCCCCTACACGCATCCAGAAAACCATTCAGCAGTGTCAGAGGGGAGACAGTGAGGGTGTGCCTGCCATGGGGATAAGAAGAACGTGGTGGAAACAGAAGTCATGTGGAATTCAGACTAGCAGGCATTGGTGACTGGACAGCAGGAGCACAGAGGGAAGGTGTGTAGGGTTGCTGGGCTCTCTGGATGGAAGACCATGGGTGCTCGTGACCCTGACCGAGATAGGGAGCCCGGGAGGAAAGGCAGATCTGGAAGGAAGAGATTCACTCTGGTTTGGGCGTATTTCGTTGGTGGCAAAGTTGGGATTTTCATGTGAAGAACTCCAAGCTGCATCGCAGGTGGTTCTGGAAGCTGTGGGAGAAAACCAGATTCCCCAACGAGAGGCAGAGGGGAGTGGGTGCAGGGAAAGGGGGACAAGGTGGGCCCTCCCTTCAGTGCTTTACTACTAACTGCTATCACTTCCTCGTGGTCTCTCTTGCCTCCCTGCCTCCCACGAGTCAACTGGATGGGGCAGAGCCCATTTCCATGGTGATGTGTCCTGAGAGCCTAGCACAGAACCCACAACAGAGCTTCCCGCATCCATGGGAGCGTGTGTGCGATGGGGGCTGAGAACGCAGACCTGCAGAACCCTTACAGCTGAGGGAGAGGGTGAAGTCAGAAAGAGGATGGAGTGAAGGAGACTGAGAAAGTGGCCAGAGAGATGGAAGAAGAACCCGAGAAAAGCAGGGACTCCGTGGAAAAGGAGTGCAAAGTGCCCCTGGGTTTGGAGAGGACCATCCTTGCTGGGGGAACCCAGAGACAGAAGCCAGGCTGCCGTGGATCGGGGAGCCATTGAGCACTGCAATTGTAAGCTGTTCTGATTACGCACCGCATGAGCAAGATGAAATCAAGAAAATGTAAAGTCCACATAAATCTAAGAGCAAAACTAATGAGATTAGAGTTTGCTTCTACTATTTTTTTTACTCATTCTTTTTTTTTTCAATTGAAATACGGTTGCTGTACAATATGGTATGTTACAGGTGTACAATACAGTGATTCACAATTTTTAAAGGTTTTACTCCATTTATAGTTATTATAAAATATTGGCTATATTCCCTGTGTTGTACAATAGATCCTTGTAGCTTTTTTTTTTTTTTAAATATTTATTCATGGCTGTGCTGGGTCTTCGTTTCTGTGCAAGGGCTTTCTCTAGTTGCGGCGAGTGGGGACCACTCTTCATGGCGGTGCGCGGGCCTCTCACTATCGCGGCCTCTCTTGTTGCGGAGCACAAGCTCCAGACGCGCAGGCTCAGTAATTGTGGCTCACGGGCCCAGTTGCTTCGCGGCATGTGGGATCTTCCCAGACCAGGGCCCGAACCCGTGTGCCCTGCATTAGCAGGCAGGTTCTCAACCACTGCGCCACCAGGGAAGCCCCTTGTAGCTTATTTTATACCTAATAGTTTGTACTTAACCCCTTACCCCTACCTTGCCCCTCCCCCCTTCCCTCTCCCCACTGGTAAACACTAGCTTGTTCTCTCTGTGAGTCTGCTTCTTTTTTGTTGTATTCACTAGTTTGATGGATGCTTCTACCATGTTATTTAGGTACAGCAGCCAGTTTGACTTTAATAATCCCTTTAATATTACAGATATTTTCCAAATCATATAATTCAATTCAGAAAATATGATCATTACTCTGTGTGTATAAATAAAAATACTGTAGCCAAAAAAGTTTCTTCCAAATACCACCTTAAAATTATTTCATATTTTATGTAAAGTAACCAGTAAAGCAGGTCAGAACTACCCAATTACAGCTTTTAAATAAATAGCAAAACACTTTCCTCTGGGTTTCAGAAATAAATGAGAACAAAAAGTTTGGCCTCAATCGTTACTTCAATTTTCCATTTTCACTGTTTTCCCCTAACTCATCAAAAGTGTTTAGGCTTTTTCAATTAGGTAAGATGTGACCCAGTAGAACCAAAGTGTATTTCATAAATTTCTTTCTCTCTGCAGATGCAAAAGGTATTTAAGAAACTTCCAGGATTCAAAGAAATCCATGTGTCAGGATTTAGGTAAGAGAATCGGACTCTTCTCAATTTTTAACTTACTTTCTCGCTATCCCCTTTTAAAAGCAATGTCATGAGGATTTTAAGGTCACTTTTACCCCAATTGTTTAGCTCCACCAAATCCTGAAATCTGAATACATCTCAGATGAAGGAGTTGTCTATTAGAACGTGACTCTAGGTGATTTTTAAGGAGTAACACAGGAGCCGTCCTCCTTCCTTCCTCCGGAGTCAGAAACACGGCTTTCTGCAGAGAGCTCATCGCTGTCTTTGGCAATGTCATTTACCGAACCTCTTAGGAAAATCCCTCAGCAGAGACAGGTCCAGAAAAGCAGCAATTAGTTACCTTGATGTCAATTGCCTGGTTTCCTATCCAATGCTAAACACCATCATTGTTTAAGCAAATCAGGCTGATCCTAGGGAGACAGGGGAAACTAATCAAAAGTGGTACCTATAGGGGTAAGAGAATTGGGTAGACAGGGATGGGGATGGAACGATTAATACCTGTTTTATCACATTGATGTCTGACCGTACTTTTATACCATTCTGATGTCTGGTCCATAGTAATGTATTACCATGCAAAATTTATAAAATTGAATATTTAAATAGAAGACATGAAATAAAATAGTGCCACGCTAAAGCAGGGTTCCATCATGTTCCCACAGATTTCCCATAAGCAGGCCTATATCCATTAGCATCTCAATATTCCAATGTGGGTTCAGGAGTTTTGGCAAGACTTTTGCATCTTTCTTTTAAGTTCTCACCATTCAAAACATCTACAAGGGGGATCATAATGTGGTATTTTTTTAACTGTGCCACAGGGCATACATACATCAGCCCTGGTGTGAGCAGAGGAAGTCCATCCTCTGCTAAGTCCATTCTAAGTCCATCCCTTGCGCTGAGGGGGATTTGTAAAACAGGAGGACAGGCCTCTCTCGAAGTTCTTCCTGGCCTGTCCCCATCTGTTGTCTTAAAGCAAGAAGGTCCACAGGGTGGGTCCCACATGCTCACAAAGAACAGCCGTGTAGGTGGGGGGCTCCACCCATTTATTTCTCTGGAAGCTCTCAGGCCCCTCTGATGTGTGTGACTCCAGAGGAAGAACACGTTGAACCATGAAAGTAACAACAGATGAAACCCTTAACATTTACCGAAGCAGACTCATGTTTCTTTATTTCAAGATGCTGCTCTACAGTATTCCATGTGAAATCAGATGCATTAGAGAGAAATAAAAGGGGATAGGAGAATACTCTGCATAGATGCAAGGTCTTCTGGATAGACCACTGCAGTTAAAGAACAAATTTTTAACTTAAACCTGAAGGAAATGATAGGAACAGTTCTCTTGGTGAATGTTCCAATGCTCATTATCTCCTCCCTTCAAATAAATGAAAAACTAATAATTAAAAAGAAAAATCTGTTTCAGAAGAAAACCAAAATGTTAGGTGATGAAATTTTGCAAGGTAAATATTTTAAAGTTATTATATCTTCTGAAACTGCATCTTTCCCGTGTGTTTTTCTCTGTGAGTTTATCCTTCTTTCTGTCAAGGATGCTTATAAAGTATATTTGATCCCATCTTCCCAGTGATTTCCATTATGTTATGTAGACTTAGTCTCCCAGAAAACATTTTGACCCCCGAATACAATAAATAATATGCTTATGAGTGTGGCAAACTTTTAATCATGAAAAACAATGCTCAGAATATTGTAAAGTAAACTTGTTATGAAGGAAATTGCTTTCTCATGGAGCCAGATTCTCCCACAGAAGACCTAAAATCCCAGGAGTCTCAAGGTACCCTTTTTCTGTGAGCTCACTCTTATAAAACCTGATCTACAATTAAACAAGTACTTTTATGTTAGTGACCTCATTTGATTCCTTTAACACAACTGGGAAGAAGTTAGAACATCTATTATTAACACAGTTATAAGGAGGAACATTAAAAGTTCCACTTTAAATATTGCTTTATCTCTTAAAGCAAATATGAGAAACTATTAACAATCATTCAATCTAGTTGGAGGGTATATTCCTTCAAAAACGTGTACACAGATATCCACAGCAGCTTAATTTGTATTAGCCAAGAACTGGAAACAACCCAAATGGCCATCAGCAGAGTCACAGATAAACAAATTGTGGTATATTCTTACCATAGACTGCTACTCAGCAAAAGAATGAACTACTGGAATGCACAACAGCATAGATCCATCTCAGAATAATTATGTTGAGTGAAAGATGCCCAAAAAAAGGAGTATGATATAATTCCATTTGCATTTAACTCTCGATAATGCAAACTAGTCTACAGTGAGTGAAGACAGATGAGCTTCTAAACTAAATTCACGTTATATGCCCAGAGAAGTGCAAAATGTTGTCGTCAGTCTGGTGACCAAATGGGCTTTTTTTCTGGCACGAACATGTGGTGGCGTGGCAAAATGAGCCCAGGCTTATGGTCTTCCAGGCCAGGGTTGGAATCTCGGCTCTGCTACTTTCCCACTGACAGCTTTCCCTCTCTCTGCATCTTCCCTTATCTATAAAATGGTGATCGTGTTGTTGAAAAGATTAAGTGAAGAAGCATGTAAACTGCCTGCAACAGACCACCCACTCGGTAAACAGGTGTTTGCTTTTCCTGCAACCTGTTGCATGGTGAATTGTTCCATCCCCTCAAGGCTTACTGATTAAAGCAATTCAAAAAACAGTCAACAAAACTCCAGTTCCAGTGTCTGGTCTCAGATAAATTACCTTCAGGAATAAACTAAGGGGATGAGAAACCCATTTATAAAATACTTTTTAAAACAACTTCCTGACACCAGCACCCCACTGAAAACCTAAGCTGTATAGGATATATTTGAAGCCTCTGTAAAAGGAATATAAGGAAATCAAAGAGTTTAAGTACCTAAAATCTTTGAACTAAGGCTCAAATCCTAATAAGAAACATCATAGAATAATGTTTACTTCCTGAGATTCATATGGTCCTCTAAACTTCTATCCAAAGTCTGAGGGCAGTTTATATGTTTCCTTCAAAGCTCTGAACCAACATGGGAGACAATGAAACTTTTTTTTGTATGTGATTGATTCATCGAATGTCTCAATAAATTTCATGAAAATTCTTTCTCCCTTGCATGTTCCCGTTGTGTATGATGAAATGAAGACCAAAGAAAGAAAGAGATGGGTAATTTGAAGTTTTTTTTTTAATGTTTTGAAATATAGTACCTTCCCCCCCACACACACATTTATGTGCTAAACTCTTACAGATTATTTTTACATATAAAGTCTGGGATAAGCCAGTGTCTTTTTATTGGTGTCTTATTTAAATGGGAGTATTTGATCAATTGCTCAGTAGTAGAAAAGAACCCTCAAATCAAAATCACTACGTGGAGAAGCAGGTAAACAGTGACCTGATCAGCGGAAGTGTGTTCTATAAAACTCAAAAGCTTTTCAAAAGAAAAACATAAAAACACATATCTGTGATGCAAGTATGTTTCAACAATTTCTTAAATGTCATTTGTGATGGGAAGTTGTCAGTCTGGATGCACACTTGTGCATGCAAGCCGCCTAAGTCTGTAATAAAGCAGAGGAACTAATTTGCCACTTGGTTCCCAGGTCAGTGTGAATGGGGAAAGGGCCCACTATATCCAGCTTGGCTCCTTTAATTGGGGAAATAACCAACTGTTGAAACTGACTGATCGTGTGACCTGAAGAACTGCCGAGAATACACATTATCGGTTCCTGTGGCCTTTAAAACATTTTTGTATCCCTCTGTGTGGATTTATGGCATAAACTAAGAGGTAAAACCTGGTCCTAGAGGACAGAGCTAGAGAGGATCCTATTTCATGTTTACATGAGTAATGGTGCTGATTCAATAAATATGATAACAAATACAGTTAATCATGAACTACTTCCCTTTCTCTTTTCTCACATCTTCCTTCTAAGATGTTATTTTAAAAGCAACTTGAGGGAAGAAGAGATTATGTTTAATATAGTGTTGTATTTTTTAATTAAAAAATACTTCTTCAAAAAAGTAGAAAAGAAATAGCCTTGAGAACTGAAGCTTTGACTTGGCTAAACACGTACATGTTGTTGTCCCCCTGCTATATCCTACAGGAGGCTACTTGTAGGAAAAAAAAAAAAAAGAAAATTCACCCTTCTTGCTGATTGGCACTTATAAGACCACGAAGACACTGATCAATACCAGCAACTCTTGACAATTAACTTTTTCACAAAGACCTGAAGTGAAAATTTATGGTCACTTGATCCAGTTAATAGTCTCTCTTCAAGCTGGATTTCAGTCCCATCATACACTCTATTTCAGAGCTGAAATAGATGTCAATTCTTTTTCTACCTTTCAAATTTCTGACAAACACTGAAATTAGTTTCAAGTGTGTGATATTCGTTAAAAGCCCGTCAGGAAAGAGGTTGAAGCTGTCCTGAAGCTTTGTAGCAACATAGTGATTCTCTCTACAAGGCATGTAACAATGGCTTTGGATGTGATGTGTCCTCTGCGATCTACAGGTCAAGCTCTACAGAGATGCAACTTACAGCCATCTTTCAGAGAGACAAGGCAGAAGCAAAAGGCCCTGCAGGTGACCTCCTGTCTTTTGATTCCAACAAAATTGAAAGTGAAGGAGACCTTCATGGGACGATGGAGGAAGACAAGCAAATGGAAATCTACCCCACAGCTTTAGACCTCAGAAAGCTGATCAGCAAAGCTCTGGAGGAAGACCCGTCCTTGGATATGGGGTCAATTCAGTTCACTGATGGTCAGTGGGTGATTTCATAGTTCTGAGTTTATCCTCATCCTGACAGAGAGATGAGGAAGTGTGACTATCTCCTCGTCACTGTCATTTTAACTTGGGTCCTGTAGAGTCAGTCATTTCGGTGACAGGCAAATCATGGATGTTTATCATTTCTGTCTTCCCTCACTGCCCCCTGGGTCTCATTCAATGAGCCTTTCGTGACCACTTCACACCAAAAATAGCTCTAGGGAAGCCAAGAGGCTCAGCTCAGTCTGGCTCAACCACAGTCATCCAGTGGAGCCCAGGTAGGGAGAAGAACCCGAGGAAAGTTCTGTTCCCCTGGCACAGCCCAGATTCCCTCATCTAGTAAATGGGTCAGGTTCCAGATGGCACATTTGAATTAGGATAATTTGAAAGGAGTTTGATAAAGGGACTATTTATAAAGGTTTCCCTAATGCCCAGAGGACTAGGACAGTTCCCTGAGGCTAGAAGCACCAAGGCCCCACTACTACCTCCAGGCCTGAAGGGCTGCCTAATGATCTAAGCCATCCCAAAGACAGGGAGCAAGGAACCACTGATATGGTCCATATAAATCAACCTCCCAGGGCAGGGAGTAGTGGGGAGAGAAGATCGTGGATCTAAAGAAATCAACAGATAATCAGGCTCACTCAGGGTCCTCAGAGGGGGCCTGGAGGGACACAGGAGCCTGGAACTCTTCACCCAGTACTCTTGGCATAATAGATGGGCACTAGAGATGCCATCTTAATATGACATGGCATGAAACTGGCATTCTCTGTCAGTTCTGTTTCTGTAGTTTAGATAGTCAAACTCAACTCTGGAAAACTTTACAAAGATCCCTTGGGATGAGATGTAGGGTACGTCACTAAAGTTGTCAGTAAACATTAAAATCCTCTCGGTTCACTTTTGAATTTCTAGGCGAGGAAAGTTCAGTGAAAACTTCAGACTCCTCTCTGAGAGCATCTGGTACTCTGGGTTGGTCTCTTGGTTGAACCCTTTGGGATAATCTGAGAATTGGGCTTCAGGGTAGAAGTAGGACTCTCAAGGACTCACATTCGGTCCTTGGTTCCAGTATTTATTCTAGCCATTTCTTTCTTTGTCAACTTATTTATATTTTTGTCCCCACTGGCCTAGCCAATCAGTTGGCGTGCTTGGTCCAAATGTGTACAACAAAACTAAACACCCTGAAAATCCACCTTAATAACTGTTCTTATCCCATAGACTTGCAAGATGCACCCCTTGCATCCATCCTGCAGCAGATCACTCAGACCAATGACCACTAGTGCATCTGATGCTGATTTCTTGATGATTTGTTGTACCACTCCTTAAGAACTGATTATCGCCACATTTCCGCACCTTCACTGTTTTACTGCTCCAACCACAAAAGAAAAAAAGAAAAAGAAACACTCAAACCTTGTGATTTTTCACCCACAGAAATTGTTGGGTCTTTGCCAGCTCTTGATCCTGACACCCAATCGGTGCTGCCCACTCTCCTCGCTGATATCACAAAGGTGAGTCTGCTGTCCTTCTGTTCTTCAAAGAGGAACAAAGCCTCGAAATCTTCCATCAGAAAAAATCAGCTTAAGGACTTAACAGAGCAAGATCCCCTCTGCAATGCTAAATATAATTATTTTCCGAATCTAAAAAAGAATGAATATACGTATGTGTATAACTGATTCACTTTGCTGTACACCTGAAACTGACACAACATTGTAAATCAACTACACTCAAGAAATAAATAAATAAATAAATAAATAAATAAATAAATAAAATTCTTTTCTGCTTTTTACAGGCAGTACTTGCTTACCCACTTCCACTATCCGTATTAATAAAATATAATACAACTTGCATTTCAAATATCATTAAATTCAAAGTTTCCTTCAACATAGTTAGAGCTCTGTTTCAATTAGAGTCAGGAATTGCTATTTTTGATAAAACAAATACATGTTCGTGAACTGAAAAAATACTTAAAGCAGAATATATTATTTAACTTCGACTTTCTGAAATAAATATAACAAAGATAATTTATAAGTTTGTTCTTAAGTCTTAAGGTCTTATCTATATATTTATTTATGGGGGTTTGTAAGGATAAATTAATATCTTAGGAAGTAAAAAATAATGAATTCAGTAATAACTTTTGTATTTCATTTAAAGCTATGTCCATTTAAGTTATGCCAAAAGTTGTCACTATGGTGTTCATAAATGGAAGCGCTAAGCTTTATTCCCTTTTTAAATGCAAAAATTCATGAGTTCAAATATGATTGACACACGTTTCAAAGTATTTTGGGTATCAGTTAACCCTATACAGGCAGACTCAGCCAAGAGATCGTATTTTACTACTGTATCAATGCATGTTTTCCTTTCAGGACGTGTTTCTGTATCAGAACCTATAGCGGAATCCACAATAGATTCAAGTCAACCACAAAATGATTTGCTTCAATTTAAATGAAAAGAAAAAATACAGAGTATAACCCTTCTCGTATACAGAGAAATGTCCCTTGTCAACATCTGTCCTAAATTCCTTCTTCAGGTTGCTACTCTGAGTCCAGAA
The DNA here is from genome assembly GCF_965194805.1 of Balaenoptera borealis. Classification (NCBI taxonomy): domain Eukaryota; kingdom Metazoa; phylum Chordata; class Mammalia; order Artiodactyla; family Balaenopteridae; genus Balaenoptera; species Balaenoptera borealis. The sequence continues at coordinate 113,646,305 of NC_138873.1, read as the reverse complement.
CTTCCTCTTGGTCAACCCATGCTGGGGACAGTGGACAGAGCAGGACAGAGTCTACCCGGTGAGTTACTCCCCACAGAGTCTGTGTTAGATGACAACATCCTCTTTGAGGAATCCATCTATGACACTATCTCAAAGACCAGTGATAAAGTCATCCTTCACCCAGGAGAAGGTTGGGTCCCACCACTGTTTCCAACAGAAGATCTGTCCACTGAACCACCTTCTTCTAAAGAGGTGGTCACCCTCAGCATCCTTTCCTCAGCTCTCATCCCCAGTCCCACAGAGAGCACTGACAACCCTTTCCTGACGGATCTGGTGAAAGAAGCTGAAACCAAAGCAGCCCCAACCGCTGCCCACCCAGAACAGCCATCTCAACTGGGCTTCAAACCTGAGAGTCTGTCAGGACAAGGTAGGCCCTAAGGCCCATGTCCATGACAAGGGGCTATGGCGACAGAGGTTTGGGCTCTTACAATCTGTGTTTGTATTCCTATTCGCCATACACAGGCTGACCCCAGATACTGTCTGTTCTGCTATGTGTGTTTCTTTAGTGCCAATTAGCACATGTGTAATTGGTCAATAAGGATGTCAGTAAACATTGAAATCCTCCTAGTTTACTTTTTTTTTACTTTTTAATTAATTAACCTCTTTTTTTTAATTGATGTATAGTTGATTTACAATGTTGTGTTAATTTCTGCTGTACAGCAAAGTGATTCAGTTATACATATATATACTTTCTTTCTCATATTCTTTTCCATTATGGTTTATCACAGGATATTGAATATAGTTCCCTGTGCTCTATAGTAGGATCTTGTTTTTTATCCATTCTATATATACCAGTTTGCATCTGCTAACCCCAAACTCCCAGTCCATCCCTCCCTGACCCCCCTCTCCCTTGGCAACCACAAGTCTGTTCTCTGTATCTGTGAGCTTATTTCTGTTTCATAGATAGTTTCATTTGTGTCATATTTTAGATATCACATATAAGTGATATCATATATTTGTCTTTCTCTGTCTGACTTACTTCACTTAGTACGATAATCTCTAAGTCCATCCATGTTGCTGCAAATGGCATTACTTCATTCTTTTTTATGGCTGAGTTGTATTCCATTGTGTATATATACCACATTTTCTTTATCCATTCATCTGTCGATGGACATTTAGGTTATTTCCATGTCTTGGCTATTGTGAACAGTGCTGCTATGAACATAGGGGTAGATGTATCTTTTCGAATTATAGCTTTGTCTGGATATATATCCAGGAGTGGGATTGCTGGATCATTTGGTAATTCTATTTTTCATTTTTTGAGGTTCCTGGTTCACTTCTGAATTTTCAAGAATGTTTACTTTCGAGGCAATAGGGTCAAACTTTCTCACAGTTAAAAAGGAAATCTTTATCAATATATGAAGACCTTATGAAAAAAAAAATTCTGCAGAAGAGTCTTTTTTTAGTGCAAGAAGTAGTGGATATAGTGGCTTTAGGAACCTCTCTGCTTCCCACTTTATACAGCTCCCTGGTGAAACTATAAGTAAAAATGTCTTTAAGGAAGCATGAACCCCAGGATATAAGGCTGATAAGGATGTTCTGTGATTCTAAGCACAAATGCCAGGGAAGATTTTTTGTGGCTGATATTTTTAATAGAATTGTTTCTGTTTTAGTTAGGGCTCTTTACAAAATTCTATGGGTTTTGGTGGTCTACCTCATTCCTATTTTCCTCATAAACCTTGTGTGAAATTAGTATGCAGTTTTACTGAGTGCAAGGTTTTTCACAAAAACATGTATGGCATGATAGCAGAACCACCTGTACAGATTATATTTGGTTTACATGATTACCAGTGACTAAATATTAAGTGCATGATACAGTTATCTATTTCTGCATTACAAATCACACTTAAAGCTAGTGCCTTAAAACAACAATCACTTATTTTGCCCATAAATCTGAAATTCGGACAGGGAGCAGTAGGGACAGCTCTTCTCTGCCCCATGTTGTGACAACCAGAGTGTCTCAACTGGTGTCGAAGATCTTTTTTCAAGAGGGCTTACCCACACAGCTGACAAATCGGTGGTCAGCCAGAGCTGTTGGCTGGAGGCCTCATTTCTCCACTGTGTAGCCTCTCTGAGGGGCTGCTTGAGCTTCCTCTCAACATGGCAGCTGGGTTCAAGGAGTCATTATCACAAGAGAAAAAAGTGGAAGGCTCCAATCTCCTCAGGGCCCAGAAACAGTGTCACTTCCTCACATACTAATGGTTAGGCAACCATAGCGTCCATCTTGATTAAAGAGGAGGGAACACAGACCTTATCTCTTTTTTTTTTTAAAGATTTATTGATTGATTGATTGATTGATTGATTGCTATGTTGGGTCTTCGTTTCTGTGCGAGGGCTTTCTCTAGTTGCGGCAAGCGGGGGCCACTCTTCATCGCGGTGCGCGGGCCTCTCACTATCGCGGCCTCTCTTGTTGCGGAGCACAGGCTCCAGACGCGCAGGCTCAGTAGTTGTGGCTCACGGGCCCAGTTGCTCCGCGGCATGTGGGATCCTCCCAGACCAGGGCTTGAACCCCTGTCCCCTGCATTTAGCAGGCAGATTCTCAACCACTGCACCACCAGGGAAGCCCAGACCTTATCTCTTGATGGAAGAAGTAACAAAGCATTTATGGCCATTGATAATCAACCACAATTGACAACAACCACTATTTTGACTTTTAAATCACTTAAAAGTTGGTTGGATAAAACAGACCACCTTTTGGTGACATGAATGATATTAAATGCTCACTGGATTCCTTTCCTTCATTATGATATCAAAAAACCTTATTATAAGATCAGCATTTTGGGTATATTAGTAAAAATGATAGTATATCTATGATGAAAGTATTACTGTATTTTCAAAATTGCTTTACTGTTTTCGTTTTTTGTATACATTCCTTCCATTCATGAATATACCATAGAACACTAAAGCTGGAAGGACTCTTAGACATACTCTAGTTAAGCTGTATGTTTCACAGGTAAGAAAACCAAGGCTAGAGATGGGAAGTGCCTTGCTCAAGGTCACACTGTGTAGCTGGTGGCAAATCCAGGACCATCATTCAAGTTTCTTCCACCTATTACACTATGTTTGGCTTAGTAGCCCCATCATTTCAAAAAAATATATATTGCCCCAAACTTGTTTGCCTTCAACCCACAGCCTCTTCTTTCTCTATTTCACTACCTTGTCATTTTTTTTAATAGTCTAGCCTTCTGAGTCTTCACAATCTCACCTCCTAATCACCACAGTTTTCACAAGATTTCACATGTTACAGGGACACAATTTTCACAAAAATCACAGATCTTTTCTCAGTTTAGCAGCCTCATTTCCATCTTTATTTTACTACACTGCTGGCTCAGGGCTCCTATTGACACTCCCTTCTTTACACTCCTTCATTTAGCTTCCGCAAGATGAGTCATTCTTGGTTCTTAGGTTTTTTTAAATAATTTGTTTATTAAAATCCTGCCTCATTCCCCAAAAAAGGTGATGATGGTTTACAGACTTGTGTGAAATACAATAAGATTTTATTTTAAAGAACTGAAAGAAAAATGGAAGAAAAGATGAAACAAAGATAGGTCAGATGACTCTTGGAGTAATGAAAATGTTTGGGAACTAGATAGAGGTGGTGGTTACACAACGTTGTGAATTTTCCTAACACAATTACTGAATCATTCACTTTTTTTGAGGTCATCAGATGTTTATAACTAATAAATAATTTTAGAATAACAGAATTAAGGTAATATTGAACTGAATATTGCCCTCACTCCTTTTTTATATTTGGCATTTTACAATTTAAACCATTCACTTTAAAATGTCTAATTTTATGTTATGTTTCACCGTAATAATATTTTTTTAAAAATCAAATGACTCCATACGGAAAATTGTTTAGAAAGTAAACATCAGAAAGTTCTTTGTTTGCTTTAGGTGGTTCATGAATTTGTCTTTGAGCTTCTCAGCAGACTGTGCAGTGAGGACAATGCAATTTGTCACATAATTTGGAATCTGCATGCTTAGAGCATGGTAATTGCTTAGGAGAAAAAAATTTCTCCTATGAGTCCTCCTAAGAAAGAGCATCTGGGTTACGGTGAACCACGTTCTGTCTGCCTCAGCCTCCCTACAGCATAAACTCGGTGTCAGGTGTTTCCTAGAAGGCCCTTCCTGGAGACACATGACGGATGCCTGAACCCAAGTCATTACAGTGGTTCCATGAGGGACACGTGCTGACCGTCTGCCTTAACTCAAGGATTGATTTTAGAGTATCCAGAGGAATGACTATGCTGGATAACCTTCAGTCAATGCCCCATAAATAAAAATTACACTCATAACTGAGCTTTTGATTAGTATTGACCAAGAAGCACTATATTTGTTGGCCTGGGTTTACACAGCAAGTATGCTATGTTGCCAATGAAAGGCAGATCCATACGTTTTCGTAATCAGCCCAACCAGGGATAGAAAGGACATATCTCAATGACCAATGAAGACCCCAACTAGGAAACATCCCTAATAAAAAGGCATCCCACTCATATATGTAGAAAGGGGAAGGAAAACACAGAGCAGCTCTAGGCAGAACCAAGGCTTCCCTCCCTCGTAAAATTCTGGGTCTCTCCGCAGCACAGGTAGATGACAGCCAGGACTCCAAAGCTCTGCACCTTGGCATCACTGAGATAATTCTAGCCTGGGAAGTTTTTAAGGTTAGTGTCACCAAACGCCCACTAAGCCATTAAAATCTCAGTCAAGTACTCATAGAAGTCTCTCAGCTTAAGTAGTCTAATGTAGTGGTTAATCCCCTGAGATAAAGTACTTGCAAAATGTGCCTCTAGAACACTAAATGAATCGGTGTCTATCTGGTCTCGAATTCTGAGGTCTTCTATTTTTATTTTTTTAGGTTAGTTGATCCCATTCTTTCTTGAAGAGCCAGTTATCTGTTAAGATTATTCCTATTTCATAGAAATGAATCATAAACCTATAGGATAAAATCAACATTCTGTTCTCCACATAACATGCATCCAACTTGTTCAAAAGTGGTATTATATCATTAGGATAGAAATTTTGTGCGGTTTGGTTTGGTTTGGTTTACATGTGCGTAGGCAGCAATACATTTTCCTTTTCGTTCATTAGAATGATCATCTGACCCATCAAAAAAGAAGCTCTTTAGTGTTCTCCCTCCCAAATTACAGTTTTTCACTTGCTAGACATTCCATTTAAGATGTAAGCCAGATCTCTCAATAAATTGCAATATCTTAAACGGTGAAAAAGCAAACTTTAGGCAGAGCTATTCTGCTATTGGACATTGTTTTGCCTTTAATTCCCTGCATTAATCTGGATTCTCCAGAGAAACAGAACCAACAGGCGATTAGAGATAGAGATTAGAGATAGAGATAGAGATCGAGATAGAGATAGAGATAGAGATTAGAGATAGAGATAGAGATGATAGAGATTGAGATCGAGATAGAGCTAGAGCTAGAGATAGATTCACTATAAGGAATTGACTCCCATGCTAATGGAGGCTGAGACATCCCAGATCTGCAGTCAGCAAGCTGGAGACCCAGGAACATCAGTGGTGTAAGTCCCAATCTGAGTCCAAGTCCAAAAGCAAAAGAAGTCCAGTGTTCCAGCCCAAAGACAGGCAGAGAGAGTGAATTCCACCTTACTTCGCCTTTTGTCTTATTCAGGCTTCCAACAGATTGAATGAGGCCCACCCACGTTAGGGAGGAACCTGCTTTACTCAGTCTACAAATTCAAATCTTAATCTCATCCTGAAACACCCTCACAGACACACCCAGAATAGTGTTTACCCAAATATCTGGGCACCCCATGGCCCAGTCAAATTAGCCATCACATCCCCCCACCTGGGTAATAGGTTAAAACACCACACGTTTCTGACTTTTCTTAATCTGGCCTCAGCCTTTGACTCCATTGAAAGGAATCAGTGAGATGAGATAAACTGAATGAACCCATTAGAGAACCCAGGTGCTCATATTCCAAGAGGTCAAAGACTTGGTCTGTCTCTATTCATTGCAGCATCTTCAGTGTCAAGCCAGATGCGTGGAACATCTAGACAGGCAATTAATATATATTAAATGAGTTGAAGGAGTAAATGAATGAATGTATAGCATAATACCTCCATGAAAGTAAGAGTTGATGGGTTAATTTGATTATTTCCCTTTTGGCTCTACCTAAAAAAGCAGCTCAGAGCGAGCCAATTCAGTGGTACAGAAACGGTGGTCAGCTATCTATTCTGGTCGTTCCACTCCCCATTGCCATAATATGTCATCCATAGTCACGCCTTTGTGGCTTTGCACAAATTATTTTCTCTTGTGCTTATAATACCCATCCATCCTTCTAGCCTGATGACCTCCTACTCATACTTTAAGTTCCAGCCAACATGCCACCTCCTCTGTGAAGCTTTTCCCAACTGCTACCTGAAAAGACTCATAATTACCATTTTTTCCCTGACTCTAAAACAAAAAAGTATGTATACCTCCATCAAACATTTACCACTCAGTATTGAAACGATTGGTATGCATCTCTGGGGTCCCTCCAAGACTGACTTCCTGAAGTGAAAGAATGTGTTCTTATCCCTTTTTTAAAAAACTCCTGCACTGAGCAGTGTCTGGCACATGCTTGGGGTTTCATAACTATTTGTTACTGTTGTCAACTTTATTGGGTCCATCAGTGTTTCTGGTGTCAGACAGTAAACTCCTGGAGGATATACCTCTCTGTGTATCAGTCCTCATGCATCTCCAGAGACAGCCTCACATGAAAGGTGATATTCCTCATTGGTAAATACTTTTGTCAAAATGAGAGTGCTGAACAACTTTAATTAGCTCCACCCCATGGGATGTATTAATACCACAAGGATTCATGTGGAGACATGAAGTGGAGGAAATATGCAATAAGCCCCTCTCCCAGCCAAAACATTTTACTTCCTAACTCTCAACCAGAAGGGCCTGGCCAAGATGTTATTTAATTTGCTCCACTTCAAGATGAAAAGATAATAATTAAGACTTGGAAAGATTTGTAAGAACAACTCAGCTGAACTTTACACCACTAAGGTCAACATGTTTGCCTCTTCTTCCTTGTATTTCTAAATTGAGGACCAAACAGTAAATTTTCCCAGCAGGAATATGCCACTTATAAAAAGAGTTCAGAGGTCCATGGGGAAAATCTCGTCTCAAAGAAGGAAGGGACGGCCATTCAACAGGGGCTTGCAATTACACTCCATCCCTAGACACCATCTTCACAATGCCCAGAGAAAACTGAAAAGTGAAGGCCTTCCAACTCTCAAACTGGATCAAAGCTGAGATAGTACTGTCCTCCAAATTTTATATTTGGGAAATTCAATGCCCTGCCCCAAATTGTGGCAATTCCCAAGAGAATGTGTTTTCTGACTTTCTGCCCCCAGTTGAACTGATCTGATGCCCTCTCCCTGCTGCAGTGCTATTCAGCCCTCATTCTCTCAAAGCTCTCCTCCACGACCACCCTTTTTCCAGCTCTTCCCAATTCCGTCCTCAAGTTATGATCTAATTTTTTATGCAGAGTAGTGGTCCCTTTAATCTCTTTTCAACATTTTAATGAACAGAAACATCGAGTTTTATGAGCCCTGTTAAGAACATTGAAAGGGTCTTAAGCTTGGGAATGACACAGCAAATCTGCGTTTAAATAGATCTTCTGACTGCATTGTGAGGAATTGGCTGGAGGTGGGCAAAAGCAAGCAATCAGTTAGAAGAGTGTTAACAGCAATGCATGCTGGAAATGTTGATGGCCTGGACTTGGGTGATAGAAGGAGAGTTGGACAAAAATCAACTGATCTGAGTGGTAGTTAAGAGGTAAAACCATTATGAAGAATTCTGAAGCCATGAATGGCTTCGGCAAGAAAGCTTGGCCTGATTAATGAGCAGCGTCTGTCATGGGCTCAATAGTGGGTGGTGGTGATCTCTGTGTCTGCAGTGTCTGTACTATATGTAAGTGAGCTGGTCTGGGTCACACTCCCAGATGTCCAAATATTGTCTTCCTGTTGCCACTTTACGGTCATACGACCAGTGAGCACATCCCAGGAGATGCCAGCCTTAGCTTGTTCTCAGACCCTTGACATGGTCACTTTCATCCATTTTTGTTGATTCATATTTACATAATGAGGAAGATTGATAAGTATCCATTATTAGCAATGCTTTCAATTGATCAGTCGAGTACTTTACAGTGAGGAGAAAAGAAGAGGTTGATAAATATAGAAAACTGTGCCACATAAATAGGTCAGCATAATGATTTTAACGACTTGACCCATGCAACTGTGAAGGCTAGCAAGTTCAAAATCTGCAAGGTAGGCTGGCAGGCCAGAGACCCAGGGAGGAGACTGCTGACAGAATTTCCATTTCCTCTGGGGAGGTCAGGTTTCTTTTTTTTTAAATTGAGACCTTCAACTGATGAGGCCCTCCCACACTATAGAAGGTAATTTGTTTTACACAAAGTCAACTGATTTAAATGTTATTTTCATCTAAAAAATACTTTCACAGAAGCAGCTAGAATAATGTTTGACCAAATATCTGGGTATCATGGCCTAACTAACATAAAATTAACCATCACTGTAGGTCTTGAATGAGCTCAGCATAGTAGGTAAAAAACAGAGAGTGTTTTATACATTAGGTCAGCAGGAAAAGATTCTAGCCAGGACTAGAATCAGGTCATAATTGGACAATTCATCTGGCGCAGAGAGAAAGCAGGGTTGCCTGATGGAATGCCCTTAGTCATAACGGGAAGGTGTGTTTGTCATCAGTGATAATAGGTGGTCAGTATTTGTGGAGTTGCAAGGATCCCACGGTAGAAAAGGGGGCAGGAAATACACAGTAGACAGAGCATTGTACAGAAGAAAGCCACGGAGAGAGAGGCACCAGGGTGACATGGGCGAGGCAATCAAAGTGACACCTAGCCAATCCCATAGTCACCCGTTCCCACCTGTATCACTTCTCGAGCGACTGGGACATGGTGTATTCATAGCTACAGGATTGCTGTCTCGTGCCCCCTTATCTTGACCCACACAAGGTGACATCACAATTAGGGTGGGAAGGCAAATATTTCTGACTCTCTTTTACCCATTTTTACAGACAGTGTAAGGCACCAGTTGTGCAAATGGTCTGAGGCCAGTGAGCAATCAGGAGCTGACAAGGTCATCTCTGAGACTGTGGGGAAGGAACGTCACCTTGGGTCCTGCTGTGAAGAATCGGGAGTTTACAATACAGTCAGCAATGTAATCAAAGAAGCAACTCTTGCGTTGAGGGAAAGTGACATTTTAGCAGTCCTTAAGGTGGCAATAGCAAGAGCATTTACAAGGGAATTCTATCCATTTCCATGGATAGAAACCCCCATGAATTCCTTTAGTGTTTAAGTTTTAAGAAGATGAAACTGCATTCCTAAAGGCATCAGGAAACACCAAGTTGCATGCAGTGGTCAGTTTCTAGAAGGAAGTCTGCACAGGCAACTGAGCAAACCGGTCATTGTCATACACTTCTGCTCAGAGAGACAGGTCACATCATTCACCTGACCTTAAAAATGTAAATGTCAGGAAAATGGGAACTTTGTCTTTAGATTCTATAGTCTCAGAGAAAATTTAATGTCTTTTGACCACTGAGTAAACCAAAAGATAAGACGATTTTCAATTTCTTCTATCTCTATTTTTTTTTTTTTTTTGCTTGGCAATGAATGAGATGGAAAAATAACAACTCTCCCGTGCTACTTGGCAAGTTCTCTGTATTGTCAAGTTAGGTAAAATCCTTGCCGGAGCATGTGTATTAGCTTTATTCTATTTGGAATGTTGAAACAAGTGCTAATCCACAGAATTTTAATAAAATGTTCACAAAATGTCATCCAAAGATAGCATTTACAAAACTTACCAAACTTCATTTATAGATGGAACAAATGAAAGCATTTGAAGACAGGTAAATGAGTACCTCTATTTCTATTTGTTTGCTTGCTTTGTATGAGCATGTTTAGAATTTAGGAAAATGTATCTCTTTAGATTCTCTATCCAAACCTTCATTCTGCAGGATGACGAACTCCCCATTGATTTGAGTCTTTCCATGGGAGTTTGCAATCATTTCAGTCAGGCCCTTCAGCTGTTTATTTGTGACATTCTTGAATGATCTTCCAGTAAATTTCTTCAACTTTAAAAGCTGGAGTGACTCAGGGTACTACATAAATGAGGTACACCACTTTTTGCTGTATCTTTTGTATAAGAAATTTAAGTACAGGTAGTTGGACAGGAAACTGAGAAGAAATATCAAGAAACAGAGCAAGCGTGACTTCCCTGGTGGCCCCGTGGTTAAGACTCCGTGCTTCCACTGGAGGGGGCACAGGTTTGGTCCCTGGTCAGGGAACTAAGATCCCACACGCCACACGAAGAAAAAAAAAAGAAGAAGAAGAAGTAAAAGAAACAGAGTAAGAAATATTACAGCTGGGAGAACTGGGCAGTAGAGAGGAGGAGGGAGGCCAGAAGAAGGAAAATGAGATAGAAAGAATACAACCAAAATAGCTTAAAGGGCCTTTTAATTGTGGGAAATATTTGTTTTAACCACGGGATCTGGAGAGCAGCCAAAGAGAAGCTGCACGAGGATAGAGACCTTGGAAATAGGACAGTGGCGAGAGGTGTTGGGCAAGATGGGGGTCGCATCAGTGCTGGAGGGCAGGGGCTTCTCCCTTCTGGAAAGGGAGCTGGGGCTGCTTCTGTAGCAGATGGTTCCCAGGAGAACCAATTTAAAAGAGTAACTGCTCGGGTTCGAGCCCTGGTCTGGGAAGATCCCACATGCCACGGAGCAACTAGGCCCGTGAGCCACAGCTACTGAGCCTGCGCGTCTGGAGCCTGTGCTCCGCAACAAGAGAGGCCACGATAGTGAGAGGCCCGCGCACCGCGATGGGGAGTGGCCCCTCTTGCCACAACTGGAGAAAGCCCTCACACAGAAACGAAGACCCAACACAGCCAAGAATGAATAAATAAATAAATAATAATTTAAAAGAGTAACTGCTGATCAAGGCCCAGGGGTGGGAAGGAGCACCTATTCCCTCAGGAAAGGAGAAAAGTTGAACCGATTCAAGGATGCAGAGTCACCTTGTAAGTTGGACAAAGCCACACTGCTACTGGGCTGTGTACCTGCAATTTGCTAACTTTCTTATAAACTTTACTCACGATCCCTGCATGGCTCTAAGGAGCTGAATATGTTGAATGACCGCCCAGGCAAACGAGAGTGAGAATACTCAGCAAGACTTTAATGTCAGACCGAAATCCAGGAAGAGGACCTCCGCATCCTCCTGGGGGATGAAGGATGGGGGAAGACCTGTGGGAGGCTCTCACTCTCTGCTCTGCTCTGCTTCAGCCCAGGTGAACCCTTTCGCCAACGCTCCTCCCAAGGGAGCTTCTTCTGAGGCAAGGAGGAAGTTAAGCGTCAGCAAAGAAAAAGAGGAAAACGAGTACTGCAGTACTGGGCCCCAACTGCCTTAATATTCACTGTGGAAAATGCAAGCTGCCGCTTGGCATGACTGGTTGATGGGTGCCCTTAATTCCTGGCTAAAAAAGGAAAAAAAAAAATGACTCTGAGAAAACTTTCCTGAGACCAAATACTACGTTAGAAGGCTCGTTTCTGGAGCAATTTAATTCATTGTTTCATCATATACGAAAGATATGAAACTCTTCCTGTTTCCATGAGACTCATCTGAGGCTTTGTTGGTTTGTAGGCTTGTTTTGTTCGTTTCGTGTTTGTTTTTTAAGCTTGCAGCCTTCATACCCAAATTAATGAATTTCTCAATTCATTTCTCCCCAGGGCAGTCTCCTTTTCTCTCCTCATTGCAAACATTTCCTCTTACGAAGCACAGGAGGGGCCAGAGATCCACTTTGACATGTTATGCAGTTTATAGCAATAACCCTGAAATGGCATCTTTCAGTCCTCTTTATGGATATCTACTGTGCTTGATCAGGACAAGTTATATTACAGGTGTCATTCTTTTCTACTCTAAGGCCTTTTTCCCAATTTCAAGTTTTCTTGGCAAAGCCATGATCTACAATAAAGTAGCTTTATGCTGATTCCCATCTGGATCTGTGTCTTCAAGGGCCTCACCACCAATTCAAAGCCGATTTGCCCAGGATTCAGTGGACCTTGCTTTTTTCCCCTCAGACTTTATCATAATAATTCTTAAGACCACGAGTCCACTTTGGGATATTTTCTCTCAATTCCGTAGTATCCTCCGCTCATGAATTCCTGCATAGACAGCCTGGCCCTTTTCTCTTTCTTCTTTCTTCCTCTCAACCTAATCTCAGCACACCCTCTGTGCATGTGTGACAGGTAGCACCCCAGCAGGGCCACGTTTAGGGTGTAGTGAGTGAGGCACAGATTGAAGGGCAATCCAGCAAACTCAGTCCTCAAGATAATATTGAAATGTAAGATTTCAAAAGATCAAAATTAATGCAAAAACTCAGGAGGAAAAAAATATCAAAATTTTAAATGAAGATAGATAGCTGTTGTTTGTTTTACAACCCTGCATTACCGTATGACAGGGACACTCATTTCCAATCTCCACAACCCTGGTCTCCCGCTTCAGGCAGGTTTTTGAGTGTTGACATCAATGCAAATGACTGGATAATGTGAGGCTTCATAACACAGAGTTATGATTTGGTTTTGTTTTTTGGTTATTTTTCTAGTGCCTTTGCTAACTTTTTCTATTTGGTTCAAAACACGGAGGGATATTTTGCTAAGTGTATAAAGGGACGCACATGTTTCCTTTTGCCTCAGGACCCAATAGGCTCAATGCCAACAGAACTAAGTCTTGCTAAGGTTGTGTTCTATGAGCAGAAATGCTCTCCGAACCTTACCCAGCAGCCTGGTGCCGGATCATGGAGTAGTAGGGTTGCAATAGTCCAGATAACAACCAACATAAACAGTACAGGCAGGGGTGGGTATTTATAAGGATGGCAAAAGGGGTTGTTGTAAATCACTAAAGCATTATTTTGGATGAGAAATGTATTAATTTTTCCATGCATTCATTGAAATATAAATACTTTTCAGAAGGGTTCCGGAATCAACTTTCTACTTTTCTTCCCTAATGACCCAGCCAGTCTATGTAGGATTATCGTCTCTGCTTTGGTCCCACCTGGAAAATGCTGGCGATTCTGCCGCCTTCTGCCTCTTCCCCATCCCAGTACTGTGTCCTGGGCCCCTGTTCTCTCTGCCCACTGCATCCCCTCTGCCAGGGCCAGCATTTTAAAGTCCCTTTTTGGTGGGAAGGATTCCTTCCTTAGTTGACCTGTAACAGTCAGAATTTCACCAAAAAAAAAAAAAAAAACAGAAACGACTTCAGGCATTAGGTTACCATTTTTATAAGTCAAAACAGTCAAACATGAGCAGTGCATAATGGTTCAAACTATTATTTACAAGAAAGAGAATTTAATGCAAGGAATGTGTTAGGTGGCAGAGGAGCTGAGAAGCCACACAAGAGAGAGAGGCTGCCCACAGATTAAGAAGAGCAAGTGCTTCTACCCCAGGCTAGAGAAACAAAAGTTGGAGGTGGTATTACTGGGATCCAGAGGCCAGCTTACCTGAGGGAAGCTGGAATCCTGGGGCACCTATCCAGGGGGAGCACCTATGAGGGGGAGGTGGAGACCCAGAAGAGAGAGAGAGTTGCCAGAGCAGTGACCTGGGGCACACAGGGAGGAGGAGAAATAGTCCCACCTTTCCCTACCCCTGCCTGCCAGTGCCCTTATTGGCCAAACCCAGCCAGAAACCAGATGGTGCAGAGGTCTTTGAAATGTGACCCAAGGGTTCAGCATCCCACCCCCACCTCCCTGAAACAGAGCTGAGGGAAGAGCAAGGAATTACTGAGGGATCAGCCCAGAGTCCAGATCATAAGGGGTGCCGTCATCAAGTAGCAATACGGCACTTGCAATAACATCGTGAAACATTGCTTATCCACACCCAACCAAGAGGTCTTACTATCCAATCGCTTTATTTCCAGGATTGTGGGACTATACATGTCATTGCCCTTCAAAACTGTCCCCTTATTATTTGCACTTAATTAAGAACAGGAGGCTGTCTCCCTGTGTGTTAAGTAATTTTTTTCTTTTAATTTAATTTTTTTAGATTGGGGTATATTTGATTTACAATGTTGTGTTAGTTTCAGGTGTACAGTAAAGTGGTTCAGTTATACATATACATCTATCCATTCTTTTTCAGATTCTTTTCCCATTTAGGTTATTACAGAATATTGAGTAGAGTTCCCTGTGCTCTACAGTAGGTCCTTGTTGGTTATCTATTTTGTATACAGTAGTGTGTATATGTTCATCCCAAGCTCCTGATTTATCCCTCCCCCCCCAACCTTTCCCGTTTGTTTTCGAAGTCTGTGAGTCTGTTTCTGTTTGTACTAAGTAATTTTAGAATTGCAACAGAACTGCTTATCTTCCCAGAGAAATATCTCCTTGTGTACCCAAACCCATCAGCTTCTATAAAGTAATACACAGCGTAGTCACCTGGGATAGTCGTCATTGTTACTGACATCTTCCTGATGTAGTTACCCATCTTAGCTGCCCTTGAATCGAAGCAATCTCATTCCATCTTTTGACACCAACTCTTACCATTACCTTGTTTTCCTCTCCAGGGGCACTCTCTGGATGAATGGATGGATAAAGGGAAGCAGGGGTGGGTGATGGAAGATGGACGGATGTTAATGGTAATGATGATGTCCCTGGATTTTAAATAAAGGGATGCTCCCAGCCTTTCTTTTAGTGGCTGCAGGTTGATCCACATACAAGTGCCAAGGTCGATGCAGGGTCATAGATGCAAAATGTGAACCTCGTCAATGTAACACTATATCTTCAAACCACAGTTGAATGTTAAATTAAAGGTAGAAAGAGATGATTTTCTCAGAAAGATGTCAATGATTCAGGCATTCCTCACTGTGGGTGAGGAGAGTTTGAATGTATTTTCTTAATTCAGATGATAAATAATAAACTACTGCCTGAATTATTCAGATTCTCTTCTTAATGTTCACATTCCCTATGCATTCAGCCTTTGCAGGATGCTATAAATCTTCTTCTCACCCCACCACCTACAATGTCCTATGGAGTTGAATTTTTATTATTTAATGTTAATATATGATTAGGCTATGATTTCTTCAAATACAGTTCATTACTGTTAATAAATCTTGCAAATTGTTCAAAATCCATTGTAAATTAAAAGCAGATGAAATATCGTATTTTAGGTAAAATTGTCAATACCAAGGGCATGAAATTAACCAGGCATCTAATGCACTTAAGGCAGTTTAAGTGCTCTTTGTAGATCACTTGAGGATGAATCATGCTTAGAAATTTGAGTTTAAAATAGCCCTACTGGAACTATTAAGTTAGCCCCCCAAAAGTTCTTGCTTCTAAACTACCTTTTAAAAACAGAAATTTAGAACCAGTCTCTTGCATTCTTCCCTCCTTTGCACATAATGATTCCCTCTAGCTGACAAAATGTGATGTTCTCTAGTAATATCTTCAAAATATGTACTTACAAAACCAACTTACAGAATGCATTGAGGCAGGAAATGATGGTTTTAAGTGGCGAGCTACAAATATCTTCTGCAACCATAACTCGGCAAAAACCACTAAAAACGATTATACCGGCTTTCTTCGTACAGGGAATTTATATTCCATTAAGAAGTAAGCAAAGAAAGATGTTAACCAGCTTGAATTAACAACATCCTGGGAATTCAAACGCACGTTTTAACATGTATTTGCTCTTTAACGAGCTCTATAGATATATGGCAGAAAATGTCCATTTTTTCCCAAAATGACGTTCATGGACATAAAAAGCATTTTAAATGTCAAATGGAAGAACGCTTCTGAAGGGACTTCAGTGTGAGGCTACCCCCCACCCCCGTATTCCCTGTCTCAGTGACTACAGGCAACATCAATGAAAGCGCCCGAGCTGGAAACCTGGAGGTCACTCCAGGCGCTCCCCTCTCTCTGCACTCACATCCAGCTGTGTCCAAGTCATGCTGCCCTCACTCCCCATCTTCTGGGTGTCCTGCTCCCGTCCACTTCTGTGCCTCTGCGCATATTGTTTTCTCTTCCTGATAAAGTGTGACGTAAGAAAAATGCACAACCTAAAAGCTGAGAGTTATGTGTTATTCGGAGGACAAAACTGAGGACTTAAGCCCGGGACACAGCATCTCAGGTAGCTCTGAGGGACGGCTCTGAAGAGGCAGGTGTCGGGGTGAAGGGGGAGCCAGGATACGTAGGAGTTTTTCCAACAAAGACCAGGTAGTCGGAACATCAAAAGACTTCTGGGGTTTTTTTAATTAATTAATTTATTTATTTATTTATTTATTTATTTTTGGCTGTGTTGGGTCTTCGTTGCTGCGCACGGGCTTTCTGTAGTTGCGACGAGCAGGGGCTACTCGCCGTTGCGGTGCGCTGGCTTCTCATTGCAGTGGCTTCTCTTGTTGCGGAGCACGGGCTCTAGGCACGCGGGCTTCAGTAGTTGTGGCTCGCGGGCTCAGTAGTTGTGGCTCACGGGCTTAGTTGCTCCGCGGCATGTGGGATCTTCCCGGACCAGGGCTCAAACCCGTGTCGCCTGCATTGGCAGGTGGATTCTTAACCACTGCACCACCAGGGAAGCCCAAGATTACTGTTAATTAAGGAAAACCAGACATCTGAAGTTATGGAATTTAGCACTTTTCTATGTATGGGAAGATGCAAGAGTCTGGGCTGTCTGAAATCATTCCTTTGATATGCATCTCAGCTATCTGGGGCCAGTATCCTGTGCTTTCTCACCCTGAGTGTCCTCAGGGTGCACCGTTGGGGTGCCTGCAGCAGCTGACTGCTAGATGGGGGGGCATTCTGCCTCCACCCTGAGTTCCCTCAGGGCTCACCGTCAGGGCGGCTGTAGTGTGTTGGCTTGATGGCTGCAACATCCTTTGCTTATGGATGTGGCAGGCAACATTTTTTATTCACAGTACCTTGATACTCATGCTTACATTTTTCAGGAAAAAATGTTTCTTAAGGTGTGATATATAACATTGAAACAGGGTGAGTTAACCTTTGATACAGATCTAATATTTTGTCCCCTTTTTAGTATTCATAAGCTCAATTTCTCCTTCAAATTTGCTAATTCTGGGGTACATCTTTTTCAAAGTTCATCATTCCCTAGGTGTGTGATTGTGTCTGAACAATCTAGCTTGAAACACGCGAGGCAAGTTTGGTAAGACCCCTTCCTCAGGTGGGAACTTGAGTAGCTAATCCCCCAATACCCTGTGGCATCCAAGTCCCATTTCTCAGGCTTGATTCAAGCTGCTTTTGCCCCTCACAAGTGCTCTGACTCCTGGGTCTTCCCGTTTTTCCATTCGGCTCATTACGTTCAGCACGAGCCTCAAGGCCTGGGGTTGAGCAGGGTGGGCTGCTCTCCTGAGAAAAAGTGTATTGCTAATAAATACAATTACTCTTTTATTGTGAAGTTTTATGAGGAATATAAACAAGAATGCTGCTAAATTGTCAGACTCACAATTGTTCAAATGTAGCTGATGTAATTTTCCTTAACTTGAAATTTCTAAAGCCTGTGTTTTCACTGAAAGAAGGTCTCTCTGGACTCCTTGCTTAATAATTACTCAAATCTCAGCTTCTGGACTCCCCCCGAGCAAAATGGGAAGGGCTGGTGGACAGTACTGTCAGTAGCCCTGCCTGTCCCAGCACTTGCAGACAGTTAAACTAAGAAAAATAAGAAAATAAGATTTAAGCAGTTTAGAGATTCATGACTGAAAAGTAAAAAGCTGAGCTTTTGTTTTATATCAATCAGGTGTCAGTAAACCCGCGAACCCCTGATTGGCAGGGTGATTGTTCTCTGCTGTAAGTAGCATGTAATTCACAAAGATTCAGCAGAGCCACTTCACTGGGTGTCCCCACTCCCACTCCCACCCCTTTTCCATCCAACTCCTCACGACATATTTTAGATCCAGCACCTTGTTGTTCCTACCGGTTGTTCCTGCACAACGTGAGAGTTGTGAGCTTTTATTTGGGGCAAGATGAGGACTACAGCCCGGGAGACAGCACCTCAGATAGCTCTGAGAAGCTGCTCCAAAGCGGTAGGGGAGAAGGACAGTATATATGTGATTTTGGTGAAGGGGGAGCACATGCAATCGAGCACATATTTTTTGCAGAAGGTTTCTGCTAGTCTCATGAAGGTTACTGCTAGTCGCTAGGAGCAGACGTCACCATGAAGGATTTTAGTGGTTTTCTAGACATGAGGAGGTGCGAGAATTGGGCTCATAAAATCATCTCCTGAAAATATCTACCTATCTGAAGGCCTGTTCTGCCAGTTTTTCCCAGAGCACAGAGTGCCTCATTCCTGAACTCCTTTCAGGGGGTGTTGAAGGTCAGCAGCCGCAACAGCTTGATCCTTGTAAAGGTAGATGGCAAGTGCTAATTTGTAGGTGGCATACCCATCACTGATTCTATTAAGAACTCATTCATCTGTCTATGCCTCAGTTTCTTTATCTGCACAGTGGAGGTGATAGCACCTTATAACTTGGATGTGACCTTTAGATACAATAACATACATAGATAGGAGATGCTCAATAAGTTGGAGCTATTGCCATATTTTCAGCTACTGTAAGCACTGAGGCAGTGAATGTATTTATCTTGTTCATTGCTGCTGCCCCAGTGCCGTGTAAGTACCTAGCACTTGGTAGATACTGAGTAGTTTTTGTTGAATGAATGCAAGCATGCATACACAAATGAAAGAATGAAGCCCCGGCAGAGAGGAAAACATCAACAACTTTGGTTGGGGGTGGGGGCGGTTCGGTGGAAATAAAATGGATATGTTAGGATAATTGAACTTTAGTGCTGAGTCTGTCATAAGTTAATTTTGAGTAGGACTTGAAGTTTTCTCGGAGTCTTTATCATTAAGTGAGATAACAATGCCTACCTTGCCTTTCTCAAAGGGGGTTAATAGACATAAATGAAATAAAGAATGAGCATAGAGAAAAGAAAGTAATAACAAAATATGCCAGCAATGAAAGAGTATATTGGGACTCACTAAAAGGAAAGAACACCAAAATGCATAATCTTGACTGCAGCCCGCGAGGTGCAACTCCCTGTGAATGTCAGAGTCAGGAGAGAAGGAAACAGATTCCAATGACACACAAAGAGCAGGAGGGAGAACCAAGACAAAAGGCCAAAGAGAGCTTGTATTTAGTGAGTATTTGAGTAACTGATATTGAATCAAAAAATGGGAGGAGTTTCAGTTTCACATGGAAAATAAATTACAAATTTTATGCAATGTAATTAACTTTTATAATATTTATTAAAACCTTTGAGGATCATTTTGCATAAAATATGTAGAAATACTTTGCAAGGTATAAAAAGTCAGATAAGTATAAAATTACTTGGTATTTCAGAGCTAAGCCATCACAATTAGTGAGTACACCATGAAGTCACTCAAAACTTTGAGATTTGGAAAATTTAGAGTTCCTGCTTAAAAAAAGACTCTCCAAGTTTTCCTATCCAGAAAACTAAGAACACTGTAAGATGGGGTGGAAAATCACAATGCTTCACAGGTTGCTTTTAGGTCTTTAGTCTTCCTTGAATCCCTTATGGAATGAAGTGAGGTTTCAATAATTAAAAATGTTTGAGCCTTTGGCAATAATCTTAATTTGCCAATTTCCAAACAGAAAAACCTTAAGAGATTAATTAAATCAATCCATAATTTTATAATCTTCTGTTCCATATAATTGGATCTTTCTATTATACTTTAAACAAAAAGAATATTATACGTTATTAATATCACAGGAGTTCTATCTATTATTTATTGTATGCTGTATATCTTAAAATAACAGCTTGTCTTTGCTATATCAAGTAATTTTTTTAAATGCCACTTCCTCAAATGTACCAATTCTCCATCCTGACTGCATTTTAGAATCACCTGGAAAGCTTTCAAACATACCAATGCAGGGCCCTCTCCTGAGGATCTAATTATCAAACTCAGTTCCTTTGCAGAAGGGCCCAGATATTGATACAGTTCTGAAAACTTGCCAGGATTCTAATATTCACTCAAGACACAGTCTCTCAGCCTTTTGATTCATGGTCTCCAAATACCTCAATTGAATTCCATTAAATTGCCTTTAGCAAACGGTAAAGAATAATTCTCTAAAGGGGTAAAATCATGACTCTCGTTCAAATATAATATGAACACGTGTCAAAGATTTTATTTAACTCATTAGTTAATGAGGGAGCAAATAAGGTGTTACAATTGATTCAAAAGAGAATTCAAAGACAGGCAAAATATAAGCCAGGGATGGACAACTGAAAGCCCTGTGGGCCAAACCCAGCCCACCACTGGTTTCCCAACAGCTTGCAAGTTAAGTATGGTTTTTACATCTCTAAATGCCTGAAAAAAATCAAAAGAATTATAATGTTTTATGACATGTGAAAATAACATGAAATTCAATTTCAGCACTGATAAATAAATTTTACTGGAACACAGTCAAGCCCCTTGACCTGCTATGGCTATTTTAGAGCTACAGTAGCATAGCTGGGTGATTGCAGTAGAGACCAGATGAGCTATACAGCCTAAAACATCAATATTTACTATTTGGCCCTTCTCAGGAAAAGTTTGCCAACCCCTGATATAGGCAGTCAAGAATGCTGGCACAGATTTGCAGATTGACGCAAAACTGGTCAAAATCTACCCAGCAGTAAAATATAATGTTTGGAATCATCTCTTCCAGAGGGGGGGAAATCAATGGCCTCCCCATCAGACAAACTTCACTTGCATCTCTGTGGACTACAATTATTGCATTACCTTTAGTTCCCTATAGCTTATGGAGCTGTAAAATAGCCCAAAGACAATGAAAAGCACAAAACTCTCTAAAATTAGATAACCTCCCACAATCTGCCCACTGATGCTCATAATTCCTTTGAAGAGACACCCAGTAATCTTTTACATCCATGTCACAGTCTTTCACAATTTTTTCTGACACAAACTAAACTACATTCACTTTTTAAAAAATATTTATTGAAGTAGAGTTGATTTACAATGTGTTAGTTTCAGGTGTACAGCAAAGTGAATCAGTTAGACATATACATACATCCACTCTTTTTTAGATTTTTTTCCCATATAGGCCATTACAGAGTACTGAGTAGAGTTCCCTGTGCTATACAGTAGCTATCTATTTTATTTATGATAGTGTGGATATGTCAATCCCAATTTATCCCTCCCCTACCTTACAACTGGTAACCAGGTTTGTTTTCTATATCTGTAACTCTATTCTGTTTTGTAGATAAGTTCATTTGTACGATGTTTTTAGATTCCACACATAAGCAATATCATATGTATTTGTCTTTCTTTGACTAATTTCCTTCACTCAATATGACAATCTCTAGGTCCATCCATGTTTCTGCAAATGACATTATTTCCTTCTTTTTATGGCTGAGTAATATTCCATTGTATATATGTACCACATCTTCTTTAACCATTCCTCTGCTGATGGGCATTTAGGTTGCTTCCATGTCTTGGCTATTGTGAATAGTGCTGCAGAGAACATTGGGGTGCATGTGTCTTTTCGAATTATGGTTTTCTCCGGATATATGCCCAGTAGTGGGATTGCTGGATCATATGGTAGTTCTGTGTTTAGTTTTTTAAGGAATCTCCATACTATTCTCCATAATGGTTGTACCAATTTACATTCCCACCAACAGTGGAGGAGGGTTTCCTTTTCTCCACACCCTCTCCAGCATTTATTGTTTGTAGACTTTTTGATGATGGCCATTCTGATCGGTGTGAGGTGATACCTGACTGTAGTTTTGATTTGCATTTCTCTAATAATTAGTGATGTTGAGCATCTTTTCATGTGCTTTTTCAAGACATCAGAGTTATACTCTGAAGAGAACTCGTATTTCAGATGTGCTTAGGACATGGCCAGACCCCATATTATAACCCATATTCTCTGCCTGCTCTAGGAGCTGGGTGCACACCAGGGACTGACCACCACTAACTGAGCCCTGACTGTCAGCTTCTCACTCACAGACCAAACATGAGTCCTTATTTGGCTTGTGCAGAGTCCTCTGGGCAAGGAGCTCCCTTAAACGAAGGCCTGGGCTCTGCCCTGAGGGCGCGCGTGTTCCTGGCACACACATTTCCAAGCCAATAGAGATGCTCCATTTTAGATCTGATGCCCCTGTGATTTTACAGCTTCCCACTTTCCCCAAAGAAAAGGCAGCATTCCTCTAAAATTCTTATCCAGACTGCATTTCTTCCATTTACTGGTAGAAAAATGTCTGCATAAAAATCAATATTCTCTGATACTCTCTGCTCATCCTTCAAAATGCATGTTTGACTTTTCAATCAACTTTATTTTCATTTAAACTGTTGAATATTTATTGCAATTAAGAAAATCCTCATTAAACCTACCTTCAGTGTTCTGATGATATTCTTATGAAAACTTTTTGTGAGGTAAACAATTTTCCAAATCCACACTAAAATCTTTGTGTTATTTTTTAAAAATATCTCTTGCTTTGATTTTATTAGTTCACAGTCAAAATTGCTTAAGGCCATTCTCTGAAGACACTCTCTCCTAAAGCCAGACTTGCATCTCCAGGGTACACCAGCTTGGTTTCTACAAACGATAACCGTTTGTGGCTCAAAGAATTGCACTTGCTGAATTTTACTTTCTTGTGTTTGGCTTTGCTTCTCACCACTTCCCTAAAGCCAGCAGGGCTTATCAGTCTTATCAGTCTTCTTTCACAAACACAGACCCACCAGCTAATGAGAGTTAGGCCTCCCTTTTATGTCTCCCAAAGCACGCCAGGTGTCCTCTTTCACAGCACTTGGCACATTTGTGACTGTATAGTTACTGCTTGAAGATGGAAAGTTCCCTGAAGACAAGCGCTGGGTCTGTCATATTCACCACTCTCGTGTCAGCAGTGCAGTGAGGAGGGTTCTGGAGTCTGATATGTGCATCCAAACCCCAGCTAACTACTTGCAGCCTTGGGCGAGTGCCTCAGTTTTCCATCTGTGAAATGGTCATAACAGTACTTACTTCATGGGGTTCTTGTGAAGATTAAGTTAGTATGTACAATGCTTAGAATTGTGCCTGGGGGGAGGAATGGACTAGGAGTTTGGGGTTAGTAGATGCAAACTATTACATATAGAATGGATAAACAATAGGTCCTACTGTATAGCACAGGGAACTATATTCAATCTCCTGGGATAACCATAACGAAAAAGAATATAAAAAAGAATGTATACGTGCGTATAACTAAGTCACTTTGCTGTACAGAAGCAATTACCACAACACTGTAAATCAACCATACTTCAATTAAAAAAAAATAAGTTTAAAAAATCTAAAAAAAAGAAGAATTGTGCCTGGTACATACAATGTAACCAAAAAATAACAGCATACCTGGCACAGCTCAATATGCAATAAATATTCATTAAATGAATGAATGATTGAAGTAAAAGCAGAATTGAATCAAATATTCAAATATTCCAAGTCTAATGCTTTTTACTCTTCTTCCATGCTTTCTTGAATATACAGAAAGCTTGATTTTAGGAAAAAAGCAGGATTCCAGCAAACTTTTAAACAATGATTCCACTGGTTCTCTATAAAAATGACCATTGGATTAACTGAAAAATTACTTCTCTCTGGGTTGGCTGTTCTAGTCCTTGACCTTAAGCCAACATGCTTTAAAAATAGCCATAAATTCATCTCTAGCAATTGACTTAAATTACCATTTTATACTGGTACCTAGTATGTGTTCAATAAATGTGAGGGATGATTGTTTTAAGGAATGGATGAAGAATTCATATGTACACGTCATTTGGTAAAATTAGAGCTTAGAGCAGCGTGTAATACAAAATATACCAGACAATTAAGGATACACTTTCATTCAGACTATTACAACAGGGGGAACATTCATTAATGAGGAATGTGTCAAACAGAAAAAGTGGGCTGAGGTTTCATAGAGGCTGAGTCTTATGGGAGTCAGGAGAAAAAGTGAGTCTCATCCGAGTCACATGAGGAAGGGGGATTCTTTGCAGTTAACCCTTTCCCAGAACAAAAAAGGGTGGGGAGATTTCAGAAAGCAAAAGGGTTGAGGTGAGTGGGAGTTCTTAACCATAGCTATTTTTTGGTAAAGCTCAAGTCAAGTTCAATATTGTCAAGAGTAATTTTCAGTGGGGCAATACAGCCCTGCAGGATGTGTCTTGAGAATGTGAGTGACAGAGACACTTCTTAGTTGCCTCAGTAATGGGAGGGCACTGCTAATACTTCGTGGGAAGAGAAATTCTCTAATATGCAGGACAATACTACACAACAAAGAAGTTATCTGCTTCCACTAATACTTTTGTATATCTTGCTAGATATTCATGTATATGGGGTGGGGGGGCCGGAAAACTGTAAATTTCTAAGCCTGGACCTTAACTCCTGTTAAAGTAAAACTTTATTAAAAGGTAAAATCATTACTCTCATACAAATATAAAATGAACATGAGTCAAAGATTATATTTAACAAATTACTAATGAGGAAACAAGTAAGACGTTATGACCAGTTTGAAGGAGAATTCAAACAACACAATCAGCAATTAAAAATGAGGAAATAAATTTACAAGTTTATGCAAAACTGGCCAATAGCCACACGGAAATAGTCAATTATATTCCACCTGATGAAAACCCTTTGTCTTTCACGGACAAGAATAAGTTGCATTACTCTAAGCATACTACAACTAAAAGATTGCAAAAACGATAAAAGGCACAGACCCCTATAGATCAGAAAACCCAGAAAGTGCACTAGATAGATAAGACACTTAAGTCCTTTACATTCTTTCCTGACACTTCTTTTTTTATACGAGTATAATTTGCAAAATGTATTTTGCAAAATTTAATTTAACCTGAGCTTTCTGCAAATTCAACCAATGTGTATAATGAACTTTACTAAGTGTTACCCACCAATTCAGGAAATCACTACTTCTCTTATGACAGTGGTGATCATTGCGTTTATGTGGCCAATACAACATCTGAGTCTGTCTGCCATTGTAGCTGTGGAATCCACAATGATGTTTATAGATGTTTACATATAAGTACATATAGGAATCTTACTGCTTTATTATGTCTTATGGTGCTATAATGCCTTTTGAATTACATATTGTGCTATTATAAATTATTTTCCTTTTATTTCTCCTTTATGTTACAGTTTTTTTAACTTTTTATTTTATATTGGAGTATAGTTGATTAACAATGTTGTGTTAGTTTCAGTTGTACAGCGAAGTGATTCAGTTTTACATATACTTTTTTAAATTCTTTTCCCATTTAGGTTGTTACATAATATTGAGCAGAGCTCCCTGTGCTGTACAGTAGGTCCTTGTTGGTTATCCATTTTAAATATAGCAGAGTGTACATGTCCATCCCAACCTCCCAATCTATCCCTCCCCCCAACCCTTCCCCCCATTTATGTTACAGTTTGAACAATGCATTGACTTTTTTAAAGTGTGTATTTGCTTGGTTATATTCTTGATGAAGCTCATTCAGGATCATAAGGGGGCATTACCAAATATTTGTTAGAAAAAGGGTACTGAACTGGTTGGGTTGGGGACACCTAGCATGGAAGTCGCCTACGGCAACCTAGATTAGGTAAATACAATTCAGAGCGGCAACACTGAGGATAGAAACCACGTTCCTAAATGCACAAGCTATGTCTGTCTCTCAGTCCTTCCATCTACTCACTCCTCCCCTTCTTCCCACCATAAACACAAACACACACCCTGTTCTAAAAGCTTCCCTGTAAATAGACAGGCATCTAATGTCCCCATTGCAGATTAGAATACTGATATTATATATATATATATACAAACACACACACACACACACGCACACACACACACACAATGGAATATTACTCAGCCATAAAAAAGAAGGAAATAATGCCATTTGCAGTAACATGGACGGACCTAGAGATTATCATACTAAGTGAAGTAAGTCAGACAAAGACAAATATCATATGATATCGCTTATATGTGGAATCTAAAAAAAATACAAATGAATGTATTTACAAAACGAAAATAGACCCACAGACATAGAAAACAAACTTATGGTTACCAAAGGGGAAGAGGCAGGAGGGATAAATTAGGAGTTTGGGATTAACATATACACACTACTATATATAAAATAGATAACCAACAAGGATCTACTGTATAGCACAGGGAACTATACTCAATATTTTGTAATAACCTATGAAGGAAAAGAATCTGAAAAAGAATATATATAAGAATTTATATATTTATATATACACACACACACATGTATATATAACTGAATCACTTTGCTGTACACGTGAAACTAACACAACATTGTAAATCAGCTATACTTCAATAGGGAATTCCCTGGTGGTCCAGTGGTTAGGACTTGGCACTTTCCCTGCTGAGGCCCAGGTTCAATCCCTGGTTGGGGAACTAAGATCCCACAAGCCACACAGCGTGGCAAAAAAAAAAAACAAAAAACAAAACAAAACTATACCTCAATTTAAAAGAATTTTTCTTTAATTTTTATTTTTTATTTTTTTAAAATTTATTTATTTATTTATTTATTTTTGGCTGTGTTGGGTCTTCGTTTCTGTGCAAGGGCTTTCTCTAGTTGCAGCAAGCAGGGGCCACTCTTCATCGCGGTGCGTGGGCCTCTCACTGTCGCGGCCTCTCTTGTTGTGGAGCACAGGCTCCAGACGCGCAGGCTCAGTGATTGTGGCTCACGGGCCTAGTTGCTCCGCGGCATGTGGGATCTTCCCAGACCAGGGCTCGAACCCGTGTCACCTGCATTGGCAGGCGGATTCTCAACCACTGTGCCACCAGGGAAGCCCCAAAATTTTTTTTTAATTTTTAATAAAAAAAAAGAATATCCTAAACCAAAGCCAGATCCTCTGTGGTATTCTGATAAAAGCCAGAGTTAGAGACTGGGAGACTTAAATCCTGCGATGCCAGGTCTTTAAGGGGTTCTATGTGGATTGGTTATCTGTAGCTGCATATAAAATGGCTCTACAACTTGGTGACTGACAGCAACAATAAACATTTATCATCTCTCCCAGTTTCTGCAGGTTGGAAATCTATGTAAAAGTTTAGCTGGTTGGTTCAGGCTCAGAGCCGCACATGAGGTTGCAGTCAAGATGTCAACTGAGGCTATAATCTTAAGACTTGACAGGGGCTGGTGGATTTTCTTCCAATATGACTCACACATCTTGCAAACTGGCCTCAAGAAGGCCTCCGTTCTTCCTCATACAAGCATCTCCACATGGCTGCTTGAGTGTCCTCACAACATGGCAACTGATTCCCTCCAGAGCAATTGATTCAAGGGAACGAGGTGGAAGAAGTAATATGTTGTATGACCTAACCTCAGAATCATGCATCACCATTTGTATAGCATGCTATGGAAGTCAGCCTCTGCAGTGTGGGAGGGGACACTACAGGAATATTAAAAACAGAAAGTAAGGCTCATCAGTGACCCCATTAGAGGCTACCATACCATGTAATGTGTTGTGGGTCTTCCACAGTCCCAAATACACACTATATGTAATATTAATCTTTATCATTCTCTCAGGTATATATGAAATTATTAATAGAGAGAAACATATATTGATTATTTCACTTTGCAAGTCAAAGCTGGAGAATCACAACCTTTTCCATAATCTTGGAATAAATGATTCAGAAACCATTCAGAACTGAAATATAACCATGCTATTAAAAGCTACAACATCACTGCATGTCAAATTCATGTCACTGTTATTTCATTTGTCCCAATAAGTTTTGGTTTATTTTGTTTTCATTGTCATTTGTTTCTAGGTATTTTTTGATTTCCTCTTTGATTTCTTCAGTGATCTCTTAGTTATTTAGTTATTTAGGAACATATTGTTTAGTCTCCATGTGTTTGTATTTTCTACAGTTTTTTTCCTGTAATTGATGTCTAGTCTCATAGCGTTGTGGTTGGAAAAGATGCTTGATATGATTTCAGTTTTCTTAAATTTACTGAGGCTTGATTTGTGACCCAAGATATGATCTATCCTGGAGAATGTTCCATGAGCATTTGAGAAGAAAGTGTATTCTGTTGTTTTTGGATGGAATGTCCTATCAATATCACTTAAGTCCATCTGGTCTAATATGTCATTTAAAGCTTGTGTTTCCTTTTTTATTTTCATTTTGGATGAACTGTTCGTTGGTGAAAGTAGGGTGTTATAGTCCTCTACTTTTATTGTGGTACTGTCGATTTCCCCTTTTATGGCTGTTAGCATTTGCCTTATGTATTGAGGTGCTCCTATGTTGGGAGCATATATATTTACAATTGTTATATCTTCTGCTTGGATCGATCCCTTGATCATTATGTAGTGTCCTTCTTTGTCTCTTGTAATAGTCTTTATTTTAAAGACTATTTTGTCTGATATGAGTATTGCTACTCCAGCTTTCTTTTGATTTCCATTTGCATGGAATATATTTTTCCATCCCCTCACTTTCAGTCTCTTTGTGTCCCTTAGTCTGAAGTGGGTCTCTTGTAGACAGCATATGTACAGGTATTTTTTTAATCCATTCAGCCAGTCTGTATCTTTTGGTTGGAGCATTTAATCCATTTACATTCAAGGTATTTATCGATATGTATGTTCCTATTACCACTTTCTTAGTTGATTTGGTTTTGTTTTTGTAGGTCTTTTCCTTCTCTTGTGTTTCCTGCCAGAGAAGTTCCTTTAGGATTTGTTGTAAAGCTGGTTTGGTGGTGCTGAATTCTCTTAACTTTTGCTTGTCTGTAAAGGTTTTAATTTCTCTGCCCAATCTGAATGAGATCCTTGCTGGATAGAGTACTCTTGGTTGTAGGTTTTTCCCTTTCATCACTTTAAATATGTCCTCCACTCCCTTCTGGCTTGCAGAGTTTCTGCTGGAAGATCAGCTGTTAACCTTATGGCAATTCCCTTGTATGTTATTTGTTGTTTTTCCCTTGCTGCTTTTAATATTTTTTCTTTATATTTAATTTTTGATAGTTTGATTAATATGTGTCTTGGCGTGTTTCTCCTTCGGTTTGTCCTGTATGGGACTCTCTGCACTTCCTGGACTTGATTGACTATTTCCTTTCCCATGTTAGGGAAGCTTTTGACTATAATCTCTTCAAATATTTTTCAGACCCTTTCCTTTTCTCTTCTTCTTCTGGGACCCCTATAATTTGAATGTTGGTGAGTTTAGTGTTGTCCCAGAGGTCTCTGAGACTGTCCTCAATTCTTTTCATTCTTTTTTCTTTATTCTGCTCTGTGGTAGTTATTTCTACTATTTTATCTTCTGGGTCATTTATCCGTTCTTCTGCCTCAGTTATTCTACTACTGATTCCTTCTAGAGAATTTTTAATTTCATTTATTGTGTTGTTCATCATTGTTTGTTTGCTCTTTAGTTCTTCTAGGTCCTTGTTAAACATTTCTTATATTTTCTCCATTCTATTTCTGAGATCTTGTATCATCTTTACTATCATTACTCTGAATTCTTTTTCAGGTGGACTGCCTATTTCCTCTTCATTTGTTTGGTCTGGTGGGTTTTTACCTTGCTCCTTCATCTGCTGCATATTTCTCTGTCTTCTCATTTTGTTTAACCTACTGTGTTTGGGGTCTCCTTTTCGCAGGCTGGAAGTTCGTAGTTCCCGTTATTTTTGGTGTCTGCCCCCAGTGGGTGGGGTTGGTTCAGTGGCTTGTATAGGCTTCCTAGTGGAGGGGACAGACTGGTGCCTGTGTTCTAGTGGGTGGGGCTGGATCTTGTCTTTCTGGTGGGCAGGGTCATGTCCAGTGGTGTGTTTTGGGGTGTCTGTGAACTTAGTATGATTTTCGACAGCCTCTCTGCTAATGGGTGGGGATGTGTTCCTGTCTTGCTAGTTGTTTGGCATGGGGTGTCCAGCACTGTAGCTTGCTGACCGTTGGGTGGAGCTGGGTCTTAGTGTTGAGACGGAGATCTCTGGGAGAGCTCACGCTGATTGATATTACATGGGGCCGGAAGGTCTCTGGTGGTCAAATATCCTGGACTTGGTTCTGCCACCTTGGAGGCTCAGGCCCAACACCCAGCCAGATCACCAAGACCCTTCCAACCACACGGCTCAGAAGAAAAGGAAAAAATGGAGGAAGAAAAAAAAAACGACAGATAGAACGCCAAACCAAATGGTAAAAGCAATACTAAACAGACAAAATCGCACAAAGAAACATACACACACACACTCATAAAAAGAAAAAACAAACAAACAAAACCAGACAGAACCCTAGGAGAGATAATAAAAGCAAACCTAAACAGACAAAATCACACAAAGAAACATACACATACACACTCACAAAAAGGGAAAAAAGAAAAAAATAATAATAAAATTACAAAAATAAATAAATAAGAAAAAAAATTTTTAAAAGGAAGAGAGCAACCAAACAAATCCCCCAATGATAACAAGCACTAAAAACTAAACTAAGATAAACATAAAACCAAAAACAAATCAGACACAGAAAGCAAAGCCCAAGTCTACAGTTGCTCCTAAAGTCCACTGCCTCAATTTTGGGAACATTCATTGTCTATTCAGGTATCCCACAGATGCAGGGTTTATCAAGTTGGTTGTGGTGATTTAATCCGCTGCTCCTGAGGCTGCACAGAGAAATTTCCCTTTCTCTTCTTTGTTCGCACAGTTCCTGGGGTTCAGCTTTGGTTTTGGCCCTGCCTCTGTGTGTAGGCCACCTTCAGGTGTCTGTTCCCCACCCAGACAGGAGGGGGTTAAAGCAATAGCTGTTTAGGGCTGTCTTGCTCACTCAGGCCAGGGAAAGGGAGGGGTACGGTAGTCATAACTGAAATGCAGGGCAAGCCTGCGGTGACACAGGCCCGTTTGACATTGCAACAGCCTGAGGTGTGTCATGTGTTCTCCTGGGGAAGTTGTCCCTGGATCATGGGACCCTGGCAGTGGCGGGCTTACAGGCTCCTGGGGGGGTGTGGGTAGTGACCTGTGCTTGCACACAGGATTCTTGGTGGCAGCAGCAACAGCGTTAGCAGTTCATGCCCATCTCTGGGGTCCCAGCTGATAGCCGCAGCTCACACCCATCTCTGGAGCTCGCTTAGGTGGTGCTCTGCCTTCTGTGGGCACACAGAGCAGGAATCCCCTCCCCTCGCGCACCACAAAACAATGGTCACTTGCCTCTCCGACAGGTCCAGACTTTTTCCCAGACTCCCTCCCAGCTAACTAGCTCGTCAGTGGCACACTAGCTGTCTTCACGCAGCCAACCCCAGTCCTCTCCCTGGAATCCGACCTCCGAAGCCTGAGCCTCAGCTCCCAGCCCCCACCTGCCCTGGCAGGTGAGCAGACAAGCCTCTCGGGCTGCTGAGTGCTGGTCGGCACCAATCCTCTGTGCAGGAATCTCTCCGCTTTGCCCTCCGCACCCCTGTTGCTGTGCTCTCCTCCGTGGCTCCAAAGCTTCCCTCCTGCCCAGCCCTCATCCCTGCCAGTGAAGGGGCTTCCTAGTGTGTGGAAACTTTTCCTCCTTCACCGCTCCTTCCCAGAGGTGCAGGCCCCGTCCTTATTCTTTTGTCTCCATTTTTTCTTTTTTCTTTTGCCCTAACCAGGTATGTGGGGATTTTCTTGCCTTTTGGAAAGTCTGAGGTCTTCCGCCAGCGTTCAGTAGGTGTTCTGTAGGAGTTGTTCCACATGTAGATGTATTTTTGATGTATTTGTGGGGAGAGAGGTGATCTTCACGTCTTACTCCTCCGCCATCTTGAAGGTCTCCCTCTTCCTTACTTTATGAGATACTCATTCTTAAAACATCCCTAAAGGCTAAGAAAAATGATTACCTAAAATATTAATTTGGAGTCATTATCATTTACACTGTACATACCACCATTAGGCAGCATTTTTGATGTACTGTCATAAAAGGTAAGATTATCAGAACACTCCAGAACATAGTCCAGCCATCTTCACTCCCCCACGTCCCAAGTTTTGATAATTAGACGAGTATATTACAGTGTCAAGGTTTATCAATTTAAAATTGATTCTGCAGCCACAACTCCCAGCTCCCATGGCTTGCTGGACAGATTTCCATATTTAAATGGATTTAAGACTCAATCTCAAACCTTCTATCATAGCTTCTGTATTCCTGAGTTCTCTGTTTTGATGTATCTTTTAGTTGGCTGGACTGTATCATCAGATAATTGCTTCAGGAAGGGTATCAAAGCTCCTGAGGGTTTGGCTACTAAAAGAAGAGCTACTTCTCTATTCACAGCACTTCTAATATCAAATGTGTAGGGGGTTTTCCTACATCAACCGATTCTCGACTCTCCAGACATCAACTGGGTGTCCTACAACTCAATTATGACACTAAACACCTGGAGTTGATGCAGAGCCCACAGATAGAGAGCTCAGATCCACAAGACTAACCCCTACTGCAGATACCAAAGTCCCAGATGTCACTTGTACTTCTGATCAACCAGCTAAAAATTGGGGCTTCCCAACTTTTATGGCTGCCATCAAAGGGACTGGCTCCCAAATCACCCAGCTCTGGCAGCCAGTGGAGCTCAGCATCCACAGTCCCCCAGAACCACAGAAAACAAAAGAGGCAATTTTAAATGGGTACCAAGCACTTCCTGTGGCCACCCCTGGGGTTCAGCACAGAGGGAGCCGGCAAACACACACAGCTCCCAATTTCTCCCTGGAACGGGTTTGACTGCATACTTTTCCAGCTGCCGCTCAAGGTTCAGAAATTTAGGAGCTCTGTGTCAGGAACTGGAGGCCCAGGCAAATACATATTTCTTATTGTATCCCAGCTACTTACTACCTGTAACTTTCAAATGTGAAGGACAACTTGACTTTTGGAGTTTCTTCTTCTGCCATTTTCACCGATGCCCTTCTCTACTATTCTTAGAACTGCATTTGAATATTCAGTTGTCTCAAAATAAAACGTTTAATATTTCTAAAGCCAAATCATTGAAGTATTCTGACAAATACAGCGTTTTGCTATCTCACACTTCCCCACTGTGCAGTCCCACTTACCAAAAGTACTCCCTTTTAACTCAGCTATTTCTTCTGGCATTTATTCTTGCCATATTTTTAAATAATATACATCTTTTGACTCATCTGTTTTATACATTATTTACTGACTTCCTATTATTGCAAATAAGGATTTAAGTTTCTTACAACACCCTTCCCTATCAATATGGTAATAACTATAATTGAATCAATATTCAGTGTTTCCATTATGTATTTACAGCTGAACTATTTTCTCTAAATATGTTTACTTTCTGTTTTCCTGGAATTAATGTTTTCTTTGATTTTTTTATTTGCTTAATGTTCTTTGTACTTATTGCCAATTCTTTTCAAATTATGCATTGAAATTTCCAGTATTATTTTCCACATCAGGTAACTTATCACTTCCAATTTTCAAAGACCTTCTCTTTCTCCTGCACTACTACTCTCCAGGCCTTTTGGACAGCTGTCACCTGGGATTTCCATTTTCTGTCATCCTTAAAATTTCTTTGGCCTTTCTCCTGAGTTGGATTCCCTGATCCCTAGATCTCAAGCCCCTCTGAGTTCACTCTCATTTTTTTTTTTTTTTTTTAACCTGAGGTAAACCCAGGTCTTCTGACTGGAAGTTTAATGGATAACAGCATGGTAGAGTTGAAGGAAGAAGCCTCTCCTCATTTATTTTTTTAAATTAATTAATTTATTTATTTTTATTTTTGGCTGTGTTGGTTCTTCATTTCTGTGTGACGGCTTTCTCTAGTTGTGGCAAGTGGGGGCCACTCTTCATCGCGGTGTGCGGGCCTCTCACTATCGCGGCCTCTCTTGTTGCGGAGCACAGGCTCCAGACGTGCAGGTTCAGTAGTTGTGGCTCACGGGCCTAGTTGCTCCGTGGCATGTGGGATCTTCCCAGACCAGGGCTTGAACCCGTGTCCCCTGCACTGGCAGGCAGATTCTCAACCACTGCGCCACCAGGGAAGCCCCACTCTCTTGTTTTATGGAGCACATCCATTAGTAGTTTTCTCAAGTTAAAAAAAAAAAAAAAAAGGTACAATGGCAGAGGGCTTGGTGATATAAGCATCACATGTACTTAGTTTCCTTTTACACCTCGAGTACCCATCTCTCTGAGAGACCCCTTCACCTTCTTCCTGGGGATTTCCCTAACTTTTCTTCAGTACCCCATGTCTTCCTATTTCTTGGTTTGCCCTATCATTTTAGGTAAACACATCCTAAGAAAGGGTGCCTGGGAGGAATTTTTTGAGACTTTATGTGTTTAAAAATATCTTTAGTCACCCTCACACTCAACTGATAGTATAGAACTTTATTCTGGCTATGCTACCCTCACAACTAGCTGTTCCTGGAGCAATACAGACACCCTTCTTTCTCTGGCTTTCTCATTTGCATTTGCTGCATGGCTAAACTCTCTCACCTCCTTCAGGTCTTGCTTAAATATTGCACTCTCAATGACCACCGTATAAAACTGCAAACCCAGCATTCCCACCTTCTTTCCTGCTTCATGTTACTTCATTAGCTCTTATCACCACCTGGTATAGAATATATTTCCCTTTGTTTATTTTGTTTATTTTCTGTCTTCGTCCACTAGATAGTAACCTTCTTGGGGCCAGAAACTTTTATCTGTTTTGTTCACTGATGTACCCCTGCACCTGGAACAGTGTCTGGCACATAGTAGGCCATCAATATCTATTTGCTGAATGAATGAATAGTAAACACATATGTTCTATCTCTATAATATGCCAAAAAGAAGATGACTTTTTTGTTGTGATAAATAAGAATGGATTTGTTTGATAGAGAATTAAGAACTTGCTGGTCATGTCACTTGAAGATCTAAAGGAGACTGTGGAATCTTTGTTTTTAGGTTTTTAAACATAAACCAGGTGACCTCCGGATGTTTATGATTAGTGGGTGCATGTAGATGTGTGACCCTTTCCAGCGGCATTTAGAATGATCTTTCATCTGCACTTGCCTCACACGTCTCTGTGCCTTCCTCTGGCTACTAGTGGGGCTTCCGGCTGCCCCCACTGAGCCCATCCTCACCTGTTACCGGCTTATCTCACTTTGGGCTTCAGCTGGACCTGAGTTCATCCACTTTGGTTTGGAGCATTTCATCTGTGGCCTTTGTTTGCGGGAAGATCTCCTGCCCAGAAAGTGACCAAAGTAGCCTTTTCCTTTACACCCAGCAGCTGGGCTTCTACCAGCGCCCCCACCCCCCCCACCCCCGCCAGCACACATACATATAAACATACCTCATGCCCTCATGAGAACTCTACACATGCTCTAACATGACAGCTAAAAAGTCAAGTTATTTTGAACCTGTTTTGCATACCTCATGATGAAATAAATGGCCTTGGCTTTTCGTGCTTGCCTTCTCCATTGCAGTGTAAAAACTTAAGGTTAGGATGGCCTTTGTTGCTGGTATGTCTTTTGCATAAGAGTCTGATGAATAATTATTTTAAATACATTTATAAGTAGTGGTAATGTCTGGATGATATTTTGTTTCAAAGGAATTGACTCTAGCCTTAGTAGTTTCAATATCAAGCTGAGAGACTGTGAGGAGTCCATTAAAATCACACTTAAATAGGGCTGCTAGATTCAGCAAAGAAAAATACAAGATAACTAGTTAAACTTGAATTTCAGATAAACAACAAATAATGTTTTAGTATAAGTATGTTCCAGTGGGAGTCCTGTATTTTATCTAACAATGTACATTTAAATAGCCAACGGTTCTATCAGTGAAATAACTTTGTTGGGTCTATTGTGAATGTGAATGATTAATGTTAAGATGCCACAGGGACTTCCCTGGTGGTCCAGTGGTAAAGAATCTGCCTTCCAATGCAGCGGACGCAGGTTCGATCCCTGGTCGGGGAACTAAGTGCCCCCCACATGCTGCGGGGCAACTAAGCCCATGCACCACAATTACTGAGCTCGTGAGCCTCAAGGAGAGATCCCGCGTGCCGCAACTAAGACCCAACACAGCCAAAAAATAAAAAAATTTTTTAAAAAGATGCCACAAAGGTCAAGAGTTAAAAATTCTTGTTTGCTGGTTGATGACATAATGCAACAGACTGTTTTAATCTGACGAAAATCTCTGTACTGAGAAAGGTATGAGTAATGAGATGCTGGCTCGGAGCAGAAAGAAGACACCTGTCATTGTCTTCCTCCCTGACCCTGACCATCTGGAAGAGCACAGAGGAGCTCAGATTCAAGTGCATTTCCCCCCAGCACAAAGTCAAATCAAACCACTGATAGTACTTGAAGGCTTCAATTTACTTATCCCAGATCTTTCCAAGGATGTCTTAGTCAGCTTGGGCTGCTATAACAGAACATCATAGACTGGGTGGCTTAAATGACAGAAATTTCTTCCTCACAGTTCTGGAGGCTGGGAAGTCCAAGGTCAAATTGCAGGCTGATTCCGTTCCTGGTGAGGGCCTTTTTTCTGGTTAGCACACAGATGCCTTCTTTCTGTATCCTCACATGGCAGAGAGAGCGAGAGATCATCTCTCTTATGTCTCTTTTTATTTATAAAGGCACTAATCCCATTCATGAGGGCTCCACCCTCCTGACCTAATTACCTCCCAAAGACCCTACCTCCAAATACTGTCACATTGGAGATGAGGATTTCAACGTATGGATTTTGGGAGAATGCAAACATTCAGGCCATGGCAATAGAGATTTGAATAAAACTACGAGTGTATATCTAGAAAGATCTTGGATGTTACAAAACATCATTTCTGATAGTTGAGTGAATTATGGGTAGACACACCCAGGCATCCTCCCCAGGTGGAAGAAAAGGGGGTGCTTCTCTGAAATCTGGTTAGATTCTCCACAGACGGGTTTTATTTTAAGAAACTAATAAAAGTAATATGATTCTACCTTTCAGAGCTGTTTATCACTTGGATTTTCAGTTTGGGTGATTGCACTCTAGTAAATTAGCTGACTGAGAGTCCAAAGATGATATCTGCATCCAGACAGTCCATTCATCATGCTTAGCTTTTGGACTTTAACACAGTTTTCCCACATATTTGCCAAAATGCCACCGAAGTATTCACAGAAAGCTCCCTGTTTTGATCTACCTAATGCCTTAAATATTATCTGTCAGTGGCTCTAGATTTAGGTTTATTGGAATATTTTAATAACCCACCAACATCTTTATCTGAAAGCTTCATATAACCACTTTCTTAGTTCATAAATACTTATTGATTTTAATATTGCACCAAAAAGGGAATGGACTTCAGTAGTTCAATATGTACTTACTCAAGAAAGCAATGCAAAGTGGTGGTAGTATCAAGGTATAATCATGTAGGAATGAAAAAAAAACCTTTAAATATTACCAAATATTTAGTTGTATGGCCAATACAAAGTTCAAATTATATGTGTAACCCACATCTTCACGCTCTCCATATCATTTTGCAAATAGGCAAGTTATTCAGTCAGATTATCCAATTTTGGAAAAGCATAATTTAAATTTTAATTGATGAAACTACCAAAATGTGATAACTGAGATCCCCCCCAAAAATCCAATTACATAAAATTCAGGTTTGCATGATTGGAAGGTGAATAAAACTCCGGGCCAAAAGAGCACAGCTAATTGTCTGGGAGGTCCAGATGGGGATGTGGGATCCAAGTCTACCCCAAAGCCATCTGTGGTGTGCTGCCACCTGCTGACCTAGTCCTTTTTTACCACCTGGTCCCTAGATGTGCTGTGTCTCACTGGGCAGTAAGTAATTCCTGTAATTCTAGGCAATTGGTGCTCTTTTAGTCTCGCATATCCAGAAGTATTGGGCCTGAATAAAATGGTTATAGAGACCCACCCTCTGTCTCCCTAGGTGTGGACACAGGGCTGCCTGCCCTTTCTGTACCAATTTGTCTTTTTTGTTTTCTGGCCACGCCATGTGGCTTGCAGGATCTTAGTTCCCTGACCAGGGATTGAACCCGTGCCCTCAGCAGTGAAAGCACGGGGTCCTAACCACTGGACCGCCAGGGAATTACCACCAATTTGCTTTTTAAAATATGATACTAAATATGGTAATTATTTCACTACATAAGTAAGTCAAAACATGCTGTACATCTTAAATTTATGCAGTGAGGTATGTCAATTACATCTCAATAAAACTGGAATAAAATCAAAGAAATTTAAAAATAAATAAAATAAAATATGACATTAAGATAGTCAAATGCTATTTTTCCAAAATTAATTTTAACTTTGGATTTTCTTTTTTGCTTTCTATTCTTTGCGGGGATGCTTGGACATAATGAATTGGTCTCAGGAGCTTCCTCCATGGACAGTTCTTGGTCTCCAGCTGCTGTGGCCTCTACCTCCCTATCAGAAACTCTACCTTTTTTTACTGCGTCGAGCATCTTTTCTCAGACTGATCAAAGTGCCACAGACATAATGTCCCTTGACCAGACAGTACTAATCCCACGGCTAACCATCCCCACTGATGATTATTCTGCCATCAGCCAATTGGCTCAGGAAATTTCACATTCACCTGCATCTTCAGAAGACAGCAGGTTGAGTATCAGCAGTCAAGATACAGTCGGAGACTTAGACGGAACGGATCTCGCCAGCACTCACACATCCTCTGAGGTACTGGGATTCAGTGGGTATGTTTCCACCCTGGATCATTTCTTGGAGAACATCACTCCTGGCCCAGCTTTGCAGTACATCACCACCAGAGCCATGACCGTCGCCGCCAGGGGCCGAGAGCTGGTGGTGTTCTTCAGTCTGCGTGTGGCCAACATGCCCTTCTCCACTGACCTGTTCAACAAGAGCTCGCTGGAGTACAAAGCTCTGGAGCAGCGATTCACACAGCTGGTGAGTGGACACTGCGTACAGCTATCTGTGTGTCTCCTTTCTTTTTTCTTTTTTTGCTGTTATTTTATAATATAATCCCTGGCTGTCTTGAGCAATGCAAGGTGGAAGAGAAAGCCTCTGAGATAGCTGTTGCCGACAGCATTCAGCTAGAGCGTTGAGATGGATTCAGATCCAATGGACCACTGCCGCCCAGCTTCCTGGGAACAAACTTATTTTTAAGACCTTTTCATTATAGTTCCTCCCGATTTAGTTTTCCCAGGAGGAATACATAGCCACTCACGGACTGAACTTGGAATTTATAAACAATATGAGCAGACTTCTCCTAAGTTACAATGCCACATGCTGTTTTCCAGCCATCTGACTAAAGAGTTCAAGGCTAGAAAAGTCCAGCACAAATAAGGCCGAGAGTTCAAGTGTAAGAATTCTTTTTTTTTAGTTCCCCTTAAATTCTCATAAAACTAAAAAAAAAAAAAAAAAACTGACTAAATGGCTTAGCATCCCAAGCCCTAACAAAGAAAGTGAGAAGACAATCATGGTGGCATATAACCCTGATTTATGAAACACCCCTTAAACTCACATGTACTCTTGTAGAAATACATACACAATGAAAACTGCTGAACTATGAACCTCTACACCGTCACGGCTAGTGAAATTCAAGTACACAATGCATAGCACAAAGATTACAGAATTTCTGAAAATAAGAGGAAAAATATTTGTAAGCTTCATATAAGTTAAATCATTATGTAAATTAAAACCACATAAACACCAATGCTTCAGGTGAACTTTAAAGTAAAGACTTTGTGCTATTCCCCCCTCCCCCAAATGAGGTGAGTAGATATTGGGACAATCTCAAGGAACAGAGTCCCAGGGCACCGAACCCAGGTGTATTAACTAGGGTACATGCTGGGCTGCCATAATGAAGAGATCAAGAATACTGTAACTTAAATAGAGTACAAGTGTATTTCTCTTTCACTGGGTGGGTGGGACGGCTCTGCTCTATAACATCATCCAGGAACTCACAATCCCTTCATCTTATAACTTTGCCAACCCCAAGGGTGTTTCCTCACTCATGCAGCCAAAGCTAGGTCACCAGTTCATCCCTGTTTCCACTGTGAGAAGGGGAAAGAGAGGAAGCCCAGGGCAAGCAATTTCCTAAGCAAGTGATGCCAAAGTCGCTCACATCTCTTACACTCCTACTCCATTGGTGGGAACTGGTCACGTGGCCACAGCTTGCTGCAAGGGAGGCTGGGAAATGTGGTCTCTACCTGGGCAGCCTCTTTCCCGTGAAGAAGAGGAGAATGATTTGGGAGAAGGCAGCAGCTAGTCGTCTGCACACTAGCTGAGGACAGGGAATTCCCACCAGAGGCCAAAGCAATGTTAAGACATAGAGAATGAGCCTAGTCAAAGTAGGTGGGAGAAAACCGGAGAGAGCGGTTCCACACTTTGCATAAAATTTCATTTTATTTTCACAATGACCTTGTGCGGGGGGGGGGGGGGGGCGGTTACTGGAAGGGGTACCAACATGTGGGTCTGGGTCAGAGTCAAAATTCTGGTGGGGTGGGGACAGGGGCAAAGGAAAAGCAGGTCTGGGCCAAGCCTGGGAGATTGTAGTTTGCATCTGTGCCCTCTCTGGGTTCGTGGGTGTTGGTTCATGAAGGAGAGGGCTCACTTTCAAGGCCAGAAACAAAGCAGACATCGCTGAGTTTCAGACATTTCTGAAAAGTGATCTCAAGGATGGTCGTGGGGACCTCCCTGGTGGTCCAGTGGTTAAGACTCCGTGCTTTCACTTCAGGGGGGCACAGGTTCCCTGGTCGGGGAACTAAGATCCCACATGCCTTGCAGCGCAGCCAAAAAAAAAAAAAAAAAGGATGGATGTTGGATGTGGCTTATAAGAGACAGGTGTGGGAACGTGAAGCACAATTCTCTGGGGCATCATTTTGAGATTATTAAATTATAACTTGGGAAAGGTCCTTAGGGAACAACTTTTCTTCTCCCTCACAATTCAGGTGAGAGCACTGAGGTACAGCGGTAGTTAAGTGGCTTGATGGGGTCACACCGCTGGCTAGCGACAGTCACAGGACTGACACCTAGTCTCCTGACGGCCAAGTTCTCTGCTCTTTCCACTTCACCACATTTGTGTTGATCTGAAGCATCCTGCACAGACAGACGAGGTGATGTTTCAGCTGTTGTTTATTTCAATAGGTCATTTCAAATTGGTTGCTTCCAAATGGATGTCCTATTTACCAGGCATAGGTCAGTCTGCTCCTGGGCTCAGTTTGGAACACGTTTTTATTTACTTGGATTTTTTTTTTTTTAATAACTGAACCTGGCATCCCTGCTTGGCTGATAGCATTGACCTGGATTTTTTTTTTCAATCCTCTGTTCTCACAATTCATCATGAAGAAAATCACTGCCCATCCATCTCAATACCCAGGAAAGTGGAAATATGGGACATAATCACTGCAAATAGATCATTAAATAGTGGTGTTCTGGTCTCATGTTCAATCCAAACACAAACATAAAGAAGGAACTGAAATTTATGCCCCAGATAATGAAATGTGATTATAAATGGAATTAGCAACAGCTGAGCACTTAGAACACCGTTAAGAGTAAACCGTCTTTTATTTTTGCAGCTGGTTCCATATCTACGATCCAATCTTACGGGTTTTAAGCAACTTGAAATACTTAACTTCAGAAATGGGAGTGTGATTGTGAATAGCAAGATGAAGTTTGCTAAATCCGTGCCGTATAACCTCACCAAGGCTGTGCGAGGGGTCTTGGAGGATTTTCGTTCTGCGGCAGCACAACAGCTTGATCTGGAAATAGATAGCTACTCTCTCGACGTTGAACCAGGTAAAAGAATCCAACCCAGAAATCTGTGGGAGTGTTTTGGTTTTGTTTGTTTGCGTAAGCATGCAGTTCAACTTTGAGGCCACAACAATCAGTTTAAAACCACACTTGACAAAATAACTTCTCGGAAGCTATGAATCAACGTAGTAGAAAGGTAGGGTCCTAAGACATGCAGGTTAAAGTTTTCCTACATCAAAAAAGCAAAGAGCAAGTATAGCTCTTGCTTCACAATCTGGGCTCTTTAGTTTCCCCACAGAACAAAACTTTTGCTGTGCTTAAGAGATTTTTTTTTTTTAACATAACCCACAGCCAAGCTAATGTACATCTTGCCGGAAGTCAAAAGCACTTTCTCAGAGAACTGCAACTACCTAAGAAACCTTCCAGTTCTCTTCGTAGCACAATTCGGGATGAAACTGAGACAGTTTCCCGAGGAAAGAAAAATAATCATTAGACCAAAACTCAAACTTGGAAGAAAGCCACTTCACCATCACCCAAGAGGAAAATCATGTCCCTTCCCATTTGTATACCCTAGATCAGCTTCCACTTGTGCAGAGTAAAACAAAGTAGTTAGATGTGAAAAAAAAACTTAAAGATACAGGGGCTGAGCCCGAAGCTACAAAATAGAAAGCAAACATTTGTTCTGATAATAAAGCATAGTGTATGTACCAATATAACCAGCTATGCCCAAATTGGGAACTGTTTCCACCATTAGCTTCAAAATTCTGTTTTCTAACCAATTAAAGAAAATGTTTTAATTCCCTGGAGCGCAAGGGGGGCAAGGCTCCAAATCTACTGGAAAATCGACCTTCCAGTCATGTTCGGAACAAACTTCCTAATTGGCTATGAATTAGTGAGGTGGATCTTTAACATCCTCTCTGGCTTCCTGGGGACTAACAAGGAAGGCAGAGGGAAAGGCCTTGGGCAAAATGCAAACAAAAAGGCTCAGTTGGGAGACACTTATCTTTGATGGAGCAGAGCCTTGAGCAACTTTAAGAAAATTGCCTCCTACCTCGGTAAACAGGATTATTAGAAAGACAGAGAGCCCGAAGGCACTGAGCCTGGAGTGCTTACCTTTGAACATACAAGCAGCTAAGCAAGCCCTCTGGACCCCTAAGAAATCAAAGACCTCCTAAATGCTAGTAAGATACTGCCTCTTCCCCTGAAAACTACCAGGGGACCCCTGCCAGTTAAAATCAGAAGACCAATTCTTTTCAGTCAATTGAAAACAGGAACATATATAGGGAGAACTTAGCATAAGAGAGACAAGGGCCTGACCACCTCCCTTTTTTCCTCCCCAGGGAGCTGACAGGCTACTTAGAGACCCATCCAACAATAGGAGAAGGTAAAGTAAGGAGCCAAGTTGAGGCAGGGGAAAACTGGGCGCCTCTTAGATAGAGGGCAGGAAGCTGGTAATGTATTTGCCAGGGATGTGTAAGGGACCCTGGGGACGCTGGAAGGAAGCACAGCAGAAAACCATGACCTTGGAGGCCTATGGTCCTGAACATGAATCCTGCATTCTAATGATGCCAAAAACTCTGCCTCTGTGCACCAGTGCGGAATCGAATCTCAGACACAGGGCTTTGGGTGAAGCAGAAAATAATAGTTTTATTGCTTTGCCAGGCAAAGGGGGACACAGCAGGCTCGTGCCTCTCAAAACTGTGTGACCCAACCTGGGCAGGAGGTGGGGTGGGATTTGGTGAGGAGTTTTATAGCAATGGTTCAAGGGCAGAGTTGCTGATAAGGATCGGGGTGTGTGCAGGGCCTGCATTCCTTTAAGCTGGCCTCAGGTGGTCTCTTGATGAGCTTCTCGAGGTTATCAACTGTGATCTTCCCCAGAAGGAAGAATGCTAACATCTTCCATTTGTTGGGGGTTTCAGTTCTGCAGAAGAGCTGAAAGATATTGTTATGTGTATCCCTTGAGGCGGAACCAGGACCCTGCCCCAAGGCTGCACTATTGTTTCTTGACTATTCTTCCCTTGTCTCACCATCCCCTCCCTTCCCTGATTAGTGTCTGTTTGAACCTGCCCTTTGGAACTCGGGGGAAGGTCATGGAGGCTGGAGTGTATTCCCTACAAACAAGAAACAGGGACACAGAAAGGCTTCCATGCCCAGGAGCCCTACAGGGTCCTGTTCAGTTTCACTAACAGCAGCACTCCATCTCCACAACTGGAAAATGGAAATAGTAACAGCTGTGAGGGTTAGCCAACACTTAGCATAACATTCAACACACTGTAGTTGACTAATAAAAGTTAGTGGTTAATATTGTAACATCGTCATTAGCAACTTGACTAATAATATGTGATCTGAGGAGGGTACCAGTGGGAACAATGACAAGTACCATGACAAGGTATTTGTGCGGAGGTTCAACTGAAATTATTTCACTAATTTCTCACAACCAGTTTGGCTCTGTAGCTTTTCCTCTAAGAAGCCAATAGCAATAGAAATGAGATCGTACTAACATGGGTTCCAGTGCCTGCTGGAGCCAAATTTACACTGATTGATGGTAGAGCAAGGGGGGGGGGCCAGAGAGCACTGGGCAACCTGGGACATTACCTTACTCTACTTCTTCCTTGATACTTGGAGAATTCAGAAAAATCTGAATTTTTAATACGCTAGAACTCATAGAA
Source organism: Balaenoptera borealis (assembly GCF_965194805.1). Lineage (NCBI taxonomy): Eukaryota > Metazoa > Chordata > Mammalia > Artiodactyla > Balaenopteridae > Balaenoptera > Balaenoptera borealis. Next base: position 113,601,996 of record NC_138873.1, on the reverse strand, counting down.
TTATTGAATGACTGGATGGATGGATGGATGGATGGATAGATGGACGAGGTCTGCCAAGAATGGCTGTCGTGAGCCAGCCAGGACATGAGTAATGCCTAAACGAAAGGGTTGGAGGACAGCAGAATTAGAAAGCCAAATATGGATTTTATACAAGTTAAAAATAAATAGCAAAAAACTTTATGGATTCCTCTATATAAATCAAAATGGATAAATCTAATATCCAAAAGGGCTCCTAGTCATAGTGAGAAGACACTGTGCCATTTCCCAATGGGCAGGGAGCTGGAGAAGGTGGGAGGAGGCAAGGCTTCCTCCCTTGCAGCTGGTTTAGTTATTTCACAAAAGGCAAAGGGAAGATTCACCCATGTAGCCAGAAAGTGGCTGATGATTTTTTTTTTCTTTTTTTTAAATAAGACCTTTATTTATTTATTTATTTATTTTTGGCTGTGTTGGGTCTTCGTTTCTGTGCGAGGGCTTTCTCTAGTTGCGGCAAGCGGGGGCCACTCTTCATCGCGGTGCGTGGGCCTCTCACTATCGCGGCCTCTCTTGTTGCAGAGCACAGGCTCCAGACGCGCAGGCTCAGTAGTTGTGGGTCACGGGCCCAGTTGCTCCACGGCATGTGGGATCTTCCCAGACCAGGGCTCGAACCTGTGTCCCCTGCATTGGCAGGCAGATTCTTAACCACTGCGCCACCAGGGAAGCCCATGGCTGATGATTGATTGAACCTTACCATCTTCTACGTGTGTAACCCAAGAGAGTCAGCATTCATCCACCATGGTAATAACCGGCGAACCTATGAAAGTCCCTGCCCACAGGAACTTGCCCTCTGGCCAAGGGTGGTCACCTTACAATGATGCTGGGATCAAAGCTGTGCCTTTTTCCTTCAAAGACCTTCTAATGAGCACTTTCTGATATGCTACTCTTAGTTGCAAATTTCTGTGAGTTTGGGAATCACCAGGGAGGGATCCCATAAAGAAGAAAGCACTGAGTTTTCCTTGAAATCCCATTTCAAGGAAGCCTGAGGCCTGAATAGTACAGAGAAAGTGTGGGGACAGAGATGGACGTAGAGAATTCTGGTCCCCCTGGCTGGTCTCAGGCAGTGAGGAGGCCTGTGGTAGTTGGTGGTATGAGGGCTGGGCTGCTGGAGCCGCCATGAAGACAGCCAGCATCGTTAAAGAAACAATTACTCAGTGACATTTGTTAAAGATGCCAAGGGAGACTTTATTCCGGGGGCCCATCTCGATGGATGTAGGGACCACGGCAATGGAGTCTCACAGTGGAGGAGAGAGATTGGACCCAGCTCTGGGCACAGCACACGCAAGTGGGAATTTATAGCCAAGGAGCAGAATGGGTCAGTGGATGGAATATTACTAAGAAGGAACATCAGGGGTCAGAGGGGATTCTGGCTAAAGTGACCTAAAAGGATTCTTGCTGAAGGCAGGCCAGGTGGTCACATACCACCTGGGAGAGAGCAGAGGATGAGGAACCTGATGATGATTTATATGGAGGCTGGGAGATTCTGGCCAAACCTACTTAACAGCTTTCGTGCTAAAATTGGACAACGAAAAGACAAACACAGAAGTCCAAGAGTTGAGGCCGAGTTGAAAATTTTAGGGGAGCGTGAGTTAGGGTCTGGTCAAGGAGAAAATCTTTGTCGGCACCAGAGCCGGAGAGGCGGGACACCAGCCACAAAAGTCTTGGTGGCAGTGGCCCAAGCTACCTTTGGAGGGTGGTCGCTGCTGAAGAGAGGGAAGTGGCCACCCAAGATGGAGAGGTGCTCGGGGACCCACCCAGACACAGACTCACGAATGCTCCCACCTTCGTTCTCACACTATTCACAGCCCTTCCCTGTTCACAGCCTGCTCCGATCCAAGCGGAGACAGCCCCAAACCCAGAACACTCACAACCGTTGCTTCTGCACAGAGTTCATTAATTTCTTACTTCTATGAACCTGCACATCTTATAAAACTTCTTGAAACGTAAAATGCCGATCACAAAAAAAAAAAAAAAAGACACCTGTATACTTAGAGTATAGTCAAGTGTTTCTAGCCTCAGTTCTCCTGTACAATTTTAGTTTGGGGAAATATGTACAAAACTAGTATTTTGATTGTAGAAGAAATGGGTGTCTGGATTTTAAAACAAATTAAGGGAGAATATGCATATGATTTTCAGTAGTTTTCTTCTTAATGCTTTAATCTAGAAGATGGCAGCTACTTTGCTTCTAGTTTTTCAGCATGTCTGGCAGGTCCAGATTTTCTCCTCATGGTGGTGTATTTAAGTGTAAGCTGTCATGGTGATTGACAGGCAAGCTGATTAAAACATCCTCCTACTACATTCAACCAGTGCACCCAACTGCTCAGGCTGCCTCTCAGGTCCCCGGACCCCAAGTGATGATAATTACTTCAGCTTCCTAGAGAGCAAGGACTCAAATTCCAATACACGCGGCCTCTGGCTCTGTTGCCGGCATGGTCTTTTCTAGTGTCTAAGGCTCGGCTGACACTCAGCAGTGCCCATCCCCCAGCACGTAGCAAGAGAGGTCACAGTGTCAGGGCACTGACCATCAAAATCCCAGATAACACCCGAAGGCCATTTTAGCCAATACAAGAAGCCTCGGTGATTTGGGTTTGTTCATGCAAGTATTTGCTTGAACTTACTGGAGAAAACTCTCCTTGAAAGAGGATCAGAAAGGGAACTCTTGAGAGAGAAAAAGGGCAGCTCTGGAAATACTGTACATCTGGAATAAATACCTAGCTTGTTGACGGGAGAGAAGCCCAAGAATCTTTCCTTGGAAAATGGGGAACGTGTCCTATCATTTCAACCTTTTCCCAACCAGGATGGCCAAACATGGCAAAACTAAGTTACGGGGTGTCTTACCTCTTTGCGATTTTCTTACCACTTTCTTGGAAGAAACAGACTAAAACTAGGGCTTCACAACACTGGAGGGTCTCCCACCTCAGGTGCACTGTCCCCCAGCCCGGGAGCCACCAGCCTGCCTCCTCCAAACCCCAAAATGTGAAAAGCATGAATGTCATACGAATAGATAGTGAGCATATGCCACAGTCTTATTTGACTCATTAATAAGGAAATTGTTAGATGACAAATCTGATTTAAAGAGGATATGGAAACAGGGATCTTATATAAACAGAGAACAAAAGCAAATGATGAAATCTAAATACAAAACAGAAAATACAATCATTGTATCTTATCCACTTTCTCTACGATAGCTTCTAACTTCATAGAGTTGTAAAATGCCATAATCAATAGTAAATGGTAGGTCAAACCAAGTTACCTCCTTCTAGGAGTCAGCAAAGTGTTTCTTAAAAGGCCAGACAGTGAATATTTTAGGCCTTACGAGACAAAAGGCAAAATTGAGGATATTATGTTGGTGCGTGTATAACCATGTGAAAATGTAAAAATCCAGCTGGCCGGCTGCAAAAATGCAGGCAGCTAGCCGGGTCGGTCCACAATGATCCCTGTTTACCAGGCAACTTGTCAACAAGTTTTCTCCTTATTTCCAAATGTTGGGGGATTTTTCTTAAACCATCAAAGGTTTCCCAGCCTCTTGCTCTCTCCGGCCTTTCTCTTTGCCGTTACAGAAAAGTCGGACAAGTAAATGGCAATGCAAAAACGATGTGGGACTCTGTTCATTCATCCCTTCAGGAAGCACTTAGGGACCATCTGCCTAGAGCCAGGCGCTATTCTAGACACCGGACCCAAAGGTGGATGGAGTCCATCTCTGCCCCAGGGAGCAAAAGGCCTAACAAGAGAGACAGAAGCATGTACAAAAAAAGTCAGAGACTCTCTAAACACTATAGTCAGGATATGAACAGAAATGTTAAGAAGCACAGAGCAGGGAGCAATTCACTCTCCCCGGGTGAGAGAATGTCACCGCAGGCTTCCTAGACAGACAGCCATAGGGGCTGGGCCTTGTAGAGTGGTGGCGGGCCCAGGCAAGGGAGGGTAAGGAGGGGCTATTCCAGAAAGGGCAGGAGGAAAACGCAGACATTTCTGGGAGTGGCGGGGTACTGCTTCCACTGTGAGGGCAGCCTTGGGTACTAAGTAAGGAGTAAAGATGCTCAGAATGGAGGAAAGGGAAAGCCAGGCTGAGGCAGTGTTACCCGAAAACTGGGTTCCCCTCTTGATGGGTGTCGAACCAAAAGACACAAGCAAGCCAAAGAGCCAGAGAAGGAAGGATTTATTACTTGCAGCAGGTAAGGAGAACCCCAGGGGTCTTTCCCAAAGCAGGGTCTCCCTGAACAGCGAAATTGGGGAAGTTTTAAGCTAAGGGTACATGCATATTCATGAAGGAGCTTGAGTGTTGGACAGAGTCCAAGCTTTAGTTGATGGGCACACAAGGGTCAGAAAAGGTCAACGTTATCCTCCCTTAGGTTCCAGTTGATCTTGTGGTTGAGCCTTCAGGCTAATCTTTACTGCTGAAACAGAACTGGGAGTCTTTACAACAATGTTATCTTTGCTGTTGTTACTTCTCTTGCCCGATAACAGTCCTTTGTTCCTGCATTCTTTTGTTCCCTTAAGATCATTAATTACTGAGACCTGTTCAAGGGCAAGCATTGTGGCCAGGCTTAGATCACAAAATGGCTTAGGCCAAAAATGGCTTCTCTTATGTCAAGAAAGCCTTGCCTGGTTCTCTTTCTCCAGGGACCCCCATCCTACCTGTTCACTCATGTAAAGCCACTTAATTAACTGTTGCTCATTTAAAGCCAGGTTGTCTAAGAGCCCCTGTTCAATCTATTTGCATCTGCTTTAGGGTCCTACTTTTCTTTTCTTTTTCCTTTTCTTTTCTTTTTCATGACTTATGGTCTTTTAAAGTTAAACTTTAATAGAATTTTATAAAACTCACAAAGTCTTCAGACTAAGTACTTAAAGCATTCCCAAGATTATAAAATAAAAACATAGAGTTTATCATTCATAAAATACTGAAAATTTAGAAAATACTTAGTAAAAATATATACATAGTTACAAAGGGCACATAAACTAAGTCATTTAAAAAAATCTAAGGGCAAAAGTTAATAAAATATCTTCAGGATATAAAAATACTCCAAAAAATATTTTTGGGGAAACCAGTTTTACAGAAATGGATATTAGGTGAATTGACTTCTAGCCTATGAAGTAGGTGTCTGGAGGCTGGGGGGGAAAGGCCAGTGCTGAAAGGATGCATTTGGGTGAGTAAACAGGAGATGGAAGTCATTTAAGTTGACGGTTCAGAGGTCATTAGAACCCTTTGCAAAAGCAATCTAGTGGAATAGCAAGAGCAAGGCCACATTTCCATGAGTTTGGGATGATACTGAAAATGAGAAAGTCAACATGCCCTGCCCACCTCCTGTCTTACAACTTGGAGCAAGGTTCCAACCCTCCCACAGAGCCTGGGAGGTACGAGGTGCTACCTTCTCCGATGATTACATTTTAAAGACGTGTCTCCCAGGTCCTGGAGAAATTCGGAAGTCAGGAGTCATAATTCTGGCAAGAACCTCTAAAGAGATTTACATCTCAAAGGGGCAGAGGAAGAATTTACAAGTTTTCTAAACTAGCTGCTCTTGATGCCGAAAACTCAGCCTCTGTGCACAGGTGCCGAATCAAATCTCAGAGACAGATTTTTGGGTGAAGTAGAAAAGAATAGCTTTATTGTTTCACCAGGAAAAGGGGGTCACAGTGGGCTCATGCCCCTCAAAACTGTGTCCCAACCCTCGAGGATTTGGTGAGGCGTTTTATAGCAATAGTTCAAGGGCAGGGTTGCTGATAAGATTAGAGTGTATTCGGGGCCTGCATTCCTTTAATCTGGTCTCATGTAGTCTCTCCATAAACTTCTCTTGTTCCTTTAATCTGGCCTCAGGTGGCCTTCTTTGGAATGAAAAATGCTAGCATCTTCCATTTGTTGGTGGTTTTAGTTTCGTAAAGAGCTCAAAGATATTGTTATGTGTATCCCTTGAGGTGGAACAAGGACCCTGCCCCAAGGCTGTGCTATTGTTTCTTTTTTCTTTTTTTTTTTTTAAACAGGCTTCAAATTCAGGACACTCCAGCGGTTTTTTAATTAATTAATTAATTAATTTTTGGCTGTGTTGGGTCTTCGTTTCTGTGTGAGGGCTTTCTCTAGTTGCGGCAAGCGGGGGCCACTCTTCATCGCCGTGCGCGGGCCTCTCACTGTCGCGGCCTCTCCTGTTGCGGAGCACAGACTCCAGACGCACAGGCTCAGTAGTTGTGGCTCACGGGCCTAGCTGCTCCGCGGCATGTGGGATCTTCCCAGACCAGGGCTCGAACCAGTGTCCCCTGCATCAGCAGGCGGACTCTCAACCACTGCACCACCAGGGAAGCCGCATGTAGAGCTTTTATGTCAGTTAGGTGTGCAGGTTGAAGATTTCAAAAATGCAAAACTACATATAACTTATTCTGACTTATTCTCTCCTGAATTCCTAAAAATCCTCCTCAAAAACAGGCAGACCTCAAGGCTGGTAAATGGTAAATGTTGAAATTAACTACAGTCTGCCATCCTAGATGCTTCCAGCGAGAATGTGGATCAACAAACTCATTTTCTCTGGAAAGTGCATAATTTGTAAGATTCGCACTTAGTCACCAGCTCTGAGAAGATGGTAGATGTCACTCATCACAATAATGACAATAAAAATGGTAACAGCTACTGTTGATTGACACTGTTGTTTAATCTTAATAAGTAACTACACAAAGTTATTATTTCCCCCCATTACACAGTTGGAGAAACTGTTTCCTAAAACTGTAAGTAACTTACCTTTTACTGGTCACAGAGTCACCAAGGGCTGGAGCTGGAATTCAAAGGCAGCTTTGTGTGCTTCCTTCAACTCTACCTACTGCCTCTTTATAAAAAGGAGTCTTATCAACCCTCCTACTGGGTATACAGAGGCTGTTTAATCTACTTAGAAAAAGTGACAACACACTTCAGTCTAATTAATCCTACATGAACTGTTAGGTTCTACATTTCACCAAGTGAAATTTCCTACAGTATTTTGTCATATTCTAGAATGCCAAAAAAACAAAAAATCGTTCTCTCAGAAACGGAAGTCCCAAACTTGCAAGTGTCCCCGTTCCGTGTACTGTTTATTGGCTCTGCTAGGAGTGTCCCTTCCGACCTGGGGCAGCCACGTGAATCCTCTTTCCTGGAGGCTCTCCCCAGCTCCCCCATCCCGTCTCCTAGGTCTCTGGCCCGTCTCCTGGGGTTACGCTGCTGCTGCCCCGTGCCTCCTGGGGTGCCACCACAGGGATTTTCTGTTAATGTCTGCTTCCGTCACCAGCTGGACTGCCACATACCTTTCACCCCTCTCCAGAGTTTCAACCTGTGCCCTCATCTCACACCCGAACCACCCCATGGAGCTTCCTTAAGACACTCCCAGAGCCCTTCACCCAACCCCTTCATGCACACCCTCCACACAAGCCTGGGACTCAGCCCAGCTGCAGGGTCACCTCCCACAGCCCCTGCTGTCAGGCGTCCCCCGCCACATCCTGGGACACTCAGGCCCTAAGATCAGTGCACCCAGGACACCTCAGTTTAGCTGATACAAAAATGACTGAGCGAGAATTCTTCAACCCTCTGTCCAGGGTAAGACGTGTGTGTTTGCCCTGGAAATGTTACTGAGAGCCTCCTATAAAGAGTTTGTGGTGGTTTTCTTGAGAATGGTGGAGAATTGAAATGAAACCCTAAGTTTCTTCATTGCATGCCCTTTCAAGCCAGAAAGAAGTCCCATTAATAACTTACTCAATTCCACAAACGTGTGTTAAGCTGCAACCACGTACACAGTACTATGCTGTGCGTTACGTATCATTGAATAGTTATTCTCACTCTAATCCTACCCTTTGGCAATAAGTCATAAGCAAAATATTTTTGGCCAGTAATAAAATAACAATAAAACAATAAACATGAACTTAAATGTAGATTTTTTTAAAGTTCTTTTAATCACTGAATTGCACCACAGTTCTGGAGCCCGGCTAAAGCTCCGGATGCCTTTGTTCCAGTAGGACACCTAGAATGGGAGATTTCTATTTGAGCTGGAGGAACGTTAGTGATCACCTGCTTTCATTACCCCTTTTTATAGAAGGGAGAAATGAGACACAAAGATGTTAACCTGCATTCCCAAGGCCACAGATAATTGCCGGGAACCAGCTCTTCTCGCGCGGGGTGCCTTCCTGGCGGCCTCAGCGTTGACAGCAGGGATGAACAGCTTCACTCCGCGGCAGGTGCAGCCAAGCCCAGAATGTTCTCAGGACTTGCGAAAACAAGCCCGATGGGCCTGTGTGGAAGGTGAGGTTCCCCGCCCGAACCCCCAGAAGGGCACCACATTTATTCAATGACTAAGCACTCAGCACCAAGCACTGAATTTAAATGATATTCACGCCTTAAGAAGGGAGCAGTCAGACGACCAGCGCTGCATTAGGATTTCCTGGGCTCTAGACCTTTGCCTTCATGAATATTAATTTTAAACATTAATATTAATAGAAATCTTTAAAATTATAGTTTATGTCTGCGATGGTATAGAGACAAATATAATGCAGATTGGATTATATTAATTTTTTTCTTCTGATTTTAAAGAATTTAAAACACGTTCGCGAGCCCCTAAAAGTACGGTGGGCTAGTGCGTCCCGTGCCCTGCAGATTACCATTGATCCGGATGTGTGAGGTTGTCATTCCCTGATGCCCCAAGGAAAGGAGTGACACGCCCTCCTCCCCACCAACAAAGCTGGGACCGCAAAGCCTAGGTTGTTCGGGGGTTAGGGGGCCCCAGCTCCCCACTTCTCTCAGACGTGAGGCTGGGTCGCGGCCTCCTCGGAACTCCGGGGCCCTGTCTCTGCCTTTTTGAAATGGGAAAAGATGATCCAGGGGTTTGCACCACATGCCCCAGCCGGCCAGGTCCGATCTGCCGCGGTGATCACGGCGTCCTAAGGGCTCCATCAGCGGTCCCCCGAAGCTGCTTCTGCCACCGCGCCAATTCCTGGCGGACCTCGCCTCCCTCCACCGGTGCGCTCCGCACAGCGGCTTTTAAGGAGACAAAAATCAGTTCGGGCTCTTATCATTTCATCCCCTGAATCTATTCCTACTTCTTTTGCTATTGAGCGCCATCTAGCGATCACTAGGTTTCATCGCATTAAAGTGTTAAAAAACAAACAGGAAAAAAAAAAAAAAAGTCCACAGAAAAGTCCTCACAGGCCCTCAGCCCCGGCCAGACCAAACGAAGCCTGAGTTCCAGCCATACTGAACTGAAATCCTGCCCTAGGACGGGACCCGATTAAAGGAGATGCCTCACTTCCGGTCTAGCACGTGAGTGTTAGGACCGCGCAAGGGAAGGGGATAATGAAATGGTAAAGAATGATGAAGAACAGGGCAGTGGGCTTCCCTGGTGGCGCAGTGGTTGAGAATCTGCCTGCTAATGCAGGGGACACGGGTTCGAGCCCTGGTCTGGGAAGATCCCACATGCCGCGGAGCAACTAGGCCCGTGAGCCACAACTACTGAGCCTGCGCGTCTGGAGCCTGTGCTCCGCAACAAGAGAAGCCACAATAGCGAGAGGTCCGCGCACCGCGATGAAGAGTGGCCCCCACTTGCCGCAACTGCAGAAAGCCCTAGCACAGAAACGAAGACCCAACATAGCAATCAATCAGTCAATCAATCAAGATATCTTTAAAAAAAAAAAAAAAAAAAAAAAAGAACAGGGCAGAAAGGCAATCAATACTCAGCCCCAAGGATGCGGGACAAGTGACGGGACGATCTGGGGGGGAGGGGTGGGTGCAATGAACCGGAGTTAGTGACAGGTGAGCCTGAGACCCTCAGAGGGCTGGTGGGAAACAAGAGTCTATTTTCAGGCATGAGTGCACTTGGGACCAGACACAGAGGGTTGGAAAAAAGACAGTCTTGGACCATCAGGAACCTATGGATTTATAAGCTGCTTGATGACCTGGATCGTAATCTTTTTAGCTATAACTGTAAAGTGCTTTCAAGTGTCCTCTGCAGGCAGGGGTTATTCACTTAAATGCGTTTTGATCACATGATGTAGGGCTGAGAGACCACCTTCCTCAGTCAGCAGCTGGGAATACTTTTCAAGACCTTTGAAACGCACACCAAAGACGTGATAGAAGCCAATCCAGGGGAGAAACTGATACATAAAATGTGCTTGCTCTGGAAATCTCAAAATGATCCAAGCCCCACATGGCAGCTCCATTACTGCAAGTCATGTTCATTGCTGTCACATTTGAACAACAGAAAGAAATGTGGAGCCACCGTCTGTCGGACGGTGCTTTCTATAGGGAAGCTTTCTGCCTCATGAAGGAGCAGTGGCAGACAAGGGTTTTGAGCTTGC